>NC_141593.1:23125300-23725300 GCF_036417535.1 Chlamydotis macqueenii | reverse complement strand
GAAGGAGCTCCTGGGTTAGTCAGGAACGACAGAAAACACTGGACAGACTTCGCACATTTAAACAGGTAACAGAAGAAGAGTTGTTCTTTGCCACTGGTTCCTTCTGCAAAAGAAATTTTCACTCATTCCAAGACTATGCTATGCTATTAGCTATTCTCTTTCATTGTGTAGTTAACTGTTCTTAGGAAGATTTACAATCAAAAATGGCATTGGTGGTAATCAATTCCTCTGGCTGTTACATTCCCAGTCCCATAATAAGCTTCTATTCACTCTTACATCTACACCTTGTGACAAGACACTTAGCAAACATTCCTAAAAGAAGCATAATCTAAATGGTATTTCCCACAAAGAGCATTACCATCTGACATAGCCCCCACTACCACTGTTTGCTAGAACAGCTGCTGATACCTCCCCCTTCCTATTACAATGTAAGTATTAGAAAATGGATAAAAGATAGAATGAAGGTGGGAGAATAAGGAAAGGGGTAAAAGTGCAAGAAAATAGAAGATGTATTAATTGGTGAAGACTTTTTCTGGTTTTACTGAATACATTAATAAATACAGGTATGAGAAGTTTATTTACTGGAAAGCTATCTTACTCAGCAGTACACTCTTTGCATCCTTATTGTTTGCAAGGCTTTTGAAGTGCATAGCTTCTGTAAACTAGAGTAAATTTACTTATTTTAACAAGCAACTGTTAATGAACTGACTTTGTATGAGCATGTTTATATTGTTATGATCTCTGTTGCTTTAGGCCTACTGCAGTTGTGTAAAATGGGTTAAACCTGTCCTTCAGAAGCGGTTTGAATTTTTGCATAAAAATGGGGTAGGAATGAAACTGATATGAAAAGACAGATACTGAGGTAGCAAATTTAAGAACTAAACTAAAAATAGTTAGGAAAGCCTCAAAATGTTTGATGTTTTCAAGAGATAACTTTTTAAGCAGTATGATTAGCATCTAAGGCCAGCGTATTAGGTCAGAGAGGACTTGGTTGCAGGGAGCGCCATTGACCAGTTTTAGGAAAGGAAAGCAAGAAGGAATTTTGAATTTTAGTTTTCAGAAAAAAACAGTTCTGAATTTACAATCTTGTTCTTAGTGGAATCCTAATTCAAACCCATATATATCCCTGACTAGACCAATGATATGTAAATTGTGGCTTAACCAAGAATAAAAATTAAGAAACCAGATTATTTTGCATAAATATGAGGATATATTTGCTTTGTTTTTACATTCAGAGCAAAATGAATGAAACTAGCTGATGAATTCTACTTGTCAGAAAGGCAAACCCTGACGACATGTACTTACTATCAGAATAGTGCATTGCATGTACTTATCTAATTGTCAATAACTTACTTTAGCGGTACCCTGGGCAAGTAATACTTAAATCAACCAGACTACGGCTGGCTCATGCAAGAAGGAGATGTGCAGCCAGCTCGGTGTCATGTGTCGATCAGCCTCAGTCTTTGCCAGCAACCATACAAATCCAAGAGAAAAGTGAAGAGGTGGAGCTGGAAAATGCCGTTCAGCCTTTGCGAGTGCAGGAATACACAAACTTAGAGCAACTTCAGGATATCTCCTTACCTCCCAATGGCGTTACTTCTGAACTGCCTCACGTTAGTACTTCTCCACTCGTCAGTAATGAGCTTCAACCAGAGGCTGTTACTGTAGTACTGCTTCCACCTCCTTTGCCTCCACCACCTCCACCTCCACCTCCACCTTTGCCCTCCAAGGAAGATGCCACCAAATCCTTAGAGAAAAGCAACAGCTTTGTTAAATGTCAGAGTGAAGAGAAAGGAGTCCAGCACTCTTCTGGTGTCCCACCAGCACATCTGTTTGACAGCAGTCAGCTAGTCAGTGCCAAGAAGAAGCTTAAGAAGACTGGTGATCTTGAGGGTTTACAGAGGAGGAGAGGTAATGTTTTCATTTCTGTGTGTTTAATTGTAATGCAGATCTTTTCCTCTTTTGAATTGCTCTATAGAAAAGTGTATGCTGTAGATTATTAGTTCATTTCTAATTATTAAGTGGAAAGTTGTTAAATCCTTTTCAGCTGACAAGTGTCTGCAACTCAGATAAATGTTAGGACCTTTACAACAGTGTGCAGTATACTTTTTCAGTTAGAAAACACTTGTGAAACTGATTCTATGATATACCATGTTAGACTAGCTAGAAAATGGAGCTAAACATTGCCTAAAATAATCTTTTCCTATCTAGTTTACAGCCAGCACTGCAAATGTTATATACTTCATCTGAGGGTACAGTGGTTTTTTTAATAACAGAATTTTAGATAATTTATGACCTAGTAAAATGAATAATTGTCTTGGGACATAGAAAACCTTGAGAGTCCCGTCTTCAAGGTTTCTTCAAATTTTCATATAAAAATCCATAAGCCTTCAAGTACCCTTGAGAGCTGAGTAAGAATATGTATGTAATTGAAAATTAAATCTGTAATCATCCAGCAAAGCATGTTAATAAATAGTTAAAAGATCAAAATCTTCTTTGGAAACAGAGGAGAATGAATAGAGTGCAGGGCTGAGCTGGGAGATCTGTTACAACTTGTTGGTTTTATGCTGCTTGTTTTTAACTGTTTTATCTTTTGTCCCATATATAAAACAGGGAGAATGGCAGCCACGTTTGAACAAAATAATACTGATGTTTCAGTGAAACACAGTATACTGGAGCTAAGTTTTTATTTGAATGTTTTTGTTTTTCAAAAGCGCTCAGCTGAACTATTTTACTGGAAGTCACAGAGAAAAAGTACGTGAAGTGGGCCCTCATTCACAGTGCTGTAATATGGCTGTAATAACATTTTATTAAAAAATCTGTCTCTGTCAGTTACAGCTACCGAAAACATCCCTCGATTGACATTTTCCCTCATCCAGATAAAATCAAAATTAGAACTCTCTTCATCAATCAGACAAACAAGATCTGATGTATCCTCTACAGTTGTCCTTATAAATGACTGAAAACCCTTGAAGCAAATGCATAGTTACAAAATTCTTAAGCTCTTATGAGTCTTGCAGGTCGCAGGTACAGTGTCTGAAGTTCATTATGAATTTTGATGCTGCTGTGCTCCATTATTCTTTTTTTTTTCTGTAGTCCTATTGTTTATTTTTCTGATACTCCTTTTATCTTGCAATTTAATATGAAGTGTATATTGTGTGCCCAATTTGAGATATGTAATAAAATGACAAATATAAAATCAAATTATATCCTCCCTCTTAAGAGTACTTAAGAGTATTGTTAATGTCTGTAGCAGCACTCTACCTGCTGCTCTGTATTCTCTGAGATGTTCCAAGTCTCTAAGTGGCTTCAGAAACTTGTCTCTGTATAACAGATGAGTGTTTTACAGTTCTTCCTTCCTCCTTCAAATGTGAAATCCTGTATTCTTGTTTTATTTCTCTTTTCCTCATGTCTGTTCAAACTCTCTGGGCCATTAGTCTGTGGGTAAAGCCCACGCATAAATGCAAAACAGGTTTTAAATATGCAATCTACAATATACAAAAAAGAACTGGAGATGGATATTCATCTATTCATTGGTATGTGCTGCACGTTATATGTGCTACTGTGTGCAAGGTATTTCAAACTCTTGTACTTTATTATAATGCATTTGCTGTGATAGAGATCTTACCTATTTGTAGCTCTTTAAAGAGCCAAAGCTTGATTTTTATTTCTTCAGAGAACTAGTTTCAAATTGGTGATAAAGGAAGGATTTGTCATAAAGTATGACAAACTCTTACTTCTCTGTTTCCATTAATTACAAAGGAAAGGAATTTATATAGGCACACTTGTGACTAGGTCCTGATACATACATGAATCCAGAGAAGCAGGAAAATGCACTTTGTTGCAGTTGACTATACTGCTGCTTCCCTCACTGGCATGTAGTGAACATACAGTAAGTAAAATCAGCCACAACATGCAAGTGCTGAGAATGGACTGCACATATAGATATATACTCATTACCTGAGTTTCAAAGTCAAGAGAGATAATGTAGTAAACACTTCCATTGTGTTTGATTCATTGCAGCTATTTTGATTTTTCTGACTGCAAATAGGAAAACCATCTTGTCCAGAAAGTTCTACTACCTGCCTGATAGAGGGTGAAGTGGTTTCAGAAATAAAAATTGTCTGTATAAATCAGGTTTGACCGGGTAACAGGAAAGCTAAATTTGGAGGCTAAAACAATAGTGGAGCTACAATCCGTGTGGTACAGGACTATAACATTAATAGTATAAGGCTACTTTTTGGTCTGTAGGAAATATAAATGAAGACTAATAAAATTTAATAAAAATAATACTAAAGGTCTTTTGATTTACTGCAGTGAGCTCCCCAATGGATGAAGTGCTGGCTTCCTTGAAACGTGGCAGCTTTCACTTAAGAAAAGTCGAGCAGAGAAGTCTCCCTCCTTTTCCTGATGAGGATGATAGCAATAACATCTTGGCACAGATCAGGAAAGGGGTGAAACTGAAGAAAGTGCAGAAAGATGTTTTGAGAGAATCCTTTACAATTCTGCCTGATACTGACCCTCTGACAAGGAGCATCCATGAAGCATTACGACGAATTAAGGAAGCATCACCTGAATCAGAGGATGAAGAGGAGAGTTTGCCTTGCACAGACTGGGAAAATTAACCTGTAATTAACCTACATTTTAAAAAAATATATTTCAACACTTTTTGTATAACGGTAGTGGCTAAGCCTCAGGTTTTGCATTCTAGGAAATTTAGTATGAATGTGACTAAACTGTCTGACATGCAGTGTGGTAAAACATGCACATACGAATTTAGTATCACTGACTTTTCAAAGAATTTAAAGTTTATAGTAAGGAAGACTTTTTTTAGGCAACATCTTAGCCTTTTATTGTTTGAATACTTTTCCTGAATACTGACAGGACTGCTCCTATAAAAAACTCTATTTTATTTAGTAAATTTGAAGGGACTGTTTGCAGCTTACCAAAAAGCTTTAAAAAGCTTTTAAATAACAAAGCAGCACAAGCACTCTTGGACACACCTTGTAGTTATTTTCTAATTACTTCTGGCCTTGTAAAAATTTATCATGTTTATCACTTCAGACTGAATAGCTCCAAGTGAAGGACGATTAGATGTGCCTGCTGAACACATTGAAATCTCATTGGTTCCCCTGTGTGACTGTAAACTCTTTGACTTAATTGAATTTCCAGACTATAACCAGTAAATATACAAATATAATTTATACTTCTGCTACTCACAGGAATCTCATAAACTTGCATTATGCTAACCTACAGTGCTCAAAAGTACAGCTATTAGACTTCAGCAGATGAAGTTAATGATTCCAGAACAAACCAGAATTTTTAAAGAGATTAGTTTTCAAAATTACGGCTGCATCAGCAGTACAAAGAGGTTCTTGATGGCAACAAGTATTCTTCTGTGGTGGTTGTTTTCTGCTACTGGCATGCAGATGAACTTCAGTATCAATGAAAGCTGTCACTAAATGTGAAATTTGGAGAGAAGTATGACAGTCTGTAAAAGAAATTTAAAATTTGTGTAGAAATCAAAGGCTATTTCAAGAGTATGGAAGATAAATATTTTATGATCCTTGCAACGCAGCTAGCAGGAAAAAAGATAATCTTTTTGGATGTTTATAATCAGGCCTTTCTACCCTGGTTAGTTATTACTATAGCTGAAGAGCAGCTATTGATAAAGTGTTACAGCTGTTTAAAAAGTGATGGTGACTTAGCACATCATCTGCTGAATGTTGTTGTGATTATGAAATACTGTGTCTCAAACTGTTCCATTGGTGTGCTATTTTCAAATAATAATATTGAAAAATTTTTAAAAGGAAAATAAATGTTGCCTTTATTTCCTCATGAACTAGCCATTGGCCACACTAATCATTTAATACTGTTTAATTATGGCATGCTCATTCTATTCCATACCAAACATATTGCTAGTTTTGGAGTTGAAAATGCAGGAGTCGCAGTGTACTTAACTCTTGCTGAAACTCAAAGTGATAATAATTTTGCTTGGATGTAACTTTTTTCCATTACTTGCATACTGGAAACTCCCACAGCCTTTCAGAAATCAAGTGACAGCTATAAGAAAATACATGCCTTGGAATTGACTTGGATTTCTCAGTGCAATTATTCTCTCTTCATTTTCTAGATAACAGCAAATTTAAACTTTGTGATTTGACTTCAAGATTTTAGTAAATCTAACTTCTTCTTTGCAATCTTTTTTGCATTTTTAGCAAGAATACTCTTTAATACTATGAGTCATTTGGGAAAAAAAAAAAAAAAAAGGAAGGAATTTATCCCAGAGTGACTTTGAATTCTTTTGAATTCTTTTCATTTAGTTGCTGGACCTCTTAAACATTTTCCACTGGAAGTCTTATGTGTATGTTGCCATGCAATATAAATACACATTTTCCTCTGCTGTCTTTTGCAGCCCTATAGAAGCAGTTCAGAGTGCAGGCTGAAAATGACTATAATGCAGTACCTGTAGTGCACTGGTTGTTGTCTCCTTTTTACCAGTCTACAGTTACAGTATCTTCCCCTTTTAAGGATGTGCTCCTGTCAAATGCTGAGGTACCATGAAATCACTTGGATCTACAGCAGGATGCAGTGTCAAAATTTTGAGTGTGTGCTCCTTGGAATTCTTCACACATCTGGGACCTGCTTTCTCTTCCCAATACCATATTTTATTATGAAAACAATTCTGTTTTCATGAGATGAGACTACTTAACGGATAGTGCAGATTTAATTGGAAATGGTTGTACAAAAGACCTAACAGCTCAGAAAGGAAAAAACAGGAAAACAGACCCCTGCTATGAAAGCATGTGAAATAATCTGGGAGAACAGAGATTGGGATAAAGCCCTTGTGAAATTGAACTGAATAAACACTTCTCACATAGATGAGAGTGCTTGCTTGGACATATAGACTGGTTACTCAGAATTTATTACACAAGAGTAAAATCTAATGAAAGTCTGTTGTAGAAATTGCAGAATAGTATTTTTTACTGTGAGGTTATCCATTTAATACCATGCTTTAAGATTGACCTACTGATTTTTAACTGTAAGCTCTGCACGTACAAAAAACAGTTGCGTAGAGATTTTAGGTTGAAAACAGTTATACAAAATACATTGGCACATAGGTTGTGAACTATGCTTAATACTCACATGGTCCTTATACTCTAAATGTAATGCAATTATTTGCCTTAGGAATGAAGGCTACATCTGATACAAAGATGTATGTTTATCAAGTGCCAACAGATGTCTTAATGTATGCCCACTGAAGTGGCTTCATTAATTACTGGTTTGAAGACAAACCAGTAGTAACCAATTTGTGCAGGGGACCTAGTCAACTCTTGTGTTACCTACTTTATGAGTTAACTTCTGCATAAATTTATGACTAACATTTTAAAAAGCTGTTCCTTCCTTACAGACACTCTATATCACATACAAAAATGTTAACGCATTCTGTGTATTGGAAGTACAGCTGAACAAGCAGTATAAAGATGCAGTAGCTTCTGTGTGAAAAATCAGATTACTGGTTTTCAACGGTATCCCAAGCCTATCTGTGTATGTGTGTCTGTACATAATGGTAGATATAAATCACTATAGCACTTTAAGAGTATTATAAGTAATGTGAAACCTACATTCCTGGGAGTGATGGACGAAGTAGCGGATAAGAAGCAAGCTTTTGCTTTCCATAGTCTTCTAGTCCAGTACTTCGGGCCTCTTCAAACTCTAATCTGTTTTCACTGCCAGTAGTACCAGAAGGCAAAAAAAGACCTGGTCATGTTCTGTGTGTCCTGGCTCCAGAGTTAGTGTATCATTACCCTTAGAGCAAAGAAAATCAAGGCTTTTGAAGATCCTGCTCAGTATTGCATGTTGGAATTGCCTAATACATTGATCAGAGAATATTTGTACAGCCGTTTAGCTTTTCAGATGTTCCTTTTTTTTTTTTTCCCCAAACAGGTGATTCACAGCCACTGCTATGAGAAAAGAAACCCCAGTTGAAGATTACTTTTCCTCTTCATTTCTGAAAATTCAGAGACAGCACTTATGACCATCCTTCCACAGGAGGCTTTCTTTGGCAAAGAAATAGTCTTTCTTTGGCAAATGATTCGGTATATGGAAAAAATGGCCTGAAATGTTAATTTTTGGGTCACTTTTTTCTTTAATTTGTTAAAAAAAAATTCTAGTTTGGGCAGAAAACTAAGTTGTTTAGATGTGCTTTTTATATAATCAAGAATGCCTGATTCTCAAGCACTTTTTATATTTGCGTTAGTAATGTGTGGCCAGTTAAGTGAGGGGGGCATTTTGAGTTGGGAGCATACTTGCCTCGAGGGTAACTTTGGGATTTTGCTGAGACATAAACCAGCTCTAAAAGCTGCCCTTCACTGCAATGAATATATCATCTGCTTGAAAATCCAACTAAATAGCTCATGGCTTGATGTGTAGCAGTGTGGTATTTCAGAAAGAGCAGAATTCCTAGTTGCATCACAGTAGCTGAAATTCAGTAACGTGCAACTAAGACTTCTTTTCTTAGTTTGAAGAAGTCTGTGTCAGTATGAAAAGTAACAAGTGACCACAGCACAATGAGAAATAAGAGTTGAATTCAGTACATATTGAAGAATGTGTTTGTTTCCAGCACGTTACATTTGGCAAGACATAGAGCAGCACCTTTTTGGAAGGTCATTTATAGTGTGAAACCTTTTAAAGTACATATTTTCATGCTTTTTGAAAATGATATTTAGCTATGTGGAACCAAGTTAGTTATACTTTTATCATTTGTTATAAGAAGCAATATTTTGTAATTTCATACTTAAACTTATTTTTATCTTTTGGTTTAAAATGGCTTTTGATTAAGCAGCCACCTTTAAAAAAGATCAAAGCACTTAAACATACTGATAATTCACTTGTGAAAATCATGCTTCTCTTCCTGGTTTTCATTATTTCCTTTAGTGGCTGCAAAAATGTCTGTATTTCATACTCAGAATGCCTACTGGCTGGGAAAAAAGTTACCTTTTGATTCTGACTTTTTTTTTTTAAAGGAGAGTTACAACTTCCTCTGTGGTGAATACTTAAAAAGTTTAATCCTAAACTTCATGACAAATGGCTGCAGGCAGCTACTCTTATGATAGCACAGTAGTAAGAGGTATGTCAGTACAGAGGTACAAGTAGCCTTGTACCATCTAGAAAATCCATGTGATATTAAAGTCAGACCATTACAATTCTAAGGAAACTGAATTTTCACTACCACTTTATTTTTACTAGCCTGACATACACTGTTTGAGACATACACAGTTGTGGTCCATTCACTGTTCCTCATGTGACTGAAAACCTGCTATGTGGATTTGGGTTTTTTTTTAAGTGGAGTTATGCATTGCTGCTGTCATGTAATGGAACACATACTGTGTTAATGTTTATAACAGGGGATTTCACGTCTTGCCATTTATATATATAAAAAGGAACAGGAGAACTTACCTTAGCAATAGGCTAAGTAACCTATAGGAACCTCAGCTCTGGGAACCTTCAGTTGTTTGCTGTGGCTGTCCTGAAATTAAAGCTCTGTCAAACATCTCAAAAGGATGTCACTTTACCCTTGCTATGAACAGGCATTTTCTTAACCTTGTTGCCTTATTTATAAAATTAGTGAACATTCATTTTCAAAATGAGTGTAAGCAGCGTCACTGTAGAGTTGTATTGATTTTGCTGTAATAGTCGTCAGGTCTGTATTTTTCTGTTCCAAGATCAGCTCTATGAAATACTTGATACTAGCTTTCCTACATGATTTTTCTCAAACTGCTTCTCTGAACCTTGAGTTACATGGTGTGGTTGCAAGCTGACTAATACTATGTTCATGCAGCAATAACAGCAATTTCAAAATTCACCACAATTATTTGACATTGCCTATACTGTAAGCTGTGGTGTAGTTTTGCTGTACATTTGTCTGTACTTCCAGTAACACCACATGTTAAACCAAGGTAATTATATAAATTTTGGGATGTAGCACAAAGAAGAACTATGATGTAGAGTGGCAATTCAGATTATACAGTTCATCTGAAACTTATTGCTAACTTAACAGTGGTGATCAAACAAATTTTTGGTCCCTTTTCCCTATTCTCCAGCCTCTAGTTTTATTCCTTAGAGTACGCATATGGGACACTAGCAAAATTCCAAGCTGAGGAAAAATAGTGTAATTTTCAAGTATAGGTGCAATGGTCCCTTTGCACGATATTTGTGTCTGCGGTTTACCACTGTGTTGTGATTTATCTAAATAGCTTCATGCTGTACTGTACTACAGTTTGCCTTGAAAAATGTGTGCATGATTGAGAAAAATTACTATCCTTAATCTGTTTTATATTTAGCTGAAATCTTAGATTCCTATAATAGTTTATAGAAATGGAGTTCTCATACGGACATGTATTTTATACGCACACAAAAAGTAGTTGTTATGCTGAGCATAGCCGTTTATATCAGTTTAAAACTGCCATCTTCAATGTGGAAAGTAAATGGGTTTTTTCCACATACTGCTAAAAAAAAAAATTCCTGGATTTTAAGCCTCCATGAGTCACTAGATGTCACAATTTCATATAATTTTCCAGTTTGATATAAAAATTGTGCATCTGTAGTGTATAGGCTAATGCATAAAACTTCCCATCCTCTATAGTGTGAAATTCTGCAGTGGAATGGCTACAGCAGCAAAGGGGGAAAGTCTAAGTATATTCACAAGAAACATGGAAATTATGACATTTCTGCATTAAGATCGTTTCTTCCACAGCTGAGAAAAGCTGTAATAATTGTGTTGGCCCTTGAGAAATCTTAGCAAGCATCACTACAGAAAAATACACGTAAACATATGCAAGGAAAGAGCCTCCACAAAGGCCTTTCTAGCTGTTATCTGTATTTTTCATTTGTGGCTGGACTTCATTGTTGTGGCTGTGTTGTTCTGTTGCTAGTTGTTTATCTTAAGCAGTTTGTCAGCTTTTAGGCTTTTTCAATTTTTAGAAACATCTTTCTTTGTTCATATTAATATTGTTTAGTGTAGTGTAACTGGTACAGTGAGGTGAAAAGTTGGAATGCATAATGTTTATTGTACAAATGCTTATGTGAGGACTGAAAAATCTTTTATGAGTAGGAACAACAAAAGAAATGCTCCGTTTCTACTAAAATAACCAAAATATAAAGCAAACAGCAGTAGTGTTTTGATCAGAATGGAATCTGCATCAACATGAATTTAATGCTCTCATTCACAACGGTTCCAGATCACTTACAAACGACCAATAGTCTTACTTTATTCACTTTACTGTGTTTTCATATGTTAGTTAAGTTACGTGTCCAGGGTAGATGAAGGCTTTTTTATTTTTCTTAAACATCACTTTTAAGGTTGGTTTTTTTGTTGGTTTTTTTTGTTTGTTTGTTTTTGTGGGTTGGTGTTTTGTTTTTTTTTTTTTAAATCTGACAGTCTGCATCCTACACCAGACATCTGTAAAATAAATTAGTATGATTATATATTATGTTCTTTTGTGGCTGCATTGGGGATAGTAGTCAACATTCTTAACTACATTATTTGTAAAGAATAATTTTGAGTATAAGCACTATATTCTGTAATGTTTAATATTAAAATAATGACAGGTGCATTATTGAAGATGCAACTTATTGAGGAGACAAACTTTTATTAGTTAATGTTACCCTTATTCTGTTTGTTGCACTGAATTCTAAGAGTTTAATTTGTAAATTAAGTTTGCTGCCATGTGTAATCAGATTTTATTTTTATTGTACTGCTTATGTAGTTAAATTACCTGGATATATTTCTGGTAATGATTCCATAAGTGTGGACAATATGTTTTTACATTTAGCACTACAGAATTAACGTTAAGAGCAAGCGAAGCTTCTTGTAAAGAAAAATAGTCAACAGAAGCGCCTTACTGGGAGATTGCATTGCATGATTTTAGTGCTACTGGAGCTGGCAGACAGTAGGTCATCCTAAACTTGACTGCAAATTGCTCTTTGGTGTAATAAGCATTTTGACATACTGCTACCAATGCTGTAGAAACTACAGCAATGGCTATTTTTAACCTATACATATACTGTAATTTAAATTTTTCCTACAAAATGACTATATTTAATTTCTGCCTAATACATAAGTACTTAAAATTAGAATTTTTAGGAGGGTCAAGGGTGGGTGGGCATGCCAGTATATTTTTGGGAGGGGCTGTTGTATATACGGTTCTTTGTACTTCCAATTCAGTTTGACTGTTAATCCAAAACTCCCAGTTCTGACTGTGGTGAATCTGCAACCTGACATTTATATATTTTAATTGTGATGCAAGTCTTCTATATTCTGTGGAACAGTGCTTCAGAATTTGACAGAAAAGGTCGTCTTTCCATTCTCAAATGTGAATGCTGTCATGTACCTCTAATGTGGAAAATGACCAAGCAATGAATTTTACTCTGCTGATTTTCTAATATTAATGTAGAGTATTATTTAAAGCTGATATCTAAGGCTGTTGACCAGTAGTGTGTCCATTTGGAACAAGTAAAAAGGATGATGGCCATTTTGGTGAGTATAGTCCAAACTCCGCAGAGATTTTATTCCAGAGACTGTCACCTATTCAGTAATTAGTTTGCAGTGGACTGGCTTGATTTTCAGATTTGGAAACATATTTTTGATTTCTGAATTGGGGAAATAGGTGTCAGATTATGGATACTCACTTAACATCTCCCAATGTGTTACTGCGGTTGCTATATGTTTTGAATTTGATCTTAAATATATACAAATACATCATCATAAAATGAAAGCTCAAGAAATACAGATGGCTACAGGTTGTCTCATATAAATGATGCCAGTGAAGTTTAATGAAACTAATTTCTTTGTTAGGCCTGTTGAATAAATAAATAATCAAAATAAAACCAATTTGCCATTCACTAGCTTTGTGCAATATTATCAGTAGACTCAGACACTACTAGCACATTGTGCTTGGCTTTAAGAAAGTTCTTTAACTCATTTATATTGAAAAGGTCATATTAAATGCATATTTTATTGTAAACAACTCTGCAAATTTACTATACCTAAAAATGCTCAATGTTATAAAGTATTAAGCAACAACTGTGTTTAAAAAAAGGGTAAAAACTAGACAAATGTTTCCAGCAGTACCTAAAAACTAAGAAGAATTTTAAGTATTTGCTTTTTGCTCTTTTTTCTTTAGTGCAGCTTTTCTGCAATGCAAGTTTATTGCTTTGTATTTCATGTTTTTTATTATCATGACTCAGAAATTTAAACATGTACACAAATTACGGCACTCACCTTCTTGTACATGCGATGTAACATCATACTCACAGTTTTGGTGCTTTAAAATGATTCCTTTTTTCTTTATTAAAGGATATTTATTTGACCACTGTCTAGTTTTAACTTTGAATGTGTACCAACATTAAAAAATATTTTTAGTACAGTTTGGTTCCCACAAAAAAAAAATCATTTCTAGTTTGTGTAGGTTTCCACTGTTATTCTTTTAACTCCTCAAGCTGCCTGTCATTGCTTACTGGCAGGTTGTGCCTGAGCTATGTTGCACCAAGGAATAATTATACGTAGGTAACATCTTTGCAAACTAAGTGTCATAAACAATTTTCATATTATAGAAGAATCTTGCTCTTAAATAATGCTGGATAGTTGTACTTAAATACAAATCTCACACACTTCCTATATCTCAATCAAAAGACAAAAACACTCTGGGAAAAAGAGTAGAAATTTAAACCTGCAAATATTAAGAGCTCAGCTCCGTTATTACATTCTACCCTAGTGGCAATGCCATTACATATGGAGAGAGCAAGCCTCCACCTGCAATCACTTAGAAAGACAAGAACAATGGAAAAGCTCAAGTCAAAAACACGTGACTTCTCCACTATTTGCTTTTTTGGTAGGTGCACAACATAATATTTCAAAAGCAAACTAGATTGCTTTTGAAGAACTAGGACACTTCAGAAGTACTTTTATGAGTGTTTTGATGAGTTTAGCCATTTTTTTCCTGGGGAAAAAAGTATCCCAATATAGATGACTGATCATGCCCCAGGCTACAGCTACCAGCTGTTTGGTTTTGGGTTTGTTTTTTTTCCTATAGCCATTTTGTGTTAGTATTTATCTACTAACAATCTTACCAAAGAGATATGTTTGTATTGTGTATCTTTTTCCTTTCACTTCCGTGTTTCTGGTACAAGAACTACAGTGCAGGTAGTTCAGTGCAGGCAGGTTCTATGCCCAGCTGGTCCCTTAACATGAGAAGAAAAAGTAATCAGTGTATTTCTGGAAGAGGAATTTTTTAGTGCAATTACAATCCTGAGAAAACAAGGAAAAGGTATGATATTTCTAATAACAAAGTGAAACAGAAGTTCCATTTTCAGTACAAATCTGTACTGCAAAGTGGCTTAACCAAAATCTGAGGCCAGGCTGGCTCAGATTTTTTAGTGTAATTTTTAACTTCTGGTGATAATGGCATGTGCTCTTAATTTTGGGTTGTGGCAGAACATGTAGAACAAGTAGGAAATGTGTTCTGAAATAAGTTAGTACTTCGATCATCACTGACTTTTCTTATGAAAGAAGAGGTCGTATTTGTAGCTGAGGTCTGTTTGTAATGCTCTCATTGCACCCTCGGCAGTGTGACGCTGGTGTGGGTGCCTTCACATGTTCTGCTCTGTGGGACAAACTTCTGTTTAAGACTACTTGCTACCATCAGCTGGTGCCTACTTTGGCATTGGCTTCAGTAGATAAGTAGCTGCTTTTTTATTACTCTTACGGGTATTTAATGCATGCATCAGAACCACAAATTAGTGAAATATATCTGTAGGCACTTGGAAGGCAGTGGTGTGCTACTCAGAATAAGGCCTGAATGTTTGTACAACACATAAAAGATGGCAGATGGGTAGAACCATCATTTATTTTTTTTTCATGTTCATTACATGTCAGATGTAAAGGAAAAGTACATTGTAAATAAATATTCACTGGGCCACAGTCCTTCTCGAACTCGTAGAAATAAAACACCACCTCTTTCTCACAGAAACCATTGGTATATGTAGGGTTTATTTCTGTTACACCACTTAATACTCTGCAGAGGGGATGGGGAGAAGGGAGAGAAGTAAAAATGGAAAGTGAGTTTGTCACATCTCTGAACTTTTCCTTTTCTCAGCAGTTTTTACTGCCACTTCCCATCATACGGAGATGCCCATTTTACAGGCTTTATCTTTCTTGCTGTAGAAGGGAGCTTACATGAATCTTGGACTTCTGCAATATCTGATTCGCCAGACCACCAGCGTGTCACCACCATCACCAAAGCCCTGAGCTTTATGCTTGTGTCACAATCACTTATCTAGGTCTAGTGCTATAGTGTTTCGTCACTGTGTTTTTACCTTTTAGGAGGGAGGGATGTAGCTAACCTAAAGATAAAATAGCCTCTGTAAACTTTATAGATACCACGTCAGGCATTTAACCATTATGAATGTCACTTTGCTGACACAAACTGCGCTACACCAGAAAACAATTCCAGAGGTTTTACCAGCATCCCCACATAAACTGCCTTGCTCACAGAACTGCTGCAAGTTTCTAACTCTTCATCCTGCAGAATTGCAGACCTGACTCGTTCGCAGTGAGGTCTTCCTGCCCTTTCCCCCTTTGCACTGAGACTCTCTTTCTCTAAACTTTATGCAAATCTTCACCAGTCACGCTGACCGTCCAGACTTTCATCAGCTCAAAGACAGCACATTTTCCTTGAAAATTTGCCTCAACAGCAAGGGCTGGTGGATAAAACCAGGCAGAGATTCTTATCTGTGCTGTTACAGCTCCTGCCTCTCTGCGTTAGTGCTGGGGTTCACTCTCTCCTCATTAATCAACCAAAACTCTGGGGGAAAAAAACCAAAAATTACATTTAAGATCACTCCCTGTATCTACTGCCTTATTTCTTTGTTCCTGCGATATTTGTGTGCGGTCTGTCAGGTGTTTGTAAGAGATGCTCGTGTGACAGACAAATCACCTGTATCACCTTCTTTTCGGTCTTTTCACCATGGAATACAGTAGACTGGAGTTCTCCGAGACGTCTCACTATGCCCCATATTGCTTATATAAGGCCAAGCATGTTCATGGTCTTTCAAACAAAATTAACTCTTTACTTCATTCTTTTATCTTAAACAACTCCTCTAATTTGCATCACACTCCCTCTATATATTACTGTTTAAAAGTAACAGAAATAAGAAAAAATGAAGAACCATGCAATTCATACGAAGCATTTATATTAACTATACTTTTTCTTCCTCAGTACTTTATTTTAATCTCACTAAATTTCAGTAGGAATGTAACTGAGCTCTTAGCATACAAAATCATCAATGCATGCTCAAACTGCCATGCATGTTAACTGCACAATTTAAACAACACAATAGATGTTTTATGAATCAACTTCATATGAAGCATCACAAAGTGATGGCCTTTTTTCCCCCCACACTCACTTGCTGTGAGTAAAATGACTGTTGAAGTGAACAGAGTCCTGCAAAAACAATTCAACAGAGAAGCTTCTGCACACTGCTCTTGGTTTCTAATGACAAGTTTAAAAAAACGGAGCCTTGAATTGGCATTAAAATTAATAATACAAAAAAAAAAAAAATCACACATCCTGTCCTTTTGTTGCTGGAGCACATATACCTGTGTCATTCCTGTAGTAGTTTCCTCAATGTTTTACTGATGGAAGGTCACAGCCTCTCCAAGTGATCCACTGCAGCGCCTACCAATTGAAGGTTTCCTCTTAATACCAAACTAAGCTGAAACATGAGGTCATTACTTCTTCTCCTGCCCACTACCACTGTATGAACAAATTATTTCCACTTGCTCTGCAACAGCATTTTATGTGTCCCATCATCCCCCATCCCACCCCACCTTGCTCTGTCACTCAGCTTTAAATTAAACCATGCTTGGTGGATTAGCCTGGCAGCCTTTGCGAAGTCTGGCCATTCATGGGCCATTCCTCCAGTGCCTGTGGCCAGCAGACGGCATCAAGAAAAGCTGCACACTAGTGAGTGACATTTGGAGCATGTCTACTCTCATTTAATCCATTCTGGGAAAAGAAGGGAAGAGTGCAGGACTCATCCTCAGTCAAAGGTAGCATTCGTTAATCGTGCTTGACTAATAGAGCACATCTCTCTGTTCAGGAGATTACGTTTGTAACTTTTTTTTTTAAAAAAAAAAAAAAAGCAAGGGGAGGCGGGTACTCAGGCTGTGTCTTCTGGGAGAACATGAGCAGCAGGTTGCCTATCAGGACATGCTTTACTTAGATTTGTATACAAAACTAACACATATCACAGCTAAACACATTTAAATACTCAAAGGCAGTTACAGCTCCAAGTCAATGCTATGTCTCATTCCACAGAAGAAAACTCCTTCAAGTCTTTAGCTTTTAATCTCAATGTCAAATAAGAAACTTTAAACAGATGCTCAGTGTTCCAACCAGCATTTGTCACGACTGGAATAAATTTGGGTTCTGCTCCCAGCCATCAGCTGCCCAACAGATCTGAAGTCTTCCTGCCTTTTGAGGCCCAGACACATGAATTTGCTGAAGTCTTTAGTGGATGCTCATTTTCAGGGATGCTTTTGAATAAGAAAGTATTTGGTACTGTCCGTACCTGCCTGCTTATGCGACTGAATGCAAAACTTACCTCCTGCTCCCTTTGGAGCTCACCCAGTGGAAGGAGCCTAGCTGTTTCCCAAGAGGACACTAAGGTGTTCTCCATTAGCCCATCAACATGTCAGTGCAATAGCAAGTCATGGGATTTCCTTAAAGAAATTTTCTGATATACTGAAGTACTGTAAATTATAATTTGTTCACTTGTATC
The DNA here is from genome assembly GCF_036417535.1 of Chlamydotis macqueenii. Taxonomy (NCBI): domain Eukaryota; kingdom Metazoa; phylum Chordata; class Aves; order Otidiformes; family Otididae; genus Chlamydotis; species Chlamydotis macqueenii. Next base: position 23,707,459 of record NC_141593.1, on the reverse strand, counting down.
TGTCAAGACCTTCCAATGAAGGCCTGATCCCTTGATACACCACTGTCACCAGCTAACTACTTTCCAAGCAGCTATGGCCCAGCTTTTATCCAATATAAGACACACAGCTATGCTTGTGTGGGTCATAGAGGTCAGCTTACAACTTCCTCAAGTAGTGGCTCCCTTTTCTGGTGCAGCACGTTGAAAGAGACTTAAAATGTCACAGTGAATTCCACAGCCGCGTAGTAGCTACTCCCTAGCCCTAAAACCAGCCTCAATGGTTGGTTATTCTGTTTGCATTTCTCCCATAAGCAAACCCTCCTCTCTGCCCGGGTTACAGAGATGACTGCATGTTTGGACGTACCCCGAGCTCCTGGTGTCACTGCTTGCTTAGCCACAGGGCTGACTTCTGCTGCACTCTGTGAGGCCTTAATTCCTTCTGGATTTTATTTTTAGATACATATGTCCTTGTTACAGCTTCATTTCTGCAATTTGGCCAAAGTGTCACCTTTGAACCTACAGCACATTTTGCTACCTGCCAAGTCCAGGATGTAAGTCTTGTAGCTAGATTTCCCAGTCTGACTTGGGCACATTGCAGCTGCTGCAGATTGATATGCCCTCATCTTTGTACTAGTTCTCGCAGGGAAGTTTCCAAATGTTACTTTAATTCTTTTGCAAAAGATCTGTCTCCTCTCCTAGCTGATGACAGAAATCCTCTGGCTGATGGGAATTTTTTGCTCGCTGGTATACAATCCTGTTTCAGCAGGAAAATCAGCTTAGTTTCTTCTGAAAACAGCCTGCCAATCCTGACACATTACTGTCTTTCGACTTGAGGAGTTAACATGCCTTACAGGAATTTTCTTTTCTGCAATGCAGTCATAATCAATAAAGAGTGATACAATCTCCTGTCTTCTGAAAATTCTTGCATTGCTCACAATTTAGGCAGCTTTGATTCAAAATACTTCCTTGTAGCAGGCTTCAGTAGGGCTTGTTTAGAATATCCTCGATGCTTCTTCATTGCCTCTTCTCTTGGCTTCTTTGGCTGGCCAACTCCTTTGTTGAGGCTGAGATGTTAATGCACAAAAGACAGCACCCCATACTATCCTTTTTGTGGTTTTTTTTTTTTTTTTTTTAATCTGTGTTGCTGATGTGTCTGTCCAGTGAGTAGGACACTGGATGTTTATGTATCTCATTCCATAAGCAATTTAGGACTTTCTTACATTTATTGTAAACATGTGCTTGGCTGCTCCACATTATGGAGGAGAAAAGAATATAGACAGAAAAAAAAGAAAAATACAAGAAATATAGGATAACACAATTTTGACTTGTAGGTTCAAATGAAAACAGTTGCAATCCCAAATAAAGCTTTCATAATTTCCTTTTTTTCAAAGAGGTGGGGGAAAGGTGCTTATATCAAACCAGCACATTACTTTGCCTCTTTCAGATCTGCAGAATGAAATTTCCCGTTTTCTCCCCCTGCAAAAAAAAAAAATCTTCAAATGTGCAGAATGCTCTAGAGCAAAAAGGCTCGACTGGGAGGCTACAGTCCAAAGCAGCAGCCTCTGAACAAAGGAAAACAAACCCTCTGGGGTTGCTTCTGGGACAGAGAGCAAGTGCAGGCACCTTTGGGCTACCTTACACACACAGCTGGCAGGGCGCAGCAGTGAAGCTGAGCAGTAGAGATGCTCAGACTAGTTACTACTTCCTCAGCTACACATTACTATCCTGGCTCCTCTCACTAAATGAAAGTAGAAGAGAAAGCAATGCCTTTCACTATTAGGTTTCTGGTTCCCATTGCCGCAGATTCTGAGAAACACCACTGCTGAAATTATAAAAATAACAGTATATGCAGATGCACAGAAAGCAGATTTAATTTACATTAATTTTACATTTTCATCCACAGGTAAGAGCTGTGATGTCTCTCTTGCAGTACAAGATCATTTTGCTTCCCATTTCTTTTCTTTTGTTTAGAGAAAATTCCTTTCATCACTTAAGAAAATACAGTCCAGACTCAGAGAATTTCAAAGGTCTTGTTCTCTTTCTGAAAAATCTCAAGTTTGCAAGTATCTGCATGACTGTATTTAACTCAACAGGGGGAAATCCATACACGCAGATTGTACTTAAACGTACCCTGCCAGTGTAGCTCTTGCTCTCCCCGTAGCGCCTGGATGCATGTATTGTATGTGAAGGTCCTGAGCTCTGCCTCTTTGATCCACTGGGACAAAATTATTCCAAGAACTATCACAGTCACAGAAATGCCAATTCTCTTCCAAGAAAACTTCTAGGTTGCTATTCTCAATCTAGCAAAACCAAAAGCAGCCAACACACTGCTGGATCCATGCAGTGAGATGAGAGCAGATGAAAATCCCCAGAGCAGGGATGGACAAGGTCTGAAATCACTTCAAAGTCAAGAGAAAAGAAAGAAAAAAACCCAAACCCTGCTCAGAACATTGTTACACAAACACCACAGGTGATAGGAACTGACAGCACGAAAAAACAGGGGGTGTCATCAGTCACTACTGATGACTAATACCAATACCAAACCTCAAGAGTTGTGCCAATAAAAGACCAAAAGGACACAGGGTTTGCAGACTGCCAGGACTTCAGGTGTGTTTATGAAACACACACCTAATGCAATCAGAGCAGAGTTTTGAGTTAAGCCAGGTGTGCTCAATGTCAGCATGATGTGAAAACCTAAGGAAAGCAAGATCCTTTCTAATGAACTTTCTGTCGCTGCCACGCAGTTCAGGTGATCTGACCTCTGCTATGCAAAGCATTCTCGCCTATTTGACAGCTGCCAGCCCCATGTAAGGGAATCTTATTGATAACTCTGCATTCCTTCCCCCTCTGCCCCAAATCTAAAACATCTTTGATGGTTACTCCTCCTTCTCATGCTTGTGTCTGAAAATGACACAAACTGCCAGATGTACTGTAAATGAGGGAGCAACGAGGGAGAAAGTATAAATTATGCTTGTGTTTCTTTGGTCCTAGGATGAGCTGCCAGGAGTGCAGAGGCAGTACTGGCAGCTACAGGTCCCTGAGAGGTTGCGGCAGGCAAGCTACAAGACCCCGTACGTTGTGAAAACCCACTTCTATCTATTGTTATCTAGACATATCGCAGGTATTGTGATGTAAGCAGTTGCACCTGCTTTCTGGCTACATTGCACGACCAGAACAGTGGACATGAGCTGAATTGACTCCAGGATCTAACAGAAAACTCTGTTCATTGTTCCCAAACATTTAACATAATGGGGAAAATTAATCCTACTTGTCTGAAGTAAGTGGAGTGAAACAAGGAACTAATGCTACTAAGCAAAACCAGAGATTTAAAAAAAAAACCTGTTATTTTGTGATATGTTCTCTGCTTAGCACCATTCAGAGGTAGTGCACATATGCAGCATTACTAAGAAAATGTAAACAAGACAATTTGAACCTTGCTTTACAGAGTCAGGTCCATTTCCTGAAAAAAATCAGTGTACAGCTGTGCACTTAGCTGGCATGTACAGTTACTGAGACTGAACTATGTGCGTTTGGATGGAGCTTCTTGATGGTCTTCTTTTTTACATTGTTTTTCGACACCCAGACCTAATCTCTAATCAGATTTATCTTTGGCCTCAAGATCTACAATTTCTGCAGTCAACCAAATTAAGTGCTTTTACTGACATCCCCAGTTCTGCAGAGAATTAAGGTCTGCAACAGTTTTCCACTCCCCTCTCCATGTGGTATTTCTGAAAAAGGTTTTGATTTTGACTTTTTGAATGTGGTGTTCACAGAGCGCTGTTCAGTAGCCACTTCAGTACAGAATATAAAAGATAATAGAACAAACTGAGGTTTAGCCTCTTATTGAAGGTAAACCTGAAGTTAATCCCCAACTGGTAGAAAAATGAGCAGAAATCAGGAACCTTTCACAACTGACAACTGAAAAGACATATCCCAAAATATTAATCTTTAATTGACACATTGTTCATTCTTGTAGGGTTTTCTTTAAAGGAATTATCCTGGGAATGCCACCAACAGCATTAAACAGTACTTCTTTATGTTACACCTAGTTTAGCCCTTTATTTATTTATATTTTACCTGAAAATGTATTTTCTTAGAGACCTTATAACAGCACTTCTGCTTTATCAGTTCATTTTCTTCTCCTCTTTCCTGCATATATTAGCCAGGAAAAGGAATTCCCAGTCTGCAACAGACAGATTAATTCACACGTTTTACTTTGTCCACATAGAAAAATGCAATTTCTGGATCACTGAGGCATATGGATTATGAACAAGACACTCCAAAAACTAACTATCCAGACGGGGATATACTTACAAAAATTGTTCATGTCAAAGTCAGGATTTCACAACTTAACACACTAATGCAAAATCCAGTAGCACCTGAAAGATTAAGGTAGCTGCTGCTATCACTTGCACATACTTGAAAAAGATTTAAGAAAAAATTAAAGCGTAAAAGTACATTCTTCAGAGAACAGCAAGTGTATTTCAAAATAAAAACCAGTATTTTTAATTTTTTCTCTTTTTTTTTTGTTGTTTTTGTTGTTTTGTTCGTTATTTCTGTTAGGTTTTTTTGGTAATTCTTTTTGCTTGTTTTTTTTTTTTTTCCACAAGACTGTAGTTGCCATATAGCAAGTTATACGCGATGTGACTGCTCTCCCCTCCAGTGCAAGTTCATGGCCATGTTTTCAGGCTATAGTACTCAACTCTATTTTCTGGTATACATAGTCCCATAGTTTCATCAAAGACAGATAAAAACGTCTAATACCTGCCTCTGGGGAAGTAATGTTTCAAACACGGGCAAACTTTTGTCTTACAACAGAAGTGGAGAGGCTACAGTAGGAACAGCCACCAGTATGAACTTTAGGTCACAATTTCTAAACACTCACCTACTGTACATAAACATTAAAAATGGTTTTAGCAATAGGATTTTATTTATATGTGCACGTATGTCCACCTTATCCCACATTTATGTTTGGCAACTCTTTGGGAATTCAAAGGTGCAGCCCTCAGTAATTGTGTTATTTAAAAAAAAAGAAGCATATCTACTCTATGAGAAAAGAAATTCTCAAATATCAATTTCCAATTTTAAATTTAATTTCAATAGGAAAATATTAAAAATGTGCACATCTAAATTTTTCCATGTTCTGTATATACATATGTGTGGTGTGTATGTATACATAGAAATACTCATGTACCACACATATTCACAAAATTTAAGTGGAAATATTTCTGTCCACTATTTTCCCACATGTAAATGACATCATATCTTTAAAAATGTCAATAATAATATCATTAAAAATAATATTACATTTATTCCATCATCAACTTTCTGTGTTTTTATTCTTTCTTCATCCTTATTATGTCCACTGAGCAAAAATAGGCCAAATTCTCCTTGCACTTCCACAGATGATGTGCCAACTGAATGTTGCTGACATGACATCAAGGACACATCTGGTTTATAGCAGCTCAAGTGACAGGAGAACCAGGCCCAAACATCCCCAGGTAAATTAAAAACGAGTATCTGCTCATCTGGACCTGATGAAGATATACACACCACCGTCTAAAATCCACTGAATGAAAAACATGTAGCTCACCACAAAGTTTTCAACCAGTAGCACGCTGAACCAAGCTCCCCCCACCCCTTTAATAAATAATGTAAATGAGAAAATACCTAAAATACGGAGAAAACTTAGACATTGTGTACATTACATACCGTATCATACAAGACGATTTAGCATTCGATCTAAACCATTTTCCTGACTACTCAAGGGAGACCTGACAAATCACTGGTAAAGGAAGAAAACTTATTTTAGAAATAAAGTATTTCTAACATAAATTAGAAATGTATTTCTAATATAAATTAGAACCTGTGTGTATTATATGGTATATACACACAGTACACACATGAAAACAAACTTATCTTTTCTAGTTTTGAATAGCAGTCTCTAAGTGGAGAAAATTGTGTTGTACAAATTTAATAAGCAGCTAGATTTCATGTTTAACATTCAAATTAATTTGGGGAGCAAACAAAGGTCCATGCGTCTTTCAACTCTGAAGTCTGACACTCACTCATACATTTTAAAAAAGCCCTCTTCAACATTACAAGCAATTTATGGCAAGAATGTACTTTGATGCAAGACACATGACACTTGGCTTACCTTTCAAAGAGGTGTTTTTTTTTTTTAAATAAATCTGTTATATAAAGAAATGTGTGTTTGCCAAAAGTCTGTTAAAATTACATCAAAACAACTTTAAAACCTGCTGACTGAGGATAATTGAATTCAATTTCCTGTTTTTAAACATTTAGTTAACAGTTCAGAATATTGCCTGGTGTAGTTTCAATAAAGATGTGATATGAAGACCCATAAAAGAGTAAACATGTCTCCATTTCAATTTGCTATGACAACAAAACTTCTATAAACAGCTTTCTTGGCTGGATAAGTTCAGTGTACACGTTATCCCTTGCAATAGTTCTATGCCCTTAATGCAATCTGTAATAAAACCATGCTCCCCATAAGCCATTATTCACAAAACCTGAAATTCATGTAACATTCTGAGAAAGTCTCCTGCAGAACAGGTTAACAGTTAATTGAACATACATATTTGATATATGTATCTAGGCCAGAAAACAAACGACTGGCTACTCCTTGTTATCTGTGCATGTCAATTTTTACATTTAAAATTCTCAGGGTTTTTTGCCTTTTTGTTTTCCTGGGCAACTCACCTTCCATCATTGGTTGGCTTCAAAATATAGTGAAGTGGAAGATAGTATCTCACTGTAATTACATGGAATTCATATGAAAAAGTAAACCTTACATTGGACAATATTGTAGAACACCAGAGTAAGCTCCATAAAGAAATACGGTATCTTCCAGTCTATATATATATATATATATATATAAAACAAAAAAAAAAAAAACAACCAATCAAACAAACAAAAAAACCCCAAAAGGAAAAACTTTATACAAGCAGTTATAGTAACTTTTTTTCAATTAAAGATGCAACTCTCTCTCACTCCTGGCAAGAATAAATTGGTAACGGCACTGCTTTTCCACAGTGCAAAGTATCCTGAGAAATTATTAAGAACAAAATACAGGGCTGTCATCACTCAGTTCTTGCACAAAACACAGTAATTAAATATCTTAAATAAATAAAACAGCAGATAACCTATATTGTTTGTATCACAAAAAGGGGATGTGACCTGGGACACTGCTAATTCTTCCATCACTGATAATTAGAAAAGGATTGCATTCAATTACTGTTAATATCTTTCAAGTTATCTATGGCCAATAATGTACAAGGAGGTAATTTGTAATTCAAGTTTTTTTTTGTTTGTTGTTTTTTTCTTCCAACTAGCTACAAGCTGAGTTCTAAATTTTACATTGAAATATGACTCAAATTTAAAACAAGCCCTCTCAGAGGAGCATTTTCTAATTTTGTGCAACTTTGATGCAGAGCCCAACACAGTCCTATGAAGAGAGACAGTGCATCTTTAAGCTGATTGGCACTGAAATCCCATTTTCTTTAGCTGCATTCTATTAGCTTGGCCAAGTTATCACGTAACTCTGTTAGTTCAAATATTTTTCCATCAAGAATTTCTAAAAGTGTCTTCAAGTTATTGCGAAAAGCTTCTTGCTCATTCTGACTTTTCTCCAGACGTTGCTCTAGATCAGACAGCTGGCCTTCCAGGTCTTTGTTTCGAATTTCTACTTCCTTCAGAGAAAATACATAACATGTTAATGTGACGTTTGCAAACAGAAAGCAGTCTAACCTCCTGCCGGTATTCATGCGCTATTTTTGTTGACTGGTTTTTAAAACAATTTGTGACCTTTTACAGCTTTCACTTAGGCAAAAACAGAACCCAAATTGTTATTACGATTGTGTACGTACTACCACTTTCTCCATTTTCCCAGTAATTCACCTGAAGGGCAGAAATTTTTTGAAAGGGATAAAATTTAGTCAGTGAACAACACATGTGATACACTTCTTCCGGTAAGTTATTGCTTCTATCATTCAGAAATGTGCCACCTACTGAAAACAGCTTCTCAAAGGTTTACTTAAGTTCAAGTATTCCCCGATTTAGACTACATTAATTGCTCAAGGACATAGCCCCCATTAAACGGTCTTATACAGAAACTCATCCAGAATACTACTCGGTACTACTCAGTCCCACATTATAGGCCTTTTCACCCTGAAAATTAAGACAGAAACATAAACTAGCAAGATTGATGTCAAGGTGGCATTGATTGTAACAAATTTAAACCAGCAAGTGCACCCACCTGCAAACCCCATGGTAGTGCAGCTGCAGGAGCAGGGAAAAGTGTTCGAGACATCAGTGCCGTACGGGCAAGCCGTTTCCACACAGTGGGCGGGAACAGCAAAGCGGTGGCATGTTACACACAGCTGAGGGGATATGACCCTGAGCAAGCTCAGCTGGCATTCACCAGGATGAGAAGCCCCTGGTCCCAGCCCACTGGGAGCCCTCACAGCTCTGCCTTGCACCTGGCAGGGGAGGGGGTCACGGCTACTCAGCTTTGTGCAAGCGGGGTGCCCCCTCTCCTATCAAATTACTAATACAGCAGTCACGTGGGCCTGGAACAGCACATTGTTATTTGTCCCATTCGCTGGACATCTTGTAAATTCATGCTAAATTTTGTACTTTCAGTTATGAACAGCACTTTCAAAGGCAGCACAGGGACAGTGTATTTAGTACACCACACACTCAGTGCAGGTACTCTCTGGAAAAGTGCATACTGAATTCGTATTTACATGTATTAACATTTTTTTTCAACACCACTTCCCTCTACAGCGGCTTTGTGTCACACAGCTTTAACATGCCTGCTCTGAGTTTTTACAACAACTAGTTCCACACAGCCATAAGGAGAATGATTTGGCAGCAGCTACTGCTCCCAGCACAGGCGACTCCTCTTTTTGCCCTCCCACTCTCCATTGTTTTTGTTATGATTCTTCTGTCTCCCTCAAAGCTAACAAACATACTCATGTTTACATTGGAGAGATCTCAGCTAAACATAAGAAACAGCCTGACCCATACGGAGCATGTTTTTGTGCAGTCAAGAGTAACAGGTATAAAATGGCAGCCTTGTGTCAAGGCCCAAGACACATTGCCGCAGCCCTGGCCAGAGGAGGGATGGGGTGATTTGTCCCGTGCTAAGTTGCATCTCCCAGCCTCCACAGTGGGGGAAAGCTGTGGGAACCCTGCAGCGGTGCCGGGGGAGAAGGCAGAGCCTTGGGAAACTGATCCCCTCATAACTGTGACCGCTTGTGTAGCCAAGAGTTACACCCAAGCTGAACTGGAATAACTGCCTTACTTCTTTTTTGTAAGTGGACAAATTAAAAATTACGGCGTTTCAGGCACTGGTCTTGAACAGCACAGCTGAGAGCAGGAATTACCCCTTGCTGCCAGGACCAAGACAAGAATTAGTTTGATGTGGTTAACAGTGAACAACGTAGTTGTCAAAGCACTAAAGGAAGCTAACTGAAAAGATTATTTGTAGAAACACTGTAAATGAAAATACATACACGCTTATGTAGTGATAGCTATCCCACAGCTCCTGTAAATGAACCAGCTAACTGATTATAACCCAGCCATACCCTCTCCTTCATCGGGCCTGCTCCTGTCCTCCAAACCAAGCACTGACAAGCACAACCGGGTGTAGTGACTGCAAGGGTTCAAGATCCTCTGAGGCCAAGTGACTGCAGGACAGGACAGAAAGTGAAATTCAAGGTCCTCTCAACTCTGCAGGAATGAAGCATTCCTTTCTTTAGCTCACATAAAACTGATTGCTGTTTTTTTCCACGTTTGCTCATATGTCCTGCTTCTCCTGTCACTGCTGCTCTTCTACTCACCAAACATGTGTGCTCTAGGAAATATCCTTGCCACTGCTCTTACCCCAGAGATAATGAATTTCTGTAAGTAGGCAAGCCAGGGATGAAAGGGACCACTTTGGAACAAGTCCATAAATACATATATGGGTTTATTTTGTGATATGTGGGCCTGAAGAGCATCTCATTTGCCTGGATCTAGCACTGAAGATCATCTTTCAGGCCCTTGTCAGATGCTCTTAAACTGAGGAGTTGTTCTGCTGTGAGCTGGGAGCACCACTAAAAGCTTTATCTTAGATGTAGGAACTTCCATCCATATTTAGCAAAAGGCTAAATCTCTGTTGCTAGTCCTTGCTCTATATCTCTTCAAACAAGGAGAGCTCCCTTCTTTTGTTTGAATTGCCAGCTCGCGTATTTTATTTAAATTCCATTCTTGACATCTCTTTCCTAATCCATATACCTTTAGCTTGCCAAACATTTCCTCAGATATACTTTCTCCCACTCTTCCTCCTGTTTTATTTTCCCTAACTTATACTTAACATATTTAATGATGTATGGGAAGTAGAACAACTGAAATACACTGGTACATATTGCTTTTAATTTCTGGAAGATACTTCTTCCCAAATTTTAGATTTGATCCTTACACATACTTACCCTAGATTAGTATTAAAGACTGTTGCAACATTATTGCATTTATGTTAATACAGTATTATTGCATTTATGTCCAGCCCATGTGCAGTTTCCTCTTTCAAATCAGTCTACCTCAAAACTGTTGCTTCTTGATTGGAAGAAGTGGAGAGGTGTCCATGTAATGTAATCTATTCCTTTACTTGTGTCATTTCACTTTATTTGCAGTTAATCTTGTCTAACAATAAACTGACTCTTCTGATACATTTAGGCCTTTTACAGGATGTATTTTACACTGTTTTTTCAAGCTCTTCTTACAGTGGACACAATAATTTCTTATATACTGTTTTCTTTCAGAAAAGAAATAAATTAGTAACAAATTATGTTTGTTGTTTGCAATGCAATAATATTTTGTGGAATTCAGTGCAAAGATCCAAATAAAATATTCAAACCACACACAACAGCTGTATTTAGGAATTAGCCATAGTAATAAAGATATCCTGACTTACTGTGAGAGTCACACTGATCATGACTCATTGACAAGTTTCACTACATCGCTAATGAAATTATTAAGTAACAAGGGCCCCAATACTTACCCTTCACAGCGGTAACATGCTGCTCTCCACTGGAATTTGCCTATGATGGATTTCTAACTCATTCCCTGATACGAGTATGTCAAAAATGCAATACATCTTTGAAATATTCATTTCTTTGTATAGCATTTTTCATACAGGCTATACTCCAAAATATTTTAGAGTTACATAATTCACTTGCAAGCACAGGAGGGGAAAAATAAAGCAGAAGGAAAAAGACTGAGATGAACAGATACAGACCCTGGAGACAATCAACCTGAAAACAGATGATGAGTCAACTAAGTGAACAGATGTGAGATGGTTAATCTGGAGCTACAGAAGAAAACACCATTTCACTGACGTCACAGATGTAGGATGAAGTGGCTCAGAGAAGGCTAGTGTAACGAAAGCAGGATGATTATAGCAAAGCAAAGTACTCAAGATCTTTTAGATGGGCTGCATCAGGTCAGTAATAAGCTTTAAGCTTAAGAAAGGCAACTTTTAACTCAGATCCTAAGAGAGCTTTGAAGATACTTGGACAGAACCACAAAGAACTATTTTCAGAAACTGATCACCTACAATGTGAGGTATGGACTTACATACACAATATATCCGTTTGGTTACTAAAGATATAAATATACCAAAAGGAAGCTACTGACTTTTCATAAAGTACAAATTTAAATAAAAACTTAGCATTTTCTAATCTTTCATCTCATTCGTGTCTCATAATTCTGCTTGCTAAGGATAGCTTATTCCTGGCTCATTATTACTTTTCATATGATCATACACTGAAATTATTGCATATGCTACTGCTAGAAAAATTTCCAACTTTCATTATAATCTGCCTTTTGAGTTTCTCAGATAAGCTCCTTTTCAGATGAGAACTCCCATTTTTAGCCCAAAGCCAGCAACGATTTTGGAAATAGTGGGACATGCAAGTTCAGGTATGTTCAAAACAATCTTTAAAGATTGTTCAAAGTAATAACATACTTTTTCCAAATAATTTAACTTAAGAATGGGGGAAAATGAATAAACTAATTTTGTTCTTACGTAGTTTATTCTGTAGGTTAAAATGAGATTCACCTAAGCTCCAATTCATGTAATGCATTTCAAAGAATACCTGATTAATGGTTTTTAAGCTGTGGCTAGCCTGATGGGCTTGCCTTCAGCATGAACTTGTGTGCTGAGCCACAGAAGAGTGAGGGTCACCTTTCAGCATGCTGGATTTGGAACTATTTAATGACTGAGTTTCCAGTCCTATCAAAACTCTGAAGTTTGAATTCAGAGTTTAAGCCAGCTAAGCTTTGGGTCAGCCTCATTCAGAAGGCAGGTTTCACAAGGGAGGTGGGTATGTGCTTGCTGGTCAGCCCAGCGACAGAAGGACAGGATGTAGTAAGAGAGGATATACTAAGGGCACACTGACTCTGGTAGGCTGTGATACCTGGCTTTACATGTAATAAAGAAACAACCCAGAAAACCCAATAAAAACACAATGATTCTAAAGAATTCCAAGAAAACGTCGAAGAGTGTTTTTAAAGTCTGTACTACACAAGAAGTACACACTACTTGCTAGTACACTACGCATGCTTTAACCTTTACTTTCTCAGGGCACCTTTAAAAGCTGAATACAAACTCCTCCCAACCTGAGGATACACAGCCTGACAGTTTTAGTGGCACACAAGACCTATGGGAAGACACTACAGTGAAAATGAGACCAGAACTGCTCAGGACATGTATCGATGCAGGACATCTGCTAGCCTGACAGTACTGTATGAACTTGTAAATGAAATTTGGATCTGTTCCCTAGGGTAAAACCAGCAACTTAGAGCAGGTAGAAATTCTGATACAAATTCCTAGAGATCATCCCAACCCACCACTTCACAATGCAGTCTAACTTACATATTTATGTGGCACCTTCAGTGAATAAAGCACAAGTTGCTGATGCGAACTGTGCACTTGATGATAATTTTTCCCTTCTCTCTAAATTAAGATGATGCATTGTAGCTCACCTGTAACTTCTGGGTCAGAGAATCCCTCTGTGCCTGGAGCTCTCTGGCATTGTCGATTTCTTGTTTCAATCCTTCTATTTCCTAAGGGAGAAGAAATAACCTTGCTAGCAACATGCTACCTGACTTGGCCTCAGTGCAGCTAAGCTGGCTACCGCTTCCTCTCCTGAGCAAGCCATTGGAATGATACCAAAACTGGCAGTTGGCTGCTGCCCATCACAGCACATGAAGTTAAAGCCTTGCTCTCAATACTCCTGGTCACAATCCCAAAACAGCAATTCCATTGCAAATAAACAACAATACAGATAAGCATTTTCTTTCATAAAAGTCCAAGTTTTCCTCTCCCACACAAAAGAGTCAAAGTATTTTTTTTTTTCCTGGAATATTAAGGGTCCTTGCAATTAGGAAAACAATTGTATACTTTAGATTCTGTTATAATCTATCCCTCTCCATTCTTTGAAGAGAAAAATTCAAATTTCATATGTGAGCCATTTATTATGCCACCAGCAGCAGGGCTGAGCATAAAAAAAATGCCTATTTTGACAATATATTTCTGTAAAATGAGTCTAAAATAACTAATGTCTTTAATTTAGCAAGAAGAAAGTAATAAGGTGTAAAAATAACAAATATAGATAAAATAATGAACAGAAGAGAAACATTTTCTTAGCGTACTTTCAGGAGACAAGAACAGAAAGAGTTAATGAAACTAAAAGGTATCAACCTTAAAACTATTAAGTACTTTTCTGCAGAAGGGCATATTCACCTCCCACAACTCATTTCGGAAAGAGCTCTTTACAACCAACAGCTCAGCATAATTCAGAAGTGAATGGGCACCAAATGGGAAACATCACCAAGGTGAGGCTAATCTCTTAAGAGGAAATTTGGAAAAAGCTTTGTTGCATGTTGGGAGGGTATTCTGTAACTACTGTGCCTCTCCTGCATCCTCCTTGGAAACATCTAACAAATGCCCAGCTGGAGGCAAGGCCCCGCAAGACACACTGCCCTATCAGACACGCACACCAGCGCCCACTATGTCTGTCACGGAGGGCTGAAGGGATTGGGTCTTACACGAGGTGATCTGCAAAGGGGTGATCTCGATCATTCCGTGGCACAAATCTGGTCTCCTCTAGGACCCATGCCAGTGCAGGTGTTACTCCAATTCCTTTTATGTTCTTGCTGCTGGTCCAGCCCAGGGCAGCTGGCACAATAAATATCATCAAGTTTCAGGCTGGGAGATTGGCATGTGTTTAAGGAAAGGGTTGATCTTAGGGATCATAAAAGTCAGCTATATTAACATAGCCTGAAAAACAGACTGGCTTGAAAAAGGCATTGATCTATTACGTGTTCCAGACTCTATTCTCCAGAACAAGGAAAGCTTCCCTTCTTAGTGAATTTGGACTGCATCAGTGTGATGACTGCTCTGTGGAAATCACTTATGACTTACTTTTGCAAACAGAAATGCCTGGCAAAGGCAAACAAGAAAACGTTGATACCATTTTTTGTTGTTCAGATACCCAGCTCTATATTGGACTGATGTAATTACACACAGGGAAAAAAATCAGTAATTTCAAAGAAGCTGAAAAAGATTTTACTTCATAACATCTATAGGAAATAATACAGTATTTATCAGCCCCCATGAACTTAATATTGAAAGCCTTTAGAAATGACATAACAGTAAATCCAAGAATAAATGTTAGCAAATACCTCTTCTTTTTTCTTCAGTGTTGACTCTAACTCCTGTATTGTCTGGTTTAATTCTGTTTTATGTGTGTGGACTGCATTGGCTTGACTGCTCACACACTCAAGCTCAGTCACCTGTTGAAATAAGTAGGAGCAACACAGACAGAATTAATTTCAACACACTGAAAGTACTATTACTTCTTTGCATTAATAGCTGCATTTGAAATATCCCCTTAGCTCTGGGTGACTTAAAACGGTGAAGGTGTTCTTATGAAGTTAGCATAAAGTTTCTTAACAAATCATTTAACATAAAATGGTTGCTATGACTTCTTGAAAGCCATGAATTTAATATGTTGCAGGCTGAAAAGAACATTAATTAAAAGTTATGCTTAGCAATTATTGAAAACTCTATGAAAGAAGCTGAATTACCATTTCAGGAACAGTAATGGCTAGACGATGAAGCACAGATCTGTCTGTGTAACTAACCTGTCCATCTGACACTTTTTAATGTTGCACCATCTTAATCAACTAAGCTACAATGCTCACACACCTCCTCGCAAGCCAATTAACATTTCACAGCCTCAACTTCTGACTTGGCATCAACAGCGTAATAGCAGACACTCAGCCACCAAGGTACAGTTGCCAACTTCTTACTTCCACTAGTTTTCGAATCTTATCTTTCAATCACAAAGCCAACAGCTAATGGCACAATTTGGATTTCACAGTTCCTCATTATTAGCAGACAGCAAACACTCTCCATCTGCCCTTGGATACGTTAAGAGACCTGGCAGTAGTATGCCCTTTTTATTTTATTTTTTTTAATCAAAGATATATTAATATCCTGCTATTCACAGAAGAACAGTTGTCATGAAGTAACTTCTGCACTGAAGAAATAAAATCCATACAGCTACAGTCTAAGCAGAACAGTCTTTGTTCATGTACCTCTCAAATTACAGATTAATATATTAGAGAACTGTCACACTGTATGTCTGTGTGCACTAAAACCTTTTTGTTTAATAACAAACTGTTAAAATATTAAAAATGCTATTTAAACCCTAATAACTCTTTTTTTTTTTTTTTCCAGAAGATATGTGGCTCTCAATCTTGGTATACAGTCTTCAACAGAGCTGCACCATGTACGTATAGTAACTAAAACACCTGGCCCAAAAACTCCTTTGAACAAAGTGCTGCTCAATTCTTCAATGAAATTCTTCAATGCCCTTTACCTTTCTTGGAGAAGTAGCCGTTAGACAGAGGGCAGGCATTCTCCAGGACAATTTTATTTCTTAGATAAATGAACACTCGAGGAATCGAGATTGGTGCCCTCTAGCACCAATGTAGTCTAGCTAAGTGAAGCAACTGTGATGTCAGTAATTTCAGACTCTCAACTATTTGTAGGCTCAAAAGGTAGATTTCTGCGTGCAGAGAGAAGTCAAAGGAAAGCCAAGATGACATATAAGAAAATTAAAACAAAATCCCTAACAACTTCTCCTTTCTGACTCACAGGGGATGAACTTCCTCTCAGTAACAGCCATGACGAGTCTAGTTCCTTCTACTGGAAAATTGAGATTACACATCATTTTTGCATATCATAGTTTAGCCCTGCTCAAGACCAAACTATGCAGTCTCTCGCTCACTCCCCCCACCCTCCAAGGGAACAGGGAGAGATAATACAACAGAAAAAGGCTCAAGGTTTGAGATAAGGACAGGGAGAGATCCTTAAAGTTAACGTTAAGGGCAGATTCGACTGGAGAAAAACTATTTATTTATTATTAAAACAAAAGCAGAATAATAAGAAAGAGAACAAAGTAACTTCCTCCCACCCCTCCCTCCTTCTGGGCTTAACATTATCTCTACCACCGTCCCCGCCCCGAGCAGCACAGGGAGGGAAGAGGGAATGGGGGTTTCGGTCAGTTCATCACACGTTGCTTTATACTGCTCCTTCCTCCTCGGGGGAAGAACTCCTCACATTCCTCCCCTGCTCCATCATGGGGTCCTCCCCAGGCTGCAGGGGGATCTCTGCTCCTCCGTGGGCCTCCATGGGCTGCAGGGGCACAGCCGGCCTCACCATGGGCTGCACCACGGGCTGCAGGGGAATTCTGGCCAGGAGTCGCATTACTCCTCCCCCTCCTTCTTCACTGACCTTGGCGTCTGCAGCCGTTCCTCTCACAAGAAATTCTTCACAACTGGCTCAGGCAGACGCCTCTCAGGTTCTCTTCACATCTCATCTCCTCCCCACTTCTTGCAGCCGGGCTGGGCCGAGTCAGGCCCAGCCGGCCCCCCAGCAGGAGGCCAGAGGGTGATGCCTGCTTCAGCTTTGTCACATCTTCCCTTTTCTCTTTTTTTTTTTTCTGTTTTTCCCCTTCTCAAATACATTATCACAGAGGCATTATCAGGGAACATCCTGCCACCAACTGGCTCAGCCCTGGCCAGCAGCGGGTCCACCCTAGGCCTGGCCGAGTCCACTGGACAAAGAGGAAACAACTTCTACCAGTTTCCTACAGAAGCTGCCACCATAGCCCCCCCTCACTAAATAAAACCAACACAGCACATCAGGTTTATAAATGGAGAGAACTGAGATTACAGCAAATTCTTGAGAGGGGTAAGGGGAATAAAGGATAAGGATATAGCTTCCTAACGCGACACACCCCACACACCACCCCAAAGAATGACCTTATTTGCTGGAATTGTCCCAGAAGAAATATCAGTGCTCATGGCAAAAGGTAATAGCAGTTTGCTCAGTGTTATATGCCATTGAGCATTACAACTGAAGTATTAAATAATTTTCTCAATTTGCTTCAATTACACAAAAATATATCTATTTAGATTCCTTGTGACTGCTACCAATTGCACATGTTAAAGTATTTACCACTACAGTTACACAAACAGAAAAAGGCAGAATTGGAACACATCAACTAAGATAAACCTATGCCTAGAAAATGTCTGTACTGACATCTAGATACAGCAAGAATCACAGAGGCACAGGCTGGGAGGGGACCCTGGTGGTCATCTGGTCGAGGCCCTCAGCTCAAAACATGGCCAATTTTGAAGTCACATTTGGTTGCTCAGGGTCTTGCCCAGTCAACAACCCTTCACTATCTAGCAGAGCTGCCACAGTTTCATGCAGGTTCCTGTATTTCTGACATTGAGCGTGTACGCAGAGCTCTAGCTGGTTCCTAATTTTTGCTGGAACTGTCAAACTCACTCACCTTGTCCACCTTCATCCCTTCTGATATTTAACTTCTTAAACATTTCCAAGCTTTTCTGCTGAACTGAGTCTTGAATTGGAGGTGGAAGCCCCTGTGAACCAAGGGCTAAGGTTGTTAGGGGAACCAAGGGTCAGGCCCTCTCCCACCCATTGTGCTGCAACTTTGTATGGGAACCTCCAAGAAGGTAAATCTCTTTTAAAGCTGTCATGCTGAGCAACACCCACTGGCTCTTACCAAGCACTGGCACAGTGAATACTCATTTACACAAAGAGCCTGAACTGGAGAGAGAGAAGAAAACTTGGTCCTCAAACCGCCTCTGTCCTGGCACCTAGTGCCTTGGAAGGAGGTGTGCAGAGATGTCTCATTCTGTGACTATGGAAGCACTTGGACCCCCATTGTTCTCTACATGGTTTCCTCTGGGCTGGTAGACACAGCGAGGATGCTTGTGTTGGTGCAGGCCTGGAATCCAAGGAGGCTGGTGGATTGAACTGCGGTGGATAAAATGTTACTGCTCTTGGCTGTATGTGTTGCAGCTGGACAAAAACACCTCCTGCAACAGCCCACCAGCCACAGGGCTCATGTAAACGCTCCCCAGTATGCTCTGGTCCATACTAACTCAAGACACGTATTGAAATTGCTTAAGCAAGCACAGCTACTTTTCCTTGAGCAAAGCAAGCAGAGCTCTCACAAACCTTCTTGCCAACAGAGGCAAGTGCCGTCAGCAGGGCAATTAATTACCAACACTAAAGGGGCTGTGATGTCTCACTCTGGTCCAGCTTTACTCTAGGCAAACATCCAATTCTTACTACTTATGCAAGAAAAGAATGCCTTGTTCAACTGTTTTGTTTACTGTTTGTTGAAAAATCAGTAAGTTGGAAAAAAAGAACAAATTACATTTTAAAAAAGGGTTTACTTTAACCACAGTCTTATTTAAATGCCCATTCCTACGGAGATCTGAAAAGACATCAAATATCTTCATGAAATTATCCTTTTGAATGTACCTATAAAAAAAAAATCATATTGTGACTCTTTAAAAAAAAAATCTGTAGAGTAAGACGGGCTGGAAAATGACGCATTACACAGAATATGCAATTGCAAACAGAAGTAACAAAAGATAAAGCTGCAGGCAAAAATCTGAACACCATTTAGTTGCTCTATTTCCTTGTTTCAAATTGAATTCATTTTTCTCATGACCAGTGGTCCAAAAATCATTAAAAATAATTGTTTATGCATTATGCACAGAATGGGGACATAAAAGGAAACTAAAATGCTGCAGTCCAGCCCTCCCATGTGCTATTTTCAGGGACATCTCCTTCAGTGTTTCATGTTTAAGAGCAAGGCTCAATCAATCATTCAAGCCTTTGCACAACATTGAGCAATGTACCTGTGATTAAGCCTTGTTTCCAGTAGAGGATTCAGACTGAAAGAACAGTCTTGGAACAATAACTGATTAAACAAGATTATTCCACTGTGCTATCGTAAGACTGCACCGACTGCATATCTGAAAAAAGTAAATACTGTGGCTTCGTATTTAAGACTAAAAAAGAAAAAAAAAAGTATAGTTTTTAGCCTCTGCTTCTTTATTTTGCATTTATCATCCAGGTAAGGATAGCACACAGCGAAAAAAAATTCTGAAAGGGCTTTTTAGTGGCTATTTAATAAGCTAACTCTTGGCTGTCATTATACTTAACTGCATACTTCCATGAGAAATAGATCAGCTGAAATAAGACAACAAGGCAATTTGTTCTAGTAGAGCCTAGACCTTCTCAGCAAAGGCCATTCTAGAGCTTTCTGGAAATTCTGATCTAGAGTCAACAGCCTATAAATAGAGGAGGATGCCAGGCAGAAGTTTTCATTATAGCAGACAGCACACGCTAGGACAACTGGAGGAGTGAGGCTTTGGGCCCCATAACACAAAAAGGATGTGAGCTTAAGGCAGTGACTGCCTAAAGCTTTGGAAGACTGAAGAATCTCTCAAAGAAAGCAAACCAAATCAAACCACAAAAAAAAAAAAAACCAAAAAACAAAAAACAAGGGAGGAGACTGCATCAAATCCCAACACAGACAACTACTTTACAAGTAAAGACTTCAGTTATACGGAGGCAAAGTAGTGGGAATGACAGAAATATTTTGAGTGGTCACCCTCCCCAGGCAATTATTGATTGAATGAATCTGTGCTACACTTGCTGCAGGTTGATTCAATTTTTCAAACCACTTTCTTCAGATAAATTTGTACACTTCTGATCTCAGACAACAACAGTTTTTATTCAGCATCTTAAATTCAGTATCAATAGATCATTAAATTCCTTCTAAACTTCACACAGAAATTACTTCAGCTGCTACAGAAATGCGAAGAAAAGACAGATTAGAATATATTTTCGGTGTAGCTGTACTCTATTTGAAATACCTAGCACTATTAACTTGTTGTTTCCTAAAGGTATTTTTATCCCTTCTATTTATTGTGGAATGCAATATCCAAGGTCTACTAGCCCAGCCACAGTGCAGAAAAGGTAGGGTGCTCACCTGCAAGAGTGAATTTAAGTATTAATTACATATTTTTAGCTGCTTACACCCCTAAATGGATCGTAACTGACTGTGATAATATTATTCCATCAATTATTCAATATGAGCCTCCTACAAGGAAGAAAGAGCCCTTTGCTTTCCAGAAGAAAAAGAGAAATTATGTTGCCCGGCTCAGAAAAACTAGGAATAACTGCACAAAGTTTCACATATTTTATGCACAATAAGTTTCGCAGTTCTTCATGGTGTACAGTAAGATGCAAGAGCATGCAAACAAGCCAATCATAAAAATAGTTCCAGTATAGCTTTCAAGAATAAAAAACTCTAGAAAGATCTTTGGTGCTAAGAAATGTGAAAACGCAGAAAACAAGGAAAATTGCTTTTCAAGGCTGCTGCTGAAAGAACAAAAAGCACACCGTAGTATGATTCATATACATCACTTCTGACAGGAAATTAATTATTGTAGTTTTCCAAGATTTACCCATAGACGAAATGATAACCTGGGGGCAAGGGGAAGTTTTGTGCATTACCAACAATCTATTATTTTTTTCAGAAGAGAAAACAATTAAAGATTTTGCTGAAAAGGACACATTTTTCTCTGTAGGCACTGATGCCTCAAGCCATGGAAATATCAAAATGTTTTCCACAGTTACTCATTTCTACACAGATGAAAGAGGGACAATCGATCATCTGCTTGATTTTTGTGAAGAAAGTAATGAAACTGCAGTAGGAATATTTGAAAATATAAGAAGTTTACTAAAATTGATGCTCTGAGCTTCAGACATGCGTTATTATTTGCAACTGATAATGTTAATACTAACTTCAGGGGATGTTCCTTTCTCTGTAGTCTAATTAGCAAATACTTTTCCCAGCTATCTGGCCAGCTCGTGAAATACATGCAACAGCAAACACAGTACAGATATGTCATCCTTTAATCCTCATTCTCCCATGGAGTTTTGGAATTGTAGGATATATATCATTCTACGAAGCTTTGACTACATAAAGATTTTGTGGCATGCCTCCCCGAAGTATGCTTTTTGTAAGTTGCAGATAAACAGATCTTAATGGTTTTCTTAGGTTTTTTAGAAAGACAAGGATGGGATGACGGATCAACCCTTCAGTGAAAACTTTTTTTTTCCTTCCCCAGAGTGACAGTAGTTTGGTTGGTTGTGTTTTTTGTTGGGTTTTTTTAAAATTATAATCTTACATATGACACATGCAGTGAAAGTGAATTCCCAGGGAAAAAAAAAAACAAACAAACAACCCATAATTAAATAGTCTTGGGTCCTAAATGCAAATCTGCTCTAAGAACAAATAAAGGCAAACAGAAAAAGACTGTGCCTTCAGTTCACCGTACATTAAAAAAAAAAAAAAAAACCTCACGTTTGATTTCAGGAAACAAAACTACTGTAACCTGATTCACCTGCTCTGTCTGAAAAGAGACGATCTTTTTAGTAAATTGTATTTATTAATCAAGAGTTGAATCTTGCTAAAAGCTAGATGTGGATCACGTGCATTAGGAATCACACACAGAAAGGCAGCTGAGAGTACATGCTGGATTTCAGAAATACTGCCCTGGGAAATGCTTTGGTAGTCTAATATCAAGACTGACAAAACATACAACTTAAAAAATAACATGGAACTTTTGATAGCTGAAATGGATATTGGAGGAGCAAAGATGAACATCTGAGAAAAAATTACATATCCCTTGAAATAAAATGCTTATCTTTTTATTTTAGTATCCCCTAATGCCATGCAAAGGAGGTGGTCAGTATCTGCAATGGTTTCTCAAGGACTTTCAAAATACTACCCTGGATTTCTTTTTATTAGAAACTAGTTCCTGCAAGAAGGATAATCGATCTTATGCAGATAATTATAGCCTGCTTAGAAACCTAAACTCTTTTTTAAGGCAAGACGGCAATTTCAAAAATAAAACCAAGCTGCTATATTCCCATATGTCTTCCAGACCTTACTGTGTCATAGAAAACCCTAATACTCCCAAGAACATATCTCTTGAACACTTGGTCAATATTTATCATTATGACCTCACTTGGGCAAGAGATGCCCCTTTTTTTTTTTTTGCCTTTTCAGGAGTTTCTAGTGCAACAAGAGCTTGCTTGTGATTCCAGATGAAAGGACTGCATATGTGAATACAGGGACCTGTCCATTTTTTGTGCACTCAGAATTCATCCACATGCACACACACTTCTTCCAGATAAATGCACAAAAACTAAAAAAATTATAATCCCTCTGCTTTGATGAAATTGCCAAGCTACCCATATCTACCCTGCAAAATGATCATCTATTTTCATTATAAACAAATGATACCAAGCTGCTATCTAGCCACATGCTAATTATACTATCTTAAAAAGGAAGTTATACTTGGATAATTTTTTTCTTCAATCAGTTAAACCACATTTAAATATAATGTAAGTTTTGATTGTTCATTGGGGGTAGGAGGGACATAGTTTTAAAGGGAAGATGACAAGAGATAGGCATCACATAAAAAAAGTGCATTGCCAATAAATTTTTGGATCAAAATTCCATTCATAAATTTCTTGTTACCACACTTCCTGTCACCTTCTTTCATATTTCCACTTTTAGATAATATCCTTCCTCGGCCACATAAAACCAAGCAGTTATTCATGGTAGTCCCATAGTGTTGCTAGAAAGAGTTCTCAGCAAGTATGAAGCCCACAATATGGGCTCTGATTCAGCAAGCAACTTTCACATTTGCATGCTCAAAACTGAGTTTTAGTTATTCAATTATTAATATGGGTGGTGGAAACATGGAGGTGACTGCTAAGGGGCCTGCAAAGATTTTCTATAGATAATCTGAGCAGATGGCTTACATAGCATTCTGTCCTACATACATACATATACATTACATAGTATACATACACACATACTTCTTGTGGACTTTAATATCTGCTTTTATAGATTCTGCTTTCTTTAAGTAGTACAGAGATAGCCAATAAAATGGTTTTATTTCTGTATTCTCACAGGTTTTTTTAATGTCCACTTTAAATTTTATTTTAACAGTAGTGAAGTCAGGGTCCATTATTTGGCAGGTAGGTTTGATGATTACATAAGATGCCCTCATACTTATTTCATTCATTGAATGAAAGAACTACAACAGAATAGGCTAATTTTATCCTATTTCCTAGGAAATCCTGGTGAAATAATAAGCTAGAATTCAAGAGTTTACCTCTCTATTCTTTTAGGAATACCCAAGAGCTTGATCATTTCCCTTGATCTCTTTTTATCTAGGTTTCTTTTTCGGCAGATGAATGATCTTCAAGAATGGCAGCTCTTATTATTATGCACTGGTGTTATTACTCTGTGCTATTGCCCAGTCATAGGATGATTTACTTTAGCAGTTAGCATGCTAGAAAAAAAAATCATCATTTTCATTTTTTCACATGACAAAGGCAGAACTTTGGGTTACTTTCCATAATTCATATGACCATTCAATCCTTTCCTTTTTTTGGTATCAGGATTAATGTTAGTACCAATGCTATTGTATTTGTCTGAAGTAGCTCACTTCAGGGTTTTTCTTTCTGTTAGTGAGCTGTTCTAAACTCATGAATCCCTTTTGACTTCAAAAAGCTATGCAAGGTGTGTAGGACTGCTCCCCAGTCCCGTTGGAGGGAAATCCTTGTTGTTAAGTTGCTTCTGAGCAGATTAGAGAAGGCTGAGAGCTCCAAGTTAAGCTTTTGACTGGCATCACATCTTCCCAGAATTATTATCTCTGTATTTCAGAGGGAAAAATCCATACACTCATTTAGCAAACTTCTGAAAAATATAATGTCTGATAAAATATCACACAATATTTCTGACTTAAGCTCATAATATATCATAAGAGAGCACAAAATTTTAATTTATTGAGAACTTTGCACTCAGCCACACTGAATCTGTGTTCTCTTTTGTCTCAGCTCTAGGCATTATTAATACACAGAACAAATGGAAGTAGGAAGATAAAGGCCTCAGAGAAAGAAGATAAATGTAGGTTAATATGAAAAACAGAACTGATAGAGGAGTAAATCTTATACTTAATCAGAAATGGCAAAAAATATATGGAATTAATTTTTAAAAATGCAATCAAAATGAAAGAAAGGGGGATTTTAGCTTCTTTTCTGCATTTCAAAAAGTGTAAACGATGTGATACACAGAAAAACTATTTCAGTCAAATTTGAAAACAATTATAGAATAAAATCCCTAATTGCATATAATGATCTTGAATCTATGTTCAGTTTTCTTTAGGTGTAAGGATGAGAGGAAGCTGTTTGTCTTTGTTGTATATGGAAAATACAACTGAGTTTCTTTGACTTAGAAATTTGATGTCAAGTTTCTGTGGACTTAAATGGAAGAGGGACTAAAGTGTAATGCTATGGAGAAGCTCCTGAAACAGATGTGATGCAGCTGGTATGAAATAAAGAGTGAAAGCTGGCAAACATGTCCCAAGTGTCACAGGTTAGGTAATTCTTCCTGCAACAAAACCCTTTGCAGGCAAGGAACTTCTACAAAGGAAATAATTTCCCAACAGAGGAACCCAGTGTGCTTTAAAGTAATCACTAATTTCTGTCTCACAGACTAACCTAAAGCCCCAACAATAAACTTTTTTTTTTTTTCCCTTGGAAATGAGCTAATACAGTCACCAGCACTTCCACCTCAAGGATCCTGGCTGTTTGCCTTGACTTACCCTCTTATGAAGACGTTCTGCTTCCTCCTGATACGCAGCAAGTTGTTGTTTCCATTGTTTTACATTGGCAGTGGATTCCAGTAGGGCTGCTGTGAGCTTAGCGTTATTACCCTTGAGCGTGGCCAGTTCTGCCTCCCAATGCTTACTGATTGTCGAACTGCACAGACAGAAGAAGAATAGTCAGAGCCCCAAAATATCTTCCTTTTTTTTTTTTCTTAAAATGTCTTACTTTTTTTTTTCAAAATATCCAGGAAAAAAAGGTATTATGCAAAAATCCTACGACTGAATGTCCAAATCAGAATCCAAATGCCCAAATCATCAAAACTATAAATTCAGAAAATATCATTATTGATATGCAGAGATATCATTATTTGAAAACAACCTCTACCCTCCCAGTTCAACAGGGAGTTCAAAGGGTCTTTTTTAATAAAATGTTAAGGATGATGAAATCCACACCAGCTTCTCAAAACCAACAGCATGTAATTCTAGAATATGTATATGATTAGTCACTATTTTAATATATATGTATGGAGTGCAACTGCTTTTTTAATCTACTACTTTATGAAATACATTGTAGAAAAATATTTGCCAACTTGATTATGGACAGCTAATGTACTGTTTTGGAACTACAGCTTAGTTGTCTTAATGCAAGCCTTCTATCCCTGAAACATACTTTCTTTATTAAACATCGTATTTAATTTGAACTTGCAAAGTCAAAGATTTTTAATTTCTACACCACATTACTATTAATATGCCCTTCCTCAGTAACATCAGCAAAGAAACTAATTATCAAAGAGCACAGAGATATTGCTTTATTCAAAAGAGGATCCCAATGTTGGGGTTTACTGAAGTAGTCTGTGGAGGAATAATCCTTGCCTACAATTTAGTTATTCTCTGAGCAAACACAGGACTTTAATTTTCACAGGTAATTAGTTTGCCATCATCCACAGACCCTATCTTTGCACTCAGTATGCAAGGGAAAAACATCTCAGACACACAGGTAAATGTACAAGTATGCAGACAGCTCATTAACATTTACTTGTATAATGCTAACCGCCTATGAGGTGCATGTCTACATGGAAAAGACATACAGAAAATAACTAATTTTGTCTAATTAGTTTACTGTTAAAAGCATAATTGAAAACCAAAGATCTGTAACTCTAGACAAAATGATTTTGTATACAGGATTGTGATGTTTTATGAGGAATTATTATAATACATTTATTATAATAAACATATTTTAGTATGCCTAATTTAATTATAAATTATTACTATTTTGCATGTAAGTTCGTAAGTTTTTTTGAACTTTGTATATATGAACCATGAAACAGTCGGCCACCATTTTGTCTATCGAGTTTCTTTTTTCTATGATATCATGCATATGCACAGCCCATGTCACCAAAACGTATTTCAAAAACATAATCACTCCTACAAATGCTCCTTAGGCATTCAAAATCAACCAGCCACCAAGGAACAGTCATTACCAATTCAGATCACACCTACTGTTTCACTAAAACATGATGTCTGATTCTTCCAGCGTTTCCTTACAAATATGGTGCTTTGTCCCCTTGAATAGGAATACAAGTTCCTTCGGAACAGGAATACAGGTTCTTCCAAGTTGCACTAGCATTTCATGATCTGTTCAACTAAATAGAAGTTCACCACTGGAAATTTTAAATCTTAAATGACTAAACTAAAACAATGATAATCCCATTTCATCAGGGAACACTGACTCACATATTAAAGAAGATGAGAACAGATTTCTGTAACAATGTCTACTCTTCTGTTTCTCTAATCAGATTTACTTTTCACTTATAGAGGCACAGCAGATCCACAACTTCTGTAAAAAACATTATAAAAAATGTAGTTTATTATCATACCCATAACTCCTCTGTGGTGTTCTGACCCAGCAAACAAATATCCATTCCAGCCATTTCATGCAAGTGAGTAGTTCCACTTAGTAGTCCTGCTATGGCAGGACCAGTAGCAAATTGTGTGTGTGTGACGCTTATACGTGTTTACAAAATGTGCCTTACTACTCATCTTTGCCCACAGAAGAGATAAACACACAGGATTTTATATTGATGTAACACAGCAGATCAAAAGTTTGTATCTGGGACAGTAACAAGATGAGAACTGTTTGATCACTTAGTACCCTAATTTATTAAGCAAACAGGCAAGTGAATGGATTTTTTTCAGTGTAATAATGTGTATACCCACAATGACACAAGGTAAACTTCTAAGCCATGAAGATCCCAGAAGACAGACTCTGAGGCAGTACTGAGTAGTAATTCAAGGGGGATTCATGGTGTGTTTCACCTTCACATTTGCCTAGTGCCCTTACTACTCTGCCAAGAAAACTGTCAGGAACTCTTAAGTTATTGCTTGTATACTGGAATGCCAGCATTAAATATAAAGCATATATTTTCTATTACTACAATGGCTATGCTGGTTGAAAAGCTAGAAGGTTTCTCTGGAGTTGGTTCTTTTGAATTGCTTGTTTTCAATAGGAATGCACCAATATTATTTCTCAGTCGTACTTTTATCCCTAAGAGAAGAGATCTATGTAGGGGCATGAATATGTCTATCGTAATGTAGATACTATTTGTTTGTAGCATGTACTCTTCTTTTCTACATATAATTTCTACTGTATCTTCTACAGATTGTATTACGGCTCCAAAAAATGGAAACACATTACTTAAATTAGCCTAGTTTTGTGTCTTGTAATACATAATGGATTCTAACTATTTAGGCTAATTCTGTTTCTTCTTAGAAAACTATGACTTAAATACAACCACGTTATGCATATCATACCAGGAAACACAGAAACAAAGATGTGACTTTTTTGTTTCATAAAATAGTAATTTGATTAAAAGAGCCCATAACCAATCCTGGCAGTGCTGACTTACTTTTCTCAAATACTTTCTGACAAACTAAAAATAAATAAATAATGCCTTGTGGGTTATTTTGGGTAAACCTGGATTTATTTGGATTTAGATTAATGATTTTAGCAGCAGATAAAAGCACACCTAGCGCAGGCTGTTCTTAACCCAGACTAAGAGTATCTGCATTGATGCCTTTAACTGCAGAGCTACATTAGTTCCAATTTATCAGCACCGTCAGAGGAAACGCTGAGAAACATATCGTTCAGACACAATGAGAATTCTCCCTCAGAAGAGAAGAGAGGGAACACGCAGATGCAGAAGCTGGACACGTGTGGAAAATACAAAGGGGCTCCCAGTAACTGCTAGAGCCCATGGCCAGGATGCTGATGATGGACCAGCTGCACTACAGTCCCTCAGGATAGGTACAGGAAGGTTGCACATACTCTTTCTCTCTAAAATCTTTTACTTAATTCCCGTTTGATAGACTTTTTGCTAAAAGGAATTGATTTTGCCCTCAATGCATTAGATTCTGTTATAGGAAATACACACACAGCTGTGTCAGGTTGCCTTAACAGTTGTAAATATCTAAATCAAACCCAAACCATTCCTCATGTATTCTGAGGTTATTTGCTCTAGGAAGCACATGAACTACAAATACTTACTCAGTGATCAAAGTGATCCAAACTGCAGTGCAACTTCTACCAGAACACCTTTCAGTTTCGCGCTGTGGTGTAACAAGAAAAACTGTATGTGTACACTGGGGGACACAGCCATACTCATTTGCAGTCCTGTAGTGCAGGAATCAAATTTGCATACATGTTTTTTTTTTTTTCTGAAAGCCATCCATCCCTTTGCTGGCAGCGTCACAATTTTAATAGTCATTTCTTCGGACCTGTCAGAATTAACATCACTGACTGCCCGGCACACTCAACATTTCAAGATGGTCCTTCAAGAAAAGAGACATCCTTAACACTCCTGCTTGCTGCCTGTTTCTCAATGTGAAAAGCTCCACCAAGCTTTAAAAAATAACATAACAAAGAATAAAGCCTGTCATTTCCCTTGTGAAACTTCTGAACATCTGAAAATAAAAGAGCAAGCTGTTTTGCATACATCACTACATTAGTTCTAAATACCAGAGGAAGGATGGGCCTCTAATGGATAATAGCAAAATACGAGTTTTATTGGCTCAACTGGTTATGCTATAGAAAAAAGTGCTTTCACAACAGAGGTTTAGATCTGATGGCACAGAAAATTATCTTTACCATTATAACTGTTTTCAAGATCATAAGCACTTGTTAGCGAGCAAAAGGTGAAAACTCTCCCAGATCTCTGATCCTTGGTGCCAGCCATGGTACTTGGTACATGTGTAACATCAGACACGTCCACAGTCAGAACATCGCATGGTACTCCACCATCAAGGCAAAGGATTCAGATATTTAAAGGAGTCAGATATTTAACATCTATGGGATCCAGTAATTCCATCACTATGACAAAACACTCCTAAAGCAACTGCTGATCGGTATCATATGGCCTAACTGTGACACCCATTGAAAATTAAAGTAGGAGTCAATGATCTTCCATACTTTTAGGCATTCTGACCAATTAATATCAGGTCGATCTCCTTTCTCATTGGGGATTAGTTACAACCCCAGTAAGTCACTGAGGAACAGCTTGCTATCTGTCCATCTGTGACCTGAATAGAGTGCCAGAGGCTATAAATGCATGATTATCTTTCTCTGCAAAGTAGGTCACTTAAGGAAAATTAATCCGAAAAGCTCCAGTCACCACATTTAGCCAGTTGGAGAAGGCTTAGGAAGCCAGGAGGGGGGGAGCACACGTTAATGAGCTGCATTCAAAATGAAGTTATTTTGAGAGATGCCTTCACGAAACAAAGAAACAAAAGCAGTTCAAATCAAGAGGTTTTCTGCTTTTTGAATCAGTATTGCTTATTCATTGTTTGCTGAGTTGTATGCAGTACCAACACTATGAAAAATGGTTTAATTTTGCTTCAGATTTATAGTAATAAAATGTGTGCAGAATTCTGCTTTGTTAATATTTTATGGGTTTTAATATTGGATTCATTGCATAAAATGAATTAATTTAAAATTTTGATTTCTTACTATAGCGTAGTCATGGTTTCAAAGAACTACAGTTACTCAAGAGCATGTGAATTCTTTTCTTCAGGTGTCACTGTGATATGCACTGCAGCTGTACGGTGAACAGTGCTGTCTTGGGACAGCAGAAATGAGGAGGAATTCAGCTGCATAGGGAACTGAGTACTTTCACTACAAAAGTTGTCATCTTGTATAGCAACTAAATCCATAAGACTTGACAAATATGAACAGAGCAGAGTCCCTGTAGCTGCTGCACAGATTATAAATAGTGCCATGCACTGGAAACAGCCTGAGATTCTGGTGGAGTGAGCACAGTCGATCAGTGGAAAAGTTATGTCAACCAGCTGGTAACAACACATTAGCTGTGCTGGCAGCAAGGGGTGATCCTTTCTGACAGCCTTGCTGGTGAGCCTTATGGAGCAGCTCTTCATGCTTAAGGGAAGCCAAGGGGGATTGTGAATGATTTGGTTCAGCTACAGTAGTATCTGAGAGCTCTAGTGAGCTCAAATATTGTAGCTTCTTCTCTTTGGAAGTGTAAGACAAGTGCTTGGGTTTCTGTAAAACTCCCTGGTGCATTTGGGAAGGAATTCTGCGCAGTTATTTCATAAAGACCATATGAAATAAGCTTCAGATAATGCTGAGGTCCCAGGCTGGCAAGATGAGATGTCTGCAACGGACTACACTTGCTATCGCCTACATTGGAATGATGTGACTGTGCTATTAGATAGAGATGATGACTCTGCTGCCACAGAGGATGAGTGCAGCACCCCTCAAGGTATTCCTGAAAGCTCACAAGAATCCTCCTCTCATGCATGCAGAGAATGAGAGTTAAGCTCCTCACTTCATGTCCTGATTTAGAAGAAATTTTAAATAGGCATTTTGGGAATTTCACCCCTTTTCAGAGATTTCAAAGGGCGTCTTCTGTGGCCATCTATTAAATGGGTAAAACTACTTCACGACAGAAAGGATTTATACACAATGATTTTAGAGTTTGTCCTGCTACAAGTCCAAAGTACCATAACCCCTAGGTAATGAAACAAATTTCTCCCTCTCTCTTGAACATTTAAAGCAAAAACAGAAACAGAAAGGAGTTTCACCATTTATTCAATTTTATCTAATCAGGAATCCTATAATGAGTGGGAAGCTGAAGAAAGAGCAGTTGATCAGGTCACCATTCCAGGAAGAGGCAAGAAAGAAAAGTTTTGAGTTGTTCCGCCATTTTAATCTTCATACAAAGCTGTTTGCTTTTTCCAGGCCCAGCAGATTTAGCCACTCAAAAGACTCCAAACTTATGTGCATGAGGGGCACAGTCATCTATAGTATAGTTAAATACTTAAAGACAACCAAATGAGGGAAAGCTACAAGAAGAATGATGGCTTTTGTAAGAAGAAAATTTAAGAAATGAAGGAAAATTGCCTCTTTACAGCTACTGCTTATTGTCTTATCTGTAGTTGTGATAAACTGAAGACATGCAAAAGGAAGTACCATTTGACAAACTGGAATTTATTAAAAAAGGGTAAATCTTGTCAAAGTTACAATCAAGAGATAATTACCAGGAAATTGCTTTCAGTTAAATATTTTGAGTGAGGCCAATGAAAACCTAATTAATATTCAAAGAGATCCTTATCCTTAATTAGAGTATTCAAAAGAATTTTTAGCAAAGGAGGATAGCTCCCCTGGGGAGAGAAGTACGAACATTAACAGAGCATGAAAGATCTGTTCTTCCCTTTGGGATAAGGAATATCTACATGATCTCAATGGAGTTACATCAGCACAAAACCAGGAAAACACAGTTGTGAATCAGCTCTTCAGATTAGTGTAATGCGCACATCTTAAATGACAAATTCAATCATAGCAAAAAGGATGGAGGCTCTTTAAGGACATCATACTTAAAGGGACGTGACTAATAACAAAGCCACACACACCTACTGGAATGGGAGAGAGGCAGCTCAATGGCTGAAATCAGCAGGTGAGAGCATGACTTATTCTGAGTCTATCGTTCTCTACAATCATTGAAGTTTTATCCCACTTCAGGATATACTGATTTGTTTTGTACACCACTTTGCTCAACTCAGAGCTACAAAATGCTCGAACTCTCAATTTCTATGTTGGTATAGAAGACAGAAATGTAGAAGTTTTTTTCCGGCAAATCTGCACAGAGGTGTGCTTATGAAGCTATTACAGATTTCTCTTTCAATATGTTTCATATATGATCTTTCACTTACAACTAGACTTTCAGTTTGACCATGCTCTCAGATTCTGAATCATCCAAAGTTCCCATGCAGCCCATGGAGAGAGGAGGAGTTGCCTTTCCAGTTCTGTTACAGGCAATCCTGTTCTTAGGCATCCCTTGTGCTTTGCTTTATTAGCTCACTGGGCAAGGGTCAAAATCTTTGCAGACCTGATGGGTGACGATGACCAAAGAGGTTAAGCAATAGTACAGACTCTTTCCACTATATAACAGACCATAGGATATAGCCAATGCAATGCAAAATGGTGGCTATATCCTATCTAGATCCACCACCTAAAATAATATTTTGTATTTTGTAATACAGTCTTTATTCATCACAGGGCCCATAGAAACCATCACAACACCAATCACTTTTCAGTATGGAAGTTTATCACTGAGGAATAGACTGGCTACTAAATTTTTTTTTAAGGAAGCAAAATTCCACAGAAATATTCTGTAAGGTAACCCAGTATGGTATTCCTGCAAAGGCAAGAAAGCCAGAGAAAAAAATGCCCAAGTATGGTGGTGTTCACTGCTTACTGAAACACTAAGAGTCAACAACTACAGAAGAGCTCTTGAAAGGCACTGCATGGGATGCAGAAGATTGGGTATTAAGACAAAATTAATGCTTCAGCTATGATCCTAACCAGTCAGGGACTTAGATCCCCATTTCAAGTTAAAGCTGGGGACAAAGAGAAGAGTCACTCTTCTCCACAAGAAAACAAAGAAGTTCCCAGGATTCTTGTGTTGTCTGCTAGTGTTCGCTGGATGTGTTTACATAGGTGACATTCAAACATTGTTTCTCATTAAAATGACACTGTTAAGAACAGCTTTATGCATCTCTTGTACACTGTGTCACAATACAAAAGATCTGTATTTGACATCACAGTAGCACTAAGAAAATCCCTGATTTCTCTGAGGAGGCTCAACTTTAACTTTATGATTTTAAAAAGATCTCATATTTGTCTTAGTCATTTAATTTTATACAGTAAAGAGACACCAGGTTATCTCTTCATGAAGGCCATAGAGCATTATCCAAAATTAGTAACTGTCTTATAACTTTTAGCCCGTTGCAAAAGCAAGCATAGTTAATTAATTTCTAGCTTTTTTTGCACTAAATATTACAACCTTGTAAACCTAACATTTATCACAAACTCTGAAAAATTAAAAAAGATTTGCCCTTGCTCCCTTACTGAAATTGCTTATCAGTATCACTGCAAGTATTTTATTTTCACGCCTGTGAGACCTTGCAGACCTAAAATTTTATCACATACCCTGAAAAAGTAAAAAAAGATCTGCCCTTGTTCCTTTACTGAAATTGCTCATTGGTATCACTGGAAGTGGTTTATTCTCATGCCTGTAATGTGTCTTGTATTGTTGACAACTGATACCCAGAAAGTTTTTTTAGTGCATTAAACTCTATGCATAATTCCTTGCTGTTGCTATGGTGCTGACTACTTAAAATATTCCAACAAAACTACATTTTCAAAAGCAACCTAAGTTATTTAGGAACTTACATCCCATTTTCTAAAATGACTAGGCATTTAGATGCAAAGAAAGTCAAATTAACTTGGGCTCCTATGGAGCTTAATCATTTTATGAAAGGAGTTAGATGATGTGGTTATTGGCAAGTCAGCTACCAGGACACGGTGACCCTGACACTAAAATGATCTGAATTACAACCACTTTCACTCTGGAACTCATTTCTACACACAGTAATTTAAAGCAGTTTAACTGTAAATTCACACTTTGAATTAGTATGGATTAATCTTTCTGAGGCCCCTGGCTAGACAAAACCCTATGTTTTTTTCAAAAAATCCTACCCATAATAACAATTTCTGTGTGCATTGAACCAACGTGCACTCTGTCAGCAAGGTAACAGAAGAGAGTATTTGACTGCCCTACACTTCTCTCACCTGGGTTCTCATTTATTGAGTGCTTTTTAAGAGTTTTACTGACCTGTGCTCTCAATTACACTTTGGTGAGTTTGAGAAACTTCCCTAGCATCACCACAAAATTCTGCGGTAGCAGGGGCAAGGAACAACTCTTTTCACAGACCTCCGCCACTAAGTAAGACAAGGCCAAAAAGCCCCGAGCTTCTGAAAGCCGTATGGACTGAGGAGTTTGCACTCTCTGCAAACTGCCTTGGTCCGTGTCAGCTGGCCAGACAAATCCCAGGCACACTTTGCACGTAGTCAGGTACAGCGCCCTTCTATCTTTACAGTCTTCCAAGGCTTTACGTGATGTGCAACCCTTTCACGCCCACCTGAAACACTTCTGGGCATGCAATGCACATCCATGCTTTTGTGCAAGGAGAATACGACTCCGGTGGCTGGCAAAGCAGCCCTCAAATCATTGCAGATATTTGGAACTGGAAAAAAGACTCCAGATAAAAGAGTAACTGTGTCTTACAGCCGCAAGGACACTGCATGGCTGCAGAAGAGATCCAGTGTCATTGCTGTAATACGTGGAAATGGCTCAGCCCATAGCCCCCAGCACCCAGACCCATTTTATTCAGCCATATACAAGCGGCCCATGAGGCTGTTGCAGCTACAGGGTGATTCTACGGAGCTCGGCAGAGATTCTCAGCTTTGCAACAACAGAGTGAAGGCAGTAAGAGCAACTGCAGGCACAGCAGTGAGGTGGCTAAAGGGACCTCTCCCAACCCTGTAAATCTGACATACACCACACGCAAGGAGTGGGGATCCTCAGCACAAGCCTCTACCTGCATTTTTAGATACTGAGGTACTGTCACAGCTTTAACTAGACTGTGTTGTGCCTCTGCTGAAGTCAGCAGTGGTTATGAGTGGCTGAATATGAAAGATTTGCAAGTGCCTATTTTTGATCTTAGTTGAATCTTGCATGATACCACAGAATAGCTCAGCCTCCAAGACCCCTTCATGCTGGTTCCAGTCATACTTTCATAGCAAACACTGAACTCAACAGAACAACCATTACAGCTGCAGGACTTCACAACTCTACTACCAGTTACAGAAAGAAATTCTACAGAATGACCTACAGAAATATTTCTATGTGGTTAGGGAGTTGCATAAAGATTCTGAATTACAACTATTTGGCCTCCATCCAGCTACTGCATTAAGTTATTTTATAATATAAAATAATAACTACTGGTGCAATTAATTTTTGCATTACAATTGCCAGCTTGCTTATCCCAGCAAGTACAACGACATACATTAATTGCACAGTTAGTGTAAGAGACGAACTGTCAGTTTACATCCTGACAACAAAATAATTTTATCCCACTAACGGAGGAGAAGCTATGTGAGAGTATGGCAAATTTAATTGTTTGATTTATCTCCTGTGATAGCCATACAATTACTTAAAGGTAATGTAACTACTTAAGGGTCTATGTATAAAGCCCAACCTAAACCATTTATGGAGCTATCAGAAGTACTCTGAAGAATAAGGAGTATGTCACATGAACGATATGATCACAGTAAAACATTTATTGACAGTATAGGTTTGAACAAAACAATTTGCAAGTGAGTTGCAACCCTTAATAGTGCATACTGCAACTCATGGTTTTTTCCCACTCCAATTTTGTAAGAGAACGGAAGTACTAAATTTGCCCTGTTTAAGAGAAACCTGAATACAATAAAAGACTAAATTTCTTGCACTATGTTGATCCTAGAGTCAAATTTACTAAAAAGAGATGAAATGGATGAAAAAAAAAAGATTAAATATAATATATGGGAAGTCACTGATACTGGCACTTTTTCTGTGAACTACAGGTTAACACTCAGAAGAAGCAGTCCCTATGTAAGTTTCTCTCTCTCTTCTATTGCAAAAAAATCTCAGTTTTTAAGGAAAAAACCTAACATGGCTCTTTCCTTATTTCACTGGTAGCTGCTAGTCCTTATTTACTCAGTCTAGACCTGTGGGATTTAAGTGATCTTAGGTTTTCTTCAGCTTCTCTTCAGAATAACGTGTAAGTCAGATAATTTGGCTCAAAACTCAGCTGGAAGCTAAAAAAAAATAATAATTCATAGACCCATTCTTCCCAATTCAACATTTAATTGATTCACAGTTTCCAAGAAGAATAAAATACTTGGCTCCGCACTTCTCTCCCTGCCCTATCTTACTTAAACACAACAGGGATGCCAAGACTATGAAGTTGCTCATGACTTTTGCTAGTTGTGAAGACAGTTAGTTCACAGATAGCAGAAGAGATGTGAGCTCCCATCCTTTCACAACGCTATGTGCCAATGTGCCATGGCACTGTTTTCAGCACATTTGTTTTCTAATACTGTGAGATCTATTTCACTTT
This sequence comes from Chlamydotis macqueenii, assembly GCF_036417535.1. Lineage (NCBI taxonomy): Eukaryota > Metazoa > Chordata > Aves > Otidiformes > Otididae > Chlamydotis > Chlamydotis macqueenii. Next base: position 23,670,805 of record NC_141593.1, on the reverse strand, counting down.
CCCTGATAAGGCACCTAGCCAAGGAAAAGGGTAGGGCAAACAGAATGACATGAAGATGTTTAAAAGCCAGCTTTTCCTCCCACTGTACTGAACATAAGCCCAGCACAAATAATTCCTAAAGTGCTAAAGTAGAATTAACTAAGAATACTAAAATCTCTAGAGAGTGTAGAAAGAAGATGCTACACAATCAGTGTTGTCCTGTAATCACATTAGTTTTAAATTTCAGAGTATTTCCTAAACAAAGTGAAGAGGTAAATCACAGTCATACACAGTGATCAGTTAGATCACTTCGGGCATGTAGGAAACTATTGTAGCTATGCTCTTAGAAATCCGGCCAACTTAATCTGAATGTATTCCCTACATGAAAAAGCATTTGGGTTCAAACAATGAACCCATGTCTTATTCTCTATCTATTTTCACTATAGTGAGGGGGGAAAAAAAAAAGCTTTTTTCTTCCTTTGGCAAACAACAGAGTTGGATTAACTTTCTACAATTCAGTCAATTCAGTTTTAGGGTTTTGGTTTGCTTTGTTTTTTTTTTTTTTTTGTCTGAGCCATGTTGTTTAAATAAAATGATTTTTAAATTTCCTGCATGGTTGCAGTCTCCCAGAAGAATAGTTTCCACTATTCTAACCTTAATTTTGAAACCAAGCCCTTTGTATTTCATGACAGGAAGACAGAACGTCATTACACCACAGTGCTGCAGAGTAAAATCTGCCAAGGCAACAACCCTACAATTGAAGGTCATCACAACAAATGGACCACACGTAATGTTTTATTATTAGGTACTTGAGAAAAGAGAGTCCTAGACATCCTGGACATTTTATTTCAGCACTTTCACCCAGCTCCACCTCCCTTCATTGGCCAAATGGCTTAAGAGCCGACCCAAAAAAGTCCTCTTATATTCTAGTTCATTGCTGATTTATGCCAATCCAATTCATTATAGACAAAACTTGATGGCTGTTGGGTGTCACTGTGGAATACTTTGCTGATGCTTATGAATTGCCAGTTGTCCACATCTTGCCAAAGTGCTATTCAGTAACTTAAATTCATCTCAGCAGAGCCCCCTGTTATATGATCAAAACACCGATCAACAGAAACCACTTTCTGCCTGTACTACAAAATGTCACTGGCATCTAAAACGATATTAAAGGGACTCAAAAGATGTAATTCTTTAGGTATAGAAAGCTTTCCTAAAGCACAAAGCTGACAGAAAATGACAGGAAATGTTGATCTCTATTTAGCTGTATTCCCCATTTTATTTTTCAAGATAACTTACCTTAAAAAGAGAATATATTGAGTACTTCATATTTTTGACACACAAAACATTCCACTTCTGTGTTTATGTGTGCCAGTCCCTAACCTCTACCTGTGCCTGCAGGAAGCAGGTCGATGCTATCGAAGCTCCACTACAAGGGGTCTGCCTACTACAATGTGATAGGAAGTAATCAACATGATGTTGAACCATCATGTTCAATATTAAAACTTGTTCAAGTGGAGCCTGAATACCGTTTGCACATTCAGATACTTTGGAAATTGCTTACTGCAAAGCAACTTTTACTTGACCTATGAGCTTTTTTTAGAGGACTTACGCTATCTAGACAAGAACTGTGACCTGGAGAGTAAGGAGAGTGAATGAAACAGCCCATCAGGAAGCCATAGCAGGGTGACAGCAATGCCAGGGAACATGACACTGTTTTGTGTCCATGGAAAACAAGAAGCACAACTCTGCATCATAATGTCAGCAGGAGGTACAAATTAAGGCTGGACATAGTAAAGAGGGCTTAGTGGATGAAACCCATCTTCCCCAGGGTTAGATGTTTAAAAGTGAAGAACTTTAACTACTAACTAACTACTAACTACTTAACTTCTCTTAAGTATGCTGAGATGGCACTTCATCTGACTGCTCTTAGGTGCCTATATAGGAGGAAATGCATCAGGTGCTACGGAAGACCCTCAGGGATAATTTTTTGACCTCAGTGTCACATAAATGTGTCGGAACTTGCTGGTTCTCCCCCAGGGGACCCAGGCCACAGTACTCTCCAAAGGAATTACTACCTTAACTAGATTTACCTGTAAAGCCTGCCTCTAAATAAATGAGAAATCTTTAGTAATCTTGATTCATCTGACAAAACAGACACACTCCAAAGACTATCATATTAGTAAAACAGCACTGATCTTTTGGACTAGTCTTGAAACCAAGCTTTTTACTTCACGTGAAAACTAAAAGCTCCTGGTTCTTGGTCCTGCATGTCTTGCAGGGATGCAAAATGACCCCTCAAACAATAGACAGCTACATAGCTTATGAATTTCAGTCAGCTCTATTCCAGATAAACTCTAGAAAAAAAGTAAACTTGATGAAAGCTATTTTTTATATCAGGGATTCATTTAAACATGAAAGAATTAAGCTAGTACTCATGCTATGTATTTTTAATATAGAAAGTTTTCTAAACTGCTTTTCTCTGCCTTCTCAAACTTTAGTTTTTAAATATGCATTCAATCAAGAAGTGAGCAGAGGTAATCCATTTGGCTGAATCATATCAATAAATACTTAAGACCAGCAAGTGACTTCAAGTTCACCATTATTTCTTCACACCATGCAGACAACTGCACGTTAGCTCTGAACTGAAGAAGTCAACAGACACAGCACGGTTAGTTCCTAAGGCACATGTACTTGAGAGTGAAAAATATTCCAGGAGACAGAAGCGTTCACATACCTCTATCTAATCTTCCTTTCTGTGTGACTGCTGGAGGAGCCTGTACCAGCTGCTCGAGGTACAGCTTTTAATTACAGTTGCTAATTCTGAAGCTTTAACTATGGCATCAGAGAGGCAGTGAAGCAGTAGGAGCTACAGCTACCTCCTAAACTCAGGCTCCATCTCTGCTTCCTTTGAACTTTTAACTCAAGCAGAATTTGGCACAGCAGCACATCCATCTCACATCATCAAGAGGAAACAAATCCATAACTTAAAACATTTGTTGCCAGGTATCATTGGCTCTGACATTTATGGTCAGTCACCTAGGAGAAAGTTATCTATTGATTGAAAATAAGCCAATTTTTAAGTCTATATGGGTTTCATTAACACCATCTAAGCACTTTATAAATGGCAAAACCCATGGATCCAAGGATCCATGTAGTCCATTTTAGGTGAATCCACAATCAGTAATTCACCAAGATTGAAAGTGGAAACACTCTGTGACAGATATAATGTAAATTCCCCTACCCCATATCTAATAGTATCCTTATAAATGACAAGATGAATAAAATGAATGACAAGATCTTAAGTTCAAACATCTGCAGAAGATGGTGCTAGCCAGACTGACTTCTGTTTCCAGACTGCACCTCTTCTCCAAGGAGAAGGGGCAGTTAAAAAGGGAGTAATACAGAAAAGACTAAAAGGAATATAAAAATCCATAAAGTAATTTGATCATTAACGTGAGGTGTTAAAGGATGATGGTACCTTTATTTATATTCAGCTTAGAAGTTCAACACTGTTTCAAGAATAGTAATTTTTTAGTCATTAACATGTCATTATAGTTGTATGTTTATCATCAGGCCTTCCAGATGGCAGTGAAACCATCACCAGATAACATATATAAGATTTCAGAAGTAGGTATCTATCTATAGATATGGGCAGCTTCTCATATCAGACGTCCCTGTATCTCATGATCCCCCACTACACCTGAACTAACACAGAAGGCAGAGTAACTTGGTATCAGTAAGAGAAGGACTAAACTGGTATCAATGAGATGCATTCAATTGAGCTTCACCTTCACTGAAATGTACTCAGTTGAAGACTTTTCTTTCTCCCCTTTTAAAAAATACTTCCCTCAAGTATTCCACTGGGTTTGGCCCTGCTGCCCAAGAAACTTGATGTATATCACTTCTCTTACAATAAAGCAGACAGATGAAGTACAGCAACACAAATCTTTCAGAAAAGCAGAGGAGTAGGCAAAATAGACATTCTGCCTGGTGCAGGGTAGAGGGGCCAAGGTACTTGGAGACATAAAGAGCCTACTTTTGAGAAGAGCCATGAACTGAAAGGTTTGCACGTTTTGTGGTTGGTTTTTTTTTCTGGAGTTTTTGTTTGGTTTTTTTTTTTTTTTTTTGTTTGTTTGTTTCATTTTGTTTTGTTTCAGGTGGCCTAATATTAGCTCCTGTATTTTCAGCTGAGCAGGAAAATAATTCCTGATACAGAATCATAGAATGGTTTGGGTTGGAAGGAACCTTTAAAGATCATCTAGTCCAACCTGTCTGCCATGGGCAGGGACATCTTTCACTCAAGAGGCTGCTCAAAGCCCCATTGAATCTGATCTTGAACACTTCCAATAATGGTGCATCCACAGCTTCTTTAGGCAACATGTTCTGGTGTCTCATCACTCTCATAATAAAAAATTTGGGTGAAGATATTCAAGTACTGGAGCAACTAAACAACTGGAGATTTTCTTCATTAAAAATACACACTTCACACATATTAAAAAAAGTATGGCTTTAGGAGGCATGTTTATGTGGGCTTTATAAAAGAGTAAGGCTGTGTTTTGAGAACATATTGTTGCTATGAGTTATAACATATTTTAATATACGAAAACTGACAAAAACCTAAGTTTTCTCTTGCTTTCTGAGTTCTTTTAAAGCTGTTTTAAAGCTGCCTATGGACTTCGAACCCAAAACTGTTCAGCAACACTTTAATTTACTTCTAAGGAATATGACAGAGGCATTCTACCATGACTACAATGACAGTAAGTTACATGAGTTCATTCATGTTCTGTATATTGATTTTACAAAATAATCCAAAGTTCACAATAAGTGAAAATACACAACAATAAGTAAAATACACAACAATTAAAATAAAAGAGCGATGCAGATTGTTCTGCAGCATATTTAAAAGTGATCTGAAGGCCACAAATCTTCAATTATCTTTAATTTCCTTCCTCTAAAACTCCGTACCCTTTTTAGTAATTTCTATGTGGATGGGAATATGTACCCCAAAATTCAAGTCTAGACTATTCTGCAGTTTTATAGAACCAGTTTATAACTACGGAATCCATTTAGAGACAGAAAAGAGTAAACAAACAAGTATGGAAAAGTTTCTCTAGCATTTGTCTACCCTTATGGATGACTGCATAAGCGTTGTATTTTGTGTTGGTAAAGGTAAGTGGGCTAAGTCTTGCACTTGAAATGAAGCAGCTACACACCAGCTACAAGGAGCCTTTATCTTCTAATATATATTTTTGAGTGGCTGATGGGGCATAATTTGAAGAGGTCTCTTTGGATAGACAAAGCATGTGTGTGTGCAGATGCGTGCAAACTTGTGACTCTTACCTGCAGAACAGTCTGCCATAGGAAAGTCTTACTACAAATAGTCAAAACTCCAGGCTCTGAAGAAAGCCTCCCACCTCATCAAGAATTAATCCCAGGCTGAAGGAATGGACATGAATGCTTCATGTTATCTTGGTCATTAAATACTTTCATGCATCAACTTTCCTAACCAACAAGGAGGAGATAGTGAAGTCTGAATGATCAGGCTTTGTGAAAAATATATTTGTTCTGCAAAACATCCTCTCTGCCTTTGTTTTCACTAAAGGCTTCTCTTTTCATGAGAGAAGGGTCATGACTGCTAGGAAATTAATTTGAGACTCAGGATCAATAGCTATGTGGGATTTTTTTCCCTGGTAACTTCAGGTGTTACCGGCTTTCTGTTTCTTTAATGGGTGGCTGAAAAATGGTAAGTATGCACTGAGGATCCCTATCCAAACAAGGCATGACGTTTGTAGTTTCAAAGCATTAAGTCTTTCCATAGATTACTTTAAATAATAAGCAATTCCACAAAGTGGCTGCTTCCTCTCAAAATTTTTCATTGTGGTTTTTTTTTCTGATGGATTGTTCATTGAGACCTGCAGCATTTCTTTGGTGTCTGTTCTCTTTGATACTAATGACACTTCTCAGTTTTGAAAAGAACTGTTTGAAAAGAGACTGGTTATAGTTGGAAATGTTGACCTAATTTCAGCAAAATTTACCCAGAGAGATCTCTTGTTTATTAAAGACAACACCTTGGATTCCTTCATGGCATCCAGGGAAAGTTCAGTTTGCAGCTTATCCCTACTTACCAGTAGAAAGGTTTCCTATGATGACACTAAACAGTATCAAAAACACTGATGGAAGTAGGAGTAAAGAAAATGTGAGGTATCTTCTGTAACTATAATTTTAATTCCTCTTCTTGAAAAGATGATTGTATGTTTAGGCTTACAACTCACAAACCAGCAGATTCTAAATAATATATGTACAAACCATACCGAAAAACAAACCTCACAGACACTGCTTACAAATTGAAACAAGCATACACGCTGGTATCAAAATGTCCAATAGAAAAAGTCCATTATTCAAGTAAATTTCTAAGAAAATCTAGTCACTCCACCAGTGCCAAAAAATGACAAAAAAGTCACTGCGTGCTAAGAGTAGACTCCTAAAATGAATAACATATTTCAGAAAACTGTATTCTTGAAAATACCTAACAAAAGTAATGATTGTGAATTAGTGGACACAACCAAAAAAACCCAAAACCACTCACCCTACAGAATCTGATTTAGTGTTAAGTATCATCTATTCCAATTCACAAAGCTAACATTTACAGTTGCTGAAGTATTAACAAACGATCTTTTAATGTCGTCCATACTTTGGATAGGTTGAACACAATGGATCTATTTTATAAAAAGCAAGTTCATTCCTTAAGCAAGATAGTCGTTTTAAAAAAATTTTTACTGGGCTTTTTTTTCTTATGCACGTGAGTAAAGGGGGAAAAATTACATAGTACAATTAGTATGTTTTTGGTTTGGGGGGGGGGTTAATATAAATTGCAAAAGGATTATATTCCTCTTCTAAGAATATATGTGACAGATAAGTTTCAAGAGTGTTCAGTTGTCCCTGAGGATGGTATTTATATCATCTAATTTCAAACACCCAACTCACATAATCTGAATCACCCCTTGGAGCTCCACTAAATAAACGGCAGGAAGTAGGTAATTCACACGCTCCAAACTAGAACGTGCTTAGGTGCACAAGGGAGATGGTGAAATTACTCTCTTAAGTGTTATTTTTAGTTTTGGCTCTCATCCATTCCCCCAGCCATTAAAATTCGCTGTGTTAGTTGCAGAGCTTTTTCATTTTGAAGAACTAAGCAACACTTACACCATGACAATTCTTCCAATAGCAGATACAAGTCCTCTCCACCTCTCCTTCCATTACTAGAGATATCTTATGAAAATGTCACAGGATGAGCTGTATTGCACTGTGTTTGACATGTTACTGGTGTAAAACCATGTAATGGTTTACTATGTATTCCAAAGATACCTTAAAGAATTTTCAGAAGTTGTCACAATCGGGAAGTCAGAGGCATGGAAAAAAAATTACACGAGCACAAGGTAAGATTTTCCTTTCAAATTAATAATTTCCTAGCAAGAACTTTTATTTTGAAGGATAGCCTGCTTGAGCTAGATCCCAGCAGCTTAGGCAGAAGTGCAGGATTGCGGGAAGCACCAGGAATCGGGTCAGGGAGGGAAGGGAGAGCAATCCCTCCCTGTCTGCTTCTTCCAGAGACCACCAGGCTCTTGCCTGTGAAGCACAAGAGGCCAAAGAGCAGTACAGGTATGCCCTTCACAGCATCAAACAAATGTTGGCTGAGGTGAAGTCAAGACCTACGTCTAAGTTGCTATATTAACCAGCTCTTTGCTGACACTGACAGCAGGAACATATCACCTTTGGGTTTCTTCTCTGTATGTGCCTCAAGAAATAATAATCTTTTCTCAACAGAGTAATTGAATTTACAAGAGTTCCTTCAGTGTGCCCTAAAATGTCACAGTTCATTATAGTACTGTGCAATGTGAAGACAGTTACTGCCTTTTATGTTATAGAGAAATCTTTTTAAAAAGCCTGGCTTTATCTGTCTCCATTCTAGAAGGTTTTCAAAACCCAGCTGAACAAAGCTTAGAGCAGCCTGGCCTGATCTCATAGCTGACCTTCTTCGAGCAGGAGCTTTGATTAGAGAGCTCCTTAGCTTCCTTACAACAAGAAATTATCCTATGATCAGGTCAAACAACATTCAAATCCAGGAATTTAAAAAAAAAATAATAAAAGTAATACACACCCCCAAAATTACTTGGTAAGGAAGCTACACATAACCCTATAAAGACCATCCAAATATTAGGATTTGAGTATAAATTCAAATTACAAAACACCACAAAAATTATTAACTCAAAACCTTTCCTTAAATCCAACTTAACAGTTCAGCATGATCCACAAAGTACTTCTGTAATATTATTAAAATATTTAAGCTTGTAGAAGTGAGTAGCTTTAATACACAAAGTGAAAAATCTACTAAACAGATTTCTGCATACAACTTTTAATGAAAACTCAGTGAATGAACATCAGCTAGCAGCAAGTTTTTCATTTTTTTCTTTGTTGTACAGCATTAGCTTTACACGCAGTATTATTAAATGGTAAGCTATCTAGACAGTAACATCATTTGGAAGAAGTCCATTTCCACTAAGGCAATGAGTCAAAATTCCCTATTAAAAATGTGTTTGAATACAAAAATAGGAATTTTCAACAAACAAGCAACAATCACACACATATATATTGTCTGATCAAAACATTATGTAACAGAAATTCCAAGTTTACGTATTACAGGATAAAATGAGGTAACAGGTTGAAGTCACGGTTGACAGAAAATTGAAGACTTTCAAGATTTGTTCCAGAAGAATCCTCTTACATTTTGTTTCTGAAAGTGTGTTTTATCAGCTTCATAAGGTGCCAAAAATGGAATAAAGATTGTTATAAACAAATGTATTCTCTTCAAGGGTGCAAGAGTAAGTTCATTAAACAGTTACCAAAATGCCCCAAGCAGCAGTTGCAGAGTTCACCAGATAGATGATTCAGTTATAAGACCTGAATTATATTCTAAAGCTGAATAAGCTTAGTAGAGTATTTATTTGGGCTCATTCAGACAACCAAGAATTGCATACTATGCATCATGATGATTAAAACTTTTATTTAAAAGCCAGTCACATCAGAAGTAGTTAAAATTTTTAACAACTTTTTTCTCTCCAAACTCCATTTTATGATCAACAGTTTTCAGCTGAAAAAAAAAAAAAATCACAACTTAAAGAATGGGGAAGATATTTTTAAACAAGGAAGCTGTCTGAGGAAACTAAGATTTACTTAAGAATATAAATGCAATTTTTAAAAATCTTAATTATTTTAAATATTAGATTTAATATTAGATACAAGCTTCTCTTTGAAGAAAGCCTTCCTGGATTAGGTGTCATTCAGGAAAGTACTGATCAGTGTCATAGCCAAGATTTTTAAAAATTCTAATGCCAGGCTTAGGTTACATTTTACTTTAATTTGTTTCTGGCAATATTTACTCACGAGAGCAGTGCTCAGGCTATAGGACATTATAGAATGCGGGAGTTCCCAGGTAATATTACTTCATAATTCAACATCAACCATAATGGTTTAAAAAAAGGCAAGATGTTTAATTGGAAGAGTTTATCTTCTGTGCAAGGCTTATAACTGTTTAATATCCTTATCTCTCAAGTAGGTGACAAGTTACACTACTGGTGAACAACATTAGTACTTAGATAAATTGAAGCAACTAGACTTCTGCTCTGTGATGCTCATGGGATATGAATGGGATTGTAGACATTCTGGAGAATGTTCATTTCAAAACTTACAATTATTTACTAAAATAATAAGAAATTTGAGTTCTAATAACAAAACTCTAATGACATAAGTAATGCTAGTTTTCAGCTTTCGGGTATAAGTGGTCAGAAAGTAACTATAAATACCAATGTAGTCTACGCTTAAGCTGCTGAAGTAACAGGCCCCAGCTACTCACACTAAGATATACAAACCGCAGAGAAGGCGGCTTGCAGAAGAGAACATTATCTGTTATAATAAAATCAAACTGAACATTTTTCAGGTGTGTAGATTAAAAATGACAGGTAGTAAGATGTAGACTAAAGCATGACCTCCACACCTCTGATTTTTGACTTTGTTAACTGCTGTCAGACCCTTCCAGGTCATACAAAGACATGAAAACCCCTTACCTATATCATTGTTCTGACAACAGCACCCTTCAAATCTTTATCCCCGTCCTCTGCCGCAGAGACACCTGCACTCAGCTGAGCTGCGCAACCCTCTCGGCCTCACCAGCCACCCTGGCTGTGCAGTGACATGGCCCCACACCCTGCCCACAAAGCTCCAACACTTGCCCCATGGCTGCCTGGGTGCCTGCCATGCAGCCCGACGTGTGCTTTCGTTGTGCTCCAGCCTACACAGAGGAGCACTCCTTTTGGTTCTTCACAGGATACGGATGTACTGTCAATGCCAGAGCAGAATATAGCTTTCCCATATACTGAAGAAATGAACTTGCTATGCTAGTGCTATTTCAGTGAAGCACAGCCAGCCTCATCTCATGTCCCCTACAGCTGAACTCACTGGAGAGAAGACTACAATGCCTTTTCTTTTGAAAAGCACCTGGTGATTGATCAATACCTCCTTGAGTAAAGGCAAATATGTAAATAGCATTGCCACACACAAGACAACACTCAAATGCCCTTCCAACATCACCCTCCTCACCCAGAAGTGCTTGCTGAATTTTACCTTTGCAGAAAAGCAGAGTGCAGGAGGAAGAGGCTCAGTGATCAGCAGGAGTTACAAGGGCACACAAGGAAAGAGCTCAGTTCAGCAACTCCTCTCCGTCTCACATGGAGTGCCACCAACACACAGCATCATCAGAAGGGTAAGGAACAGGGAGGAGCACAATCCCATTCTGTACTCGACACATAAAAAGCTCAGGGAATCTCCAGTAATCTGGGTGTAGGGTTTTAAGATTTTTTTTTTGTTCTTTTAAATCAGGGCAAGCAGACTGCCCTCAGAGAGTGCCCTTTCAGCCAGCACAAGCAGCTAGGTATGTCTACCTACTTGCCCATTTACTATTTTGAAATGCCTCTATAAAAACATGCCCATTTAATCAGGACTAACACAGTCCCGGAGGCTTCACTTTCCAACTCTTTCATACATATGTTTCATTAATCTTTTTTTTCTTTATAATAAATAAATAATATTTATTTATAATAAAATCCTTATCTAGTCCAAAATACTATTTATTTCAAAGGGTTTTAAAAATTTGCATTTTCTTCAGCTAACAGCTCACTAACAAACTTGAAGCTACCATTAGCAAGATAAAACTCTGGTCTTTTGAGAATCATCATGAGAAGTGACTCTGAAAATGCAGAGTTATTGTTGGAAGACCAGTTCCAGCTAGCGGTATTTAAGAGAACAAAAAGCTAAGACCAGGCACTCACATTGCATACATGAAGTAGATAGAAAAATGCAAAGCACATAGGAGTTTTGTAATCTCTATTCTACACCATAAAAAATTACAACTGGGTAGTTTCAAAACATGTCTTGAGTCATGCTCAATGCAGAACAAAGCGTACCTACTACACTGGCATACCAGAAAACATATTTACATATGCAGAACAACAGGGGAGATCTTGCAGCTATAATTTTTTTTAAAAAACAAAAAACACTACTTGTGTGGACTTTATCACAGCTCCTTTTCACAAAAATATTGATAAAGAATTCTAACACACAAACAGTTTAAATGAACTTGTTACAGAACATTGATAGGTATGCAACATTTGTAATACTCCTTCAACATGCACAGAGCACTCTTACAAAGCACCATTTCTTCTAAAATATATAACAGATGCACTGGTGACAGTGAAAGTATAAAAATAAACACAATCATTCTGTTAAAAAAGTAGTGCAAAAGTATAATTTTCTTCTCATTTGAAAATGTGTTGGTTTTTTTTTTCAGATACGTTTAATAGTATTCTCTTACAAAAAACCAAGAAGTCCTGCACAATTCCAATTCCATCTCTGCTCATTCTGAATTGCATGATGTATCTGATGTCTTAGTGTTCCCTAACCTTTTATCAAGAGCTCTTAAACTCTATTTAAATCAAAATAGACAATGTTTAAAAAAATAAATCTAGTATTTATAGCTCTGTTCTAAATTTATTAAATGTTTGAGTTACTCTCCATCATCTCAGTACATTATATGTTGATTATGAGTGATCCATTTACAATCATTTCTAATATGCAAGATATACCAATTTTAACTCATTGTTTGTATCATTAAATAAGAAGTCCTAGCTTTCTTAAAGAACAAAGAACAGCATTCCTAGTGCAACGAATTCTAATTCTGTCTGAAGCAGAACTACTCTTCTCTTACATTTGAAAAAAGTTGAAACATATTTTCAACACTCAGAGAACTGTTCAATTAAAGGCTGGTTTAAACTTCATAATCCAGAAGAGCTGTAAGAGTCCCTTTTCTTCCAACAGCTCATCAATGAAAGGCTGACATCCAGTCCTATCAGTTGTTTACAGAATGTGTGCAAAAATAATTTAACTGGACTATTCTATGAAGCACTTCATTTTACGAAGATCTTAGACATTGAAATAATGCTTCCTGTTAAAGGGACACCTGAACTAAGCAGTGTTCAAGGGTTCACATTAAGCTGATTAAACTATTAAGTAACATTCCCCCAAGTCTTATTCTAAGATATTTTCTCATACTTTTTTTTTTTCTAAAATAAAAGATTACATTGCAAATCTGAAAGCCAGTCCAGTTTCAGGGGGAGTTTGGGTTTGGGTTCTTTTTTTTCCACACAATATGGGAGAAGGTCCCTTTAACAAGGAAGGAGACAGGTATCACTTAATCAGGATGTGGGAATGGAATCTGTACCTATGAGTAAATGGCAATGCGTTCTGGGTTGGTTCAGCCCTTGGTTCTGAGTTCTGTGTCACTTCCGGCGTCGCTCTCTCGTCATCTGTCCCGTTAATACTTTCTGGTGTTAAAGGAGACTGAATATCCCCTCCAGCTGATTCCTTAAGTAAAACAAACAACATATCAAAATTACAAACTGACCTGCTCAGGAAGGCTATGTGTGTATAAGCACTAACTTTAATTCCTAAAGCATACACAAATTTTAGGTAGTGTTCATGTTAGGCTCAGACTTACAGCAACCCTCATGGTCACATTTCATCATGTGAACTTAAATTAGAAGTATATGACCATAAGATTCATATTATCTTGTGCAAAACACAACTGACCTATTAATTACTTGCAAGTATCCAGCCTCCTGCTTATTACAGACCTGTCTCTCTTACCTGGTATTACATTCAGGCCTCAGCCAACTACACAATGGGCAACTATTGAAATCTAAGATACTTGTCTCTTACTTTATATTTTAATAAGGTGAAACAAACAATTCTGGTATTTGTTTCAAAACATAGTTTTTGTAGTGTTTATTAACCAAGGTGAACAGTGGAAGGGCATTCAGAGTTTCAGGGAAGTGGTGCATTCACAGTTTCTTTCACCTATGAGCCATCTGTAAAGAAGACTTGTTCAGCAGGGTCCTTGCAAAATGTTCGCAGGCACGTTAGCGTGGCCTAGCTCTTGCTGGTCATGGTATTATCTGGGAAGGAGAACACTCCAGCTACATCCAGGCAGGTTCAGCCACTGCTATGTAACTGGACACCTGAAAAACTTAATGGCTGCCTTTCAGCAGAAGGCCCTGGTGTGGTTTTCATCCCTGTTGATCACACCAATATGTACATTTGTCTTTTGTCCAACAAACACTACTTGCTAATTTCTAGTCACTGAAAAGTACTTCCTTTTTACACAAACAAAGTACACCCTTGTAGCCCACATCCTAAGTTAGAACATTACAGGCTTTTCAGTCCCTGTATGCGATTTAATTTTTGTATTTTCTTTCCTCTTTTTCAAGTAATGATTTTTACAGGAGATAAGCAAGTCATATAAGCCAAGTAGCTCATCTTGAGTTTAAAATGTCTTAGTAACCAAGTGTTAACATTCAACCCTAAGAAAGAAGAGTCTCAAGAATAGAGTTCAATAGATGTCATGGAGGGATGTCCACACAACAGAGGACTGGTTGAATTACAGTATTTCTGAAAAGATAAGCATCTCTTATGGCTGCACAGCCTTCCACCATCTGCATGAGGAACAGATAAAACTGCTATTTAATGTTCTTAAACTGAAGCACAAGCACAGTCTCTGGAAGGCCAGCAGCTCCTCTTCCCAGCTCTCCGACACTCTGCATAGGAAGCAGAAGAACAGCAATCTCAGGAACTGCAAAGTATCTGAAGATCATAGAAACATAGAATGGTTAGGGTTGGAAGGGACCTTCAAAGGTCATCTAGTCCAACCCCCCCTGCAAGGACCAGGGACATTCCCCACTAGATCAGGTTGCTCAGAGCCTCATGATCTTACAAGATCAAGGTTTAATTTTCAGCCTCCACTTCTAGCCTTCAACTAGTTTACAAGGATAGGCTTTTGAAAGCCCATACTGAATCTGATCCTCCATCTACTGGAAATGTTGTCCTTGACTTCGAGACTTAACTAGATGGAAAAATTCAGTTCTTTTAAAGAAAGTAAGATCTGGCTGTCATCCTCACCTTCTACACCTTCCTGGTGTCCTTTAACCAAAAATGTTGTTGTTCAATGTTTTCACTTCATTTTAAATTACATTAAGCGTTTGCAGAACAATTGTCAAAATTTTTCTTTTATTCTGCCATATTTCTGACATAGTGAGAGGTATATATCCCACTCTACAACTTGAATTAGTGGGTGATTCAAACTGTTATTTATAATATAAAGGTTTTTTTTTATTACATGAATGCAAATTGTTACCTACTTTCAGGAAGAATCTTACTATTTTATACTCAAAATTACTAAGTGTTAATACTTTAAAAGTCAAAATTAAATCTGGATTTTTACAGAACAATTTTACTGAACTGAAACTGAATTAAGTGTGAAAGGAGAGTCAAGTTAGCAAGATAATCAAGCAAATTAATTATTTTGTATAAATTATATAGTTTTGTCTATTAACCTCTTATTTGATACATATTTCCACTAACATTTCAGGAAAGCCTTTATGGACCCAAGAGTTTATTTTACTTCCTCCTCTTCCCAAACTACATTAGATAGTCTAAAAAATACATACCACATCCTACAAAATCTGGAAGGCTTGTATCTTCAAGGTAAAAATCCTACAACACTATTATTACATGCACAGAATCATAGAATCATAGAATTGTTAGGGTTAGAAGGGACCTTTAAAGGTCATCTAGTCCAACTACCCTGCAAGGAGCAGGGACATCTCCAACCAGATCAGGTTGCTCAGAGCCTCATCCAACCTGGCCCTGGATGTTTCCAGGTGGTTCTAAAATCATGAACAAACCAAACCAATTCCAGCTTGTTTTCTTACTATTATACTGTTTTCTCATTAAGTACTCCATACTCTCTCAAGCATTGCTGCATAAACTGCTCTATTTGGTTCTGTACCTGAACCTATGAAGGTTAGTTTAAAAACGAGAAAAAAAAAAAAAAAAAAGGGAGGGGATGACACAGTTTTCAGGCTTTTGCTGAACTCCAGATCAAAATGTTACTCTTTCAGTGCACAGGAAACCTTGCAACTGAAAATAGACCATAGGTGGCTTGTCACTGTAAGATCTATGAGTTTACAGCACAAGCAAAATAATTTCCTGTAGTAAAAGATGAGTCTGGAAAATAGGAGATGGCACAGCAGTGGAGTCAGTGTTTCAGTTTTATATAAACAAGATAAAAACACTGCAAAGTTTTATTACCTAAGGCTGAGTTAAAGGGACACCAGATGGCGTACCTATATGCACAGGTGGTCTCAGAAGTACCAAAACAGACACATTCTTTCTAGACCAAAGCCTCCAGATATACAAGATATAGATAAAGTGTGTATTATTACATTAATCCATCTTACGGACATGGGCCGAAAGTACAAGTTCTCTGACACAGAAACAATGCTTTCCTCTTCCTTTCAAGAAAGCACTGTGCACTTGATTGGACTTAGACATAAAAAAGCAACATCTCTCTTGTCATTTGTTGGTCCAGGTAATTTTCTCTAGATAAGTCAAAAAAATTAAAGCAAGGCCTGCTGCTAAATAGGAAGAGAATAGGTAGTACTAAAGAAACAGTAAGAATGCAGAGTTTAAAATTAGCAGCAGTATAGCTTAGGGGAAAAGGAACTCCTGCTATTAAGTAATTGCAAACTGGGCTATGTATTGTTTTCTTTCTACTGGGAGTGCTGGATGAGCAACCTGATCTAGTCGGGGATGTCCCTGCTTCTTGCAGGGGGGTTGGACTAGATGACCTTTGAAAGTCCCTTCCAACTCTAACCATTCTATGATTCTGTGATTCTACTGCGTGTTTCACACACACAAAAAGCCAGACAATATAAGCCATCCAATTAAACAGTATATCCAAAAAATACTCAACACTGAACTGCTGCTTCCTGGCCACGGAGACACTTTTCTGGTGGAAATACCAAGCCAAATAGAATCATAGAATCATAGAATGGTTAGGGTTGGAAGGGACCTTCAAAGGTCATCTAGTCCAACCCCCCTGCAAGGAGCAGGGACATCCCCGACTAGATCAGGTTCCTCAGAGCCTCATTCAACCTGGCCTTGAATGTTTCCAGGGATGGGGCATCCACCACCTCTCTGGGCAACATGTTCCAGTGTTCTACAACTCACATTGTAAAAAATGTTTTCCTAATATCTAA
This sequence comes from Chlamydotis macqueenii, assembly GCF_036417535.1. Taxonomy (NCBI): domain Eukaryota; kingdom Metazoa; phylum Chordata; class Aves; order Otidiformes; family Otididae; genus Chlamydotis; species Chlamydotis macqueenii. The sequence goes on along the minus strand of NC_141593.1, from coordinate 23,654,120 downwards.
TCTAAATCTACCCCCCTCTATTTTGAAACCATTACTCCTCGTCCTATCACAACAGGCCCTACTGAACAGCCTCTCCCCATCTTTCTTGTAGGCCCCCTTCAGGTACTGGAAGACCACTATAAGGTCTCCCTGGAGCCTCTTCTTCTCCAGGCTGAACAGCCCCAACTCTCTCAGCCTGTCTTCATAGGAAAGGTGCTCCAGCCCTCTGATCATCTTCGTGGCCCTCCTCTGGACCCTCTCCAACTGGTCCATGTCCTTCTTATAGTACCAATACTTTGCCTTGCAGCCACTTTTTGGCAGATGATCAAAAGGACAGCAAGTGCTCCTTTAAATGCTTGTAGGGTCCAGCCTTCCCTCCTCACTACCAAGCACCCATCTTCCGCCCAATCATGAATTTATTCGAATGAGCCACAGCGCCATGGAAGTGCTGCAGTTTGCCATGAAGCCATTGCTTCTCATCTGCTCCAAACTCCAAAGTTCCCGATTCAACTCCCTTCTCTCTGGGGAACTAATGAATAGCATTAAGCATGTGAAGACTATTATGTTGATGTGTCAGCACTTGCACTAACTGTATCTTTCAGAATAATATGCTAACTTATCAACACAGCAAAAAGCCAAGAGATGAAAAGCAAGGCCTGAATATTAAATTATTCCTAAGTATGCAGGAATTAAATTGCAGTTCTCAACATGCATTATGGAATCGCTCAAGGTAACACTTCTGTAACTGCCTACAGTACAAAATGTTAGGTTCCAAGTATAAAAGGAAATCTGTAAAGGAAAATTAACAATATTAATAGCTCATACAGTTTAAGAGAACACTTTAACCATGGGCAGCTGCTAGACAAAAGAATCTTGTCTCCGAGTGAGTAGTTCAAATTTATGTCTAAACTGAATAAGAAGTCACTCCATTCAACAGTGTCAGATTTAACTTCTGAGTCCAGACTATTAATCAACATGTCAAGAGAAGTAAAGTAATTGTTTTACCTATAATATTGAGTAACTAGAGGCCTGGCTGAAGCACTTCACTGTTTCTAAAGCCAAGTGTATATTACGTTGTAATACTGAAATACCTACTTCCATTATCTCAGTGTTTATTTATGGAATTTATCATAAATTCAGAGACAGCCAAGAAAACTAATAAAAAAAGACTGCCTTATTTTTCTCCTGTTCCAGTAGAGCAAGCAGTTTCCCATTAATAGCAAAAGCCAACCTAGCACTTGGGCAAAATGCCTACTGGGAAAACAACATGAGGTTGGTTCATTGTGTATAATCTTGTGGTTTCCACTGACTTTTCTTGGAAGGACACCAGATGTAGCTTTCTGGTGGTAATAAAACCATTCGTACAGCATGTTGCAAACTGCCTGCCACCCTCAATCCATCAATGATCAGGAGCATATTACAATGCAAAGCAGCCAAGAGATGCACTGATTCAATGAATGAAGACTCAGAAAAAAAAAGACTCAGTCGCATTAATTTTACTCAACCCAGGAACCCCTCCATAGTTTTAAAGCTGCTCCATCCTCCAAGAGAAGGAATTACCTTTGTCTTCACTATTGCTTAAGACAAAGCAAATAGCTACATACAGAGCCAGAAACACTGGGTGGGGTGGGGAGCAGTGGGCATAGAGGGGCATAAAAGCCTCATGCAACTTATTTTTTCAAAGCAAATTCAAAGTACTCATTTTCAAGTAAACTCTTCAATTAATTTTAGGCATGACTAATGCAAATGTGACTATATTAATTTATCCTCCTGTTAGGCCTATATTAACCCAGTCTGTGTTTTGAGATACCTTTTATAAACCCTGCTTTTACACCATGGCTAACTGTAATAAAACTCCAGAACCAGCATATGAATCTGTCATCTTCCTTCAAGACATTTCACAGGTGAATATTACACAGTAGGAAACAAGTGAAAATAATCTGCCTTTTTAACTTTGATTTTTGTTGTAATGATTCTTCTATAGAAGTCCTTTACAATGCACCACCTGAAGTTTCATAGATACAGTAAGAAAAAACACAAAAGCAAAAACACAAAAAACCTCTATATTTCTATACAGAGTTATAGACTTCTTTACACAGATCTATTTACTATAAATTTATTGATATCACTGCTTACTATGCTTACTCATAATCTGCAGAAATCTCAAAGAAAGGAATGGGAATAAAGAAAAGGCTAATTTTATTTTAAACCACGTCCCTTTCACACTTCTCTACTGTATTTTAAATCTATTCTTAGACTTCTTGACACTTCTAGCTGACTGTTGAGAGGATTCAGGGTAACTGGCAAGTACCTCTTTCATTTTTACTACAACATGTGTGTGTAAGATACAATACAGTAAGTAGCACAAATATGAAGTACTAGGCTTGAATCAGGCAATAAGACTCACTTGAGAAGGTGTACTTGTTAGTTCCATCTTTTCTTGGGATTTTTCCTTTGCCAGTCGTGCAGCTTCTTTGAATTCCTGAAATTTTTCAGCAAACTGAAAGTGCATATGTTTAAGAAGAAAGGAAAAAGAGAAAGAGTAGGCGTGAAGTAGTACATCACATGTAGAACAGAATGCTGTACTGAACATTTTACAAAGTCAAATTCTGTTAGTAGAATTTTTTAATTTTCCTCCTTATTAGATACCCATTTAAGTGAGTTACACAGTGATATACCTTTCAGTACTTTTCAAATATGATGTACACTGTTTATATATCTGGAAAATGATGATGCAACAAATTTTATCTGTTGCCAATAGTGTTAAAAAACCTCACTTCAGAGATGGCTAATAATAGTGACAAGCTGCCTTACACACCTGCTTTCAGATTCAGGTTTTACTCTCCTCTGACAACAGATTATCTGGTTCTGAAGCCTACTGTGGACACTATTAGCCTAGAGCTTTCAATGGGCTTCATTCTTTCATGATTGAAACAATACTGATTTCTTCCCAAATAACAGCATTTATAAGTTCAATAGCTAATCAGGAAAGCAGCAGTGGAAAGTTAATTTCATGATTGTTCACTGACATCAATCAAGTTAAAGAACAAATTCACTGAACACTTGCATATACTGAACATTAAATTCAAGAACTGCACACTGAACTGCCATATGAAGCGTGATTTCTATGCTACATGTACCTCTTCCAGAAAATAGCTAAAGCAGCAATTTAGAAATACATGCACCTTTAAACTTGAGAGATTAAATCAATTTATTAAGAGAAGGGCCTAGTTTCTTTGGCTAGAGATAACTTTGGCTTCATATATCTGAGCTTGACATTACACTAATTGCTGTAGTAGCCAAGCATTTGTTTTTGTTTCCTGCTGCTTTTATACAGAACATTTATCTTATTATAATCAGCTGAAGACTGAAATGATTCTGCAAAAACACTGCAAGCTTCACCAACAGCTTCTAAATCTCCCCAGCAGTAGCATACAAAGAAATCGGTTTACACTGCATTTATTTAGAAGGGATGAAGGCTACCTTTTGTATGATGGGATCTCCTCAACTATTTTCAATCAGAACTTCACTTGCTATGCAAGACCTAAAAAACCTTATTGTCTTTAAACTTGTTCTCCTGGAAAGCTATTAGTATTTGACAAAATATCATTTCTCTCTACTTGTATCCTATATTTCACCTGTCAGGTTGTTTAAAGGCGGATGTTTCCTGAATATAGATGAAGACAAAAGAAACTACCCTGAAAGTCTAATGTAGCATCAAAAAACATTTCAGAACAGATGGTAAAACTGGCAACCAGTCACCAGAACTAGATTACACTTATTTAAGATTTGTACATAGACTTCAAAATCTGATGAGTAAGCTGTTATTTCAATCAGCTTTAAGACCAGAGGACTGGTAAAGGGAAAGCCTGATGTTGAGGTTTAGAGTAAATGGCTGAAGACATATAAGGCAGTAAATACCATCTTCTGTATCACACCACAAACTGTAAAAATATATATAATAGACAGATAAATAGATAACATCCTAAGAAAGAGCCAACAAGTCTAGTGAAAATTTTTCACAAGTTTACTAGAATTCACTGAGATAGTCAGGTAATGGACAATAGCAATCTCTTGATAAAATTCCAGAATAACAAAGATGAGATCTCATGGTATAAAAGAAAGAGTTCTCTGGAGGATCAATATTTTAATGAAAAGATGAAAAATTGTGAAAAGAAAATACAAGAGGCTCTTACAAGTACCTGTGGTGGCACTTTTGCCATTTAGCATACTCCTGAGTTATATGGTATAAATCACGTCAACTAATTCCAAGGGGTAAGACAGCCATCAAACCTGAATAGGAATATTTCTTCTGTGAGGTCCTGCACATGCGTCAGAGCAATCGCAGCCACAAATAGAGGCTGGGTGGAGAATGGATTGAGAGCAGCCCTGAGGAGAAGGACTTGAAGGTATTAGTTGATGAGAAACTCCACATGAACTGGCAATGTGCGCTTGCAGCCCAAGAAGCCAGCCACATCCTGGGCTGCATCAAAAGAAACGTGGCCAGCAGGTGGAGGGAGGTCATTCTGCCCCTCTAATCTGCTCTCATAAAACCCCACCTGGAGTACGGCATCCAGCTCTGGAGCTCCCAACATAAGAAGGACATGGACCTGTTGGAGTGAGTCCAGAGAAGGGCCACGAAGATAATTAGAGGGCTGGAGCACCTCTCCTGTGAGGAAAGGCTGAGAGAGTTGGGGCTGTTTGGCCTGAAGAAGAGGAGGCTCCAGGGAGACCTTATAGGGGCCTTCCAGTACCTAAAGGGGACTCAGAAGAATGACAGGCAGAAAATTTTAGCAGGGGCCTGTTATGATAGGACAACAGGTAATGGTTTTAAAATAGAAGGAGGTAGATTCAGACTGTATATAAGGAAGAAGTTTTTTACAATAAGGGTGGTAGAATACTGGAACAAGTTGCTCAGAGAGGTAGTGGATACCCCATCCCTGGAACTCTAGGTTGGACAGGGCTCTGAGCAACCTGATCTGGTTGGAGATGTCCCTGCTCCTTGCAGGGGGGACTGGACTAGAAGACCTTTAAAGGTCCCCTCCAACCCAAACTATTCTATGATTCTAAGATTCTCATATATCAGGATACTATCAAAAGCACTGACTCATATTCTGAACAAGAAAGTAGTCTCAAATTTTTCTGAAAATCATGGGACATTCTGTTCCTCCTACTGCAGCAGCAAGAGGGACTCTGCTAGCAAATCCTGATACTGTGAAATGAATATTCTTTAACGTAGAAATCATCTTTCAGGTGTCACTAACTTCTGATGGAACAATCTTGAGGTGAATTTGTGGTCTAACATATTGAGAAAAGGTCTAATGAAGATAAACAAATGTTTAATTAATTTTCTTCTGTACTGCTTTTGTATGTGAAGTTGATTAGAGTGCCATTATTTTTTTATCAGATATCCTCACTCTGCTAATTCTCAGTCACAATAACTGTACAGAAAGAGGTTACTGCTGTTGACTTTACCCTAGTAATTAGTTTAGGAAGTCAAGGGCACATGAACCAAAATCAAACAGTCTAAAAGCCAAAATTCACTATAAGCTAAGCAGACAATGATCTGAGAATAAACAGTTTATTCTATCTACTCTGATTATTTGCTTCATTAATCTGCTGAAATCAGCCACAGACTAGACTAAGGTTTTTGTGGTTGCAGGCTGTCTTTTGCTCCCTGGAACCTGAGATATTTCATTGGGGTGCGGAGACACTACTTCAAAATAGGTTACATACAACAGGGCTGTTCACTTAAGGACTTTAATAAATCAAATACAGAAAAGACGTTCCAGAATCAATGTTAAAGGCAACTTCTAGAAGCAATCTGTTTCTGAACAAACCTATTAATACAGTTTATTTATTAGTTCTATTACTAATATTGAGTGGTATCTTGAGCCCTAAATTAGATTTCATGTCCTACAGTGCTAGGAGTACCAAAGAGTACTCTGGTAAACCTGACTATAATGCCAGTGCACAGAAGTGGGAGTTAGTAATCTGAGCAGAGAGACAAGACAAGACAAGAAAGAGCTACACAGCAGATGCAGGATTTCTAATTCAGCTTTTCTGATTCCAAGACCAACATATCTACCAACTATCCAGCAACTGAATAGACTGTAATCTGAAGAAAAGTTTCCTTTCCCCCGTCAAATATGGTTATTAATTTTAAAATAACAGAAAAAGTGTTACCTTTATGAATTTTAGTAGCAATGATGAACAATTTCAGCTCACATGAACATCAGTTTGATAATTAAGATATAATACAACAGGAACAGTTTGCTGAAAAGGTCCTGAAGATTCACCACCATCAGCTTCAGAAAATGTCTATGACTTCATATTGTTCTCAATAGATTTGTGCTCTCTTCATAAAGACAGCAATCTGAGTAACTGCTAATCAAACACGTACTTAAGAGAAAATATCTACTGTAGCTTTTCATACTATTTTTTCTATAGTAATATAAAGTCTTAAGCCTTAAGTCTTAAAACTCTTAAGACATCCATTTGAGGGCACTGAAAGAATGGAATTGAAACAATTGTAATTAAGAAAGCATTAAGTACCACATGGGGAAAGCAAGAAAAAAGTCAAGGATAGGAAGACAAAAACCTCAAAAAATTTTCACTGGAAAGGATAACCTGGTGTTTAATGTCAGCAAGCACATAGTGTGCGTGACTTTGCCTCCAAAGAAGCATTCCGTGATTAAGGAAAACAAGGTAGTCTATGAGAGAGGTAAACTAAATTAGCATTTATACTAAATCTATTGAAATACTAACAAAAGCTATTATCACATTTGTAAGCAAGTGCCTCTAGCACAGACACACCAATTTAAGTGATAAAAGTTTCCAAGTTAATTGAAGCAATGATAGGTGCACAAATGCACATGCAATATCAGTATCATTCAGAATTTCCTGTGTTTTTGTTGCTTCGTGGAAATGAAAGCTATCTGACTATGAAAAGAAGAAATCTTACAAGTATAACACTTGTCCAAATAAAGTAGATGTACTGGTTCTCATTTTAATGGTTTTCTAACAGGCCCATGCTTATCCTTGGATAGTGACAATTACTTTCTCAAAAGGGCTGGTATGATTATTCTTTTTACATAACAAGCCAACCATTATTCCTTACTTAAACATGTACTGCACATTCCTTTTATTGCTCTTGGGTTTACAGATCTCTTGTATACTTCAAAGATGAAAACTCTCTGTTTAATGTAGAGACATGTTCTTAAACTGAACTGAAATTCTGCATCTGGAGGAAAATGACACTGGCTTATACAGGTTCCTGGACTCATCCACTGGAGTAGTATGCAACAGCTATTGTAGAATGGGTACTCAGAGGAACTATAACAACACTTCAAGAAACAGGACTCTGCTTTCCTTGGAATAAAGTGTACTTCCCTCCTGCACAAGTAGACCAGAAAAAAAACCTCAAGTCTGACACAGGATTTCTTTAGTAAACATTAGTAAACATTTCAACTTTTGTATTCTAACAAGAAAATGTAGGTTTCTTTTACACTGAATATATTTCCCACTACCTTTACTTTAAGCCTGCAGATATTGAAATATCTGTAGTTTTATGTGCTACATAGTAGAGACGTGAAAGTGAATCTAGCTTAAAAGACAAAAATGCATTTGAATACTACCAACAATTTTTTTTCTAGGAGCTCTAAATACAGAAGAAACACTAAATTGTCTACTCCATTAAATTCTATAATGAAAAATGGTAACAGAAGAACAAATTTAAGAAAAGAGAAAACTAACAAATGAATAATCAGAAAGTGTTAACAACATACATTATAACAGCTTACATCTCCCTCCTTTTCACCACCAGTTAAGAGAGCATTTCAAGGTATCACACTTTATCTTGTTTTTCTTACATTACAAGGATTGATACAGAGTATTTTTTTGTAAATTATTTTTAAATAACAACAGTAGTGAGCACTGAGTCAAGATACAACAAGCAGTAATCAAGTATTCTTAAGCCACTTGACTACCTGAACAGTTGCCATTGGTCATACTTACTTTTGAAAGGTGATGTTCAGATGAAAATCCCAAGCCATAGACTGTATTCGCCCTGCTGTCTGCCCACTGGCCAAACTTCTGGGATGTTTTAGTAAATGTCATGTTGGGGGTGATAGTGCTATTTATTATTGCCTGAAAAAAATTAATAGTTGTAAAAAAGAGCGTTTGTGATTTTGATTTTTTTTTGTTTAGAGACTACTCATAACTGAAAATGTCAATATTGCAGTTAAGTATCTATGTACACTGAATGAGATGCACAGTGGGAACTAGGGAACAGTTTTCTAATTCAATCACAGTTGAAATTACAAGAGTGTGTTTTCACAAACACTCAGTTGCAAGCAGTCATTTAATAGTTAGCAAGTCTAAAAAAAAGTCCTTTAAAGCAGCTGCATAGGCTAATGAGATCAGAATAGAAGAACTAGCTAAGTCCTTTTTTGTCTCACAAGTGTATTTCTTTGTCCCCTAAGGCAATGCATCTCAAGCTCCACTATAAGCTTTACTGTTGCATTTCCCCCACCCCTGTTGCATATGTGATTCTCACTGGAAAGCAGTCAATAAAACAAGAAGCACAATTACTTCTTAAGTTTCTGTATTACAAGAATCTGTTTTTCCTTTATACACACATAGGCATGCCTAACAGTGACAAGGTCATACACCAACTATAGAAGAAGAGCTACCTTTAGAATAATTTTTCTTCTCTAGTTCTTGTTATATGCAGGACAAAAGAAGCATATCCTCCAGCATACAACTTAATGTAAACAAAAAAATGCAACTATTAAGATGATATGCTGGTTCCACTAAAAGCAACTGAAGTTTTATAACAGGTTTCAACAGTACTTCCACCACATTAAATTTTGTCTAACATATTCTAAATCTGTGATGTGGAACTGTCCAGCTGATTTAAAGTATGTCAGGATAAAGTGTCACAGTGACACCAGTGGGTTCAATTTAACTAACACCCAGAGGGTTAGTAGAGTTTATAACCAGCCAACACAAATAAGACTAGCCATAAACCCAAAGATATGTGTATTTGAAGAGAAATGCAGGCACACTTTATAATCTGTCTGGTGCTACTAAGAGTTTCAGCCACATTTGCTAAATAATTCAGAGCTCTTTTATGAATCACTAGTGCTTTGTTACACCCACGTGAAAGAGAACGTCCTTAATACCTCCCAGAAAATAGCACACACTGTTAGCAGAACAATTCAGCAAGAATCTTTCTTACATACCAGTTACTGTGCTCCAAAGGTTACTGTCAGTATGTGCCCTACTGCAATTATCTTAAAATACCGAGTTGGGAATCTTTTGAATATCAGTGCGCACGTTTCCTGCTTCTATGAAACCATAACTTCTGCCTTACGCTTGACAGGTTAAAGCCAGTGATTGCTGAAGAATCCTAGAGCAGCAACAAAATCCACAGGGTCCAAACGACCTTCTCTGTCGTAAGCAACACAAACTTTCTTTTATTCTTTGAACAGCAGGAACCATACAGACATGTAGAGAATACAGTATTTTCTCAGGATGGTGACAGTGAGAAACTTCAACACCAGAGAGACCAAGCAGTGCTCTCCGAGTCCGATATCTTCTAGAAGTAAAAATGAGTCTATACTAATTGTGTGACATAGCATACTGGGTGGATATTAAAATGAGTAGCACTTTAACAGTAGCATCCCCTGCACCCTCTGCTTTCGCTAAGATTTGAGTAGCACTGGAGCACAGCTACCATCAACATAAAGTTTTCTCTGAATTCGCCAGGGCAAGCCTGGAAAATTTACAGCTGAGAGGGCAATGAAGCCCACAGGCAGCTCCCATGCGTATGGTGATTCTCAGATGAAGTGGTGGAGGATCCCAGGAAAGTTCAGGAGAACACATTGTATCACAACATGTAGAAAGACAAGCAAAGATACTGAAGCACAGATGAGTTTAACAAAACTGGCATCTGCAGTGGCTATGGTAGCTCCACTATACTTGCATTAAATTAGAAGAGCAAATCTGGATGTAGCTAAGGATATCAAACAGGCAGTTCTCTTTGATAACCTTTGCCTCAAAATGCAAGTTTTGGCTACCATTGCAAACAACTCCTGGAAAATTCTGGAATGCCTAAAAGCTTACATTTGAACCAACAAGTCTCATCAGGTCAAGGACAGGATTTGCTGTGTGATCTCAGACACTGGAGAGCCATCTCCAGCATTAATTATCCACAAAATATCTCCTCAGATTTACATACAGGAGAAGCTGGCCAGTGAAGTCATTGTAATTCAAATATCATTCTCCTTTCTTCAGGCATAAGGTTTGGAGCCAAATAAAGCCAGCAGGCTCACACTTGCACTATGGCCTCCAAGTGACCTCACAGAAAACGGCTGCCTAAGCCACATAGCACAGAAGAGAATGTGAGACAGGGAGGTGGACTCCTTGGAGGAGAGGTGTTCTGGAGCTCTTTTTTTCTTGTATGCTTCTTATCCTCTTGAGCACTGTTAGCACATGGAAGCCCAGTTTTGAAATAAGCTGGTGAAAGCCCAGAACAGAGCTGTGCAAGTTCACTTAATGCTCAATCTCTCTTGCTGTAGAAGCTGTCAACAGTAATATGCTTGAAACTAAATATCCTGGGGACAGTGTAGAAACAAGTCTTCCTCCCAACTCAGCTCTAGCTCTGCTGTCTAGCTTTCTTAAGCCCTAGTTCCATCCATTGCTTGATTAATTTGAACTTACATCACAGATTTGAGAGTTACATACTATGTCATGGATGTAACTTCCTCAATGCAGAAGATGTCTCTAAGAAAAGAGTCTTATGACTTCCAAACAACAAGCAGGTTGAAAAGATTGGTATTTGCTACAGTAACAGTGGCATATCTGGTTGCAAATTAACCCATTAAAAAATCTTAAAGAAACCAACCAATTTTTAGCTGCGACTGCCCACTGACCATGTGGCTGGCTGCACAGGACAGAACCCAGAACAGGCTGGCTGGACCAGAATAGGGTACCTGTTTTGGCAGCAGTCTGCATTTAGGCTGGGTTACAGTGGCTGCCAAATTGCTTCCTTGCAAACAAAAAAGTAGGAAGAAAACTTTTTAAAAGATAATTGTATTGAGAATGAGTTGCTGTGATTCCCTCCTGTATTTTCCAGTAGAGAAAAATAAGGAGGCTCCATTCCCATGGCCAGTCTTAGCTGTCCAAAGATAGCAAGTTTCTCACTGGGAAGACTACATTCAGATCACAGTGATACCAAAAATAGTCCTTTCATTATATTTACCAGTTTTACAAGGAAATCTAGGCTTTCAATTATCTCTGAATTAAAAGCATTAGTGTGCTAGATCTCTCATGTGCCAAATTAATTATGCTTTTAAGAAGTCCAATGCTAGAGTATACCACAGATACAGTCAGTGTTAGCTACTTCTGGAAAATACTTGATATGAGTCCTTAATATCTTCAGCTTAAAAAAAAAAAAGAAATATTTATTTTTTAAATTAGAATCAAGCCTGTCTTGTCTATTCAAACAGGTATTGCTTTAACTGCTCTCCTCTATGCCAGATTTTACTGTAGAGTTACCAGTATAACAAGTGTCAAGTATTTCATCAGTTTTTAAGCATGTTGTTAGTATAAATGTACAAGAATATCTTAAAAACAGAACAGAGACAATCTGACAGGCAGACATTTAGCTCTTGAAGAAAACTGATTTTGTTATCTTTAGATTTTGCTGGAATAATAAAATAGCTTTCATTTTTTCCTTTCACATTAGTTCAGCTCTGAGAAAATAGGGCATATGTCTTAGCTGTTTGTTTTACTGACTGCAAACCCAAGAGCTGCAGGATATACAGCGAATATGATTTTACCTTGTGCTAAGACTGATGGCAATAATAATTAAGACACACAGTATTTTTTAACGTCTTTAAAGGAAGATCATTGAAGATCTGTGCTTAAAGGTCTTACTTAAAACCAGTATTTAGCATTAAATAGGTTATCAGTATGTGTGACTAGTTTACTTTACAACAGTCATTAAAATGTAAAGATGATTTACTGCAGTGACAATGATGGGAGGCTCGACTCAGAAATAATATATACAAGGCTCATAGAACCTAGAGACTGGAAAACCACTCTTTCCCAGAGTCTTCTCTTCTTTTAGCTGAGCAGAGATTATTAGGAGGTTTTTCCTATCTTGCACCTGTGAAAAAATTACCAGATAGTTAACTAGTACTGCAGGAACCACCTTATTTGATCTCCTTTCTTTTCTCACTGATTGCCAAAGATTGAACAGAAAAGACAGAGGGATTTTGGGAATAATCCTAGTGTCTGTCTGCAGTGTTACTGGAGAAATAATGCAGGCCTCTTTCCATCACCTAGGAGAGAGAAACACTAAACCACATTTTTCCAAGGAGCTATGAAATGACTATATAATTAATGAGAAGTGAAAGCCTTAGCAACAACTGCTTAATGTTGTCATGTCATATTGCATAAGAAATTTTATTTTTCAGGCTTTCTCTTGATTCCTAGAACCGTAGGAGAAAAAGGTTGCATAAAAGGTATTTACTCAAGAGGTCATAGAAAGTAGCCTTGAGTTCTATCAGGTTATTTGCATCAGGATCTCCCTGCCATGGGAACATGGATCCAGACGCTGCACATGACTGTAAAATATGTCCTGTACACTGAAGACCTTATGGTCCTAGAACATTTTCTGGAGTCAAGTTAGAGGGAGATGCATCATTTCTTGTGCAAAGTATTTTAAGAGGAGACTGTAGCTTCAGAAAACAACATCACATAGAATGTACTAAAAATGAGCAGAACTTGCTTCTACAGGACCTCTCTTGGCTGAATCTGGCTCACAGACCCATTGATACGGAACAAGGAAGAAAAGCCTCTCTCTCAAAATACATCAAAGACTCCATAAGCAAATTCAAGTGGGAATCTGCAATGTACAACAGCGTTCCTCAGAGGTGAATGAAGATTGTTTCTTAAAAATGTCCTTTTGTTTTCAAGAATAAAGATGTAATGATTTTCAGACAATCAATACAAAACTAAATTTTATCCAGGAATCCCACTGAAATCCACTGCCCTAAAGAAAGGGAAGGGTGTAAGACAGAAACAAGATTATCACTCAAATATAAAGTTATCTCTCCCAAACTTCCCCTACTGCAGTCTAAGTGAACATACATGTGAGTTGCCATCACTTACTGCTCAGCACCTGAGCTGCTGTAACCGAGCGGCCACATGCACGTCATTCTCTCCACCGTACAAACCACAGTGTGCAGTAAACCCCACCAGCACCAAGGTATACAATAAAACCTGGTTGGATCTATTTCCTCTGAGGGAGGGGCATGACAGCTTCAAAAACAGTATGATTTGAAGAGCAGTTTTAGCCAGTGGCAACATGTGTATTTGAGGTATTTTCAATGTAAATTTGTTTTTAACAAAAACTCCATTAAATAATCTTTATTCAGTTTCATTTCAAAACTTAAAATGGAAGAATTAAATTCCATAGTTTTTTCTCCTTTGCAAATTTATCACTTCTGTCTGACCAATCAGCGATACACGGCATTGCAAGCTCAGATATCAGTAGTGTTACTGACACTCAGCTGTATGCCGTATAGCAGAGACACTATCTGGATGCACTTCAAACTTAAGAATGCTTTACATTTATGTTTAGCCCTCTGTAGATACTATATTGTATATGTGCAGACATGTTAAAAAAGATGGGGCATTAATTAAAAGTAAAAAGAGTCTGTGGGAATTATGCTGAAAACATCCTTAAAATTCTTCCATGGGTCCCCCTGCTACTCACCTGTGCATGTTTCAGAGCAGTGCTCTGATACCTGAAACAATGGGTCTTTCTTAATCGTGACTGAGATCCTAGATCTCATTCAGACATCTTACACTTGGACGAAAACATTATTAGGATTGCAGCAACCACAGAAAAAGTAAATAAAAGTGATAGATTGCGTTATCAATATACTTTGCCAATAGTCCTATAAATGGAAAGGAAATGCTGCAGTAGACAAAAGAACAAACGAATAGATGAGCAACTGCTTGACAATTTAACTGAGCACCCACTTTGCAGAAGACGCAGCTTTGGGCAAAGGCAGAGCAACCTCAGTAGATACCAGAGCAAGGACTTTGTAAACTGTGCAGATCAGCTAAGGTGCTACCGATTACAACTGGTAGTCTTGATTTCATATAGTGTCTAGTTCCAATCCCAAGGTCTGTTTTTATAAACAGTCACACAAAAGGTATTTTAATTATTTGATGGAACTAAAAGCATTTGATAGAAGGCTGGGAAGGGAAGAAACAAAGCAAGACTTAAACTTGGGAAAATTCTGTTAGGCTTTGATATCAGTCTCAATCACTTATAGTAGTATCATACTACTTCATGATAGAAATTCTCCTTTCTCATTTAAAATAGCAATATTCTGGATATTTTTAAAAGTGTAGGGTAATATTTTTCAACTTTCATCTTTAATGTCCTCATTGCAGAGTCTTCTGATGTGCTATTTGTAGTTACTGTTTCTATACCTACTTGGGGTAGAATCTAAGGAATAGTAAAGTATTTTCTCCACATCAAATTAATTTCTTAGACAAAGTTTCTTACAATAACAGCTCAACACATTATCTTTCCTAATTTAAAAAAGAAAATAAAAAAATAAAAAAAGGAAAACACTCCCAAGGAAACCCAGACCCAAAACAACTGGGTTTTGATAAAAGCTTACAATGAAGAGCTTTATTAGGAGGGAATCCTCACATACTCTACAGCAAAAATTGGAAGATTACATAACAACGGATTTACTAAGTGATTATGGGCACTGAACAGATGTCCTTCATAATGCTGAAGCCAATGATACTGAAAGATCATTGAGTATGGAGGAGAAAACAGGTTATTGTAACCCTATTTGTATTTTTTAGTGTATCTCGTAGGAAATATCTTTCTAGCCTGCTCATAATATTAAGTAAGTAACAGGTCATCACTTAAATTCAGCAATAGATTTATCAAAGTAAATATGAATATATGGAAAATAGTATTTTCAAATAAACACTTAAAATACATAATGAAGCATTTGAAACATCTAATGAAGCAACGTTACCATTCTAACATGTCAGTAATCTGTTATTCAAAAAAGCATCTGAGAAGATACATGAAGGACATCAGACTAGAAAACAAATACAAAAATTGACGAAGTGAGTAAGTTTTATGAAAGAAAACTTACCTTTGAGCCATCCAAACTGATTATCCTGTAGACATTTCTTGTGCTGTCATAGAAGTAGGACACAGTAACAGCATGCTTGCTGGTGGGAACCCAGTTCTTCTTAGTGTTTGGGTCAATCTGGAAGACGTGAGCTCGGGTGCTGAAGATGGGTTGTTCCCTGAGTGACAGAAAGTAAAAGTCATGAATCTGATTTGTACCTAATATTGTCGCACACAAGTTATCTACCAGTTCTGCCCACAGGGATGTATACATTTCACTTAGCATGATAAATTTTTCCTAAGAACTTCTGCATGCGGTGCTGCATAGAGCAGATAAGTGCATTAATATACATATCCAAGCAAAATGCAAGCCTTCTAAGGAAAAAAATCAGCATCCAGTGGTAGAGTCAGATAAAGACAGGCATCTCCAATACAGATTCAGCCCTCTCCCATCACCTTCCCAGCCCACACCCTCCATCTATCCTTTAATCTAACCGGCATTAATGTATGTGTAACTTCATCTCATTCATTACACTACAGAACATGTATGACTTTAAACTCCCATATTCTCAAAAAACCTTTTAATACTCTGATTATTCTAATCCATTTTAGGTCATAATCTGAAACTGAACTGGCTGATCCAATGCAATTACTCTAAATCTAACATTAATTAGGGCCAGGAACATAGGTTGCAAAATCCTCACTCTTTGGAGCTTTACATCTAAGCATTTTCATAGCAACATTAAATACGTATAACATACATGGTTCAAAGTTACCTGCTTACCAAATAAAATTATAAAAGGTAAAAAAACCTAATGTACTTCAGAATTTACACCTCATTTTCCATATGATCATTACCAGGACAGGTAGCATTGCACAAAAATCTAAAAATATTTTAGTATTACTAAGACACTGGTTGTCAGTTTAAATTTAGTTACATCTTAGTGACAAATAGATTGCTGTTTTCTTCAGGGAATATTGTCACCAAATCCCAAAGATACTGGGTACCAGAACTTGAAGTTGGATTTAACTTTTTAGGTTTTTTGACTCTTTTGTTTTCTCCCATTTCCAGGAGGTGAAGGAACATATCCTTTGTCCCTGCCCTCACTTCCCTGTAAGAGGTAAGTTTTTAATACTTTTTTTTTTCCCAAAATAAAAGCAGAAGAAAAAATTATTATTTTGAGTACTCATAACCAAAGGGGCTTAATCTGGCCTCATTACAAAGGGGTACATGTGAACTCTCTGAAATATCTCTGCTGCTTGGCAGCAAGAGCAGCTGAGACCAGCTTTCAGCAGCAGAATAGTATTACTCAGCTGGGAGTTAAGCTCCTTGAAGCTCATCTGCTAGAAGATGTGGTTCTCTCCTGTGTTGAGTGTTGGAAGAAGTGACAGAAAGGATACAGAACAGGCCAAAGACAGTGAAACAGAGAGTTCCAGTAAAAGCTAAAGGAGAAGGAAGATGGGGCAGGGGGATCAATGGACATGCTAGTCCTTCATACAAATGTCACTGTACCTTCAGCACCAACTCATCTTCTTTTTCTAAATCACCAAGCTATAGGAGGTTTGGTAGCTGTTTTCCTGAACCAAATCCCTTGCGCATAAGCAAAGGTTTTGCAAAGGTGACTTTTATAGCCCTTTTGTTTAACAGAATCTTTACATTAATTCTTATCACACTTTCAAATATCTACAATTATGTCTTCCATCATACTTAAACTTTAGTTCTTGTCTTCAATATTGGATATATTTTGCATTTACCTCCCAATTAAGCATATCTGAATGTAAAGTGACACATATTACCATAACGCAACCAGTTCTTTAACTCTGGAAAGTTAAAGAGCCCATCAAAATGAAAGTCTTAGAAGCTTGCCAATTTTTCAGATTAAGATTGACACTGAAAAGAGAAGACAAACGCTCTGGCCAGATTAACTATAAAGGCGAAAGAAGAGCTGAATCCAAATTGTAGATGTGTGGTTAATGAACACACATTTGACCAGCACTGATACTCAATTCTGTCACAGTAGAGTACATGACACAACTAGGACTTTCCACATACCACAGGTTAGGATTTTAATATGTAAAAGGGAGATGAAAACTATACAAAAAGCAAGTGGGAGAGTCAGTAAAGTTCGATTGTTCAGCCCTGAGTTGCTGCTCAGCACAAAAATCTTCCATAGTCCCAGCTAAATATTCACAATTTGTTTGATGTGGTGGCCTGCGTATTCCTGCTGATTGCTCAGCTGTGTTGTTCAAAGACAAATCAGACCAATTTGCAGGGCATAGGTGTGGGTCTGGCATAGACACTACAGTTAGATCTGGAACAGCATAAATTAAGTTACTAACACTTTTTTAATAGCTTCTGATAAAACCAGAGTCTTTTCTTTCCATGTTTTAACTAAAACTACAGCTCTGCTGAATGACAAGCTGTGTCCACTCTGTGCAAAAAGCATAGCTCCCTTTGTTAAAACAGTTGGATAAACCATGATTTTGCCAGATTACTGAGGTAATTAGGATTTTTCTGACAAAGATGCTAAACTTCAGATGCCTCTAGAATTAGAACAATGTTTTGACACTTGATTATGAACATTTATAATGATTATGTATTCAAACAAACAGAAGTTATGCACCTTATGTCTACAGGACTAAATATGTTATAGAATCAGTCATTGATGTGCCACTGAAGTCCTTTGAAGTTGCTGTTCAATTAGGTCATTTTTACTGTTCCGTAGCAACATACTACAGAGCTACTTAAATTCTAGATTTGCTAAAACATTCAGAAACAAACAAAAGGGAATACATAAAACATATACAAGATTTGTACATATGCAAAACATATATAAGATTTGTAACTTCAGCTAATCAATCTTAACTCAAACTTTTTGTTCTTCCATTATCCACGCAGGACATGATGCTCTCCCAATCTGGAAATTTCAATTAATTCAGTTGAAATAATATTAGTTATAGGAGTATTAGTATTAGCTAAATAGGAAAATAGTTTCCTTTTTCCCTTGCTAAGTGTTCAGAAAATTAATATATACAAACCAAACATTTTATAATAAATTTCCATATATAAAATTTTTAAAATTTACTTTTCCCTATATAAAGTTAAGCTAGGAAGAAGAGAACAGCTTCAAATAAGAAAAAAAAAAAAAACCTTTTAAAAACCCCAGTTCCTTCTCTTCTCCTCTTCTTTCAGCTTTCTCTTGTTGCTCTTTCATTACCAGAAAGTATTTAGTATTCATTAAAGACACTAATAGGAACTAAGACAAGAAATCATCACTAATTACAAAGAGAAGTCATTCATTTTTCCAGAAATATCCTGATGCTGAACAAAAAGAAAAGAAACTAACAAGAATGCCATAGTAACACAGTTTGACTATTAGAAATGTCCACTCAGGCATGGCAGAAACATTAAGGCTAATATCATGCTGTTCTTACTTGGTTTAGACTGCAACATGACAACAGTCAAACACAGACTAAAAAGAAGTAAGTGCTAAGTCCTCCTGGACTTGAGTGGCAATGTGAAGACTAAAGAAGCATGAGAAGTACCACTTAAGCATACAGAGTCACATCAGTTTTTTTCAACGTTGATACAGAAATCCATTCATTGATATGTGATCAGCCCTAGGCTAGCCATAGAAGAAAAGTCTGTGTCCTAACAGTTGAATGAATGGTGTTTCCAACCACTCTTTACAGTTTGACATCTTAATACATCCTTTTCAAAAAAATGCAGACTACCGAATATAAGAACCGAAGGTTTCATTTTTCCATATGTTAGAGCAATTAAAGCTTTCACAAAAGAAGCTTCAATTAGTACAGAACATTAGAAAGAACTATCCTTGCTAATCTATAATTAATATTTACTTTTTTTAAAAAAAAAAAAAAAAGTATCTATTCTTTGATGAGTCTGGTACTTCCAGATCGTGCCAGCACTAGGTCTGAAGACCTCTCTCCTCTTATTTTTTTCCCCATACTATTGTTTACCATGACTCCAAAGCTATTTTCATTACCATAAAATCTACAGCTTCTCAAGGCTGGGATTCTGATGTCTTAGTTACTGTAAAAACAATAAGGCCACTGAAAAGAAGGTATGAACTTCTACAACATTAGTTGATGTCCTACTTGCCTCTCTTTACGGTGTGTTTAAAAAAAAAAATTTAAAATTACACACCACTCTCCCTTCCCATTGCATACTGGGCTAAATTGACAGGGTTTTGGCAGGGAGGATGCTGCACCGTGTGGGACAAGGTCAGGGACTGCTCTGTGCAGACATAAGAACAGATGAGGATTTGGGCTGGAGAAAAAGAGATACAGGAGATGACACCCGAGCAGGGGCTGGAGCAAAGAGCTGCCCAAGCAGGAGCAGGGGCAGGTGTAACACTGTGGAGGAATTTAGTTTAAAAAAAAAAAGCACCACCACAAGCACTGACTGCCATCTATGGTGAGGGGATGGGATGCCAAGGACTTAGAGAGGTGCCAGCAGGGAAGATGAGGTGTGCTTTCTGTGTTTATTTAACTGCTTGTCTTCATCTTCATTGGCAATAAACTAAACTGAATTAAATTTCCTGAATCAAAATAGTTTGGTTGCGCACAACATTCCCTCCCTGTCACCACAAACACAAAAATCAGACCTAAAACAACAGCCTTTTTGATTCCCAAAGTGTTCAAATACACTAGAAGTTTTAAATCTCTAAGCAGAGCTATTTTGCACAACCAGCAGGACAAAAGGGGATGAATAAGCAGGTCCAGTGCTATGAGATCCTCCTACTCAGCTCAGCTTTGACAGCTCTGAAGAATCTACCAAGTAATGAAAGGTCCATCAGAATGAACATTTACGTCAACAATTTCAGTAATTTCTATTTCCCCAATATGGATCTTAAAAACTCCAAAGTGCATTACCCAGACTTAACTGTTTTTCATGCGCATGGAATCCACATAAAAGGCTGTTTTCAAGACAAACTCAACAAAATGTGCCTTGGATGTCCTTTTCATCACACTTACAAGTTGCAAACAGAGCAAGATCCAATCCTTCAGATTTCAGTTTCAGAGGAAGATTATGCCCTGTGCATCCAAGAACAGGACAACATCTCTGTGCTCAGAACTGGAGTACAGCCACACTCCAAGTTCCCTGTCCACAGTGGAGACTGGACAAAAGGTGCGCTGCCCTCAGCCCTCCACAGCCTCAGACCCTGCCATGTGGCAGCCTCCATGCTCAGCACGCACGCTCTGTCAGTCCTAAGGACTGCAAACTCTCTCAGTAGGCATCACATGTATGTTTTTGCAGGTGGTAATTTTGTACACAGTGAATTCTGAGCCTCTGTACTATCTGTCATCCAAGGTAACTTCTCATATCAGACAACATGAATCCCCTGCATGATCTCTCAGGCATTGGCCGATTATCCTCAGATTTAGGATAGGACAAAGACCTTCTTGCTTTTTCAAAATGTCAGCATACCAAGACTACAGCTTTCTCCCAATGCCCTGCTACAGTCTTAAAAAATACTCTCCCTAGCTTGTTTTTAAAGCTGTAGCAAGCTTTTGTTACTCTAAGCACTTTGAATATATGTCCTTGAAAAGAAATGAGAAGAGTGATTAGAAGAGCAGTGATAGTCAAAACTAATTTGTCAATTATGCCATCCAAACATGGACAATGGTTTCTGAGGAGTCTGAGTCAACAAGCTCCGCAAACACAATTCAAAGCAGCAGCAAAACACAGAATTTTCCTTAGTTCTAAAAATGCTCTGAAGTCTGATAAATACTGTATATGGTAGCTTGTGGAACAGTATTGAATAACATTGGATTCTTGTTGCATGGAAACTGTTCTGAAATAAAATCTTTTTCTGGACAGAAAGTGATTGACAACTGCCATCTTGAAATAAAAATTCAAATTATAAAGTCCTTGAACAAAACATACTCAGCATACTTGTGAAATGAGTATATCTTAAGATTTTGCTTTCTATATTACATACATACAATAACAACTTTAATGTCTCAAAACAAGCTTTGAGATAGTAAAAATAGTGGAAGTTACGAGTGAGCAACCAGATTAAAATCTCTCCCATATGATCAGCAGTTTATCTAGTTTTATACTGACATTCCTAGACCCGCTTTTGCTGTTATGTTTTGAGTCTGAGTCATGTTTACTCAGTGTCAGCAAAAGCTCAGGAAGTTGTTCTGGAAAAACTTGGTAAGTTTTCTGTATTCAGTTAGAATTTAACACATACATGCACCTATTTACCTATAAAGTTCAATGGCTTACTTTATCGAATATATTCTATAGCTACATAATACTGCACACAGCAGTGCCTTCAAGCTTTTTTATAAACTGTTTTGTTCCCATTTAACAATCAGGTTTTAGTATTAGATCTTTAACCACTTCTGAGTCAGCATAGCATCAAAAATAACACCAGCAATTTTTCAGGATTTGAAGAGAGAAAAATGATCTAGAACCTTTCACTAATCCTCTAAGGTTAAGTAAAAAAACCACTTTTATCTTCGCCAGAAACATTACATACTGCACGTTGGATTTTCAAGGATCTGAAGTTCTGACCAACTGAAATGTTTCAGCTTGAAATCAGATAAAATCATAGAATTGTTAGGGTTGGAAGGGACCTTTAAAGGTCACCTGGTCCAGCCCCCCTGCAAGGAGCAGGGACATCTTCAACCAGATCAGGTTCCTCAGAGCCCTGTGCAACCTGGCCTTGAACGTTTCCAGGGATGGGGCATCCACAAGCTCTCTGGGCAACCTGTTCCAGTGTTCTACCACTCTCATTGTAAAAATTTTTTTCCTAATATCTAACCTGAATCTACCTCAGTTTTACACTGTACTCAATGGACAGAAGACACAGCTAGTGAGAAGAAAATAATTTAGTGATCTGCTCATATTTACATTGTTATGAAATTAATGTTTTGTCATGGGTGATCAGGAGACAAAGCCTTGCCCATCTGCCACAAGAAAATCACCAGGCCTGCTGGATTAACCAGCTTGGTCAGCTCCAACACTTTGATTTTCCAAGGGTAAGTTGTAGCCTATGTTTTTATTTTTATAAACGTACAATAGATATTTTGATGCCAAGTATTGCTTATTTTTCAGAAGGAAAGGTTCAAACTCCAGCCTGTAAACTCTGCCCCTTCTCCTCCACCTTTGTCCACACTACAGCATCTATGCTCCTTCATCCATAATCTGTGCTCATTAGCTGTAGTCTTACACGCGAACAAAGAAGTTTCAAAGATGGCAGAAATACAGAACATGATTTGAAGTAATTCCAATCCTATGAAATTACAGATCAGACTTTGAAAATACTGAAGAATTATTCAAACATTAGATTTTAAAAGGTTCTTAGATGTCAAATAACTTTAGAAGATAATAGCAACTCCCCCACTGAATTGATAAAACAGCTTCTAACATTAAAGAGTACATAAACAAGGGAAAGCATTGCTGGCCTCTGCTCTTAAACTGCACTGCACAATGTCAACAGACTGAGTCATAGCTGGTTTTAGTATTCATATTGTCTTAGTAGCTTTAGTCCAGTGAACGGGAAATCACAGCATGTTGTAAGATACTGTCCAAGTTGTAAAAGCTGTTTACTACTGGAAATGATTCTGTGATGGGTTTACACAAAAGTCCCTGGAAAACAGCCTACAGGAACAGACTCCAGAGCACTGGTATTACTTATAGTGAAGGTAGACAATTAGATGTCACAGAAATACCATGGTATCCATCCCAGTGGAAATGTGACAGAGAACGTCATATTAATCCAATTTTACACCTGCATCATTTTGTATCATCCTAAAGAGACAGTGTATCACAGAGTCTCACACTCTGTTCATTCAATAAGGAGCTGTTGGTGATGATGGCATTCCCTTTTCCTCTTCTTTACCAAGTTACGGGTTTTTTTTTCCTAAAGTATTGGTACATATAGTGGAATTAATAAAAACTGGTCTAAACAAAAATTCTATTTCACAGTTGGATCTCCAGCGTCTAACGAAAGGAAACTTCCACCTGAAAACATTTTAGGGTAGAACATTCCTCTGCAACAACCAGGAGTTAAGCTCTTGCTCTCTCAAAAAGCACTCTTTTCAACTCGGCTTTTTCTTTTCATAAAGTTGTCAGAAATCTATTTCCTTTGAAACGGCAATGTTCCTATAAAGACTAGTTGAAATTTGAGAGCTATTCAAGCAGAAGGGGCAACAGTTGCACTCTATTTGCATACCTTAAAACCCTGGGCTTTAAAAAAGAAAAGAAGAATTCGTAACATTTTACTACAGGCTAAGAAATACATGCAAAACATGTATGTATACAGCTAGATGTAAAGAATATAGTTTTATACAAGCTAGGCTAAATTGGACACCTATGAGCAGACAGAATCCATTAAATCAGTAATAATGGATTTTCACTATTAGAAAAACTGACTACTTACGATTATCTATATCAATGAAAAACAGTTTCTGTATGACACAAGAGGCAAGTCAGAAAAGCAGATAACTTAACGTAGGGCAGAAAACATTTCTGAAATCAATTCCTTCTGATAACACTTTGGCATATCCGCTGATGTGGTTGGCATCTTTATGAGCATGTAAACCTATAAAATAGTCCATTCAGGGAAAAAAAATCACTCTGTATGTGCAATCTCAACTAAATGTTCAGGAAGCCCATATATGAGACCTTCCAGAGGAGCAAGGGAGAGAAGAAAGGTAGAGGAGTACCCTACAAGCAGGCACTGTAAGACAACTGCAGACAGCACTTAACATTTATAGTCGTCGTGTAAAATTGCAACAGCTAGGATTACCATACGGTGGGAAACGAGGCTCTTGTTATAAACAAAACCCCAAACCCAAAAAATGTAACTATGAAGAGCAATGAGAAAATTAATTTAAACTCATTTGTTTCTGTCTGAGCTTCCCATTCAGAAGAGACTAGTCAAGGACAGTAGTTACTGGTAAACTTCAGAATAGTAAAGAGCTTCTTCCTTAACACAGATTTAAAACTATCTGTAGCACAGCACAGAGGTTACAGTCTCACAGAATTACTAACATCAACAGCATGGAAGCTGGCAGAGTTGCACAGCACAGGACATACCAGTGCCCAGGTTCCCAGCCTCCACAGAGAACAAGAAAAGCCAGGCACAATGACTTTATTGTGAGGACAGTGGTGGTAGCAGGACAGGACACTGGCAAAACCAGGCACAGGAGAATGGATTGAGTCTTAGAGCAGGACTCAAGTGACCCGGCTTTGATGCGTCTCTCAGATTGACCTTCTTGCCTCATTACAAGTCATTCATTTGACCTGACCAACTCTTCCTTGGCACCTTCTCTCTTAGAAATACACTTTTCCAAACTATTTCACTGGCACTTCTGTTCAGGCATCTTGTTGAATGTGAAACCCTACAAAACACCAGGAACAAGGGTCCCTTAAACAGATGTCCCCTAAATATTTGTCTCCAATACTCTTCTTTGTCCGGCTTGTCTTCATGGCCTTAACGTCACATTGATTTTGACATGCTCGGATCAGTGTTTTTACATACACGCACACATATATATCCACCTCAAAGGCATTACGAAGTGTGTTAATAACAAAGTTGGTCACTAATTCAGTTAGCATATTTTGAGCACACCAAGCAAACAGATCCTGCCCTCAATATCTTGCATTAGGAACAATGCCCTTGTAGCCCTCCTCAGGCCTCACCATATCACAAGGCACAGAAGATGCAAAAGCACTCAGAAGCCAACATCAGATGAGAAATAATGCCTAACATCAGGTGAGAAAGGCTTTAACATATCAACTTAAAATTCATGAGACTGATGCAATCCATTATTTCAAGTTAGTGTTAACTTCACTGCATGACAGATCTTTTCTTTTCTTTTCTTAATTTCCAGAGAAAATTTGAGATATCAGTAGAAAAGACCTAAGTGAATTCTCTAGTTGCATTACTATTTCTCAGAACACAGTGAAAATCTGAATTACAGTGTCTGCTTATTTTTTGTTCAAACAAGCAATGGATCATATCCATTCAGGTTACAGTGAAATCAAATGGGTCTTACTAGATATGCTCAATGTCCACATCAACAGCAAAACCTTATGTTTTGCTTTCTTACAAATTGAAGAAAGCAAAAACTGAAAACATACGTGCATTCTTCAGAGAAAGAACAGAACATAGCGCACAGCATTCTGCAGCAGAATTTGGCTTACTTAGACGTGAGTCACAATTACATCTGTAGCTCAGGCATTTCATCCTCCTGTCTAGGTTGTCTCTCACTAGTTGCTTGCCCTCTCCACACTGAGCCTCTGCTAGAAGTCTGCCTCCTGACTGCACAGAACAGCTTGCAGTCTAGCACTGCTGTTTTCTGGGGCTTCCAAGATGGCAAGGGCATTCCTGCTGAGCTCTAACAAGCAGAGTAAACATGCCCTCAAAGTCCTGATCAAAACAGAACATATCAAATTACATTTGCCAGGTAAGATGTAAACTCCGGTATTCGGAACAAAAGAGATGCTACCTAAAATTAAGGCTTATATTCTAGGGAAGGAAAAAAAAAACGAACAAAACTTAAATTTTTGGTGTACTGTCAGTGAACATGGAGGTGCTTGTGTTAGAGAGTAAAATAGGTACCTGAAGGATATGTAAAATGTAATGTTAATCTTTAAAAAAGGAACAGAAATAGATACACACTGGATTTGCTTTCACTTCTATAATTCTGTGGGCTTTTAAGAAATGCCTGTTTTCCAGTGCCCCGAGCTACCACATGCTGCTCAAGTTCTGCAGATAGGCAACCAGCCAAAGTGTTACAGGAAACATCCATACCAAGAATTTATCACTCACTATGAAAGTTCCTCCAATAGCTGCATGAAGGTCCAAAGCTCTATAAGGTTTTCCTTTCTTGTCCTTCCACCCAGCCTTCAAAAGCTCATTTTCATATTATGAATCAACTGAGAGCTTTGGGAGTCAGATGAGATAACAAAAACATTACTGATGACAAGTACTCAGTTTTATCTTCACGATTTTCACTTCAGTTTATTATGTTAGCCCAGGGATATAGGGATCTTCAGAATTTTTCTAGGTACCTAAGTGATTATTCCTCTAAATCATCCAAGTAAGTGGACAAAGGTATCTCTGAATTAACTTTTATCTTAAATTTGTTTTAAATTACAAGATTGGAGAAAACCAATAATCAGCTTTTAATGACTTAAGAGCAGCTATACTATGTTAGGTTGAATTTTAGGATAGATATTTATCTATAGTGAAAATACTAAGTAATCATGATAGCAAAAACTGATTCAAAGTAGTATTTTATTCCTGGATTTCGCTCTGTCCAAAAATTCTTGTCAAGGAAGTCTAGAGAAGAGGAGCTCCATCTTTATGACTAGACTATTAAGTTTAAGATGTATAGCTATTTTCCACATCTAGTTACCAAAAGTGAAACAGAAAAACAACCTAAACCTTTCTTCTTTGCTATGAAGAAAGAACCCTGGAATGACAGGCTAACAAGACACTTCTGAAAGTAGTCTAGATGTCAACACTCCTGTAACAGCCCTTACATATAATAAACTAAGCTAAGCTGCATCTGGAATAGGAAACACGCAGGCAATGGTCTAAAAATACTAATTTCCCTCCATTCTACAGCATGGAAAAGCAACTTTGCCACACCTGCAACACAAGCAGATACGAGAGGAATGAAGCGTACACAGCACAATGTAGCAAAGGAAGAACTGAGGTCACTCATACCTGTTAGGAAAAAAAGTTTAGAAAGGTCCAAAAGCAATTGATAACTGGGTTTTCCTTTAACTCCCCTAGTTCCTTGATAATCTCAGTAGAGAGGCAATTTTCCTTTGCAATCTACATCTAAAATCTCCCATGCAAACGAGTGGTGTGTCAGTCACAATACTCTTACAGAATTCCAGCAAATATTTTAAGGGAGAATATAAAGCAGCTTAAGTGTTCAGCTTGAACTTCTACCGTTACTTGGCACAGCACTTGAAACAAGTAAATTAGTTTCCTGCCCTCTGCACCATCTGTTTTCTCAAGTTTAAATAAATCAACATTTTCTAGACATGGTCCTCAGGGACAGTATCTATAGTCTTCAGAACCACTAGAAGACCTACAATTTTAAGTTAAAAAAAGGATGATAAAAGAAAGACAGAAAACCCCTATACCATCATAACAAACACAGCTCTCCAAATATAGAAGCAGAGAAGGCAAGAGCACAAAGTTGCTTTGACACCCAGAGACACTGCTTGTGAGCCAGGACTCTGTGTCCTGCTTTACAAGCAGGTCCAGCAGTGTTGTTCTTTGCAGGGGCATGGAAGATGAGGAGGAGGAGGAGGAGGAGGAGGAGGAAGACTCCAAATGTGACATGATTTTCAATCTACTGCAATCTCCAGAATGCAAGCTTATTCCCATCCAGTATGTTTTCCTTGTCATATTTCAGAGACACCCTCAAATCAGTTAATGGACTCTTTGAGATCTAAAGTTCAGTAGTTTCCTTTGCAAAACAATTTTCAGTTTGTGAGAAGGGTTGTAACAAATAACTAATTAGATCGATTGATGCTGACTAAACAAGGTGAGAATTAAGTCAAATCAGATGGGGCCACTTAGGTGCTGCTGCTGAGACACAGATGGGGAAAAACAGCATCCTGCAAGTGCATGAAGACTCTTTGATGTCAATCAAATTGTTTGGTGGGATAAGTGTCATAACACAGCAGTGGTAGAAGTACCACCCAGAGTAGCACATTCAAACAATTGACAGACTGGCACTCCTTGCTTTGTTCCGACATGAAAGCATGAGACTGTCCAAAAATCAACACCATCTGTTCTAACTTTTGGTTAGATCAATTTAGTTGCTATAATGAAATCCTTCAGCAGTACTGACAAGTGTCACTGCGCACAGCTAGTGCAGCAAGAAGGAACCAGGAACAGAGGGCTGGCACTAGGACATGCAGTCATGCAGAGCACTGAAATAGCAGAGTAGCAATCCTACATTAGCCTAAGTTTCATAAAACACAACAGAGTTCAATAAACAACGTAAATGCAGTATTTTCTAATTTGACATTCAGTGCGATTTTGTGCACTCCATCAAGTCTCATCATTGCCTATGACAAGAATTTCTGTTCTGATGGCTGAATTTCACAGATAGGAGCATCAGAGACAAAGCTGGGGCATTTCACAACAAAGACAAATGAGAACTTTGGAACCTAAAAAGGAATAGAAGGAAGACAAAATCACAGAATCAATTCATTGTGTTTCCACTGAGATGATCATCAATTATATGGTAAACAGTGACAGTTTTTAAAAACTGGTATCTTTAGCCGATGTTAACTGCTGTTTTTCCAACAATCTTTGACTCTGAGAAACAACACTCAACTAATACTAGTCATAATTTTGCTATCCTAAAGAACAGATCTCTCAGCAATTCGTTCACAACAGAAAAAACAAGGAACGCGTATCTTCCCTGTTTATTGTGAGACACACGGAATTTGTCTCCAACATATTTCTGTACCAAAATAAGGTTTTCTCACTTGGCACCACCAACTTTAGCAACCCCTCCTTGCAATGCTTCTAACCAGTTTTCTTTCACTGCCCTCCTTACTGGCTTTGAACTTCCATTTTGCTTCCTTGTAGGTCTTCATACAGAAATGATCACATCTCTTTACCACTTCTCATCCCATCAAACAAGTCCACCTCACCGTCTTCCTCATCTCCAAATCACTAATTTTGACGTGCCTTCTACATGTGAAAATGCTTTTTATTTTTGTGGGCCTAGCACTTATCATTCCTTTCATTACCAGCTTAAAACCCACAAACCCCTTATTCAACATTAAGAACTTGACAGGTAACAGTCAGTTTTGAGAGCTTTCACATTTAACCCTCAGAAATAAACACTCTGAAATAAATCAGTAGCACAACTTCTGCACATTGACCACAAATACCTCAGAGCAGAAGCCATGGTTCCACCAGCATCAGTGGAAGTATAAGAACTTATATATGGAGTGAGCAGAATGAACCGCGCTGAATAAACATGCATTTCATCACTATCACCATCAACTGATGTTCAAACAATCTGCAATTCCATCCAGACTGCCACAGGTGCATGCTAAGTTTCAAAAAGAATCACTGGTCCACATCACAAGATGAGAATTGGATTATTTCATTTGTATCAAGGAAATGAATTAGACTCCTAGAAAGGTAAACAAATTAATTTTATATTCATAAGTAACAAATCAATTTGAATCATCCCACTGAGCACTGCAGGAACTATAAAGCCTCTTTAATTCACTTCGAGCATGCCATTACCATGCCAGCAAGTCCCTCCCTTCTGATAACTTACAGCCTAGTAAACACTATTGAATTTCGGAAGCAGTGGTTCCATCTATACTGAGCTGTAACTGGAAGTGACAGATCTCCGTTTCTCTGATTGTTCACACCACAGATATGCCAAAAATGTTCTGAGGCTTCTCCTAAGGCAGGACACCCAAATACTATTCCTGAAAGGCCTCCAGAGCACTTTGCTCATCAGATCACTGAAGGCATTCCTCGGACAGCTCTAAATACTGTTTCCCTCACAACATGCCTTGCAGTGTCAGGCAATTTCTCACTGTAATGGCGAGATTCACAACAAGTACACAGGGTACAACTCGTTTTTAAAGGTACCAGTATGACAACACACTGTGTATGGAGCAAACAGTAGGCCCTGCTCAGCCTACTACAGAGGCCAGCATGGGAATAGGTACATAGGTCTGCTCAGTAAATGTCAGCCAAGGGACTGTGCCAAGTGCTATGCTGTGAGGATGGGCCCCCGCGGCTGGAGAGGAACAGCTGCACCTGGACTAGGCTGTCTCAATGAAGAGCAGCTCATAGGGAAGACAACTGTGCTGGAAACACAATGGCTGCATCAGTACTACCCTTGGGTATTGCTATTCAAATAATGTAAAGAAACATTTTTTCATTGACGCCTCATGCACTTGCTTTAACTGTACTGGTGGCGGCTGGTAAAGACAAAGTATGGTGTGTTAGTTGTACTGGAACTAAATTATGAACCACTTTGCAAAGCATACTTCAAAATATAGCTTATACTTCAGAAAGGCACCTGCAATGACTGTAGTTCTAACCCCAGAACAGCAGGTAGGAATCAGGGCTCTACCCAGATGGAAGTTATTTTACTTGTTGGGAGTGTAATTACAAGAAAAAAATCAGATCTCAGGAAACTGCTCAGCATTTTGATAAACTGAGCAACACAATGCACACCATACAGTTTGTGCAGAAGTGCTGGCTCAGATGCCTACGTGACAGAAAAGACTGGAATTTTCTTACCTATTTCACATGGAACTGGAATTGCCTACATTAGAGGCCTATACTTAATAGTTCAATAAAAATATTCAAGAAATAATTGGGTGCTACTACAGTTAGGAAGTGTCTAATCAAAGAAGAGGAACCAGTGCTTATTAAGAACTAGTTAGTTATTTCGGTATGACCCTTCTTTACGAACAGAAACTATTTTCCTTAAATGATTCCTGAATCAATTGGCAGGGTTCAATGCATTCAAAACCTGTACACTAACCAAGAACTAGGAAAGCCTCCCTCACCCTCTCTTTTGCATAAATATCAAATAGATATTAAATGTAAGAAGCCAAGCCCAAGTGTTTCTGTATCCATGAAATGAACAGCAGCAAGAAACAAGCAGGTTTATTAGCTACTTACAGAACGCCTGCATTGCAAAGTCAGTTTTAAAGGAAGTTGTACTTAAAAACATTTCACTCATGTATGCCAGATGTGGTATAGTCTTCCCAAACAGGAGCACTTAGGCACTCACATGTTTAGTTCCAAAAGAGGCTTAACTGCAGCATCAAATACAAGTCCGTGTAGCAGACTGCCATTTCCCACTCTTTAACAGATTTTGTGCTTAGAAACAGAATACATACTATGATACACAACTGCTTAACCTAGTAAATGAATGCCAGGAGTAGGTATTACTAATAGCATACTAAACTGCAAAAAATCTCAGTGTTTACAAGCAAATGAAGAGGAACAGTTCCTCAGGAAGAGGAATAGCACACATATAAAGACATGATAATTTAGTGCAAAATTTTGTACCTGTTCGTTGAAGTTTAAAATACCAGTTTTAATCATTACTTAATTGGCTCTGTGTGAAGTTTGATTATGACCACTAATTTCCCAAACCTCTGGCACACAAGCATATTAAGCATAATGGTATCTGAAACCAGAATCCTTCTTTTTTTTAATGGCCTTCATTAAAGTGTCAGGTGACATAAGCAGATCACCATGACTGTCAAGTTTCAATGAAGGAGGTCAACTGCTATTGTGCCACTCTGGTTAGAGATATTTCTATGGAATACAAGCTTCTCATAGAAAAATACTAGCTGCATTTTTCAAATGTGAAAGTCTAAAATTTCACTTTGTGATGATAACTAGCAGTGCTAACCATAAACTGTGTGTTATCATCAAGTTCTTAATAGCAGCACACATTCATGCCCTTCACTGCAAAACTGCTATTCATATGAGGCAGCGTTCAATGATCTGCTTTTCCAAAAATTAGTTAACCTACTCACAGTTTGAAATCATCATTCCATTCCTCCCAACATTTCCCCTCTACAAAGAGGAAGCTAGCAGGACTTGTACAGGGTGAAGACAAAAATCTGCATCTTAGTAACCAGGTAAATTCCACCCATACTCTTCCTGAGGGACTTCTGAAAATTATTGTCATATGCAAGCTGCAGGATCATCAAGCGAGCAATTTTTAGGGTCTAAATACACTCATTAAGATTTGTCCAGAGCCATGCAGGACATCAAATCAAACCTTTGTTCCAGGTTCCCACTAAATAAATAGCATTTTCCAAGGCTGTAGAACAGTTTTGATGGTTGGATTTTGTAAAACCACTTTGAACTTGAACATGGTGTTGACAGTTGATATTCTTCCTTGACAGAATCTTCCTGACAGGTTGTTCAACTATTCTTTTCCAAATGATTCCAGGAACACATGCAACATCCTACACATGTTGCTCTAAGTGACAACAAAGTCATCTAAATCAGCAAAGTCTTGAGCTTTACAAAAGCAATAGCCAGTGGCAGAAGTAGCAAGACAACAAGACAAGCAAGAATGTGGAACAGAAGGTAACCTTTGCAAAATCTAGACTTGAGTCCTATCTGAAAGGCTGAATTAGTGCAAGTGATTTGAGGATTACCATGTCCATCTCGAGTGCTCAAGAACAACAGTATTCTTTAAATCTAGGACTTAAGGTTGCTACTAAGGGGCAGAAGAGAGGGACTCTAAGTATATTTTCATGCTAAGTAAAATTGTTCTTTGTAAGAACAACCGGGGAAGTAGCAGATTGTCATTCTGGAGCTAAGTTCTTAGACAAAGGAAAACATTCTCAAATCCTGCTAACAGTAAAAGTAAATTGCAGACATTATAGAAAACACCCCTATAATGACTTTAATCCATCCCAGTACCTGAACTATTCTAGCTTTTGTTCCAACCTGATTTTTTAAAAAATATTATTAATGTGGACAAAAAGGAAGGATTTTTTTTTTAAAAAATATGTATCTTGTAAGAGACATATAGCTAGTGCAAAAGGACAGGTGTTCCAGTTTCAAAGTCAGTTGGCCAAATAGCTGCTTCAGACCTCAGTCACTACACGCAACGATTTGACAGCAGAGCTACACAGCATACACTATTCCATATGCTTATTTCTGTTGGCATGGAAAACCCTTCATACTCTGACACGGCCGTGCACTCCACAGTAAGTCACGTGTTGGAGAAAACGCTAATTTCTCCAGTATCACACAATACATTATTTTAGATTTTTGTACAGACAAGCCAGGGCTAGCAGACTATTGGAAATGAACAAGCACAAGAATTAGGAATTGTGAGAATACATGCCGAAGATTATTTATTTCACCAACACTTCACTGTAAAGTGTTGACCAGTTAAAGCTCATTCTTCATTTTTCAAAGCTCAAGGAAGATCTCATTATATGTCCTGTTACAAGAAAAGCTTCAAGATTAACTACGGATTCAAGACTATAGCATACTATTTACAGAATAAGCCATTAAAAAACATTTAAAAAAACTAAATTCTAAGCCCCAGTAATATTACCTATTATATTTTTTGCTATGAAAAACACTACTGAAAGGGTAAAAATGTCATTTCTCAATACACTGAGACTCACTCTAGTGTACAGTCTCAAAATACCTTTCCAGACTTGAGCTTCAAAACTGAGGAGCAAACTCAGATGGGTATAGCTCTGAGTCTAGATCTTTTTAAATGTTTCCTGCCAGACACTGCTGTAGCAAAGGCAGGTCTATCCCACCTGTAATGACACTTCCCTTGTGCCAACCCGTGTATTTGTACAGCCACGTAGTCAGCTAGGTTACAGTACTGATGTGACTCAGCGTACAAATGCAGATGACAGGAAAAAGCAGCCCCTGACTTCTGTTGTTACCCCTTTTTTGGTGGTAAGCTCAGTGAAAAGTTAATGATCAAGATACAACCACAAAGTCGAACAAAACAGAGCCTGTCATTAGCAGGTATATGGAGGAAGAAGAAAAACCTGAGAGGAACTACATATTTCAAGTTGTTCCCTCTTAATTCAAGTAAAAGCCACTAGTCAAAATGAGTGATGTGATGCTTAAGTTAGCTAACTTGGTATCTGCAGCTAAGAGGAAAAAATAAAACCAAACCAAAAAAAGACTACTAGATACTGGAAATGTCAATATAGGCTTGTATCTGGCAATCCAACATCATCTATTGCATGTTTAAATGGTGTCTCCCTAGACTAATTTTTTTCAATGATGACTGGCATTCACCACTTCTTGCCACCCGAGAAGCAGGTCTGAATGCAGTGTGTTGCCAGAAGCATATCTGTGATGCGGAAAATCAATACAGTATTCAAACACTGTTCCATTACTTTGCAGAATGGAGCAGACAACATTATCACCACTACCAGGGCTCTGTGTAGATACAACAGAGCCCAACACTGCATGGTGGAAGGCCCAGGTGGAACAAAACCACAGCTCCCTCTAGCCGCCTCTCCCCTCCAATCTCCCTGTTCTGAACACAATATTAATCTTGGTGGATCTTACACAGCCCAGCCTTGGAAAAAATAAAAAATAAAATACTTGCAACAGAACGGGGAAAATAAATCCATTATAAAAATTAGATATGAAAGTGGATTTTTCAAAGTGCAATGCTTCCACACCCATTGCACCTCACCTTTAAGACAGAATGTATCTGAAAAAGCTTTGCAAGTAGAACAGCACAAAATCCTGAACTAGAAAGTATGCTCTTGCAATTTTTTTTACTGAAGGCATTCACCTACATGGGGCTTTTAAGTACACATTTCAATTCAACATACTATCTTAAAAAAAAAAAAAGATGGACTGAGTACTCCCATTTTTGTTTTTACTTGACGTAACACAGAATACTTTATCCCTTTGTTCATTGTTACAGTTTCTTCTTACTAAGACTGTAACCACACACATGGGGAAGCCTGAGATTTTTCTCAAGCGCAGGAATGTCTCAGATAGAAAGGGCACATTGTTAAAACACAAGCACACTTAATTTCTGTGTGCATATTTATACACATATAATGATGTGAGTTCCATTCCAGACCTGGTCTCTGCCTCATTGGCTGACACCACACTTGCTCCATTGCTAAGGGCGTCTTAAACTATAACTTCTGGATGAGAAGAGACATCAGCTCTTGGTCATTACTTTAGGCCTCAACAGCCTCAGAATTAAAGATATCTAAAGGAGCAGAAGAACTAAGTTTCCAGTCTGTATGCAGTGTTTGCATTGTTTAGATGGTCACTGATCTGGAATACACTGGAAAACCATAGGCTCAGCTAAAATGATGTCCCAGACATCTGTATTAACGAGAAGTTGCTAGTAAATTAGCGTTACATCATGAGACATTGCTCCTCTCTTTGTACTACACTAACACATAGATTTGGAAAGCTGTGATTTAAACAGTAATCAGCTAACAGCTTTAAATCAAACTACAGTCTTAAGAGACAATCACAAAGAACAAATGTTTTCCAACAAAATTCCTGTAAAAGTTATATCTGAATTCTACTTATGACATTTACCAACTAGCAGGCAGAAACACTAATGTCAATTAGGTGCCATTGCCTTCTCCGATTAGAAGTGCTGGTCTGTTACAGTATTTCAAGCTACTACAATCTCTATGGCTTTAAGATTGCAAACGTCCTCAAGTATTGGCTTGACATCTGGTTATGAGTCCTGCAAAGATAATGGGGATTGTGGTACAGCAAGCACTGCTTGGGAGAGAGAAATCACAAGCACACACACACAAAGCATCTGATGTTTGGCTTGAGACACTGAGAGTAAAAATAACCTCAACACGATGAAAAGGAAGGACTGAAATATTTATTTTCACTAGGACTCTACCCAAACAGCTGGTCTACATAGCTACATAGTCTTTATAATGCATGGAAATACTGAAATAGATCCATTGCAAACTTAAAGGAATTACAAATACCTTCACTAGATCAGCACAGAAATCACGCCCTATGGCATTCAGGACACTTATTTGTGTGTTCTCAGGCCAGAAAAACTGGTTTAGATTTCTCATTCTTGTTTCATGGTCACAAAACTACTGTGACTGAAGATAATTGAAGCATGGTAGAGGTCTCCACACATTGCTGCCTGACAAAGTAGTTCATTAACCATTTCAAGCTGATTTACATATAGTCCATCTGTCTAAGTATTTATACCTTACTATTATTTTCAGATAATCAAGTTTTGTGGGGGTTATCTATGGTAAGTGATGTCGATTCGTTTTTGTTACACTCTCCATGCTGCTACAGAAGACAGCACAAACTACTCTGCTGCCATTGCTTTCACACAATAAGCATCTCGTTTTACCTCTGAGACAGCAAGATGGCCAGGAATTGCAGGAACACTGAACTACCAACAAAAAGCTGTACCTTCTGCTCTATTACATGCAACATTTCTGTGTCAGAGGAGCACAGCTGACGGAACTGTTGCTAAGATGAAGCTTTGGGAAAGCTATCATTAAGCCTTCTGAGAGGGAGAAAGAGAGGTTAAAGAACTTGAGTCAGGTCAAATTTAACCATCAACAATGCTTCTGGCTCCTAAGAGCTTTACAGTGTTCACGTCTTGTTACTCAGCTAGAAAAAGGAGTGAAAAGTTTAAGCATAAGACTGTGGTTTGGAAACACCTAAGAAACAATTCAACTGGCTGCAAACCAAAACAAATTTCCACAGCAAGATTTGTCTATTCCATATCTTCAAACAGTATAGACTTTTACATACTTGTATATTTTAAAGCTTCAAATGCGCTTTGTAGACATTATTACATCCTACAGTTTAGAATTTGCATGATTTGTCAATTCCCCTACAATTATAGTATCCTCTCTTCAAAATGGGACCCTGCATCCTGAGTGCTTTAAAGAAATGCATTTGACTAACGTCAAAATCCTAAAAAAAAGTGTAAGAGCTAGAAGTGGATCAACCAGCAACAGACATTTTCCTGACTGCCAAAAATTAAAATCCAATACTTATTTCTAGGCAACTACAATGCTAATAAGTACATCCCAAAATACTCATCTTCCACAATATTCTCCAGCCAACTCAAGAACCCTAGTATTCTAATTCTGCCATCTCAAACTGACACATATCATAACCACCTTTATGAAGATAACATACTAAATATAGTCCAACAAAAGCAAAGAGAAGCTGAAGTCTTTATAAAGACACCTTGATTAACATGACATGACAGAGACAAGCACATCTTACAGAAGGTTTTACTGTCCAATTCCTTGTCATTCAGCAAGAGTGAAGTGAAAAGCCAGTAAGATAAATTTGGATACCTGTCCACAGCACAAAAGGGCATAAAGGAAAGTAGTTATGGAGAGACTACCCGTTAATAAACGAGGAATTAATCCAAGAGATTAAGTTTAACAGGACACCAATTCCTCACTCCTACCAGAATTCACGGATGTGCAGCTTCCATACTGTGTCTAGGATGAAATGTATTCATTTCAGCCTAAGCAATGACTGCATCTCAGTCCACAAATATAAAACATCTAACTCCCCTGTCCCCAGGTAAAAGTAAAAGCACTACCAATGACACGAAAAATATGGTGACAGTTTGCAGGTTTAACACAGAATTTGCCTGGACCATGTATACGATAATCTAGGCTACCAATACACATCCTGAGTCTGTTTACCTAAGATCTACTTCTTGAGGATTTTTAATGTAATCAAACCTCTGCTCAAAGATAACTGGTTGCACAATACTGACAAATTCTGTATTTCTCAATACTGGGAATACAAGAGACACACGTTATGAACTAAGGCAGAACATACTGAGGTCATCTTATTTACACAAAACTCCATGTTTTCCTATTAAAGAATGCTATATTCTGTTTGGTCAACCCAATAGAAGGACCTGCATACATAGATGGTTATATCACCCAGCGGTGACTATTGACAAGAATTTGTCTTTATGCAAGACGGATGAGGAACTAGGAGAGAAGAGACAGACTGGCAGATAGAGAAGCAAGAGTGGACATCCTATGTGCCTGGCCTGTACAATCTCCAGAGCTTGATTCATTTACCTTCTCCTGTAAGATGAGGGACACTCAGAGACGCATGGGATAAAACACTAAGAAGAGTGTCTCCTGAACTACTGCACCCTACAGACCATTCTCTAGTTTCAAGTTTCTGAAAACAAATATTTAATAACAGCACTGGTCCAGAGACCAGTCACCCACAGCTTGGTATCCACCACACACAGAGCACACGATTCAATGCATCGAGCAGGCTGAACCACACTGGCAGAACAGTGAATTCTTCAGTATAATAACTAAGACTAAGAAAGCTCCTGCTGCTTTGGCAAGCCAATTCGTCTCCCTCTTCTCAAGTTTTCTGTATTCTGACCATTGGAATTGGTAAACTCTCCACCAGACAGGTATTACAAGCTCACTGTACAAACTTACACAGGACAGCAGTACCCATTAAATACTGGCTATAGTACACAGACCCTCGTGTAGCCAGGTGCATGGATTATCAACCACTTTGCCACTTCCTTCTAGAGTACTCAATTTTAAGACCTTAGTAGAGTATCAGAAGACCGTTTTTAGAGCCGCAGTGTTGTACACCGGAGACTAGAAAACCTTGGTCTAGAAATACTCTGAAATCCACAGCATTTAGATGCTAATACAAAATAGCTACTGAATCAAGACCTCTGCTCTGAGCACTAGGAAATGTCTGATACTGAACCATAGATCCAGAGAGCTGGTGCTGGCCCTGGCTTGGATGTGCTCGCTCAGGTTGAGAGAGTAGGGAACTTATCAGTAACACATAACCTGCATTTCTGTTTTTGTCCATCTTGTTAGAAGATGGTCTGCAAAAGAACTCTATATTGCAACACCTCAATATGTCCTACCTAAAGAGTCTTCAAAATCTTTTCCAGCAAGTGTTGTCTTCTTGATCTCAATGAACTAAAATACTATTCAAGTCCCCACACCAACAACTTCAACATTTAGGATTACTTCCTCGACAGATCTGGATTTGTACTGGTCATTAAGAAGCTACGACTCTAGTAGCTTCAGCAATACTGGAGTTGATGAAATGAGGGAATCTTCTTTTTTTTTTTTTTGTTTAAGTCAGGTTTTTGTTTTTGGAAAAGCTCAATACAATTCTGGAGAAAGAATGTTTACTTCTCTTCAATGGTTCTCTGTATTTGTAATGTGACACACATAAATGACATATCTACAAACACAATACAGGTTTTAAATAAATGAGAAGCCTTAACAGTTTTAAGAATATATCCCCAAAACATTGTAGTATCATTTAGCCTTTTGGCAGGTTTTTGAAACACATGAGTCTCTTCTCGAATATGTAGATAGCTGCAAGCTCAGGTTTATTCTGTTTGGGAGGGGTTTTTTTTGTTTTGTTTTGTTTGTTTGTTTTTTCTCTCCAATGGAAGCAAAGACAACAGGAAAATAAAAGCTAGCCTAAGAAGTCATTCCTTCCTACATCTGGTGCAGTGAACCTCAGTCACTAGAACAAGGATGTAGCTGTTATCATCCCACATGAAAGGAAGTTAATAAATAGGAGAATTCCAAGTATCCTTAATTGCTTCAGGAAAGAGACACTTTAACTTCCATATTACTCTAGGAGCTTAACATTTGAATCCGTGAATGATCAAAATGCGAAGGACATGCTTTGTAACTTTTATACTCTGAACTGTGTCCTGAAATCTCAGAAAACCAGCATTGTGTTAATGCATGAAAAGTCTGCGCTCCCCCCGCCCCCCTTCATACCAGGTTTCTGTCGCTTTTTAACATGGACGAGTTTCCATTCCATTCAGGGGCTATCAGAGAAACCCAGTAGCAAGGTTTACTTCTTCACCTCACTACACAAATGATGAAGGATACAAATGTGGCAAGTTTTCACAGATATCTATGTTGCTTTTTTATCTACTAATTTAGAAGTGATTGCATGCATTTTAGACATTTTATTCCTTCTTGTGTCCTTAAAAGCTCGAGTGGATGCCTCAATTTACTAAGGGGACCTGCTGTAAAGCAGATTTCTTTACAGCCTTCTTGACTTTACTGGGAAATTCACACGTTGTTTGATATCCTTTGAAGACTCCAGCAGAGTTAAAACGAGCCTTCGCTGCTCTGAAGTTTCACCTCGCCACACTGGGCTCAAAGCGGTCTTTTTCAGGACTGACCATCCCTTAACGACCCAGGGAGGGTCCTGACGGAGGGGATCTGTCAGCCAAGGCGGCTCTCCCAGCCACCCGATGCGGCCACGGCGGAGGCAAACGCCCCGCACGGCGCACACCGCCTCGCCTCTCCCGGACTGATGCACAGCACCCATCGCCCGGCAGCAGCATTCCTGCTCCCCGCGCACCCCCGACAGCAAAGCCACTCGCCTGCGGGCGCATTCGGCAGCGCCCGCCCCAACGAGCGGCCACAGCTCGCCAGGGTGGCCGCTCCCGCCTCTCGTCCCCCCTCACGCCCCCCTACCCGCCCCGGCACCACCCGGCCGCCCCCGCAAGATCCTTACCCCATGGCGGCCGGCGGCGCCGGGCGCCGGCGGTGCCGCGCAGGCCGCGTCCCCGGGGCGCTCCTCGCCGCGCCGGCAGCTCTGCAGCCCCGTGGCGGCGGGCCGCTGCGCTGGGCTGGCCGCGCCGCGCAGGCCCGGGGGGGGCCGCGCCGCCGGCTGGCAGCTGCCGGGCCGAGCGGGGCCGTCCGCGCCCTAGGGAGCGCCCCCCGCGGGCCGCGCTCCCATGGCCGCCGGCCCCGCCAGGCGCCCGCAGGCAGTGGCTCCGGCCCCGGGGGGAGGGAACGGCTCCGGGAGCAGATGCGTCCCCTCTTACGGGTGGGCTGGCGGGTAGGCGCTCGCCTTCTCCGCGAGGCGGCTGGCGGCGGTTGCGGCGCTTCTCGCCGGGACGTGAGCGGCCGCCGAGGGCTCTGCGCGCCTCAGAGGCGGAGCGGGATGGGGCAGGCGATGCGCGCAGGGCTCCACGCCGCCGCTCCCCCTAACACCCCCGCCGGCAGCGCGGCGGGCACCGACGCATTTTCCCAAGAAGGCAGAGCAAGCCGCGGCACCGGCGCTGGCATCGGGCTCCCGGCGTGCGGAGGCTAGCGGCGGGCTGCAGCCGCGCGTCCCCTGATCCTCCCGGCCGCCCACCCCCGGCTGCGGCGATACGGGGCGCCGCTCCTCCTTCCCGCGGTGGCGGGTCCGCTCCTCGCCGTCACGCCTTCTTCTGCGGCGAGCGGGCGCGGCGGATCGGCTACTGCCGGCGGGAGGGGCGGCTGCTGCTGCTGCTGCTGCTGCTGCCGCCGCCGCCGAGCCCGCGCTCCTCTGCGGTGGAGCCGCGGGCTCAGCCCCGCCGGTGGGACGGAGGGAGGGAGGGAGAGAGCGAGCACGGCGACAGGCGGCGCCCGGCTGCTCCGGCGCCCCCGAGCCGCTGCCTCCGCCCGCTCGTATCCCCCGCCTCACACCTCCGACACCGCCCGCCCGTCCCCTCGCGGTGGGCAGGCGCAGCCGCCGCGCGCAGCCCGCGCAGCCGTCCCCGCTCTTCCTCGGGGAAGGGAAGGGCCGGGCCGGGCCGGGCCGAGCCGAGCCCAGCCGAGCGGGGCCGGGCCCTACAGTCCCGCACACCCACCGCCACACGCGGCCAGCCTGCGCCAGCTACCACAGGCACCTGCCCGCTCTCCCTCCATCCTCCGCCCGGGGAGCTTTAAATAGTAGACGTCACCGCGCTCCCCTACGCACCGACGTCACGCACCGCTCCCGGCGCTGACGTCACCGGGGTGCGGGGGATGATGTCAGAATGGTCCACGCCGCCGGAAGCTCTTCTATAATAGGGAACGGCGGCGGGGGCGGGGGGGAGGGGGAGAAGTGAGCAGGACGCGGGGGGGATGGGTCTGGGCCCGGGCCCGCCGCGGAGCTGCCGCCTCCCTCCGCTTCCCCGGGGTGCTGGCGGCGGCCGGCCCGCCTCCTCCCGCCCCCGCCCGCTGAGGCGCCGTCTCCACGAGGGCGCCGCGGCCGCCCTGGGTGGTGCCCCCCCGCGGTGGGGCGGCGGCCTGAGCTCTGCTGCGCCCCGGAACGGCGGCGGGGGGGCGGCTGCGGCAGGTGTCTCGCCCCCTGTCCGGGCGGGGGCGGGGGCGGGGGCGGGGGGAAGGGCAGAGCTCCAAAGGCAGCGGGTCCCCTGACCGAAACACTGGCCTGCACCCCGCTGCTTTGCAAGCGCTTCGAACCCGTCAGCGGTGGTGACTACACGGGCAGGAAAAGGGGGAGCCGGTCTAAAACTGCCTCCCAAAATGCGGGTTCCAGCACGTCCATCCTAGTAGTACGGCAGAGAAACAGCCAGCACGGTGAGCTTGACAGATCCTGCTACTTTTGCCTGAGTCCTTCGAGGGTGCCACGCAAACCGACAGCGTGTGCTGCTGCTTCTAGTTCAACAGAGGAGTCCAAGCTCCAGCACCACCGCTGGGCACCCACCGCAGCTTGGGTTTAGCGAATACTTCCATTAGCTCTGCAGGTTTTCCTGAATTTATACATGTCAGGTATAACTGCTCCTAGGCAATGCCAGTGGCGCTGGGGTCGCCTGAGTGGAACACACATCCCAGCACCTTGCTACTTCCAGGACCACTTTCAATATTTTCATGGTATTTTCCTGGTAATGGAA
This sequence comes from Chlamydotis macqueenii, assembly GCF_036417535.1. Classification (NCBI taxonomy): domain Eukaryota; kingdom Metazoa; phylum Chordata; class Aves; order Otidiformes; family Otididae; genus Chlamydotis; species Chlamydotis macqueenii. The sequence continues at coordinate 23,611,756 of NC_141593.1, read as the reverse complement.
CAGTGCAGCCACCAGAGGCGCATTACAATAATGAGCGTAAGAGGGAGATATCAATAAGACGCTAGGTGTCAATCGCCACATGAAAACGGAAGAAGACCCAAATTTTACCAATGGGTGTTACGGCATTGTAAAACATGGCAAAACCAACAATGTTTCACAGCTGTTGCTTTAACAAAAGGTTGGCTGTCCTCTCGTAAGATCTCTGCTACCTGGGACCAAGCATATCCCAGGAAGAGGCTGGAATGAAGGACAGCAAAAGGATTTACCTAACAATCTGGTCTCCCAAGAGTAAGGATAGACATTTTCAAAAGTTATTTTAATTCAGGCATGCATGTGTTTTACAGACCCTTGCTTCCACATTTGGACCTATAAAAGTAATCAGCTATGGGAAGAGTGAAGATGACAAATTAAATATCAAGGCAAACCTTCTCCAAACAAAAATAAGCATAAGAAACTTAGCATGAATCATTCCTAGCAGTAGAAGTGAGGCAGACTGCCGTACTGGGGTAAAACAACACCTTTCTCAATTTCCCATTTCTCATGCACTACCTCATAACGTAAAATCAAGGCACTAAGCAACAAAAAAAAACTTTAGACTGGGTGTCAACAGCCTAAGGTTTGTTGTGGGCAATGCTGAAGACATGCACAGTTATGATGAGGCTGTGTTACTTTTCTGGACTGCCGTTGTCATTTTTTTGGTTGGGTTTCACATGCTAACTTTGAAACATACAAAGCTCTATGTGTTTTCCACTAAAAATCAAGTTTGATGTACAGGCTTCTGTCACTAAAGGCAGTCCCTGGTATTGGTGAGGGAAAGATGAAGATCCACAGTAGTTCTTTCTGCCATATGATAAGAGTGGTGAGAGTGAAAGAGACTATGATCAACAATAATTCAGACTAGGCAAGTGTAAACAACACACAGCTTACAAACACATTCTTGATGTCAAGTAGCCAGGAGCCTAGATTCATTAGATTCAAAAAGTCCCACCTGACATTTTGCGTGCGGTAACAGCAGGTCAAGAGCAAAGAAACTAAGTCTCTAAATCCACATGAGTAACTGTGTTGCATCATTTTTGTTCTTTCAGCTGAAGCTCATACACTAATGCAAAGGCTTTAGTATTCATTATGTCCAAAGTATTTTGTTTAGATATCACAGAGATGGCTCCATCTGTCTCTGCCTTTCAACTTGTTCACATATTTGGCTTGCACAAAGTATGTTTTCCCAGCATTATGGGTGTACAAAACAAGAAATCCCTGAGACTGAAGATAAAGGAAAAAATACAAAAGAAACCAAACACACACTGAGCTGTGGGGGAAAGAGTTGCATGTTCACTTGAGAGTGAGAGGTGTGGACAGATTCAGGGGCAAAGAAACACTGCTATCTCCAGAACAACCCTGAATGGGATACAAAGAGCGTCTTTACTGGCTTGTGATATGCCCTATGCATTTAATGCTCCTCTGTAATAAAATATGAGTACTGGGACAGATAAGATCTTGGGTGGAGGAAGAGAGCTGCAGGGACAAAGAAAGCATCGCTCCAAGTAAATCTCATGGTTCATCTTTATTTCCTCTTAATTCTTCATTTAAATGATCTTAATTGATTATTACAGTTAAGTGTAGAAGCTCCACGTAATTGATTACTTCCCTTCCTCCAGGTCTGACTGAGCTTTCTCTAAGTCTTAAGTTTTGTCTCAATGTCATAGTTTAGCCTCAGTTGCGGCCAGACTACACAGTCTCTCTCTCACTCCCCCCACCCTCTGAGAGAATAGAGGGAGATAATATAGGAAAAAAAAGCTCCAGGTTTGAGATAAGGACAGGGGGAAATCCTTAAAGTTTTGCCCCATCACGGGCAAAACAGACTTGGCTTGGGGAAAACTATTCATTTGTTTTCTAAAACCAAAGCAGGATAATGAGACAGACAGCAAGATAACCTCCCCCCACCGCTCCCTCTTCCCAGGCTTAACATTATCTCTACTACCTTCCCCCCGCTCCGAGTGGCACAGGGCAGGAAGAAGGAATGGGAGTTCTGGTCAGTCTATCACACGTTCACACCGCTTCTTCATTGTCAGGGGAAGAGCTCCTCGCATTCCTCCCCTGCTCCAGCGTGGGGTCCCACCCACGGGCCACAGTCCTTCATGAATGGCTCCAGCGTGGGTCATCTCTTCCACGGGGTGCAGTCCCTCCAGACCGGCTGCTCCAGCACTGTCCCTCCACAGGCCACAGCCTCCTTCAGGCACCTGCCTGCCCCAGCATGGGGTCCTCCACAGGCTGCATGTGGATCTCTGCTCCTCCACGGGCCTCCATGGGCTGCAGGGGGAACAGCCTGCTCCACCATGGTCATCATCACGGGCTGCAGGGGAATTCTGGCCAAGGGCAGCATTACTCCTCCCCCTCCTTCTTCACTGACCTTGGCATCTGCAGCTGTTCCTCTCACAAGAAAAATTCTTCACAACAGGCAGGCAGACGCCTCTCAGGATCTTTTCACATCTGATTCACATCTCATCTCCTCTCCACTTCTTGCAGCCAGGCTGGGCTGAGTCAGGCCCAGTAGGCCGCCCAGTGGGAGGCCAGAGGGTGAGGGCTGCAAGGCCCACAGGGCTCGCGCCTCCCGCTTTCTGCCCCCACTCAGCTTCTTCACATCTTCTCCCTTTTTTTTTTTTCTGTTTTCCCCTTCTCAAATATGTTATCGCAGAGGCGTTATCATGGGACATTCTGCTACCAACTGGCTCGGCCAGCAGTGGGTCCGCCCTAGGCCCAGCCAAGTCTGCTGAACAAACGGGAGCAACTTCTAGCAGTTTCTTGCAGAAGCTGCCACCTTAGTCCCCCTTCACTAAACAAAACTAGAACACTCAATTACATCCCTTCACAATTTTTGTAAGTTTCCAGGTCAATTTGGTTGAATTAACATTATTTGTCTTGTGGAAAAAGCCTTTGTTGACACTTGCAAAGCTCACTGAAATCACTTTGCTGTCTTGCCATTCCCCAAATTAATATGTGATACAAAAACATGGTGACATCCATCAGCTAGGGCTGAACTGTACATGCAGATACAAAGAAAGCAAGCTAGGTGATTAAATCTTAGACATTAACAGGAGAAACAATACACAATCACCTCATCTTGAAGACCAAAGTAATATAACATGGAGAAATTTAACAGTGATGACAAGAGGCTCAGCTCCAAGATGGCTGTTTTGGGTTTTTTCCCCTACTATTTTAGAACATTTCGTTCTCTACAGCACTCTGATGGAGGCAGTCTTGACCTGTAGAGCACGCTGCCTGATGGAAACTCTCAGCAGGTCAGTGGCTGTTACTCCGCGAAGATACCAAGCAATGCCACAATCAAATAAGAGGTGGATGGCTTCAGGCAGGGCAAAGCACAGGGTGCAGCAGGAGACAGACTGTTTTGCTTGCTGCTCTGAAATAGCATATTCCTGGTTGTATATTCATAGCCAAAAATCGAGCCACCAAACCCTATTCTGTACACCCTTGCCTTGAACAGCCAACCAGCTGGGGTGACACCTGTAAACTTCGCAGCAGTATTGATACCTTTGAAAGGAGTGTGGGACTGAACCTCCCAGTGGGTTACTTGTAGATGAAAAAAAACCCAGAAGGCTGTGCTATCTGAATCTCAAGCCTGCTGAGTATCAACGTGGCCACTGGCCTGGCCAAAGTTCTGGAAGAGCAGCCGAACAAAGCTGGAAAAGCAAGAAGCACGGCAAGGGTCCACATTTTGCCTAACCTTCCATGGTACCTCTCTTTTCTCCATGCAAAACCAGATCTGTACTGGTTGATCACATGTTGATTAGGAGGTACCATTCCCATGGAAAAGGCAAATGTGCTTGTAAGAGACAGGGAAATCCCATTTCACTGCGTAAAGCACTGAAAATATTTGAACTGCAATTCCTTGTTCAGCTCTAGTCAGCACATTAAAAAAAAAAAAAGGAATTCTAATTGCACCAAAACCACAGAGAAACTCTAAGGATGTTTAGAGAATCTCAGCCATTGAGAGTAGAAAAATAAAAATTGGCTTGTTTGGTTTATCAAACTAAAGTCCAATATAACATACTATTATGCTCTCCAAATATTTTGGATAAGGTTAACACAAGTGAGGGAACAAAAAGAGCTATTAATGGGTGAAAGAATAAGTGAGTATAAACTAGCTAGAAATATTTTTTCCTGGCACTCCAAAGGTTGTTGTTCTTGAAGGAGCTGTGAGCTTCAAGAGCAGCCTTCCAAAATAAGGACTGAGTGCAAACGAAAAAAATCACTGAAAAGCAATCACAGGTAGCAGCCATCGCTGCCTCCATGGGAGGAGGTGAAGGTAGCTGGAAGGATAGAGACATCCTTTCTCTGTTGGTTTGCAGCCTGCAGACACTACTTCCTCCAGGGCTCTGGGCTGGGGTTCTACTGGTGCTCCCTCACATCAGCTGCCTTTTGATTTAACACCAGATGAGTGTAAATTCCAGAATCCCTAAGGAAACCAAGGGTGTTTATTCCTTTTGAAGGTGAGGGAGCCAGCACCTCACACTTCCCTCACTTCTCATGCATTGCTGCTATTTTATGTCTCCTCCTTCCTCCTACTCCTTCATGCCTTTTCCTTGCCCTCCTTTCTCCTGTCTAATCACAAATCTCCCTCCCCACACACATCCTTCTTTCAGTGAGTGGGATAACTTCTCCATCATTTTCCCTTGCAGGATCTGCATTTAATTTATAAATGCAGTAGAGAAAAGAGGGGAAGAGAGTAAATGGCATGCTCTTATCTGAGCCCAAGGTTTCTGTCTGCATTTTCATCAGCCTAGAAAAATCTTTATTGTCATATCAGGTGGGCCTGGAGAGATTCTAGGGGAATTCACATTCTCCATTTTTTCTCCTGGAGCAGATGAAGAAACCTAAGTGTTGCCTTATATTCAAGTAAATGCGATACTCTCAAACTAAGACTAGATTTGGGGTTGAAAGCAACTGTATGACATAATTCCCTGAGATGCCTTGTGGTCCAGTATTTCTATGTCTGTCCTGTTGCCAGTAGATGCTAGTTTTCCAGCACCCACTTCCAGCATTTCATTGTCTCACCACCAGCAATAGATCACCCATCTCCTACACAGCTCTGTGGCACTCCGCCCCTACAGGAATTTTTTAAAGACACTGAGGCCTGAGTAATGCTTTCATTTCTCAGTCAGGTTTATCAGTGGCTGTTATTTCTTCCAGTGTTTTTTTTTCTGACCATACAGAAAGCACAGTTTATGCCAGTAGACCGGTTATGTCAGCTTGTAATTTCTGTCTAATTTCTCTGAGTTTATCTAGATACATCACTCAGCTTTACTTCCAAAAATCCTTGCAGACATTTTTGAAGTTTCAGCTGAAGATGCTGAAAATATTGTAAAAAAAAAAACGGTGTATTTTTTAATTACGAGTTTTGAAATGTAGCAATAAGGGCATTGCGAATCTGAAGCCTCTCCAAGAACACTCCTTTCTTGACAAAAATATACTTGCACACAATGAGTCTTCTTTTCTACCATGTTGTCTGTGGATCACATCTGAGAAATCACATACTGATAAAAAAAAGTTTTTTAATTGATATTTACATTATAGACAATATTATCTGTTTTCTTCAAAAGAGTAAGTCATAGCAATCGTGGCATTTTTGGTTTTGATCACTGCTGTCAAACCAGACCAAACTGATTTCTAGTAGAACTAACAAATTCCAAACATCACCCATGATTTCTGTATCCATTCTTCTTATCTTTGAAGTAATAAGTTAATATTTTAACTTCTCAGGGTCTGAAATTTTGTAGTGTACAAAGTACTCATTTACTAGTGAACATGAGACTGCCTTAGAATAATTAGCTACTGCTTTTAGCAGATCTTCTTTACTACTTATTTTTTTTTAAGTTCTTGTAGACATTCTAACAATAGCATCTGTGAATATTTGAAGAAACTGCTTAATTTTCTGCCTGAATTTTCCTTCCTATGCGCAAGTATTTCTGAGATTTTTAAAATCTGTATGCTGTATTTCTATGTCTGCTGTATTTCAGTAAATCTTTCCATGAAGAACATCTGGCATTTCCAACTATTTCTACAGAGTTTCCACACACGTGGATTGCAGTTCCTGCTGAGAATGAAGTCCTAGCATATACAACCTCTTGTCTATTAAAAGTATATTTTCATTATTTTTTCATTCACTTTGTTGTTTAAAACCTCTTATTGTAGCTTTCATTTCCCTTTGTGTAAGCAAAACAAACCAGCTTCTTTCACGCCCACACCCCCAAATATAAGAGTAATTTCTCATAAAACCAGCATTTGCAGATATGTTGCAGCATTAGGAAGAAAGAATACTGGCATTAGCTTTGGCCTCTCTATGGGAACTGACAGCGAAGCCCCCTTGGCTCCCCGCAGGGACGCTGCCCCCAGCCCAAGACCCTGCACCTGCTCTGCTCCCCCGCAGGGAACGAGCACGACTCGAGCTAGCACAGGGTACCTGAAGAAGGCAGTTGGGCGAGGCAGAGAAACTGGCTGGGACTCTTCAGTGGTGGCCACAGCCACCACGCCTGCAGGCCTTCCTGAAGTTTTTCTCTAGGCTGAGCAGCCCTGCCTGGTTTTCCTTCTGATCTACTATGAGAGTCCAACTCTCCAATGAGAGTCCAACTTCAGGCAGTATTTGTAACCCAGGACAAGTGCCTCTTTGCCAGTGATCCTGCAGCTGGAGCGTACTGTCAATGGACTACGACAGACATCTCTGGACAAGCCCATTACTCAATGGAAAATAACCATTACTCCCAGTCTGGCTCAGCAATTGCTCCTTTCCTTCATCCGTCTCTCTGCAAGGTCAGTTCTAGAGCTCTGGAAGAAGATCATTAGACACTGCACCTTATGGAGTAGGTCTCTTGTGGTAATTTTACAGGTGAGGGGACAGATCCCTGCTACACCAAGCAAGTACTGAGCCTCAGCTGGCCCCAGCTCCCCACTCGGTGTATGGCCAGTGTTTCTCAAGGCTGGGCTAATGGTACCTGGACTGAGGAAATTATTCGAATAAACTTCATTGAAGTGTATAAAAGAGGACAGACTTACATAACAGGTTCTGCCAGCAGGACTCCTGTTGCAGACCTATAAGCAATAATGTTATTGAGGAAAGAAGTGAGCCATCTTCATATCCCCAGAGCACCGGGTAAGTCTGCAAGGCAGCAGCTGGCTCTGTGTGGTTCTTGGTTCAAATAGTGACACAGATGTGAGGAACAGATCACAAAAATCACAGAATAATTAGGATTGGAAGGGACCTTTAAAGGTCATCTAGCCCAACCTCCCTGCAAGGAGCAGGGACATCTCCAACCAGATCAGGTTCCTCAGAGCCCTGTCCAACCTGGCCTTGAATGTTTCCAGGGATGGGGCATCCACCACCTCTCTGGGCAACCTGTTCCAGTGTTCCACCACCTTAACTGCAAAAAAAAAAAATTCCTTATATCAAGTCTGAATCTACCTCCTTCTATTTTAAAACCATTACCCCTTGTCCTATCACAACAGGCCCTGCTAAAGGGTTTCTCCCCATCTTTCTTATAAGCCCTCTTTAGGTACTGGAAGACTGCTCTAAGCCATTGGTATCTTCTTGGAGATGAATATGCTGAGAGCCACTCACTTTACAGTTTCAGCTCTCCTCCTTCCTGGATTGAAGTCACAGCAACCAGGCTGCAAAAGATTGGCTTTCTCCTGAAGAAGCTCTTAGTTGCTAAGCAGTAACTATGTGGGCATTAGACCTCCACAAAATCTTAGGGATTTGCCTCATCAGAATGCCATAGTGAAGCTCAAACATCCCACTGAAATGTGATTAGATGCAAACTTTCCATTATATAGTGCTAACTTTACTGAAGGAGCTTAAAATAATTTTTTTTTGAAGAAGTTAGAGAGGAGACTTGTGGAGAGCTGAGGCAAGTGGATTCAGCATGGTGATCAATGGTATGAAGTATAGTTGGAAGCCGGTAATTAGCAGTGTACAGAAGAGAGCAATACTGGGTCAAATATTGTTCAACATCTTTATTAATGAATTGTATGAGTATATGAGCATTTGTAGAGTATATCCTCAGCAAGTTTGCTAATGACAAAAAAAAACAGAAGTGGCTGATGTGCAAGAAGCCAGGCTGGAGAAATGGGGTGAAAGAAATATCATCAAGTTCATAAGGAGAATTGAAATGTTCTTCTTCTGGGGAGGAACAAGCACCAGTACATGGTAGGGACTGACTGAAAAGCAGCTATACAGAAAAGGACCCAGGAGTCCTCAAGGTCAATCAGAACTGTAGGCTTCAACCTAGAGTACTGTCTTTGTACAAAGCATTCAGTGGCAGGGGTGCTGTAACTCTGGCCACAGCTGAAGACTCTCGGCCATTTCCTCCACATTATCAGACTACATTCTTAGGTACCCTGTCCTAGGTTGAATGATGCTGGGCAGAGGGGGTGATGGGGCTCTCCTCACCACTGGCGAAGCCACACCTGCACTCCCATCTCCAGTTCGGGCCTCTCCTGAACAAGAGAGGCATGGCCATGCTGGAGAGAGGCCAGCAAAGGGCCCCAAAGGTGAGGAAGGTTCTGCAGCCCCTCCCCTACGGGTTCCCGTAGGAGCAAAGGCTGAGAGAGACGGGGCTGCTCAGCCTGGAGAAAAGAAGGCTAACGAAGGATCTCATCAAGCTGGACCAATGTCTGGAGGGAGAGCGTAAAGAAGACGGAGCCAGGCTCTTTCCACTGGTCCCGAGTGATGAGAGGCAATGGGCACAAAGGGAAACACAGGAGCTTCCTCCCGTGTATCAGGAAACACCTCTTTACTGAGGGGCTGCTGAAGCAGTGGCACAGGTTGCCCAGAGAGCTGCTGGATCCTCCATCCCTGGAGATCTTCAAAAGCCACCTGTACACCATCCTGGGCAGTTTGCTGTAGGAGGCACTGCTTGAGCAGGGGCATTGGACAAGGTGACCTGGTCGCCTCCAAGCTCTGGGGCTTTCCCATGGTGGACAAGGGGCCAGTCCTTTTTTCCTGACAGCCCTTGGAAGAGCCCAGACAGGGCCTCCATGTGCACCGAGGAGGTCACCGGGTTTCCCCGCCTGCATCACTGCCCAGTGCCAGGTAGGGGGGCAGCCCCAGAGACCCTTGTGATGTTACTGAGGGGGCATCTGCGACAGCCCCAGCCTCACTGCTCTTCAGCAGCCGCAGGCTCTCTCCCGGCACTTTTGGTCCAGGACTCCCGGCGAGTGCACACGCACAGCATGCAAGCTCCCAGGACTGTGGACCTCCACCTGGAGTGCTGCCTTTGTGCAGAGCCCCTTGGCTCTTGGGGGTGCTCCAGGTCACGCACGGTGGCTGTGGCCCCCACTGGAGACTCCCAGCCAGTTCTTCCGCCTCGCCCAACTGCCTTCTTCAGGTACCCTGTGCTAGCTCGAGTCATGCTGGTTGCCTGCGGGGGAGCAGAGAGGCGTGGGGTCTTGGGCTGGGGGCAGTGTCCCGGCGGGGAGCCGAGGGGCTCAGGCAGGTGGGGAGGGCAACCCTTGGGGCTGCCTGTCCCACGGGACTGCTTCTGCTGCCACTTTTCAGGCTGCAAGGAGACCCCTTAGGAGACCTTTGCCTCCCGTCTCCCACCGCTTTCTGGGTCTTGCTTTGCTTTTCTGTTCCTAGCGCCAGGAAAGCCCAGGCACTTTGAACATCTCTCTTGGCAGGACATGGCGTTGCGTGCTGAGGAGGCTTCACAGCAGAGCAGCTGTGCCGTCTCGGCCGCCACCAGCCAGGCGCAGCGGGCAGGGCAGCGGGAGGCAGCGGCAGAGGGCCTGTGCCCCATCTGCCTGGACACCATGGACAACAAGGCCTTTGTGGGTGCCTGCTTCCACGCCTTCTGCTTTGTGTGCATCCGCCAGTGGGCTGCCCTGACAGCTACGTGCCCGCTCTGCAAGGAGCCTTTCGAGCACATCCTGCACATGGTGGAGGCTGACGATGACTACACAAAGTACGTGGTCGGCTCGTCTGGACACCAGCAGAGGAATGAGGTCAGGCAGAGGGTGCGCAGCAGATCCCCACAGCGGCGCTACAACCTGCGCACAAGGCCCACCAACAATGAGCTCGCTGCTGGCAGAAGGCGACCTGCGAGAAGGCAGCGACAGGCACGGCACAACGCAACTCCAGGCCACTCCAGCACCTCTGCCCCATAGGCTGCAGGGGGAGCGCCCGGCCAGCCGGACAGATGGACCCATCATCCGCTACCACCTGCTAGCTCTCAGAGCACGGCTGATGGCCTTCACCAAAATCAAATAAAGATCCAGAAGCTTTTTGGGGCATCTTTCTTTCAAAAGCCAAATCACAAGCCACTGCAGGACATGCTTTCCAGTGTGCTGGTAACCATGGCCAGAAGCAAAAGGTGAGAATTTCTCAGAGGGTGCTGTGAACTTCCTCAATGGCAGTGCTGCAGCAGAGCCCCTTTCACTCACACTCTCCACGCCTTCCCCTTCAAAGCATGCGGGACAGGCTCTCCAAGTCCCCATGGCCAGCAGCCAGGATGCCTGTCCTGCAGACCTGCAAAGCAGGGTGCCGTGGGCAGAGGCCATGCTGACAGCTGTGGGCAGAGGCCATGCTGACAGCCCCGGACCTGCTGGGTCCTCCTGCCGCCTCCTGCACACCCAAACGGCCCCGTCAGCCTCCCGTCACAGCCCTCTGAGCCTTTCTCTGACGCTTTTCTACCGCAGCAGCCCAACTCCTCCAGCCCCAAGCCCCGTGGCCGTGCCTGGGAGGCAGGACATATCAGAATACATTTTTTTCACCTTTACAATAATGGAGCAATGGCACAGGTTGCTCAGAGAACTGGTGGAGTCTCTATGCTTGGAGATATTCAGTAGCCACCTGGACATTTTACTGAACAATCAGGTATCCCTGCTTGAGCAGGTGCATTGGACAAGATGACCTCCAGAGGTTCTTTCATTCTGTGATTCAGTTGATGGAGCTTTTAGACTGGGAAATCTTTGGTATTCAAGAGGAAATGGCACTGCTTTCCAAAGAGCACATGTAATGAAATATTTATACCCATCTCATTTGAGTTACTGAGTAACTCAGAATTATATGGCTCAGAAACTTTCCCTGTATTCTGTTTTTCTTTTTGAAAGTTCCATAAGCCTGTTTTTCAGAAAATGAAATACTCTTCCACTCTCCTCAATCTCAGTTAGAAGAACTGCTGGCATAAAACTGCCCAAGTACTCATCAGAGGCACTGAGGTTGTTCCAGGAGAGCGATCAGAGAAATCATTGTTTTAAAAATTTGTCAGTCCTTCTTGTGAAGCCATACTGGCATGATGTTCTCCCACGCATGCATACTTTGACTCTATAGACTAAAGTAGGAGAAAGTGAGAGTGCTTCTCACACTGCTGCAGTCACTGAATTCGACACTTGCAAAACCAGAGATCAGTGCTCTCACTGCAGGCTGCAGGAGAAATGAGAGACAAAATGTGGTACTTGCCATGGCTGCTAGTTTGCTTACTTGTAGATATTACTGGTTGTAGATGTTACTTTTGGTGTGTGTAAGAACACTGCAAACAGAATATAAACATTTTAAAAGTAAAAAGCAATCATGCCCTGGCTAATCTATGAAAAATAAGTAGGATTGAACAAGCCATTGGATGACTATTAGTATGCTTCTACACTGGTGAGCTGACCAAACAGTTTTTGCTAGCCAAGCAGGCATCATTCAAGAGGGATGAGATACTGTAGACTCTGGTGCCGTACCAAAGCTGGCCTGGATTCATGGTACAAGCTCCTTCCCTGCCTTGGAGAGAATGGGGAAGATCACAGAAGGGATTACAGAGTGCTAGCTGCACACTGCAAGCCAAGAATTTATTTATGTATCAGTTTTTCATTTAAAAAAAAGCCTATATTTCAAAGCTGTACCGTGCAAATTTCAGTGAGACTTGCAGAACAATAATTGCACTCCTGCAATTGCACACTTTGAATTACAGTAAGGTACACATAGCTGTGAAACTGCTGTTAGTCGAGGGCATGTCACACTTAGCTACCATTTTTGGCTGTGGTTAAGAGTGGACATCAGCTGTTTCACATACCAGCACATTCTATGTGCTTTCCGCCACCTAATTTGAAACTTGGCATTCTGTCATTCCTGTTTTGTTGTTCCCCTAAGGGTAGAAGCCAGAGGCTGAGAGGGGTGATTTAACAGTTTTGCATCTCTGCAGGGCTAAAAAAATGCAACTGCATCATGGCCCTTTTTGGTGGCCCCTTTGTTGGTAGTCCTGAGGAAGCCATCCCTGCTGGCACCATCTGTCTTTCCTCTCACTGTGCGCCTCATTTCTGCAGTTTCATTGTCCTTTTTCCACAAACCAGACTGAAAGCCTCAGCTGAAGCAGCTGGCGAATTGAGGACGGCTGTTCCACAGCTCTCAGAACTGGACTACATCAAGCTACAGTGTGGGAGCTGTCACTCTGGATTAATTTCAGTGCCACGAGTCTGAAATAATGTTTGCTTTTCCAACATACACGTATGCAATCCATTGGCTTCATACACAGTATAAGTAACTGCACATTAAAAAGAGGAGTTAGACGTGCTGTTACACGTCTGTTATAGGTTGACAAAAATAAGCCACTGGTTCTAACATCCAGCATATGTCTCTTGCCTATTCTCTCCTTTCTTTGTGCTGTAAAAGTCAGCCTTCACATCTTTCTTGGTTTACGACTCTATAATGTCTCCAAGCTTTTGCTTCCCTGTGCTAACATCCTGCTCTACACATGGGTGGTGCCAGTCATGGATTTGCTGTTTTGTTAGCATCCTCTTCAGGGTTACAGCCACAATGCCTTTCCCTTTAACCCATTACTTCATGATCTTTAATGTACTCCACAACCACTGCACGACAGATAATAGAGCTGCCTTTCAGTTTCAAGACGATATATGAGAAAAGCATGTGTCCCATCTTAAAACACAGATATTTACCTATAAAAGGCAGATAACTATCTTAAGCTTGGAAAGTTAAACCCAACCTGCTTAGCTCAAGATCAAAACTGTATCAATTAAGGGAAAAGTTTCACTAATGTGACTATCTTAAATTATTTCTAGTCTTGCTTGAAAAACAACAATGTGAAAGTGATGACAAAGACAGAGCTCTGTATAACTGCTTGGGATTTCATAGAATCATAGAATGGTTAGAGTTGGAAGGGACCTTCAAAGGTCATCTAGTCCAACCCCCCTGCAAGAAGCAGGGACATCCCCGACTAGATCAGGTTGCTCAGACCCTCATCCAGCCTGGCCTTGAACGTTTCCAGGGATGGGGCATCCACCACCTCTCTGGGCAACCTGTTCCAGTGTTCTACAACTCACACTGTAAATTTTTTTTTTCCTAATATCCAGTCAATTTCTTGTAACTCATTTTGCTGTTAGCAGAGATCCTGCTTTTTTTAAAGATAAAGAATATACTACAAAGTATCTGGAAAGCAAGCTTTCAGTAGTAGAACAACAAATGCTTCCTTACAGTGGACTAGGAAGAGGACATTTTTTTTTCCCCCCTGGTAAACTGAATGTGACCTACCCACCTTTATCTGATTGACTGAAGCAGAAGATGTAGCTCATGCATGATTAAGACCCAAAATAGGCCCTTCCAGCATGAACATTTCTTGCAGCAGAAGTACTGTTCAGATGAGCTATAACTGCCATGCTCCTTCTGTGGGGATTTCCAGGGTCCAGCAGCTGTGGAAAATAACTGGAAGAAAAACTGATGGCATTTTTCCACCATGGATATGCAGGTGTCCTGGGAATCCCACACTTCAGGGAATTGTCTGATTTATTGCTCTTTAATTGCCCAAATGAGTCACATATGATCAGCAAGCTCAACCTACTCAGGCTCCACTGAACTTACTGAACATGTGGAACAATAACTGCAGTGCCATGCAGCAAAGCTGAGTCTTGCTCCATTGCAGTCACAGAAGGTAGCATCAATTTCTGATGGAGAAGCATATAATAGAAGTATATGGTCATGAGCAAAAAATTGTCATTTTTAATGTGGGCTTAATGACACAATGGGCGCTTTTTTAAAAAAATGCCCTGGTTTAACTTCCAAAATCTGCTTTTATAGTCTAGAGAGTAATGCCTTTTCTGTACTTGGACAGGCTATTAGTATGTGCTCCTGTGTAACTCTACTGCCACTGAACCACAGAAAACTCTACCTTACCTCAACATACACTCTTTGCTTTGAAAGAAAAGCCCTCACTTTGTACTTTGAATATAGATACAGATTACTTCCTAAGCACTAGTAGTCATTTAATAGTTATTTACACTGTTAGTTGCACATCTTGCACATTATATTTTTATTAATATTTGTTTCACACAAAAAAAAACCCCTTCATGCATAATGATACTAGGAGCCAGTATGGGACACCAACACCAATGGATATGTTGGAGTAGCATGTAAAGCTCCCTCCCTTGTTACAAAGTATTCAGGTTTTGTTTGTATTTGCTGTGGTTTTTTTTTCTAACGGCTGTGCTTTGTTCTACAAGTATAATTTTTCAGTAGTTTTCTTTTCTTTTTAAAAGATAGTAGGAAGCAGACAGACATATATCTAAAACACAATTACAGCATTAAGTAAAATAATCTCTGTTAATTTTACTTGAAAATTTAGTTTTCTTTGTGGAGAATATGAAAATAAGAGTTGTGGAACTACATATGCACTGTGCCTTTTGAGCTAGGCTCATGAAGTAATGAGAGATAGACTTTTACAACCACAGAAGGCTGAGCTCTATAAAGGGATGCTCAGATAAAGGTGTCCTTTTGCTAGCTCCAGCATTAAAAGCCACACTGGCTTCTTGCCTGCTCAGCAGAAGCCAGTTCTCTTCTGCATCTGTTGAGGCTGGAGTCCAGCTCTCCATTCCTCTCTCCTCAGTAGCATGCTAACAGTCTGATGGGTTGAAATTCAGCTGACTACTGCATTAATGGTGTATGTATTACAAGCTATGGGTGGCTTCCATCTCTGCTTGCAGCACTATTTCTTCAGGGTTGAGAGGAGTATGATTTAGAAATATAGTGTCTCTGTAATACAAGCCCTGAAAAAGAAGGTGCCATTTCTGCACAGATATTTTCCAGAGTGGAACTGCACTTGAAATGCTGCATTTTCTAATTGTTGACAAAGTCATTGTGGGTCTGGGGTGGACATCTGCTCCATTTCCTTCCCGGTTATGTTCCTGTAGGAACTGCACTGCAGAGTGGTCTCTGGTCCGCAAATGCTGCTTTCCATTATGGTAGAAAACTGGACAAACTTAACATGAAAAATGTAGGTACTTTTCTAGTTCAATCTCCCTTCTGTAGCATGTGGCTGGAAGTGGAGGAGATGGTCGCACTTCCTTGCTGGTTGTGTAACTATCTGAGCATTCTGAGCTTTTTAATAGCTAGTAAATCCATCAGCAAAATGACAGTAATGTAATTGTAATTCCACCACAGAATGTGATTTTTCAAATGCAATCTAAACCAATATAGCAGAGGTCCTATTTATTATCCTAAAATGAGGATGATTCAAAAAGACCATAATTTCATATTATTCCTAAATCTATCTTTATGTGCGTTTTGAAAACCTTGCAGTGCTAATAGGAATCATATCTCACATGTCTGTCACAGACAATATCACAGTACAGTGCATTTAGCAACAGTTTATTGGTACTGTGCTGTGCTGGGTCTATGCCTTACAACAGGCATAGTGATAATACATAATTAAGTTCCCACAATAGCAGTGGGGAAAGGGAGGTTTTTAATGTACCTATTTCTAAAATAAGGTGTCACAAGACTATTTTCAGTATAAACAGTTACATTTCAATGTGTCGTAATTTAGCTTCACTCAGGACTAAGCTACACAGTCTCTCGCTCACTGCCCCAACCCTCTGAGGGAACAGGGAGAGACAGTATAACAAAAAGCTTGAGGTTTGAGATAAGGACAGGGAGAGATCCTTAAAGTTACCGTTACAGGCAAAACAGACTCAACTTGGGAAAAAAATATTTATTTATTATTAGAACCAAAGCAGGATAACGAGGATGAAAAGAAAAACAATTTCCCCCCTCTCTTCCTTCTTCCTGGGCTTAACTTCATTTTAATTATCTCTATCTCCTTCCCCCTCCAAGCAGCACAGGGGGAATAGGGAATGGGGGTTATGGTCACTTCATCACGCGTCGCTTTCTGCTGCTCCTTCGTCCTTGGGGGAAGAACTCCTCACATTCCTCCCCTGCTCCAGCGTGGGGTCCCTCCCACAGGCTACAGTCCTTGGTGAACTGCTCAGGCATGGGTCATTTTTCCACGGGGTGCAGGCCCTCAGGAATGGCTGCCCCAGTATGGGCCCTCCACAGGCCACAGCCTCCTTCAGGCCTCCACCTGCCCCCGTGTGGGGTCCTCCCTGGGCTGCAGGGGGATCTCTGCTCCTCCGTGGGCCTCCATGGGCTGCAGGGGCACAGCCGGCCTCACCATGGGCTGCACCACGGGCTGCAGGGGAATTCTGGCCAGGAGCAGCATTACTCCTCCCCCTCCTTCTCTGACCTTGGCGTCTGCAGCCGTTCCTCTCACAAGAAATTCTTCACAACTGGCTCAGGCAGACGCCTCTCAGGTTCTTTTCACATCTCATCTCCTCTCCACTTCTTGCAGCCGGGCTGGGCTGAGTCAGACCCCGACAGCCGCCTGGCGGGAGGCCAGAGGGTGAAGACTGCAAGGTCCACAAGGCTGGTGCTTCCCCCTCTCTGCCCCCACTTCAGCTTCACATCTTCTTTTTTAATTTATTTTTCCCCTTTAATACATTATCATAGACCCGTTATCAGGGAACACTCCATCACCAATTGGCTCAGCCCTGGCCAGTGGCAGGTCCACCCTAAGCTCAGCCAAGCCCACTGGACAAAGGGGAAACTTCTAGCAGCTTCTTACAGAAGCTGTCACTGTGCCCCCCACCCCCCAAACAAAACCAACACACAATGACATTTCTCTTTTTAAGAAGAGCTAGGGCAAAAGCAAAGTTGTGCCTGCATGCATGCACTGCAGTTTGCAAATGCATTGCCAAATCCCTCTGCCTGACATTGCATGGAAGCATTAAACTCTCTCCGAAGCAGAAACCAGAAACACCTAAGCAAGGTTTGTGGATCAATACTACGGAAACCAGCAATATTCCAGTTCAGCACTATTTTGACAGTAGAAATTAATGTTTCTCTTTCTACAGTCAGGCCTATATTCTCATCTTTGTGCACAAGGGTTTACAAGCCTAATCTAAAACCTGCTGAAGTGAAAAGAAATAATTCCTTTCATGCAATGTGTTTCAGAGCAGTCCAAATATTTATTAACAATACTTACAGTTAGCCATAAGCTTTTGTACCTTCAGGTTGAAAATAAACCCCATTACTGGTGAACTCTTTTGCAGGTCTTCGTGTAACTTAAAATTTATTTCTATGTAATCCTAAGTGTGGAATGATGACCAGACTGTGTACACATACCACACAATCTTGTCAGTATTTGCATGAAGTCTTAGTTACTATCAGCCAAGCTAACTAAAATCCTTTGCTGAAAAATAAGTCATGCTGTTTTCGAGGTATTTCTAAATGCTAAATTCATCAAGTGTAAGAAAAATACAGTGACTGGGAGTTTTTTTGCTTTTTCTTCTAGTATATGGTTACAAACTACAATGAACAGAGAAAAATGAATGCAACAAGCCTAAAAATCTGAGTTCATCTGAATCTAAAGTCATATGGACTGCACTGTACATTCAAGCTTCTGTGGACAGTTACCATCTGGAAAGTGAAGTCCTGAACTTGGTGCCACTTCGTGCCCATCAGGTAAGTAAAAGATTAGAGCAGACGTACCTGTAAGCCTTCCAAGGGCAGGAGAGCTTGCATAATGTATTGTAAGTCCTAGCAGCTTAATTATGGCTTTCAGAGTCTACTTTCCTCACTAATATGAATTTTCTCTCTATACTGAATCTTAATTCTTGTATATTTTTGTATATGCTTTTATTTAATGTGCATTTTGTTTCATCTCTCTGAACAGGATATTCTCTTTAGACATTTCATCTGGCATAATGCACACCAGATTTAGACATTCAAATTAGTACTGTTTAAGCTTTTTGAGTGACATTTTCAATTTAAAATAATTTATCCAGCTTTCACATAAACAGTAAATACACCTTTTGATACTGCCCAATCTAAAAGCTGAACCTTATACAAAAATTAGCAAGTAGACAGAGTCAAGCAGTTTTTCAAAATGAACTAAATATTTCGAAGAATGAGATGCCTCCAATAAAAAACATCTTGCCAAGCTCAAATGTTGCGGTAGTACCTGAGTAATAATGCATGCCAATCGAGGAGGCTTTCACTTTTCATGTTAAAACTGCTATTTGCTAATATGCAGTTGCCTTTGACAAGGCAATTGCTTCTTGCCTTCATTGAAAAAGCCACCCAAATAATTTCATGTAATTTTGCTCTTCTTCTCAGTGGCTGTCCCCTTTGCAATACATCATGTTGGTGTCCATGAAGCAATCCCACACTTGGCACAGCAGCAACCAGGGTAAGGAGAACACAGATAAAATCACCCCAGTGTTAGGATTTTTCAGGTTTTGTTCAAAGCGTCACGTTAAGCTCTGGAGATAACCAAACCTTTGGTGAGCTCACTGGCTGCAGGAGCCTGAGGAATGCACCCTGTCCACACCACTGACCTGCATCTTAGTTTATCACCATCTGCTCTGTGTGAGTTTCCAGCCTGCCTTCTGCCTCCTCCTCCTCAGTCTTCATGATAATACTACCCCCGATACCCTTTCTGTCTTTCATTCCCGGTTAATCCTGGATGTTTTTCTCACCATCCTCCACACCTCTACAAAACGCTCGCTTGAGCCAAGAGGGCACTACCCTGCTTTTTCTTTTCTCTCTCTCCCTGGCAGGGACTCAGAACTGGCACTCTTTAATTGAAATGCCAAAAAGAGCTTTGGCTTAAAATAAGTGGTCACAGGATCTTGTTTATCTTGCCTCAACCATCTTACCCAAGCCTACTATGACAGTGTGGAGTGTGGCTCCTCTGGGACACCAAGCATACAGCAGGCTAAAGCAGCAAGCACATGCCTTGGTGGTGTTAAATCATAAATAAAACAGCAGCAACAGGAACCTCCTCTGAGCATAAAAAGCAGAAGCTTCCCTGTAACTCATTCAAGTCCTCTCTTCAGAGGCAAACCCTCTCTGTCAGACTCCCAGAATCTGCTTTACTTCAGAGAGTACAGCTCTTCAGCTGAGCTCAGAAATAAGTCCAGCAGCACAGTCCCCTGCAGCAGAAATCTCCAGAGAAGGCACAGCATGAAAAGCATTGCCTGTCCGCCTTAAGATTAATTTCCCCTCAGCATTCACTGGAGTTCAGCATCACCGGCATTCCTGTGTTCAACTCTTGGGGCAGGCGAGAAGACAGCCATAATAACGATCTGTGAAGGGCCTGGAAAAATGGTTTGAAAAACCCAAGAGGGAAAATCAGCATCCTATTCCTTGGCTGACATCAACCATTTTTAGCCTGCCTGTTTCGATGGCCCTGAACTATTGCACCTCGCTGCCATGGTGTTGGTGCTAGTGTAGATAACAGGTAAGAGCAGGGCAGACACAGGAAAATGTCCAACAAGCCTGAAATTAGGAGCATAAATCTGTGAAGTGCAAAGGTAAAAAGCAGTAATGGAAAAAGGGTGATCCACAAGAAGGTCGCTGGAAATTTGACTGTTCTGTAAAGTCCTGGGCAGCAACCTTCCCTTCACCATCAAAACTACTTACCCAACAAATTGAGGACGAAAAACATATGGGAAGACTTTTTCCACTACTATCAAGTTTCCTCAGGCACAGATACTTACTGACACAGTCAGGTGTCTGTGTGTTAATCTGCTGTGAGAAGGTTAGGTAGGTGTTGCATACTCAAACTTTACATAACTGATATGAGGACTAGTCTGGGACTCATTCATTTTGCAAATGTGCAGATTTCTAAGTTTCCAAATTTCTTAATTTGTGCATTTAAAGAAAAGAGTTGGCAAACAACCACACAAGGTATATTAACCTGCAGAATGTTTCAGTTGGTGAAATTTTTGCACATTTTTCAAACACATCATCTTGGACTCAAGCTTTGACTGTTCTGGCAAATGATGAAGTTATGGTTTTCATGTATTGCAGTGAGAAATGCATTTATTTAATACACAGGCTCATCATCAACTTTAAAAAGACAGCTAGCACTATTAGTATTTTCACAGGGAAAGTACATTTCCCCCCTCCCTTAATGTTCATATCTAACAAAACTTCTTTTTCCCCTCAAAAGTACTGCTGTGTATATCACTAGGTGCATGCCTTATCTGAAGGAGTTGATTTTCTCTCCAGGCTCAGGGCAATTACGTGATTGAGCACAAACTACAATTACTGATGATGTGGGGGAGAGCTGTGTGCGTAGCATTCATCGGTGAGGATAAGGCATCCCTCCCTGGCACCTCTCTTCCCCCACTATCCCCTAACACTGTAATTGTCAGTTTTCCTGAGAGTGTGAAGCAGGAGATTAGCTGTGCCTCACAAACTCCGGCAGCTCCATTCCCGTGCGCAGGGTAAGCACTCCGGCCTTCTCCAGGGCAAAGGCTGGGTAAGCAGCATCAGTGAATTTGTGCCTGATGGTGAACAGCACCAATCCCCTCTCTGCATTGAAGAACAACAGTCTGTTGCCACTGTAATCCAACAGGATGCCAATCCTGGCTGGGTGTTCTGTCACACGGACATCACTCATCACACCAGTGTGAAGAAATCTGTAAAGAAAGCTGCAGGAAAATGGAAATCAGAATACAGTGAGCCTCCTCATGGCAATTTACCAGAAATAACCTACGGCTTAATTCCCACCTATGAACAGGTGGCTGCATACAGCAGCGTATCATGCGGCAACAGCATTTTGCTCAGTATGTAAGGAAAGTGACTGGCATCACTTCAAAGCCCTGCCTGGCATGCTGATGAGCCCTTCCACTTGGCATCTTTGGACTTTCAGGATAAAAGCAGACTTGCTGTAATCATAGTCATCTGTATCTTTCTCATGACATCTCTTTGTGGGGATTTAAGCATGAGCTCTCCTTTGGCAAAATCCTTTGCATCTCAGATGTTTCATTTAGCTAGTTATGTTCATGCATCTAGATAGTTTCACACTGAAAAAAAAGACACACTTGCTCAGATCAAGAGCACCTTTACACCATTAGCAGGGTTATGCCTTACAAACCTCCAAGCAGCCTAGCACTGGCCCGCTGAAGACTACTCCAGCACCCTGCAGTCCTGCCACAGTCACAGGTGGGTGCCTATCGCTGTGACGGGCAAGGCAGGAGAAGGCATTCCCTATGGATGCTTGATGTCTCCTGCAGATGGAAAGAGATTCTAAAAAGACTGCATTTATGGAGATGAATGGAATGACAAAACAGTGGCAAATTAGTTTTTTAAGTTCTAGTCACTGGCTGGGTGAAGGGCAGTAAATTGGTCTGTTTGAGATTAATTTTATTTTTTAAGGTGCTTTGAAAGATTTTTTTTTAATTAAGAAGAGGTCTAAAGCTCCTTTGTAGTTGTCCTTCTCTTTTACTCAACTTTGCAGAAAGAAAGCAGATGGATCCTTTCTGTTCTCACTATTCTTGAAGCTGGCTAGCTTTATTTACGTGGAGGACAAGTAACTTCCCCAGCAACTAAACTGACTCAGCTTTACCTGGTTTGTGTAGGACAGCACCGCATGCACCAGGAGGTATCACTAAGCCCCAGGACGCTGCTCTGTGATATTGCCTCATAGCAAATCCCAATGCTGTAGCTTCTGCAGGCAGAGACAACGATTTCCCAGTAATGACATCCCCGAGCAGGCAGCAGTTCACCCAGGACTGAAGGAAACCTGTTTGTGGAAGAAGCATAGAGTAAAGTGAGCATAGTGAAAGACCAACCATATTGTGATATTTCTTACAGTCACTTCATGCAGCAGCATCTAAAATTACTAAAGGACTGCACACTGTTCTAGTAACTGCAGGGTTTTATCAAAGATTTGTCACTGAGACAAATCAAAGATTTTCAAAGTTGTCACTGAGAGTCATTTCATCTGAGCACTGAGATGGACTCATCTTAAGGAGTGAAAACCATGCAACTTAACCCAAAATTACATTAAGCTAGCAAAAGGTGCAAAAGGTGACTTTGGAGGCAAAAAATGGACTTCAGATATAGAAGGCTTGTTGAAACTGGAAAGCATAGCTGTTCTAAGTAGACACAGTGACAAATATCTTGTGTGTGTTCAGCTGGAACAGTAAAAAAGTGCTTAAACGAGTAATATCTCATTACCTTAAGAAGCCATATCAATATGGCACAACTTATGTAGGCGGACCTGTGCCTACAATGGGACTGATATCATTATGTAAAAAAAAAAAAATAAAAAATCATGTTTGCAATGGATGGAGCTAGCTTCGTACAACCATTCTAAACATATCCAAGGAGCACCTCCTAGTTCTCCAAAGTCATAGATGCTTTGTAAAACATTACCAATAAAGCCCTCAGGGGAGCAAAGTATGGAAGATGGATTACTTCTAGCCATGGTATATTAAAAAATAAACCCACAAATGTGGCCCTCTCGGGGCAGCAACAAATTGCTTTGAGACTGAAGTGCTCCAAATGATTGAGCAGTGACCATAGACTGAGGCAAACCCAGCAGACCCAGGAGGTACCACTGCCTTTGACTTTCTGGCAGTCCTTCAGTGTGACACTGAACTCTTCCCAGCACCTACATCAATGCTGCTACTGGCTTTATTGAGATACTGCAGTGCATAAAGGGGGGGTCAACCACACAAAGTCCAGCGGCTGCATGACTGAAACAATTCAGTTCTTCTACAAAATTAGTTAGTGCCATGTGAAAGCTAGGCAAAAATAAGAGTGAGGGATCTGTCCTGAACCCTGCAGGGTGGTCGTGCTCATCATGCTGCTACTCACCCAGTGAATTTGGTTTTCTCAGGAAGGCAGATCACCGTTGCATTGGAGGAGATTTGCAAAGCAGGATGGGCTGTGTTGGTCAGCAGGCGAAATCGAGTTCCTGGTACAATCCATGACAAAGAAACACCAGTTCTGAGAGTCTGGCCACGTTAACACGAGATGCATCATAAGGTGTTAAGCAACAATTACTGCCATCTTAGCTGGGCAAAGTTATGTCTGCTGGCAGGTAGGAGCAATAGAAAATTGGGTGTGAATGCAAGGAATCTTCCAGGATGTGCCTGATTAGGATGGCAGTCTAATATTCAGAAATGTAGCTAGGTGATAAAGAAGTCTTCAGTATTTAAGAATGTTGAATAACTTTCAATAAATTGGTGTTTTTTTTCAAAATAGGAAATTGGAATTTTGAGGCTGGTTTGGAAGAACCATACATGATTTAACACTATTTATCTGGAAACCTTAAAGTTAAATCATTCATTACATCTTAAAACTGCTCTGCATGCTTCCTCATCCCTGAAACCCAAAGTCCATAAGGTTTTAATTGTGAAGTAGTTCCTCATTGTGCTAATTTTAAGCAGATAAAATATGGTCCCTTTTATCTCAATAACTTGCTCACTCCCGTATCAGAAAGTTCAGGCACAACTTCTGGAAAAAAATGCCATCTTTGGTTGCTTTGCCCCCCCGTTCTGTTGTTTTGATATCAGAAAACGGTGATCTACCTTTCGTTGAGATGAGAGCTGCTTCACTTTGTTCACTTATTCCAAATGGGTTCATGGCCCTTAAGTAGAAGAAATAGTTCACATTGGGCTCCAGGGATACTTTCAGTTCAGGTGTCTTTATACCAGCAAAAGATCTGCAAATTTTTAAGATTTTCTTACATGAGGTGTGATCCAAAATAGGAAAGACTACTTTAGGCAAACAGCTAAGCTACCTAATAGTATCATTGACTACTGAAACAACAGGCACCATAGAGAAACTCCAAATTGGAAAGGTAAACCTTGTTTTCACAAACAACTGGGTTGTGTAGGAGCTGCGGCATTTTATGTGAGGGATCCTCCTTACTTTGTGTGGTGAGAAGTTTTCAGGCCTTTGTTCCTGTACTACCTTGTCACTGAATACAGTCATTTGGTAAAATGCACACTTTATTTTCATTCTACAGTGTAAGTCATCACATAAAATGCAAGAAACACAGAATCAAATTATCATCTGCCTCCTGTGAAAAGTCTGCTTTACAAAAAAAAAACCCCCTTTTTAATCAATACAATTGCATGACAGTGAATGCACTTACTGTGTTTGTACTGTCTGGGCACATGCTTCAGATTCAAAGGAATGGATACCCTTATCTGAGACCACACAGAAACCATGCACTTCTTATTAGGAACTCTTTGTTCACAAATTTTTCATCAACAAAGTCTGGGCTCTGTCTCCCGCATCGTGCTGTGCACTCTACCAGGCTGTTTTTGCAAGAGGCAGAAGCAGGGGAACTGTATTTGCACAGTGCCCCGCTTTGACTAAGTCTCCTCTTTGTGGTGCCTCAAAAGCTCCAACCCTCACACCCTCAACTGCTGTCTTGACACACTGTCGGAAAGTGAGAGTCAGCACCCACTCAATCTGCTTTGCAGGCACTTTGAAGTGCCAATGAGAGTACTTTGGATGGCTAGAAAGATGCCAGTTTTATTTTCTATATTGTCAGGAGTATGAAAGATTGGCTTAACAAATTTTCATACACTGGATTCTAATTTTCCTCGTTTTTGCCTTATATGGTAACAGGAAAGTCAGACAGTATATACCCACTGCATTGCATGCCTGGAAGTAAATACTGTTTATCTGTATAAAGTAAATAATTTCCTCCCAGAAATGCTCATAGGAATCTTCAAAACAAGTATTTAAATTCATGAACAGGAGATGTGCCTTTTGAGACTGTGCAAGGCACTTTCCCTTCCACCTCAGGTTTGAGAGTGGAGCCTAGGATGGTCTCCCTCCTGCAGGAAACGTCTCTGTTGGAAGCTAGCTTGAACAAATTACCTTTTCCAGCACTAATTACTGTCATCCCAGAGGGGATGAGGCAGGCATGTCAGTGGTCAGATTAGATTGTTGCTATTCATTTGTAGTGACTGTTTTTCTGCATATGTCCCACCAGAGAGCAGTACAATCTGAAGAATAATCAGTGCTCACCCATCAGAATTTTTCACATGCTTGCCTCTGCTGCCTTTATCACATAAAGGTAAAATCCTGCAGCCCTACATGCACCAAATGCCTGCTAACACCACACAGAGCTCTGTGTCTAGGAGGATGGCATTCTGGGAGAGACTGGTGCATCATCCTTATTAGTCTGCAACAGGTATTTTGTAGTGACAGCTGTCATTAAAAGTGATTGAAAGCATTGAGAAAAAGCACGAGGTGCTCCTGTGATGTGTTGTGTTTTTATTTTGAAACAATTTCAGAGAGTCTGGGGCTCTTGTGTGATCAGTGTGGGGCCAAGCCACCTTTGAGGAATGTGTTACCTTAATGGTGGAAGTGATGCAGTAAACAGAGGTGGGTTCCCCAAACATGGCAGCAGTTACACAGTTTGCTTCACCCCTGTGACTAAACAAAGCCCTGACTACAAGAACACTTCAGCAAGGCACTGGGAGTTTGGCAGGCTGGTTGGTTCTTACTGAAAGGTTCAGGGAAGAGATGCAACCTGATTAATTTCCTGATGAGAATCTGTGATCTTTAGACTTGAAAGAGGAAAAAAGCTCATTTGAGTATAGCAGACGAGAAAAAGGAAAGATGAGTTGAAGAAAATACAAGATGGGAACTGAGGAAGAAGGCAAATATAAAAGAAGTGAAAGAAAGGGAAATGGGGATGGAAGCAGAGGCAGGGGAAAAGAAGTCGGCACTTAAGCTTTGAAGAAATTTGTCCATGCTCCCTTGA
Organism: Chlamydotis macqueenii; assembly: GCF_036417535.1. Lineage (NCBI taxonomy): Eukaryota > Metazoa > Chordata > Aves > Otidiformes > Otididae > Chlamydotis > Chlamydotis macqueenii. Next base: position 23,585,894 of record NC_141593.1, on the reverse strand, counting down.
CAAGTCTCATTCAATCTGTTTCTTAAAAGCGCTATTCTGTCATCTTTGATCTGAATCTGAAGCACAGACCACTAGAAAGAAGATTTGAGCAAACAGTCACAAGTGAGATAATGGGAGGATATGCTAAGCTATTTGTTGGAAGCTGATTGTGGCAACATGTAGATCGACACAGCTTAAGCACAGTGATGCCCTCTGTATGGCTCCTTATTCTGTCTTCTGGAAAACGCCATCTAAGTCAGTATCCTTCCAAAGAAACCAGGAAATCTTTTTCACTAAGTGCTATTTAACTGATGATTAGTTAATAAAACACAAAATCTTTCTAAATCCAAGTAAACAGGTACGTTCCAGTGTAATGAGTTAGACCTGGAATATTCCTATTCTGGAGTCTGGATCGCAGAGCCTAGGTATTCGGAGAAGATTTCGGGTCTAGTCAATTGCAGAATAGGGTCAGACATCAAAGTTCAGGCTTAGGTGTCTTTCAAATCTGTAATTCTCCAAATCAGAATTTGGTTGCATGTTTAAATCTGAGAGCAATAGCGTGCCTCTTTTCAGTTATAATAGTGAGACAGAAAAGTCAGGACTTCAAGGAGATCTGGTGGGTAAAACAGTGATCACATTTTCAAATACCATTCTCTGCTTTGTAATCTATTTTAGCCAGCTTTAAGCTGCCTAAGAATAAGAGCCTATAAATTCTAAGTTCTTTAATTAAGGCTTAAAAAACAGCCCCACTGCTGCCAACTAATGAAACAGAATATGCCAACAAGAATGAATTTCATTTGCAACACTCTGAGCCCGGTCCAAGCTCACAAGATGCTGCATGTGAAGAAGAAATAGGTCTTGCTATCTCCTCTCCTGTCTAGAGGATAGGGTGAAGGCAAAAAGTGAATACTGAGAGCTCTCCAGCAGTCATTATAGTTTGTCATGCTTCAGGTTGACCCTGCAATCAGTGACAAAAAGCAAGGATGAGGAAAAGGTATGATTACTGCTTAGCTTACAGCATACAGGTCATGCGTAGGAGAAGGGAAAGGAAAAGGCATCCTGGCAGTGTTGGGGGAAGCCTGTTTTATTTCTGAGTTCTTGTAACAACATCGCAGCTAGATCTTCCTCAAGCTCACCTTAAGTATGTAATTTTGGTCATGAAAGAAACAGAAATCCACCTACAACATTTTCAATGCCAGCTGTTTTCTACGTTAAGTACACCCACCCACTTTATAGGTGATTGGAAATGTAATAGTGTTATTATCAAAGCATCAGGCATCCTGGCCTTTAGCCTAACTGTTACCACACTTGCATTGTCCCCACAATGTCTTGGTATTATGATACAAAATTCAGTGCATAGAAACTCAAGAAACATTTGAAGTTAAATATTTTAAGTATCTCCTCTTAATCCCTCTCTTTATAAAAGGAATCTTTAAGTCTCAAAATCCAGTCTCCAAACTTCAGGTACGTGCTATTCAAAGCAGTACAGAAAGGACTTACATGTTTCTTCACCTTTAAATGGCCAAGGAATACTATAGTGGCAATTGTCTGCTAAAATTGTGATTTTCCTGGTTTTAGGGAAATCTGATGCTGTGTTTCGATGCATATTTCTTTCATGATCATCCTCATTTATTTCAAGGAAACAACGTCTAGAGGACATTTTTTAATATTGCCTGAACCCAGCAGATGATACGCCTCGTAGTGATTCAGAACGCCCTCTGTGCCATAATTGTCATTTCCACCCCCAAGATCCCACTAAAACAGCACCTCCAAACCTGTGCTGGTACCACCATTATGGAGTTACAGCTGAAAATATGCAAGGTTCTCAAGATACATGTAGAAGCACACAGAAGGGGTGCACCATGAGCAGAAAAAAAAAACCTCTTGAAGCTAAAAATAAAGAAAAAATAGATCTGAGTTCACTCCCAGCTGTACTGCACGCATCCTTTCCTCCTCTCTGTCCCAGCTCTGACTGGTTTGGGGTTAGATCACCAAAGCACCACCTGCAATGGTCTTTGCTGCTCTCTGAGATGGCAAGTCCAGCACAGCCAGAGGGCAGGAAGATCCTCTGTCTTCCACGTTTTTTTTCCTGAGCTGGCAGGACAGTCATGTAGGCATGGGAGGCAATGGCAGGGAGGCTTACTCTCCTTTTTCCAGCATTAGACCTGCTCCGTAAGTAGATGGAAAATTTTGGTCACTAGCGGTGCTGGTCTTGCATTGTTGGAGAGGATGACACTCAGTCATTTCTACTTTTATGAACTCACCACACACTGTACTAATTTCTGCCTCCTTGAGTCTTACAGATTTCTCATGATGTGATACATGGTTTCCATCTGAACAGCCCACACACCTAATCCCTGGACTACACTTCTTGCAGTTTTCCATTTCCACCCACAGCTCCATTGACTTCTCAACACAAAGAGGCTGAACAGCGAGAAAATAGCAGAGCTCTGGAAACTGAAAGGAACATTTCAAAGCCTCATAAAGATTCTGAAAAAAGCATCAACCCAGGAAGGAACTTTAAAACTACAGCAGCAGGCCAAGGAGTCATTGTTGCAGAAGATTTGAGATGGTTTTATATAAAACTATGTCCCTCAGGTGACAAACTGGCAAGGGGAGAGAACCCAGAGGGAAAACCATAGATTTTGGGTTTGTTTGTTTTTTTTTTTTATGGTATTTATAAGGAAGTTTTTAATGATGATTTATTTCTGGATGTGTTTTGAATTCTCTCCCTGGGGAACTGGGACTGCTCCAGAACTGCTCCAAGGACCTCCTTGGAGACATTCAAAAGCCGCCTGGGCAACGGGTTCTAGATGGCCCTGCTTGAGCAGGGGTTTGGACCAGATGACCTCCAAAGGTCCCTTCCAACCTCAACCGTACTGTGATTCTGTGCAAGCCAAAGGCTATAGGGGACAGCCCAGACCAGGGGCTCCACACTTGTCTCTGTTTTTTTTTTGATGGGGACATTTCTCCTTGCCTGCTCCCTTGGCAATGTACCTTGCCTTTGGTGAGCTCCCAGAATGACATTTGTGAAAGCAGCCTTGAGGGATGGGAACATACTTCTTTCTCCAGGACTTCCCTTGGATATCCTTCTCCCACTTCTGCTTTCACACAGTGCCCCCAGTAGCAGCTGTATGATCTTTCCAGGGTTGACAAGAAATGTGTTTGAACTCCCACCCAAAGACTGGGAAATCGCTCAGCTACAGGGCTGCCGCAAGTACGAGAGGCACAGGCTGTCTCTCAAAGGGCTCCACATTTGGCTGGTCCCCAAGGTGAGTGTTGCTCAGGAAACCTGTGAAGGACAAACTCCAAGCTTGCAACGAAAGCAGCCGGAAGAAATCACAGCATTTCCAGGTCCAAATGCTAGGTGTGCACAAAGACACAGTTGTATTCCACCTGATATAGGTACTTGGCATAGGAGCTCTAAGCTCCCTACCAGTACTTCCAGAAGTCAGCTTCTCACTATATCAGCCACTTAAGGAACTGATTTCTAGTCCTAACTTGGATAAGACCTTGGATGAGAGCAATACAGGCAGTATGTTCCCTCTCCTAGCGGGCTCTTTTGTCCTTGGCTTGATGCAAAAAAATTTAACAGAAATCTTAAAAGAAAAATAAATTCTCCACCACTGAAACACATTGTGCCATTACAGAAGCTTTCCAGGTAGACCTCAAGGGGTTGCTTTCAGAAAAGAAAAGAGGAGCATTGCTTTGAGGGAAAATAAGTGGTAAAAGATGATCTTTGACATTGTAAAAACAGGTCAGAGCTCTTCAACAAATACAGATATTTTAACTACAACACTTCTGAGAAATCCCTTATTTTGTCCTGTGGGAATTTTTCACATTTGTCACAGTAAAAGGCCAGCTTCTGCTCACAGGGAAGCCAAAAAGCCAAATACGACTCAGTATAATTATAACCACGTTAGATTTTGCACAAGGTCACTTGAGAAAGGGAATGGGCCAGTTCTGCCATCTTTTTCCCACAGTTACCACCACACAAGCAAACTGCTTGGTGTTATCGACACCTCGCTCACAGATTACAGAAACCAGCACACTTTCTGGGTCAGTCTTGAGAAAAACAGGCAATTTCAGTTAACCGCAAAGAAACTTGAGGGCAAACACACAGCACATGTTTTCAGAGCAGTTGCATTATCATAGAATCATAGAATCATAGAATCATAGAATAGTTAGAGTTGGAAGGGACCTTCAACGGTCATCTAGTCCAACCCCCCTGCAAGAAGCAGGGACATCCCTGACTAGATCAGGTTGCTCAGAGCCTCATCCAGCCTGGCCTTGAACGATTCCAGGGATGGGGCATCCACCACCTCTCTGGGCAACCTGACCAACAGTGACGTTGGCAGATTGACAGGGAGCTGATGGCTTCATGAAATATGTATAAAACAGAGCAGGTCATGGCTGCTCTCTGAGAGGCAGGAGAGCTGGCAAGACCTCTCCTTGATTGCATTAATGCAGCATGCTAGTACTGTGCGGAAAAAAAAAGTCTCCCAACTCCTCAGAAATTTTTTAATTTCAATTTTTAGCCTAATTTGTAAGGAGCAAGGTGTGCACAATTTCACTGTCATACTTGTCTACTAGAAACCTGTGAACCCTTTAGTCCACTTAACTAATTCTGACTGCAGAGGGTGGAGCTCTTCCCTCTCTGCCACATCTCCATGCAGTTCATGTGAACTAGTCCCTGGGTAAAGACCCTAATTGGGCTCCCCAGGAGGTGAAGAAGACAAACTCAGCTGGGCTGAAGCTCCTCTGCAAGGTCCCATATAGTAAGTCACTCTCCCACCTCCCAAACCTTCTCAGACATTTGCAACTATATTTTACTGGAATGTTGTTGTTAGTGTTTTTAAAAACCAACCAACCAAAGAACCCCAAGACCTAAGGACATACAGAGCACCACATAATTTTCTCTGCGTTTCAACACAGTGTATAGTTTCATGGCTCGGTGGTGCCTACGTCCTTCCTTGTCCTTTCCTCCACGCAGTGCAGACTTAGCGTAGGGGAAAACAGAGAGGGTCTAGCATAAGTAAACGCCAACCCCAGTTCCAAAGCTGCTCTTTGGGTTGCTCTTTGATCCCTGTGGCCTGCCCACACATCCAGACAGCGCAGATGGGTCACCAGTATTACTAGGACATGTGTATCACCCTTGTTATGCCCCAAGCTGGCACCTATCTTGTTCACTACAAAGCAGAGAGCAAACTGGGCCAGGCTCCTGCATCATACTCCTTTCCATGGAGCTCAGCTGCCCTCCCCTGCCCTGCCTGGGGCCGTGGCTGCTGCAGGGCAGCAACTGCTTCCTTGGCCATCGCAGCCCTGCAACTTCTGGTTGATTGCAGACAGTGCAATATAGCAGGGTTTTGGCCTCATACGCAAGAGATTGCTTGGTTAAACAGAATAAAAAGGAAGTATTTTTATGTCTCAGCCTAATGTCATAGATCATTGTCCATTCTGTAAATTCCTCACCACACAGAAGCAGATTTCGTCCTTGCAAGTTGAAAGCAGAATAATCTCTTGCATAATCATTTGTGGTCTGGGGGATGCTCATTAATGGCTGCCTAAACTGACCGAGAAGTGCTTCTAACTGTGGCACTGACCTGAGACCCTCTCCTTCCGGTGAGTGCTGTCGACAGTACTCGAGGGTGAAGGATTCCACCGACGCCGAGCCCACATGCCAGCGGACAGTGGCCTTGTCCCAACACACTGTGCAGTCCTCAGCCTTGATCGTGTGGATGACGGGTGCTGTGGACACAGGGGCACATTAGCCATACGGTGAGGAGGGCACCAGCAGCTAGAGGGGGATGCTCGCAAGGGAGAGAAGAGTCACCTCACCAAAAACCCACAAGATAGATAGTTTTGTCCATCCAGCAGTGATCTTTTGCCTGTTTGTGTTTCAATGGCAGAGGGCTACATTATGGAGAAAAAAAACCAATGCTGGGAAAGTCACTGTGAATATTTGTGCATTTCTGCACATTCTTAGAATGCTTGTGTAGATTTTTATGCCTTTCCTCAAGCACATTTTTCTCATTTCTGCCAGCCTTCAAGGAACATTGCACCAAGGTAGTACTGCCTACAGCTCTCCCTGTATCACCTCAATCAATCCTCAGCAGTCTCTGCATGAATTGTATCAGAAACAAATGTGCTGTCACTGAACTGACAGGGAAATGCTGACTTTCTGCCTAATTATGTCCTGTTTATGTTTGCAAAGCTAAAATTTGGTCCTGTAATTTCTCCTTTTTAGAGCCTCAGAAATACAGGCCCAACTGCAAGACAGAAAATTGAATGTAATACAGTGCACTGAATGTAAGCAATCAAAACGTATTGTGTGAAATTGCACAGCCGACATCGTAGGCTGAAAATTGATTGGTTGCATGCACTTGCTCTCTCCCTTTCCAGGGAATAGCAACATAAACTAACCTTACAACCTGTTTTGAAACTCACATAAACAGTCTTAATACCAATCCTTAAAAGAAAGGTTATTAATTTTAAAAATCTCATAGAAACTTACTTTGCCTTTAAAGACATTGAGTTACAAATAGAAAGCCTAAGAGAAGGGTAGAAACAAGACAATTTTATGACAAGATAATCCACATTCCTGATACATTCTGTTTTGTAAAAAAAAAAAATAATTTGTTATTAGTAGAAAAGGGAAGAAACCTACCCACAAATACAAATCAATTTCCTGGTTTAGTGAAAATCACAAATTTAGTAGTTGAGGTTAAGATGTACTTGATGTTTTACTACAGGAAGAGCTAATCTAGGTATTCAGCAGAACAATTAATCTGTGGGATAGATCCTTATCCGGTAATACATCTGTGTAGCCTTTAGCAATAATTTCTTAATTATCCTCTGCCATATTTGCTTGTTGCCTGGTTTTTAATGCATCTGCTCCTAAAGAATCAAAAATTAATAGCTAAATCCTCTTACACTTGTATTCAGTAACTGACACACATACCCATATTTATGTATGTGCAAACAGTATGTCACAAGATATCAAGTTTTTTTAAATTTGAATTTATCTGTCTGAAGAGTAGATACAGTGAGCATACCAGAAGACGTTGTTACTGTGCCTCTGAGATTTTTTTAACAAATTAACTGCAATTAGAATATATATCTGATTTCCTTGTAATATTCCAGCAGTCATCTAAGTGATCTTGTAAGAGGCAATAAGCCAAAATGGGTAAGCTCTTACTCTGTCTCACATGCAGGGAGAGAATCACATAGATTTTGAAAACAAGAGAAGGTTCATTCACTCCAATGTCTTTAGGGTTGCAAAGAGCTTTCATTTGGAGATTAGTTTGAGATTGACAGGGAGGAGGGAGGGTAGAAGGATACTTGCCTTCAGCATCATTCCCTCACACAAAATACTGCTTGGAAACAGCATGTTCTCCAGGGGAGGGGAGGACAAGCTGTGAGTTTGAGAGGTGGAGGAGCAGGAGATAGGAGGTGTTGGGGGCTTGCTGCAGCAGGACCTGCCTGTGTTCCCCACAACTCCCCAGGCCCACTGCCGCCTCCATGGGTCAATCCCAACAGAGAAACCTTGTGGGGGTTCTAATCACCTGGAAGAGACACAGCTTTGATCTACTATTAATGTGCATGTTCCTGTAACTGCATATACCAGCAAATTATTTTCTTCTCTGTACCAACTTTTAATCTGAATTACTAAAAATAAACTGTAAATTCTTGCTTCTGAGTTCGCTGGGCTACTTGAAGAATCAAAGTATTCTAGCTTTATATGAAAGTGGCCAGGCTCACACTGAAGACCTGGTGTCCATTACCGGTGCTCATCTTTCTGCCTTTGGTGCTAAGGAGATGCAGCGCTTTTGCATCAGTCAGTGCTTAGCAGTGTCCCCACGAGTCCATTTGGGCCCCAGTGCACTCCAGAGGGAGTTCACCTCAGCTTGAGGGAAGGTGTTTAATGAGCTTTTATTTGATCTAGGTTTTTGTTTGTTTGTTTGTTTGCTTAAAGAAACAGGCCAAAGGAAGCCATCAAAAACTTGAGAAAATTAACTTTTTCAGAAGGGTTCAGTTTTGGGGAAAAGAATGGTGAGCCTGATGCCAAAAGGCAAAGGCAGTGCTTAAAAATAATGGCTTCAGAGAGGTTAGAATCCCTTTTAAAATCACAATTTATTAGCTAGTAATAACTTATCATAATTTGACCATTTTCCAGGAATTCCGTACCATGCTCACAATTACATTGTTGAGGCCATAAAATTTGAATATCCACTTTGAATTCTCTGGAAAATAATCTTTGCTAAAAATATGAACAGCAAATTGAATATCAAGGAGAATTACCAACAAATTTAAAGTCTAGTGGATTAAGCAAAAGGCTTGAAGTGGTGGTTGCTGCCAAGTGATTTCAACAATACACTCAGTGTTGTACAAAGTTATTTCATTATGAAATTGTTAAATACCATTGTATTTTGTGACTGCAAGAAGAAGGTATTGTTTTTATCCTGTAGTACTAAAAAAATTGTCTGGTGAGAGGGCCTCAGACACAAGATGCCTCACCTTGCTGATAATTCTAGAAGCAATAGTTTTGTCAATACAAATTACTAAAGAAATTAAAGCTCAGAAAAATTAATCAGTCAAATGAAGCTCACAAACAATACTCATCTAATTACTCAATTTATAGAATTTAAACAGCAGCAGAACCTCTCAGTCACACTTGTGATTCGTGTCCTACTGAGCTAGATACAGCATGTAACCTCAGTAAAGCAGGCCTTCCCTCAAAAAGTTAATAATTTAAATCAATGCAACGTAGAAGCATTTGGGAGGATGGCAGAGAGGCAAAAAATGGAGCCATTGCTCCCATTTTCCACAGGAGAAGCAGCAGCAGCCAGGTGGCTTTCCCAAAGCTTCCCTGGAGAATTGCAGTGAACTCAGAAGATAAATTCATAATGTGCTGCCCCAGTGCTCCAGTCATGAGGCCTGAGACTGGAAACTTCTTAAAATCTAAATGCCTTCAAGTTTCCTCCCAGGAGCAATTATGCCACTATCTCTTAGCAAAAAGGGAAATGACCACAAGTTGCCTGCTCTCTGCCAGATGGGCTAAATGAAGCAGTTTCTTCTGTATCAGTAAAACTATGGACTAGAATTGGTTTAAGCACTTGAAGCTTATAATAATCAAATGCAAAAATAATAATCATATTCCAGCATAAGTACGTACCTGTTTTAAAAATGACTTTTTCACTGGGTAGGCTACAGCCTGTGCCATTCACAGCCATGACCCACACACTATAGCAGCGATCTGGCTCCAGGTCCTCCAAAATGCAGTGACTCTCCTTCACTGTCACTCTGTACTCTTCCACCAAACCTAGGAGGAATACACAGATGCTTGGGACGTCACACTCATGTGTTGCATTGGTAGGGCTTACTATTCCGCCTCTCAACTAACATGTAAAAACCAGTGAATTAAAAAAATCCAGAAAGCCAAGATCTCCGTATTTTACTCGGACTCAGTTTTGACAGAAAGTTTCTGATATGCCCTTGAGCTGAGTGCACTCAAACTCCGTTGATGGCAAGGGGAGATTATGGCCCTCAGTCCTACTGAGGACTAGACTGCAAATTTCAGACATAAAATCAGCAGTTATCAATCCTAGTTTCACCACCCTGTAGCATAACAATTTTTCATAATGGGCTTCATAGCCCTTGCCTATAAATTAGCTATTATAAAAAGCCCTTAGCATGCACACATATACATGCACACTCCAACATACACACATGCATACATGGATTTGTGCAAAGCCCAGCTGCTTAAAGTGACTTTATGATCAGTCTGAGCTTTTTCATGAATGAGCATTTCAATCCCATTTTCTCAATTTCATATTTAACATCTGAAATATTTTAATGTCATTTTGAAAAAAAAAAAACTTTGCCTAGATGTGGAAATACTGTGGAAACACTGATTATCTTTTCCTGCCCCTTTTTTTCACTAGGACACATTTCCCAAGTACACACTTCCAAAGTACACACAAGGCCCTAAAAATCTAATTATGCCCATCCCTTTGGGAGCTCTGTCTGCAGTCCCCATGAGTACCCACAGGGCAGTATGGACACATTCTCTCTGAAGCTCAGGCCCCTTCATAAAAGGGCACCTCAACAGGGATGTTGCTTCTTCTCTGCAAACAACTGCCCTGCACTTTAAAGACCATTATATTTATCTTACATTTTGGGGGATGAAGGGGAGGAGAAGGAATGGCATCTACCTCATGCTGTCCTTCACCGTTACCTATCTTTGGTCCTATGCATGATGTCTTCACAGCCCCTCTTCCCTCCGCATCCTGGGCCCTCCCCTGTAGCTTGGCCTTCCCTCTGCTGACCCCAGACAGAGCAGAAAAGACTCCCGCCATCGTGAAGGCAAGACCTTACGCACCCCCCGCATCTTTGCTGGCTTGTGGCTCCTCCATACAGTAGACCTGGAAACAGTCGATGGCGTCTCCATCGTTCACACTCCAGTAGATGGCAATGGAGGTGCTGGTGGCCGAGTTTGGCTCCTGAGGTAAGACAGTTGGTGTCTGTGGGACTGAGAGGAAAGTCTCCCATTGTTATTCAGACTCCTGTATTTTCAGCCAAATTACCTACAGGTTCATAAGGCAACCTGGTTGCTTATTTTCATTCAAGTTGCTTATACCCACAGAACAAGCACAGCAAATACGTGAAATACAGAATACTGGTGCAGTTGTAGAGCAATAGGTCCTCTGAATCTGTCCATTTCCCTTACAGTTTGGACAAAATAAGATCCAGTGCTAGTTCTGGGACCACCTAAACCCAGCGCAAAGTGTCTGTCTGCATCCTGCCCAGCTCTTGGGGTCCTTCCCCGAGTATTTCCTTCCAATCCTGGACACACAGAGTTGTCACACAGCTCCAGCGCTCCCTCTTTTTTCCCCAAGAGACTTGCTCCCTTCAGTCACAGGGAGACCTCTCCAGCTCTGCGCTCCATTTTGAGGCACACATGCTCATGAAACCCCAAGAGACTCCTCGTAACTTCAGGTCACCTCCTCAGAAAGGCCAGATGGCCCTGGAGCCTAATGCATGCTCCTTTAGGTGACCACCTTCTCCATTATCTGACCTTGTCTTGCAGCACAGGTACCAAAGTAGAGGGCACCCTCTGAAGAGGATGCCCATGAAAGCAGAGACTGAAAGCACTTGTTTGTAGTGAACAGCATGGGATAGCTTGCTGATGGGGAGAGGGAGCTTGCAGAAGAAGAAGAAAGCCTCCTCCAGAGAGAGGTATGTATAGCTGATCCCAGAAGGGTGGGCAGGGGAAAGGACTTGCCACACTAGGAAGGGATTCATGCAGTGTGCCAAATCCACTGACATTGACGGTAGCAAAGGAAGGCTCTAACAGCACTGGGGAGCAGGAGGCTGCCCAGAGGTGGACTCCTGGTGCAGGTGCACAACTAGGTGCTCCTGCCTGGCATGGTCATTTTCCCCACAGACCTATGGACAGAGAATCCTTGCTGTGCAGGTGAACCTGAGCTCTGTCAAAGCACCTGAACCCTATGGGACAACCAGGCGCATCCCTCACAAAGAGTACTTCAAAGAGAGCAAAGGCTTCCCAAATCTCATATGAACTTTGTCTCCTGATCAGCACAGATCCATTTCTGATGAGATATTGTTCCCCTCTATGATTATGGCTTAAAAGAGAGGGAGGGGAAAGAAAGAAGCAAAAAAGCCCCAAAAGATGTTAATTGTTAAAGTGATTGCAGGGAACAAAAATACATGGTTCTATTTCTTCACCCAGTAAATTTCCATATTGCATGAATTCTCTTAGAATCTCAGCAGAAAGCTTTTGCTTTTTTTCAGTTATCTTCACAGTAATGATGATGATCCCCTGTGGCATGAACAAGGCAAATGCAGATGCTGGCTCTTTCCTTATGATTTATAAAGAGAGCTACCAGTACAGTAGAATTACATCTGCTTCCCATTGAAAAAAAATTATCCTTCTCATTGCTAAAAACAATTCACATTTTGTCTTTTGACTGCATCTAGAGTTGGTCAATTTTAAAATTGATTGTCTTTAGGAAATTACTTTCTTTCAGTGAAGCCAGTGGGGAAACCAGCTTTCTTTTTTTCCTGTGAAGTTGCCTAAAAACTGCTATTTATGATCACAGAAATCCCACAACTGCAAGATTTATTATTATGCCAAATCTGAACAGAAGTTAGCTTAATGAATGAAACTTCTGGAAAAAAAAAAAGTTATAGATCAAAATTCAGTTCAGAAACATTGAGAAACATTTGATTTCTAATTTCCTTTTGCATAATATGAAACTTTAGAAAGGAAGTAATTTCAAAGCAAGAAGTTAAACTACCCAGAAACAGAACATTTATGTGTTATCAAAGTACTGGTCTCTTTTAAAATGAATTTTAGTCAAAGAAATTAGATATTTGCAACACTAGTATGACTAAATCATATTTTTCAACAGAAAAGTGTGACATTTTCTCTTGACTTTTCATTTAAAAGCTGTGGTGTAAGGAAGTATTTCCTTCATGCTAACCAATCTCCACAGCCCCCGGGAGAAAAAAAAATAATGATCCCAAATGTTTTATGGATATTTACCCCTTCCCAATGTAATGAGAAATAACATTTCCTTGGCTTTGTGGACTTGAAGAAGCAAAGCAGTTACATCCCTCTGTGACTGTAATGGAAGATGGTTACAATCAGCAAAGGTCCTCGCCTTCTGGCGTAAAATGGCAGGACTCATTGCAGGCTTCAGAATTTTTTTTATTTTTAAATTATTCCCGCTCTTCTTGTGGCATAGCCTGGGTTCCAATATGCTCCATGGCATGCTGCAAGGGTTTTTTTAGCTTTTGCATTTGTTAATGGGGATTGCTTACATGAAAGGAGGAAGAATTGGAGGAAAAAGGGCTTTTCATTAGTGGAGATAGAAAATTTGGAAATGGAGGCTGTTTTGAAGGAAAGATGTTTCTGAAGTGGTGAAAATAAAGTTCTATGAAATTGTTCAGTAAAAGACTATACTCCCGGAAGGAAAAATAAGTGGATTGTAGAAACATGGCAAATTCACGTGTATTTCATCAAATGGCTTCAGTCAAAAAAAATTCTGAGAGTGTCTGACAGTTGCCTCCAGTAGGTGATAAACTATGTTGTCAAGGTGTTCAATTCCAAATAAAGTTTCATGTAGGCATTTACCTCTATTTTCCTTCAGGAAGGATGTAATCTTGAAAAACAAAAAATTGTCTACTGCTCACCAAAGTAAAAATCACAGTAGCAATTGAAATGCTTTGTAGTGGAAGTGAAGAATGAAAAGTAGGTATTTTAGAAAGAGAAAAAAGAAGAAAACATAAAGGATTAAGAACTTCAAAGGTCGCTTACTAGTGTACGCTCATTCATTTCCCATTTGTCAAAGCAAACTAGTCTGGAGCTATTTGGTGTTCAGCAAACACAGTAGCTAATGCAAATCAAACCGAAAAGTGGATTGCGGCAGTTTAGGGAAAAATATGTTGGAATGACCTGTGGAAAAAGGAAATACAGCATGACAGAATGGGTCTGTCCTTCTGGATGACCTTGCCAGTAGGTAGCAGCTAAGAAGGAAAGAATGGTTGCACACATGGAACTGCAGGAGGAAGTTTAGGGACTAAACCAAGACATACAGCACATTTGCACCACTAAGTTAACTCTGACTGAGAGTGGATTAAAAAAAGATCTTTTTTATCTGACTTCCTAAAAAAAAATGACACTGAGATAATGCTGCATGCACAAATGCCTGTCCAGCTTCACTTGATAAACTTTGAATGCCACAGGCAAATTCATACAAATCTGACAAGGGAATTAAGGTCTCAGAGGTATTAAGTTCCTCTAGGTCTGATAAAAGTAGTGGTGTGGAGCAGAGAGACCTTCTCCCCATAGTGACACTGCTGAGTGCACTCAGGTCTTAGACACTGGAAATTCTGCACAAGATGGTACTTCTCCAATGTCCCATTAGATACCTGAAAATCCAGCCGGGAAACAAAGCACCTTAGGGGAATCGATGCTCTCGCTCCAGTGTTCAGGGTCCAAACACATGAGAAAGAGACTTCACTTGAAAAGCCAGAGAGAGATTCCAGTGGCAGTGTTGTATGTGATGGTGAACAGGAGGTCACAAAGCATGACAGTGAGATGCAAGATCCCTAAACAAACCTTCTCTTCGGAAAGAAATGCTGGAGTGAGACCCTGTTATGAGGAAAATGAATCCACAAATTGGTGATAACAAACTCTTCACTGACAACTGTCAAGATCCAGGTAATTTCTGTATGTACAGGCAGAGGAGAAAGCCCACACAGGCAACCTTTTTACAGGACATGAATTATCAGACATGAACAAATCCTTTTGCCATGTGCAATTTTCACTGCTGTCCTCTGAAGCAGAGGCTGTTTCCAGCTCCGGTTAACCACTTTCCCTTCACATCCCATGGGGGTTTCAGGTGCTTCCGTTCACTTGCCACAAGCCCAGGGACCTCAGCTGCTCTCCCCCCACATCAGCGATGCTGGGGCTGCCTCTCTCGGAGGAAGAAAGCTCAGGAGACCCTTTGCTTGCCTCTTCTATCTCTGTCTTCGAGGGAACAGCAACTTCTTTAGTCCTAGGAGATTTACATATAAGGACCTTCGGCTAGTCTGAGGTACTGATACCTGAAATGGTGCAAGGATCTCCCACACTTTTCCCTCTGTTGCTCATCTCAGTGTCCTACTATAAGCCAAACACTTGTGCGCAATTAGACTTCATTTTACATTCAACTCTGATTGCTGATTACATGGTTTGCAAATTTATACTTCTCAAATAGATTCTGTTTTTAGCTTCCTAAAATTTCCAAAGCATTACCAAAACGTTAGCTTTTGTAAAGACGATATTCAGAGATTCTTACCAGCCACATGTTTTAAGGAGTGCTGGCTGCTTTGTCCTGGACTGTCCGTGTAGTGCTCAAACAGTGAAAAAGCACTGGGCACCTTTTCTAAAGAAAGGGTAGTATCCATTGCAGAAAGTAACCTGTTTGGAAGAAAACACATAGATGTCTGTATAAATCCCTTGTGGCATCACAAGGTTTTCCAAAGGCTGGAAGCAAAGACTATGCGACATACACTTCTCTAAGTATTTCCCATGAACTTGAAGACAACATGCAAGGAGAAGATGTTTCCCTGATTTTGAACATGTAGAGCATACTGTGATTTTGGATCAGGAGCACAGTGAGACTGCGCATGGTCTGTGTACACTTGACCCATGAGAACATGAGGATTTGAAGTTCACAGCAAGAGTCCCAGGAGAACAGGCGTTTGGACATACTAACGTAGGGCCCTTAAAGGTTACAAACTTTAGAGCTAAACTGCGGCAGTTGACTCCAGAGACGTAATGCAAAGCAGCTGCCTGTGGCAAGTAAAAAAAAAAAACATGAGAAGGAAGATAGATTTCACTTAATTAGCCCATATTTGCTGAGTTCATTATAGGAAAAAAACCCAACATATTTTTAACTCTGAGGCAGAAGCAACTTCAAGGAAATGAAAGATTATTTTTTTCAAGGCAGCTAAATTCTACCTTTCTCCCGTTCTTTTTTTTTCAGTCACCAAAGCAGTTAATTATGTGTAATCTTAAGAAAGCACAACCAATACAAAATATATTTTCTTTAGAAAAACATGCATTTTTATATAGACTTGTCCTTAACCTTTTTTAGCAAGTCTGGTATTATCAAAGCAAAGTGATAACCAAACCCATGCACAAAACAGAATAAACTTTGTTTAGTGTGTAAGTAAACAAGTAAAGACCTTCTGTATACTTCTGTAAAGTATACAGAAATCTTTGGAAAATTGTTTTGTCCCATTATACCTGCTCTATTCTTATGCAAGAAACTACATTCAGATATGTGGCCAGACTCTCACATTTTGACTTACAAGTGAGTCCAAATTTATAGTCCTAATTCTGCAGATTAACAGGAACAGTGAAAAGGTGTTTGGCACATTCTCTTCAGACTGCTCTCCTGCGGTGGTAATGTGACTGCAAACTGGAATCCTCGTCTCGTTGTTATACCCCAGTCCATGTCAGCGCACGAATTGCTGTGATGACTGAGGCAGCACTGACAAGGGCATGTTTGACAAGCACTGTGCAACACCCCGGCCCTTTGGGCAAAGTCAGTGGTGGTGGTGTGGACAAAGCAGGTTTGGGGGCTTGCACAGGAGGAGCCTGCATCCAACCTGTCTAAATATTTCTAGTTCATCTTGGAAAATTTACTGAGGGAATATGGGCTTATAATCAAACACTTCTCTTGTAAAGGATGGGTCTCACCAAAATCACTGCCTTGAGGAAATCACACGTGGTAGAGAATTGTTTGTGTTTGTATGTATTTACTGGTTTGTGCAGGCATGCCAGGATGCAGCTGTGATGAGGCACCAGCCATCTGACACATCCTGAATCAGGCAGTGCTGATGAAGTGGCATGGGAAAATATCAGCCTATGGTCTCCTGGTAAACTTTTGAAAGCTATTTAATATCATTTTTTTTTCTGGAATTGTGATCAGAAATATAATCCTACAACTCCTGCCATGTGAGTGACATTTTGCATTATAACCTTTCAGTGACCAGGTAACACAGAATCAGACTAGTGAAAAAAAAAAAAAAACATACCAGGGATGTCTAAGAGGTGGAAGCATGGTCAAAATGTTTTTTAATATGTGTGTGTGTAATAACAACTACAAGGAACATCTGTTTAAAAATTTCTGTGTAGAGATGTAAAATTGCCTGACATTTTAAAGTGCTACTTGTTTAATTGATGTATTACAGAACATGTGCAAAACACTTCAAAATCAGTCAGTTACTGCAAGAAGTATAAAACCTCTTATTTTCTTTATTTGCAAGATGTATAAAAGTAGCTATGAATATTAGCAGTGCGTTTTCAAAGCTTGCAAATACTAAATGAAGCATCCAGCATGCTAGGCCTAGTGCTTACTACAGTGCACTTAACCCATGCTTCATATACCTTTTATTCAATTCTTTAGATGACTAGAGAAGGAAAAAAAAATGTTTTAACAGTTTTCAAAACTCTGAAAATGTTGAAGAGCCACTCATCTAACAGTCTTGCTACTCTCCACAGACATTAAATACACATGGCTTTATTGACTTGATGTTGGCTGGGATGCTACTCATTCACACCAACAGAGAATTTGGTTCCTTAATAATATTCCACTTCAAAGCTCAAGCTCAGCAGGCTGTAAGAGTCTAAATCTAGTTTTAAGCTCCTGAGGCGTCCACATTTGATAACCAAGCTTAAAGACTGAAGCACAGTCAAATACTTTCTTAAACTAAGGCTTTTACAGAAAGAAATCACCTGCACATTAAGAACACTTATATCCAAATTCTGACTGAAATCTCTTTCATAACTTCTTATTACTAGAAGCTGGGTGAGATTGTACTCATAGAGCGTGAGTTTCTGCAGTGCTCCATGAATCTTCAGCTAATGCTTCCTGGCTTGTGCACAGAAGTTCCTGTCCTTCATCACCAACAGAAAGGGGCAGAAAATCTAATAATTTTCACATCCCACAAAAGAATTTCAGATTGCAATCTTATCTTTTTTGGCAAAGCACTGATCCAGTACTTCACAAAGTTCAGGAAAATAAGTGGTATTTTTAATCCATCCCAAAATAGCCGATCTACCACAGCATTCACTTGGTTACAGGATACTGAGACACTGTGTACTTTGGAGCAGGGGAGAAAGCCAAATATTGCTCCATCATTTCTGTAACTGCTGCTGTATCAGTTGGGGGCCTGTATTTGAAAAGCTGTTTTATTTTGCTTGAATGATCAGTCTTAGATAGTAATTTGGACTTTTCATGTCTTGCATCCCAGGACGCAACTCTGCAGCTTCCAGACTACAGACTAATTCCATACTGGGAGAAGATTGTTGTCCCAGAAATCCCATCCCCTTCAGGACTGTTGATACACTTCTATAGGGGAGAAAGTGCCACGGCTCACTTACGGACAAGTCTTGCAGCACAAGAACAATCCTGGAGGACCCAGGCCATTAATGATTAACTTGCAAGACCTTCTGAAACCAGTTGACAACTGACAATTGTATGAGCTGGGTAACTGTAATCATGCAGATTCACAAGGGATGTTTTTTTACATCCAGAAAAGACCATTACAGACATGCATCTCACATGCACGTTCCTAAACCTAGCCTATTATCATGATTTAACCTCAGCCAGCAACTAAGCACCACACAGATGCTCACTGTTTTTCAGCAGTAAACATTTATCACAGCCTCAGTAATTTGAGTGCATAACTACTGCCTGTGGCTGCTTATTTAAAACAAACAAACAAACAAACAACACAAAACCACCAGAACCCAACAACTCTGTTTCAAGTAATTTTCA
This sequence comes from Chlamydotis macqueenii, assembly GCF_036417535.1. Classification (NCBI taxonomy): domain Eukaryota; kingdom Metazoa; phylum Chordata; class Aves; order Otidiformes; family Otididae; genus Chlamydotis; species Chlamydotis macqueenii. The sequence continues at coordinate 23,567,556 of NC_141593.1, read as the reverse complement.
ATTTCACTTTCTTGTTTCGTCTTTATTTTTCATACAGTAAAGTACCTTTTACTCTAATATTTCTTACTCTTCATTGTATAATTAATTCTAGATAAATTATTGAACTGTCTCTTAGCCTTCTTTTCTCAAAATAGAACAATTTTAATATCATCATCTTTGCAATTCTCTCTGAGCATTCACATGACAAAAGCAAATGATCTAGCAGTATCAGAGTGGAATAGCTGAGCTTGCAGGATTTAGCTACCTTAAAAAAAAAAAAAAAAAAAAAAAGGAAGTTAAATAACTCATTCTCAGCCTAGTTCAGTATAAGTGCTTTCCTAACTAGTATCATAAAAGCTACAGTATGAAAGTCACGTTCTCTTACATTTAGGAAAACAAATCCATCGAGTTCTTCCATTTCTTTCATTGTTGTCTCCAGAGTTTCCTTTGCTGTATCAACAGTTTGCTGGAAGTTAACCATCTGCTCATACAGGTACTCCATTTTCATCTTCTTCACTTCCTCAAAGTTCTCTGATTTCTCATCATATTGTGCTACCACTTTCTTAAGCATCTCTTCATTCTGCTTTTCCAATAACTCTGCATTTTTCTTACAGTTTTCCTGCAAAATAAAAACAGATGTAAATTGATCTGCAGAATAAAATCACAACATTAAATGAATATACAGAAATTCTCAATTACCCTCTTTCATGAGCCCCAGCAGATTCCTTCAGGCATCCTGACAATAAAATAACTTTATTTCTGTAAGCAAGCTTATCTGGGAGAAATAATGCTAGAAAAATACTTTTAAAACAATGGCAATTTTTTGGTTTACTGTTAGTGTTTAAAATTATACTTCTATATTTAAGCAATGAAACAGGAAATCTAACTGCAAAATAGCTAAAAATCCATACTTTCAACTGAAATTAATACAGTCATAAAGGCTTAAGAACTTTGGCATTAAGAATGTAAGACACTGGGCAACTCATTTAGATGTTTCATATAGGATTCTAAATAAAGATACAAACAGTCTGAGCTTTTGATAAGCATAAACAAAATTAAGGGAACTTTTTCTTCCAGTGTTTGACAGTCACATATTCCACTTTGTAATAATGTGCAAAAAAGCAATCTTTTTCTTCCTCTGAAGTTAACACCTTCCAGTGGGAGATGTCAATTTGAGGACTGGAGAAAGAGCCCGTTTTAGTGGAAGCAATGACGCTACAAAACAAGGCAAGCACATCTTAGAAGTAATTTTGTAGAGGGAAAGAAAATTAGTGTGATAAAATGCTGAACTTACCTCAACAGAGTTAAATAGCAATTCAATATCACTCACAAACTTCTCAATCTTCACTGACTTTTCTTCCAGCTCTATTAGCAATTCACTTAACTTATCCTGAAATTTAAAATGGTTCAGTAACATAAGAATGTTATTTCATAAAGTTTTTACATGCAAATTATTTAAGGTGAATATTTTTGTTTTGCCATGAGCCACCATTGGAACAATTGCTAAATTAAGTTCAAGTATCACCCTGGCTACAAAGACAAGCACAGAAATAGCACCTGGAACAGTCACAAAACCGTTTCCAAACCAAAAAAAAGAAAAAAAAAAAGTGAGCTCAGTTCAACAAGGTGCTGAGTGTCTATACAAGTTCTTGAACGTTACAAATTCCAGTGCAGCTTTGCTAGAGACTGAGGTTACTCAGAACCTCATGAAGGTCCTTGAGAGATCACAGGAACAAGTCCACAAAAAGCAAGATAATGCAGGTTATTAGGAGGGTTAGAGATTACTCAGTGTCATGCCTTTTTAAAATAGAATTTTAAAGATATTTCCTATAAATCAGAATTCATCAAAATCACTAGTTGATTTAGATGTGGAAACAAAAGCAGTCCAAGGGACAACAGGCATCAAAGACAACTCAGAACTTTTTCTTAGTTCTGACCTTTTGTGAAAGCAGGCTGGCCATCTGCTCAGGTGTGATTTGTGATTTATAAAAATGCTTAGTTTTAATTAGCCAGCATAAATCTGAAATGAAGGTTAACTTCCTTTGGTAACAGCTTCCTATTATGGCAAACATCTACAGCCAGATCTGTTGAACACTAGCACGACTTTCCATTAATTACAATTGTCACATTGGACTGTACAATTGAAAGCTCACTTTATAAATATTTAGGGCCAGTCACCAAGATTCAGAGGCAAGCTTCTTTTTGTCAAGATAATCTATAAAATCTGACAGATGCTATCCATAGCTTGTTTCATTTATTGCGAAGCTATTTTTCTACATTTAAAATTCAAGCAACGAGCATTTTGCTATATTAATGTTTTCTCAGTAACTATACAGAAGTAACAAGAATCATACAAATGTCGCCTCAGAGTAACCTGAGCTCTGAGTGCTAGAAATCATGTGAAGGCAAGCCTGTGTTGTGGCCAGATTTAATATTGGCTTCATATCTGTGCTCCACAGCCAGGGACTGATATCATGGGATGTTTATTAGTGGCTTAACTCGACTTGCTGCAATGCAGGGACATTTGAGGGGTGGCTGGGGACTGTTGACTTACTGGTGGCTAATTATCACTTCTAAAAGTCAAGCATGAATGACCACATGTAAAAAGCAACTCTGCTGTCATACATCTGCACACCATGGAGAACATTTGTAAATACTGATATTTAGAACTTCCACATTGACTCCTCCTACTTTCAATTTATCTGTTTTTGCAGATAAGTTAACATAAAGATAATATAAACACTATTGATATAAGTCCATCTGGGATTTTAGTGAAATTATACAAAATCTGTATTATCATCAACCAAACATGTGCCAGAAAGAGATCTCAGCTTTCAGATACTGGAGTGAGATTAAATAGCTGGTAACCAAGACAGGAAGATCTGTATACATGAACCAACTCGATATGGGAAAAGTGAGACATCACATGCATGCTGTCTTCACAGCAGAACTGCAATTTAATGAAGAACAGCTTCCACAGATACAAAAGCATTTTCACTAGTACCGATAGCAAAGCACTAGGCTACTGAAATGGACGGCATTTTTATCTGTCTTTTAGAGTGGTACAGCTTAGAGGTAGTGGGAAGAAGTTACCTGCACTACAGCTAAAATGCTGTTGGCACAGATTAACAGAAAACGAGGATGGCGTTTCAACAAAACTGTGTAGTGTAAACTGTGTAACTTGTCTAACATCTTCAAGCAACCAAAACACGAAACTGGGACAGGGAACACTTTATGATAATGCTGGTCCTCATATATGGAGGTTTCTGTACCTTGTCAAGTGAAATGAGCTGCTGCTACAAAAAATTTCTTTTCATAGAAACAACACTCTTCCCATTTCTCCCCCTACACATACAAACCAGAACAAGTTATACAGGTGAGAAGGCTAAGAGATTCAAACTTCTGAACAAATAAAAACACCAGCCTAGCAAGCCTAAGACTCTAGAGAACATCTTCATGAGATACTCTCCCTTCAAGATCTCTAATGGGTGTTTAGGCACAGTCTTTTTTTTATCGATGCTCTGACTTAGCCTCTGGACAGCTCTCTGAAACCTCTTCCCTGACAGTACAGGAGGTCTGGAGAAGTTAGTCCCAGTAGCTCATTCCTCCACAAAAATTAATTCTTACCTTCATCTTGGTTGCAGCATCATCTAGTGTTGTGACTTCATGGTCTTTATGTTCTCCAAAAAGCTTGTCAATAGCAGATATTGGGCATTTGCAGTGGTAACAATATGTGTCTGCTTGTGCTTTCTTCAGTTCTCTTTGTGGGCTCTCAACTTGAGGGATGTTTGTTGCTGATTTTTCAGGATACATCACCACAAAGCCTGAATCTTCAAGCTCAACGGGTGTTCTTTGCTCTGGCTCGTTAACAAATTCATAACTATCACCAGTATGCTCAAAAGAGTCCCTGTCTTCAAATAATAGCTCCTCATGTGTTAATTGAGATGATATTTCATCTTGCAAAAGCTCTTCTTGTGTAATCACATCATAGTCCATGGACTCAGCAAGATCTTCATAAACATCAGGGTGCTGCTCCTCTCTATGCAAGCCTGGCTTCTCTGTTTGCTGGATGTTAGAGACACAGGAAAGGCTTCCCTGAGCGTACTGATCATCTTCACTGTCTTCAACAGGAGCCCTGATATATGGGACATATTTCTCCATTTGAGGAACTGCTGTTATGTCGTGCTGATCTTCTTGCTTATTACCAGCTTCTTGATACGCAGCTCCCTGATAATCCACTAGTTGACTATATGTTTGATGATGTGATGGCTCTGACAACTCTTCAGTTGTTTCTACAGGTACATTTTCTTCTTCTGTTTGTTCAGTGGTTCCAGTTCTTGCACCTGAAAGAACTACTTTGCTTCCGAAAGGAATGGCATGTGTTGGTTTACAAACTGTTGCTTGAATGTCACTGTCAACTTGGACTCTCTCTCTCTCCACAACCCCCCTTTCTGGCAGAACCTCAGTTCTGACATGCTGAACATCACCAGACCCCTGCTTGTGTTTGTCCTCTGAACTCTGAACTGAAATTCCTCCACTAAAGGACTCATTCTCTGGTATCTGATCTTTTTGAGGCCCTATGGCCTTATTTGGAATTTCATCTTTAAGAATGTATTTTTCAAAATATATTCCCGTTCCATCATCTGTGTCTGAATTTCTACTAGGGAAAGATGCATTAGAATTAGCACTTTCCTCATCAGAGGGAGTCTCATCCTTTGTCTTTTCTCCTACTGCTTCTGCATAGAGGTCTTTGTACAAAAATGACAGAGCAGGTGGCTCCTCTAGAAGCTCTGGATTAACTGCAGCAACGGTGGTAGGGAACAACAGAGATCGTTCTAGCACTCCTTCTTCTGAATCAAAGAGTGGTGTTCCTGGTGACTTCCGTTCATCTTCTACATTTGTAACCTTTTTACTGCTAGTATCAATTGATTTCTGCAGAGGTAAAGGTTTTGGAGAATCTGCATAGGACTGTATTTTGCTTTCTCCTTTCACAGGACCGTAAAATACCTCATCCAGATCTTCAAGTAAGGAAAAGTCCTCTTCCAAAGCATCTCCCTCACCACTTTCTTTAAAAGACGTGGCTTCTTCCACAGGTTCATTGGGATCTTCTGTCACAGGAAACAATGAACTTGGTCTTTCAAAATGTGGCTTAATTGGGGATTTGTCATCAATCAATGTATATTTTTCAAAATAATCCACGTCACCCATACCATTATTAGGATCCAACACTGCATTATTATTGTTTTCTGGCAACAAAGGATTTTCTTGTTGTGTTTCTCCAGTTTCCTCAACATCATCATTTTTGACCAATTCTTCTGGTTCATGGCTTGTAGGCCTTCCCAGCATTGAGCTTTCTGAAATTTCTGTGGTTGTTCCAGAAGCTAAGGCTCTAAGGCCATCATCAGCTAATTTTCTTTTAAATGAAGGATTTGTTTCCAAGTATTCTAGTTTATCTGGCATATGTTTACTTTCTTCTTGATCAACAGAAGAAATATGTGCAGGAGCATGAATATTAAGTATTTCATAACCTTCTGAAATTATATTAAATAGATCTTTTTGTTCAGTAGTCTCTGGAGCATGCTGACTATCTTCTACGGCACTCGCATGTTCCATTTCTTCCTCTTCTCCTCTCAGGTAATGTTCAGGCACTTCAGACACTTTGTCTGCCTCTGGATGTTGCATTGCTTCCATTTTTTTAGGGTTTCCAATGCTAGTTGCATGCTCTGGAACTTTCTCTGGACCTGGATTACCTCCTACCAGAGATGGTAAATCATACCTTTGCATTCTGTGATCAGTTTCTGAGGACACTCTCTGGGAAATTTCACTTGATACTGAATCAGAAACACTAAACATATGTCTTTTATTCTTTGTAGCACCATGAACTGTAAGTTCTGTGCAGCTTCCAGCTAGGAATTGTTTTGATCCAAAATCAGAAGCTTCATTTGGAGAAAGTTGAGTTCCTTGCCTGTCCACTTCTGCAGCTCTTACTGGACTAATTGAGCAAGCTTTCACCTCTTCTGCCAGCCAGCTAGCTAGCCCAAAAGATGGAATATCTGGATCCTGCTTTTCATGAGAACTAGAGCTAACAGACTTCATCGCAGCTGAAAAAAGGCTGCCCCGCTCACCAGAATAATGCTGAGTTTTTTCTGTCACAGCTTCATAAGCAAGATCTGATGAAACAGTTCCCAGATGCTCCAAGGATGTATGCTTTTGGTCTGCAAAATATTGTTGCATTTCACATCTATCCTGTCCTTCAGTATAGATGCCTGAAACTATGTTAGATTGCTTTGCAAGCATGCCTACTACGTCAGATAAAGATGATGGAATATTTTGTTTCTCTTCATCATCAGTGAAAGCCACTGGTGCTGACTTTTCAGGTAATATATGAAAAGGTACAAATGAATCTGATGACACTGCTTGCTGATCTGCCCGAGCAGTCACCTTTGACTCTGTGGTCACTGACCTTGGCACTCTCTGCACATTAGGCTGCATTTCTTGCTTATCTTGCTCAGTAGTGAATTTGGGGGGACTTCTTAGCTGCTCTGATGACAAATATTTTGTGTCCCACAAATGATCTTGAGATTTCTGCTCATCTTGGTCTTGTGTGTGTGTTAGAGACATACTATCTAACTGCATTTTCTTCTTGCTTGCTGTTTCAGGTGAACAGAGTTGAATTTTTTGCAATTCTTTTTCATCGTGTTGTGGAATTACATCTTTACACTCTGGTTGTGCAGACTTGGAAATAAGTGGCTGCATGCTTTGCTTCTCTTGTTCAGCAACAGACGGTGTGGGAACCAAATACTCAGAGACTGGTTTTGAATAAGGTGGAATCTCTTGTTGACATGTTTCATCAGCTGAATAAAATGGAACGGAAGGTTCAGACTCCAGCTTTGAAGGTACAGTCAAATAATCTTGACTTTCTAGAGTTTCTGCTTTATTTGCTGAATATGATAAATTTAATTGTTCAGATTCTAATTGTATAGCTGTGTGGAAGTAATGTGGAGTCTGACCTCTCTCTGTTTCAGGTAAAAATAAATGTTCAGCCTCTGACTGTGCAGCTACAGGCAAAAGCAGACGATTTTTTGTATTCTCTGCTTCTTTTCTTGCAAAGAATAAACCTGATTCAGGCTCGGCAGTTTCTGACTGCTCTGTTTTACAGTGGGTGTAAGATAAATCTAAGTGCTTGGGGGACAGGCCTCCAGTTACAGGTGAAGACTTCAGACTTCCGTCTGGTTTTGTTTCAGAGACAGAATGTAAAACACCCAAAGGTGCAGACACTGTTTGTTCAGTGAAAGATGAATATGGTTGAATTTTTTGGCTCTCAACTTCCTCAGTGGAAAAGGATAAATCTTGTTTAGTTTCCAACTGAGCAGTTAGAGAGGCAGTAGTCCCAGTGTCTCGCTTCTCTGAATGTCCTCCTCTCAGCGGGGCTACTTTATGCTTTTCTACTTTGTCAGTAGGACTTAATAAATCTGATTGTTCAAAGTCCAGTTGTGCAGTTCCTTGCTCCTCAGTCCTGCCAAAGGTATATGAAACAGAAGGTGTTTGTGGTTCCTTTGTTTCAACAACAGAGTACTGCAAATCAATGCACCGCAGTTCAGGTTGGGCCCCATCCCTTCGCTCCATTTCACTGGTGAAATATGATGTCTCTGGATGTTTCAGCTGAGCAGTCTGTGGTTGCTCGGCTTTGCCATAGGAGTACAATAAATCTGGTGGTTTCATTCCATGAGTTTCTGCTTTGCCAAGAGAATATGACAAAACTGGATGCTTTGATTTCAGTTGTTCCGATTGCAACTGCTCTGCTTTTCCTGTCGAATATGAAAAATCAGAAGGCATGAACCCTGCTTGTGCAGTTTCCTGATTTTCTGTTTTGCCAAGTGAATCTGATAAAGCTGGTTGCACTAAGTCTAACTGTGAAGCTGGTTTCTGCTTTTCTTTACCATGGGAATGCAAAAACTCAGGCTGCGCCATTCCCTTTTCCTCTCGTTTGATGAAGGAATCTAAAATCTCTGGCTGTTGCAGTACTTCTTGGGCAGGTTGTGAGTGCTCTGATTTGCCAGCTGGATAGGATAAATCCATTTCTTCCACCTTTGGTTGTTCAATTTCATGCTGCTCTTCTTGACCAATATAATATGACAAATCTGGATAGTTTGATTTCTGATGTGTAGCTTTCTCTTCTATTTCTCTAACAGGATAAGATGGCTGTGGATTTTGCAACTCTGGCAATACTGTTCCTTGTTCTCTTTTGTCAGAATACAATGAACTTGTATGTTCCAGTTCACCTTGCACAGTTTGCATTTCATCTGTTTTACGAAGGGCATATGTTAAATCTTGTTGCTCTAAGTCCATTTGTGTTGCTTCTTGTGACAGTGTTTTGGAAACAGAATACAAAGAACTCGGAAGTTCCTGCTCTGGATGTGCCATTCCTTGTTCCTCTATTTTTCCAACGGGATGGGGTGTCACAGGCTGCTCTGATTTTTGTTGTGTAGCTGGTAGCTGCTCTGCTTTGTCACTGGAATACAACAAATCTGGATGCTCAACCTCTAGTTGCGCTGTTCCTCGCCGTTCTGTTTTGCTCGTGAAATGCAAGTCCTGGTGCTCTGCTTCCACTTGAACAGTTTGTGATTGCTCTGTCTTTCCAGGGCAAGATGCTAACTCTGGTTGTCCTAACCCAAGTTGTGTGGTTTCTTGTTGCTGTGTTTTACCAGTGGAATATGATAAATCTGAACTCTCCAACTCTTGACTTACCATTTCTTGTTGCTCTTTTTTGCCAGAGGAATATAAAAAGTTTGGGAATTCTCCTTCTAGTGGGGCCCTATTTTGTTGCTCTGCTGTGTCACAAGAACTTGAATACATCGGCTGTTCCAATTTGAGTCGTACTGTTTCCTCTAGGTGTAATGTATAGCTTCCCCTCTCCTGTTCAACCTCCAGTTGTGCACTTTGTTCTTCTTCACTAACAGAAGGGGACAAATCAGGGTACAGTACTTTGCTCAGGGCATCTGAGACATCTGGATGTTCAGAGTCCTGTGGGGAAGCCCATGATGGCTCTGTTTTGACGAAAGAATGTAACAAATCCTGTTCTTTCAGCTCTGGCTGTGTTTCTTTATGAGGTTCTTCTGTGCCAACAGAGAATGACAAATCTGCATATTCTGATTTTGCTTGGGCATTTTGCAATCCTTCTGTTTTCCCCATAGAGTACTCCAGTTCAGGGTGTTCCGCCTGAATTCCTGCACCTTCCCATTGTTCTTCTTTGCTGAGAGATGATGAAAAATCACTTGGCTGTTGCTGCTCTGGTTGAATCTTTTCCTGTTGCTGTACTGTGCCAGTGGAATGCAATAACTCCAAATCCACTTCAGCAACTTGAGGTTGCTGTGTTTCACCAATTGAACATGATAAATCCATTATTTCTGCCTTTGGTTGTACAATTTCATGGTGTTCTAATCTTCCATCAGATAAATCTGAATGGTTTGATTTCGCACGTGGAGCTTCTTGTTCTGCTTCCCTAACAGAATAATGTAACTGTGAATGTCCCAATTCTGGCTGTGCTTTCTCAGCTTGTGCAGCTTTTTTGAAATAATGTGAGAAACTTGGCTGCTCCTCTTGAGCAGTTTGCGCTCGCTCTGTTTTGCCAGGCCAAAAGGATAGATCTGGTTTTCCAGACACCAGTTGTGTAGTTTCTTGTGTTTGTGTTTTATCAATGGTATATGTTAAATCACGATGCTTTGACTTTGGTTTGGCCATTTCTCTTTGATCCACTTTTCCACTGTGAGATGATGCATCTGGAGCTCCTAGTTTCTCTTTTGCAGCTTGTGGATGATCTGCTCTGCTGACAAACCGTTCCTCATTAGGGCGCCCCAGGGCTGTGTGACCCACTTTGTTGGTGGGGGATGCCAAGTCTGTGTGGCCCAGCTCCAGCTGGGCAGGTGGGAGTTGCTCTATTTTGTCACAAACATACAATGCATCTGGCTTTTCCAGGCCCAGCTGGGTCATTTCCGGTACTTTGTCGAGGGAACGTGCTGGCCCAGAGTGTTCGAGTTTCATCTGTGCAGTTTGCAGTCCTCCTGCTTTGAAAACTGAATAAGGCAAGTCAGGGTCTCCCTGCACTGGTTCTGCCATTTCTTCTTCATCTTCCGCCATACCCACAGAATGGGTCAAATGTGGAATTTCCACATGAACATGGACTGTTTTCTGTCCTGCTTTCCCAAAGGGGTTAGTTTGCTCGGTTTCTTGTCGTACTCTTTGCTGCCCCTCTGTGTTGTCCAGAGGATGTATCACATGGGTGTACTCTGCCTCTGGTGGGGCTATTTCATCGTCCAGCCTGTCAATGGAAAATGATACATCTGGTTGTTCCAAGTCCTCCTGGACTTTTTTTATTTGCTCTGTTTTACCAGGAGAATGTGATAACTTGTCTTGCTCTAACTGCTGTTTTGTGGTTTGCTGCTGCTTTTCTCTGACAACAGAAATTTTTCTGTGTTTCTGATCCAACAGTACTACTTCTTGTTGGCTTGTCTCATCAGTGGAATGTGACAAATCAGAATGCTTCACTTCCCATGTTGCAATTTTCGGCTCATTTGCTTTGCCAGGGGAATGTGTCAAATCTAGGTGTTTTGACTCTATTTGTGCAGTTGCTGGAGAAGCTCTTTTTCTAGACACTTTAGGCAATTCTTGATGTTTAGACTCAGACTCTTGAGTTGCTTGTTCTTTGACTTTACCAAAGGAAAACGATAAATCTGGATATTTTGAATCCAATTGTGAAGTTTCTTGCTGATTTCTTTGTCCATCAGAACATGACAAATTTGGGTGTTCAGATCCCACTTCCCTACTTTTATCTTGTGTTGCTTCACTCAGGGTTCCTGGTGAATCCATATGTTCTGATTGCAGTTGTGTTTCTCCTATGGAATATGAGAGCTCGGGATGTCCTAACTCCTGGTCTATGACATCATCTGCTTTTTTTTCACCAAAATCTGGATGTTCCGTTACTAGTTGTGCAGTTTCTTGTTGCTCCAAATTAAATGGTAAGGTTGGATGTTTCAACTTTTTTTGTTGTTCAGATTCATGAAAGAAATACGACAAATCTGCATATTCTGAACTCATTTCCATTTCCCGTGGAGCTTCTTTTCCACTGGAAGGTGGCAAAAAAGTTTGCTCCATCTCTGGATGTACTATTTCTTGCTGCTCTGTTTTGCCAGTGAAACATGAAAGAAATGGTTGCTCTGATTTGTGTTGTGTCATTTCCTCCTGCATTTCTGTACTGACATAAAATGTCTGTCCTGGATACGCTAGCTCTGTTTGCATTTCTTCTTGCATTTGTTCACTGAAAGTATATGGCAAAGATGGATGCACTAATGCTGGTTGAGCTATTTCTTGCTGTGCCAAATTAATTTGGTCTATGACCTGTGGCTCTTCTTTCCCCCAGGTTTCTGACAAATCTGAATACTGTATTTCCATTTGCATAGCTTTTTGTTGCACTGTTTCCTGCTGTTCCCTTTCTCTTTGTACTATGTCTTGCTGCTCCATTCTGCCAAAGGAATATGGAATATCTGGCTGGGCCACATCCAATGGTGGTGCTTCCTGTTGCTGACTACCAGCAGTGGAACAAGAGGGAAGTGACTGTTCCTGCTCCATGTGTGCCATTTCCCAAGGCTTTTCTTTGTCAATTGGATGTGAAGACCCCAAAGATCCTGATTCTGCTCCTCCCTGCATTACTTCTCCAGTGGTAAATGATAAATCCCTATTTTCTGAAGCTATTTGCACAGTTTCATGTTGGTCTGCTTCACTAATGAAACATGATGTCTCTGGACCTTCTAAGTCTCTCTGTATAGCTTCTTGTGCTGTTTCTCCCTGGGAATATGGTGAATCTGCTTGTTCCAACTTTGGTTGCAATCCTTCCTGTCGTTCTGTTTTGCCAGTGGAATACGCTGTCTCTGGCTGTTCGGCCCATAGCAGTGAGGTTTTTTGTTGCTGTTCTTTTCCAGTGGAATATGACAAAACTGAATGCTCTGACTGCAGTTGAGTAGTTTCCTCTTGCACTCTCTTGGCATGGGAACACAGCTTACCTCCAAATTGTGAATCCTGCTGAACAGGCTGTGGCTGTTCTTCTTTGTCACCAAAATACCACATAGGTGATTTGTCCGTATCTGCTTGTGCCAATTCTTGCTGCCTTGTTTTATTCGTGGGATATGGTACCTCTGAATGTGCCGTTTTCAGATACTCAGTTTGCTGTGTCTCAGCTCGTCTGGTGGAATCAAATCTATCTGAGTGTATCAACTGGAGTTCTGTAGTGTTTTCTTTCTCTGCTTCTTCCACCAAACATGATAAATCTGAAGGTACTAGTGCAAGCTGTGCTGTTTCTTCTTGCTCTGCTTCTTCAGAGGAATAAGACTCTGGCTGTTCCAGTTCAAAAGGAACTGATTTTTGTTTTTCTATTTCTTCCCTGGATAATAAAAACTCCTCATGTTCCGTTTCCAGCTGTGAACTTTCCGACTCCTCTACTTCTTCCTTGGATAAAGAAAAATCTGGGTGTACCATCTCTAGCTGTGCACTCTCTGATTCCACTATTTCTTCTCTGGAATACGAGAAGTCTGGATGTTCTGTCTCCAGCTGTGCACTTTCCGCTTCTTCCATTTCTTTCCTGGAAAAAGAGAAATCTGGATGCTCCACCTCTAGCTGTGCACTCTCTGATTCTTCTTTCTTGGAAAAAGATTCTGGATGCTCTGTCTCCAGTTGTGAGCTCTTTGATTCCTCTGTTTCTTCCTTGGAATATGAAAAATCTAGATGTTCTTTCTTCAGCTGTGCACCTTCTGATTCCTCCACTTCTTCCTTGGAAAAAGAAAAGTCTGTATGCACCATCTCTAGCTGTGCACTCTCTGATTCTACCATTTCTTCTCTGGAATACGAGAAATTTTTGTGCTCTGTCTTCAGTTGTACACTTCCTGATTCTCCAATTTCCTTGTGGGAATATGAGATATCTGGATGTTCTGTCTCCAGCTGTGCACTTCCCAATTCCTCCATTTCTTCCCTGGAGAAAGAAAAGTCTGGATGCTCCATCTCAACCTGTGCACTCTCTGATCCTTCTGTTTCTTTTTTGGAAAAAAAATCTGAATGCTCTGTCTTCAGTTGTGAACTCTTTGATTCCTCTGTTTCTTCCTTGGAATTTAAGAAATCTAGATGCTCTGTCTCCAGATGGGCACTCCTCAATTCCTCTGTTTCCTTTGTGGAATAAAGCATTTCTGGATATTCTGTTTCCAGTTTTGCACTCTTTGATTCACCTGTTTCTTCCTTGGAATATGAGAAACCCGGATGCTTGGTCTCCAGTTGTGCTCTCTCCAGTTCCTCCATTTCTTCCCTGACATATGAGAAATCTGGATGTTCTGTCTGCAGTTGTGCACTTTCTGGTTTCTCTGTTTCTTCCCTGGAAAAAGAAAAGTCTGGATACTCCATCTCCACCTGTGCACCTTCCAATTTATCTGTTTCTTCTTTGAAAAAAGAGAAATCTGGATGCTCTTTCTCCATCTGTGTTCTCCCTAATTCCTCAGTTTCTTTGCTGGGATACGAGAAATCTGGATGCTCCACCTCCATTTGCACACTCTCTGCTTGTTTAGTTTCTTCAAAGGAAAAGTCAAGGTGATCGAAGTCTACTGCTTTATTTATAACTGAAGTTTTCTGAGTCTCATCTGTTTCTGTGTGAATAGGATATGAAATGCCAAAATATTTAAGATCTATCTTTTCAGGAATAGGTGACTTCAGTTTAATTCCTTGTTCCTCTGTTTCCTGAAGGGAGGAGGAAAAGTCTTGTTTGGACTTTGCTTGCTTCTCCAAGTGAACATTTTGAGTTTTGGGTGGTGGGGTCTTTTGACCCTCTTTTTCTTCAGCAGAATACAATAGACGTGGAGGCTCAGTTTCTGACAGTGCAGTTGCTGATGAGTGACACTCAGTCTCTTGCTTCTCTGTTTCATCTACAGAATGGGGTAAAAGCATGGGTTCAGATTGTGCAGTTTCTGATGACTGAGGAATAGTATCCTCCTGTCTTGTTTCAGATAGAGTGGAATATTTGGATTTAGCTGATGAAGCACCAGGTAAGTAAGACTGAACTGCTGACTTCTGTGCTTCCCTCTCAGGATACTCTGACATGGATGCTGTAGGCAAAATAGGTTGGGTACTTTGTCTGTCATCTAATTCATTAACAAAATCTGCTGAAACAGACTGTGGTGCAGAACTGGGTTGAATTTCCTGCTCCTTCGGTTCATCCAGATGATCTGATGCTGTCAGCAGGGACTGGTCTGCTTTCTTGTTTGCATTTTCAGCTAAGGGAAGTGGCACTTGTTTCTCTGATTTATCACCAGACTTCAATGAAATGGAGGTTGTTTGCTCCATCATTGATGTTTTGGCTGCAGGTGAATAACTTTGCTGCTTACTGCCTTCTTCAGGAGGGCAGGACTTCAGTGAATGTCCTGCTACCTGACTTGGAGTCTCTAAAAGAGATTGTCTATCTTTTCTTTCTTTATGCTGAAGAGTTGTTTCTGCACCAAAGCTTGAAAATCTGCTTCGTTTATCTTTCATTTTAATGGGTTTAATATTTTCAGATGAAACATCATCTTTATTAGTAAGCCGTTTTTCAAGAGGTATTGTTGATGAAGAATAGCTTTGATTTGCATGTGCTGTGGGTTGTCTTTGCTCCCTTCTTCTTTCCGATGGTGTTTCAAGATGTCTACTTCTTGCTCTCTGGAAAGGTTTTGCATGTGTTGCTTCTGAAAATGAACCCAACTTCTGGAATCTTTCTTTTACTGATGTTTCCAGAAACTGTTCAGAATCTTCTGAAAGTGAGCTACTTCTCTGGATTCTGGTTTCCTCCAATGCTTCAGGGCCTGGCCCAGTCCCTCCAAAAATTGAGTTGAACATCTGGATTCTAGCTTGTACTGGTCCTCCAAGGATCGGTCCTACTTTTCTCAGTCGGCTCTCTCTAAATATTGATCTTATTGGAGCACGTTTCACTGGCTCTTCTGTGATGTTCTCTAGCTCTTCTTTGTCCAACATTTCCTCATCTGTGTCTTGTGCTTCCACCTGCTCAACATTCAACACAGAGGCCTGCACATCTCCTAGAACAGTTCTTGGCTCTTGCCTCTGCATTCCAGAACAGTCACGTTTTTTATTGCCCTGGCCTCCCTTCAGGCTTATAGCCATTGGCACCCTATTTGAAGCTTTGAGCTTCCTTTTCCGAACAATCTTACCTTCATCCATAATAAAGATAACTTTTCCTGGAGGAGAACCTACTGGTGAACTTTCCATACTGTAAAGATCAGAAGTTGTACTAGTTTCTGAGGCCCAAGGAGTAGAACATCTGCTCGAGCTGGTTTCCCAGGTTATCCCACTGTCTTCACTTTGAACTGTTACCATAGAAAAGGAAGGGTTAGTCATGATGTACTGCAGCTTGGGTTTCACATCTTCGCTTTGGATAATATCTTTTAAACTAAAAACAAAAAGAACAAAAGAAAAAAAGAGCTGTAAAAACACACAACAAATTAAATAATTGTGGTAAAATTTAATTTTTGCATTAAAGCAAAAATACTTTTCAAAGTTGTAAAAATATCACATATGTATAAATTTTGAAACACAAGCATAAGAAAAGTTATATTTCATCTGACAAATGTATTTTAGATAAATTTTTGTAAAGCTGCAACTTGCATGGCTAGTTCAATGAAGAGGAGGTGTTTAAATGCTCTTGACAATGCAGTCAAGAACTTGACAAAAAACTTTGATCTGACCTTGTTTTGCTACTGTGAGATTGAGCTGATTCTGGGGCTATTCTCCAGTTCATGGTTATCTCAATTTAAGCCTTGCATTAAATACATAAGATACTGTCAGTGTTTTAATAGCACCCACACTTGCTTTGCCCAAGTGTAAATGATTATACAGTGCTCAAAGAAGTAGAGAATCTATCTGCTGCTTGTTACTGTCTTCTCGTATATCTCATCCTCTAAGCACTCTGCATCCTTAACAAAGTAATTTAGAATATATTCAACAATTAAAATATACTGAACCCTCTCCAAATGAAATAACAATGTTTTATAAAGAAAACGTTAAACCTTATGATATGTAATCAGTACACCAACACATGCTGCAGTCAAATCCCTGTCAGTTAAAAAAAAAAAAAAAGGCTGGACAAATGCTTTCTGGGAAACTTTAGGAAAAAAAAAACTGTCTTAGAAATAAGAGTGTAAAGAATATAAAAAGCAATTTTAAAACATTTTTATTTTTAGGGATGCAATAATTATTAGGAAAAAAAAGCATAGAAAAGGTAACTAAATCATGCAACCACAATACATCTTGAGTAGACAGTGGTTCATTTAGGGAAATCGTGTTAGTAGCTCATGGAAATAAAGGCAGAATGTATGCCAGCAAAGGCAGCAGCTTCAGTAGAGCAAAAGTGGTGAAGTCTCTGTAACTCCCATGGAAGGATCCAAACCTACAGCCACACAACGTCCTACTTCCACTCAACAGAGGGAAAGGTCACTTTCCAGGTGATTGGGATAAAGCACTTCTTCAGTAAGAGCAAAGAAATGTGGCTCCTGAGCATGGGATCAGAGAAACAGAACACATCTGATCAGCTGCCACAGGCTGTGACCCAGCAGCACACAAGTGCTAGAGATGCCTGTGGACTGCAGAGGCAGGGGAACACCCCTGAGGAGCAGTCAGCCTTGCTCCAGAGAGCACCAAGCGCCTGGCAGAAGGTAGAGGTCTTTGAAGGAGGAGAAGAGGAAATCCTGAGGAGAGCCATAATCACTCCATCAATCAAATTCTCTGAACCATAAGGTTTTTGTAAAGGACACTCAGCAAAACTGCTTGGTACCCATCAGAAATGAAAAGGTAATCCTGATGATAGCAGTACTAGCCTTACCTTTTCATGAATTTGCTCTCCAGAGCACAAAACAAGAAGGGCCACCCTGGGCTGGCCCATGTTGAGGTCTCTGCAGACTGATGCAAAGACCATCTCCGCTCTGATGTCCTCAGTGCTAACTGAAGACTGAAGTCACCCTGTGGGACAACAGCCTGACCAGGAAGTGGTGGGACAACATGGTATCAAAGCCCAGTGACGGGGCTTAAAGTCAGCTGTGGTGACAGGGCTGGCCTGGAGACTCTGACCAGCAGGACAGCTTGGATTAAGCCCATAATTCAAAGCAAGTCTGACAGTGCAATACTAAATAATCACATCTTAGCAAAAATATCCCACAAAACCAGCCCTCAAACAGATACAAAGCCCAGGATGTACAGCTGATTATCTGCCTTGGTGTAGTACTCTCTAGCAAGGCTAGCTCCATAAGTTAAAATTTACAGATTGGAGGGAGAGGCAAAGCAAACAAACCTATACCAACTTTGCTGCTAGCTTTTCTTTTGCCACTTTCATGGTTTGGCATTAGGTTGACTTGGGCATAGGGGAAAAAAAAAATCAATAGCAACAGCACTAAGAAAGGTTTCAGGTCTTACTTGAGTCCACAATAACAGAAGACTAATCTTTCTAAAGATTTTTTCAACTTCTAATTCACCCTCATATTTTTAAACCTATTTTTCTGCACTATCTGGTATTATTAAATAAAACCCCATGCAGGACAGAGCAGCACTCCCACTTCAGCTGATATTAGTGAATAAGAATGGGCTGCCCTGGCCCATCACCTCCCAAGCTGAAAACAACTGTGGTAAAATGACGGAGATGTCAAGCTGTGGCAGTGGCCTGCACTGACAAGATCTCTCATTCCCTGAAGGCTCCTACTTCAGCCATGCAGGAACAGTGCAGGAATCGTGGAAATTGGTATTGGCCAGCCTGCCCTCCCAGCTGAAGGAAATACTTCATTTTTCTGTGTCTGTGTTTTTGTTCTGAACATTCCTGTAGTTTCTGCCTTCACCATGCTGCTCCCTTCTCCAACAGCAATCAGTATGCTTAGTGAGGTCTCTGACTATTGCTCTGCACTTCCTAGGGTGGTATTTTGTCCACCTTTTTCTTCAGAGTAAGAGAATTAGGAAAATTAGGAGAATTAGGTCTGGATGGGAGACTCCCTTTACATAGTGATTTCATCACTTTGTTGAGATGTAATGGGGAACAACTTGAAGTCTGAGTGTTATTTTGGACCCAAACTGCGATGTAGACCTTTAACAATGGCTTAGTTAAGATTATCTAGAAGGCTGAAGAGAAACAACACATGGTGCACCCGGTTGCAGCTGCCAGCAGGGGCCAGGATGTGTGGAGGCATCGTCAGCTGCACCGCTCCTCGCTGCAACATCCCATCCCATCTCTTCGCCCCGTTCAGCTGCTACCAGTGCCCTTTCGCTTGAGCCTCTGCCCCATTGTGCTCAAAATGCCTTGTGTGGGGCACTGGAAAGCCTTTGCTTCCCGCTGCTCTTGCCTTGCCCGCATGTGCACCGGCAGTGGAAAAATGGCCCTGCCAGCCTCTTCCACCCCGGCCCAAGGCAGGCACTGCCTGATCTAGGAAACTCAAATCACACACCCTTTCCCCACATCTTTCTCTGCTTTGAGGAGGGTATGACAAACTTTTCCTTGGGAAGGCAAATCCCAAGCACTCCCCTTCCCACCTCTTCTTTCCTAGCATCCCATTTGCTGTTTTTCCACTCCTTCAACTCTCCTGGATGCTGCTGCATCCTCCACGTGGCAGGCAGTCCCCTTCTCCGCTGTGCTTCCCCTTTCATCTTTTCCACCAATCATTCTAAGCTAGACTTGCTTCTAAAGTTTCCATCCCCCTGATCTTCTTGTGGAAGGACTGCTTCATTAAAAAAAAAAAAAAAAATCTAGATCTCCAGGATTTTCTCCCCATTTACCTGGTTATTAGGTCACCGCTAACTTGATAAATAAAATGAGCCCCACACACATTCCAGGCAAACTAGCTACCTGGAAACGCATATAAATTGGCTGCAGAGCCATTTTTATGTAAGCCCTGCATACAGACGCATCCAGAAACCTTCCCACTGCAAAAGGAAATCGGCTGGGAATGGTCTGAGAGACAAAATCCATCACACAGCTGTTAGAGACAGATATTCCAGTAGGTATGTAAAACAGTTAACCAGTAAACTATTTTCCTACAGCTAGACTTAATTCTCACTGTTACCAACACAAAATTTAAAACCTATTAACTTCATTCTCATGTTTGCCTTAAAACACACAATACCTGCTTTCAAAATATTTTCCCTGTTTAGATGATTAATTCTATATGCAGCTAGAAACAAAAGACATCTGCCACAATCCATCTATCTCAGGTAGCAAAATTCCCAAAGGTAAGAAAATATTGCATGAACCCTCTGAAGATCAGTGGGTTATTTATGCTGACAAGGACATGATGCCTTACCCTATCTTTATCATAGGTACTGATGCTGCGGGTTAGTCTCATTACTTGCATAAAAACCTGTGTTAGGAAACAAAATTATTTAAAGATCGCATTAAAAAAAAGTAATAAAGATGTGAAACACGAACTTTTCTGCTTTTTATGTGCGTGCATGGTAAGTTTTGTGCAAGTCACAAACTCTGCTGCAGCTTCTGGGATTTTATTGCCCGCAGCTGCTGCAGAGGGACTGGCGTGGAAGTGGAGTGGGTCGCTCAGGGATCAGGGTCTGGTGTCCCAGAGGAAGACCCAGGGCTCTTCTGCTTCTTTCACACAGGCACTTGCTGACCTTGGTCCAGCCATCTTCCTGCTCTCTTATAAAATAGGTATGAGGATATTTAGCATGCTTGAAAGGTGGAAGTAGAAGCCCATGGGGATTTTCCCGATGAGTGCAATGTTGCATGACCAGGTGCTGTTCAGCTGCACACAGAGGAGGAAGACAACAGCAGCAGAGAGCTTGTGGTTGTTAAAAATAGATCAATGACGGCAGGGTCCAGGACAGGCTGTCCTCAGCCAAGTTTGCATATTGGTTACACCTCCTCTAAGCTATGTTTCAAAGCACACACACACACACACAAAATCTGTTCTGCAACAGAGGGTTGAAAACTTGTTTGTCAACAGATAATCAGCTTACAGCCCGAGCAAGTTCGTCCCAGGGGCTCGGCCCCGCTGTCGGTGCTTAGCCAGCACCTACCAGGAGCTCGGCTGGGGCACTCGGCGCAGGAGAAGGCCTTAAGTTCAGCAACCGCACTGACATTTGCAAAAACAAAATTTAAGCGGCTGAAGAGTCAGTTTTATTTAACTTCACTACGCTATTGCTGAGCGCTTGGTGCAGTTACCATATCTGGGCCAAACTAAAAACTTTACATCTCCTTTAACCCAATT
The DNA here is from genome assembly GCF_036417535.1 of Chlamydotis macqueenii. NCBI lineage: Eukaryota > Metazoa > Chordata > Aves > Otidiformes > Otididae > Chlamydotis > Chlamydotis macqueenii. The sequence continues at coordinate 23,547,310 of NC_141593.1, read as the reverse complement.
AAACTAATCAAATGGATTTAAATACTCCATTACCACTGCACACAGTTGTTAAAAACCTCTCTGGTAGACTCTGACCTCTCTTACTAAGACAGTTAAGGATAGTTATAAACTCTGCAAGCCTTAATACAGCTGAGAGCTAAAGGGAATGGTTGCTCTGTTATTTATTGTCTAATCAAGCAGTGAGAGGCAATGCCCGCCTGCCTTGTGGAGGCTGCCAGCGAGGCCCAGCTGCGGGGAGCTGCTAACAGGCACTCGCAGAGAAGGCGTCCTCCCAACGCAAGCAGTAAATAACTGCGAGGCTACGCAGATTTCCCTCTCTTTAAGGGAAAAAGTTAGCCATTCTCACATTTTACAATTTGAGTTTTATTATTAACCATTTAATTTCAGGTTGCATTAGAAAGTACCCAGTCAGTTGTGTTTTAGTTGTCTGCAGCGAGGAGCCCCACTCCATTGACTCCAGTTAGTTTTCTCGTCAGGGTGCACCCATGTGCAAGCCATGTTCATTGGCACATAACCCTTCTCTCTGCCAGTTTGGGACTGAAGAGCCAACATCAGGAGAAAAGCAGCGTTACCCACCGGGGGCGTTGACCCACTGCTTTGGAAATGAGCTCTCTACTCTCTCTGCAGAGAGGTTTTCCTACAGTCCCAGGCTGTGTTTCCCTGTTTGGCTTTTGTTCCGGCAGCACTCGGGGTAGGTAAGGCTGCACAAAGCCACCCCTTCATGTCTCTTCTGCCATCTTTTTTCTCCCAGTGACCATCAGCAGTGTTAGAAAATGCTTTGAACTGTGACACACCCGCAGCGGTTTGTAAGCCCAGGATGGCTCTGCAGCACTGAGGTTTTAGGAGTTCCTAAATGACCCAAATTTCTTAAAAACTGGTTTCTGGAAATACCTTCAATTGTCAACATTAATGTCTTTGGTTCTTCCTAGGGGTTTTCACCCAAAACTGATAGCCTTTACTCAAGACAAGGAAGAAATCTTGCGACGCAATACATGCCAGAGGACTCTCAGGCCTCACAGTCTCTTTTTGAAACCAAGAGTGCTGGCATGGCCAGAGGGGTCTGTCCGCCCGGATCGGGTTGCAGACGCCTCTGCATCCCGCCATACACTGGGCGCCAGGCCACTGTCTCGCCCGGTTGGCAGTAGGAGTGCAATATTAGGACAACAAAGTGTTTCTGTGTGCCAGTGATTAAGAAAAGGAAAATCAATAAAGAAAAAAATCAAAGTGATAAAGTATTTGTCATTGCACCCCAAAAATCAGACACACCAGTTGTGACTGGCAGTGGCGAGCAAGTACAAGTTTTTCCTTTATTGGGGAAGAAGAGACCAAAGAGGGAAAGACAAGCATGAAGGATGAAATGGTCCTAAAAAGGAACAAATTTCAATGCTCCATTGTAATCTTCTCCATGACAAGCTAACCTACAGAGCATTTAAGATCGATATGTGACAGAGTCATCCCAAGAGGCAGGAGCAGAGGGAGATGCCACTTCAGCTGGCAGACCAGAGGATCTTTAAATAGAATAGCTTTCAGGGAACTCAGGGCAGGCGCTTACTGCACAGAACTTAATTACAGCCATAGCAATTCCAAACAGTCCCCATTAACAACCCCCCTTCCCTCATCCCCCTCCTTTTTTTTTTCATCTGGGGCATTTGGGGAAGGGAGAAAGGCACTAAAACCAGCCCTGGGCACCAATCCTAGAATCCCCCCGGGGCTGGTGCTTTGGGATGGAGGTGCCAGCTCCCCCCGAGGCTGTGAGTCCCTGGGGAGGCAGTACCTGTTAGTGAGCTCCTCTGCTTCTTCTGGATCAACAGCCTCCTCCTCCTCCTCTTCTTCTTCCTCCTCTTCTTCATCCTCTAGGAAGGACGAGGTCTCAGACGCCCGGTCGCACTCGGCGCCACGGTACCCCTCCATGCCCTTCCCAGCTCAGGCCCTCACCGGTGATTTTTACCCCCGACCCTGTCGTCCTCCCCAGGGTTGCCTGAAGCAACTGTCATCCCCAGCAGCACTCACTTCTCCTGACTCAGGGCAGTCTTTAAATAGAAGGCAGCGAAGTTACAGCACCGAGTCGCTGCTGGTCCTACCCTGGGTCCTAGCACCAACCGGGTGCCAGGACATGTGGCAAAACCCAACCGCCATCTGTCTGGCTGCTCGCCCCCTTCGCCTGCCCACACAGGATTTTTACCACAGAGACTGGGCAGCTGAGCAGCAGCAGAGAAGAAGGGGCTGGGGCCCCAGCGGACCTTCCCAAGCCACCTCCAGCAAATTTCAGGTAGACGGCATAGATGAAGAGGAAGGAGAATTTTCTTGTGCCCCCCCCCCCCAAAAAAGGTGCGTTTAACATGTTCAACAGTAAGTTCCATCCCTGAGCACACCGGGGGACTCAGAGAGCCTCAAATTTGAGCTAGAGAGGGCAAATACAGTTATTAGTGGATGAGCCTAGGACATGTCCCTTTAATAATGAATACCGTACCGGAAGAGGTCAGATGCACTGTAGTGTTTAAACAACATACAGGGAATATATTTAAATCCTCAAATTTGTCAATGCGTTAAATCACAGGACATTTCAAATTTCATCTTTGAGTGGACTTGAAGCCGTTTTAATGTAAAACAAAGACAACCTACATGTCTATGTGGGGTTTAGGTTAAGCCATGTTTACCGATTACTATTCTGTATTTCAGACAAAATGCAGTGCTTTTCACAGACAAAATGAAAATATTTCCAACCTCTACTAGCCAAAGTAATGACTTTTAAAAAAAATATTTTTAGGAGAGGTGGAGAAGCACATGAACTCTGATTCTAAATAAAGAACTTCCAATTTATATCAGGTATAAAATATTCTATGCACATTATAACTCTAATCCCATTTTTCTTCCTTTTTTCTTTTGTTCTTCAAATAAATTGCTGGTTATATGTTAGTCAGCAAACTTTTCCTTGTGTTATAAGTACTGAAACAGGCAGGCAAGTATTTCTGAGTACAAGCTCTCTCTGCAATGCTAAATGAAAATTCTACTGACAGATTCACTTGAAGTAAAGTATTTCCTAAACAGCACGTACAGATAAAACGCGTCTGCTCTCTTGACCTACCCACTGATGTACACAATTTACAAGGTCAGAACGTAATTTCCTGAAGAAGTGTACTTGAAACAGAGACAAAGTTAAACTCCAGATTTTATCATGAGCACAGAGACAGTGTACACAGTACAATGACATTTAAGGTAGAGGACTTCACATTCTTTACAGCTAGAAGATGAGCTTATACATGACTCACATATACATTGCACAAATTTTGATTCACTCAAGAGGAAGGTGAGTACTCTTTTACCAGAACCCCTTCAAATTATTTCCAGACCTAGTGCTCTCCCTTCTGTACTTCTCACAATTTGACCTGTAAGCTGACCAAATTAGATATTCTTTTCATGCTTTTCCTACAAGCGTCATACTCTGTAAAATCAGTGAGGGAAAATTTTATATCAAAAGACACAAGGATTAGAGAAAACAAGACAAACATAAAACCAAACACTAAAAAATACACACAACCCACAGCAAGTAGTTCATTAAATAGAGAGTGACATTCTCTAATGGATTTAAATTTAACACCAGATGAGTGCTATGAATTGAGTCCAGTGACCTAAGTTCAAGTAAAGCACTGGTTTCAACTAAGCATTTAGGACAGTATTCACAACAACTAACTTCATGTCAACTGCAAATTGTCTTGCATCCTTTTATGATGGCTGCCCATTTCTCACAAATAAGAATGTTTCCCTTCAATTTGAGTCTTAAAATTGTTTTTTACTGAATCCTTTGTCAGGAATTCTTAAAAATAACCTCATACTGTCAGAACACCTTAAGGTACAGAGAGTACACTTGCACAATAGCATTTTAGGAGAAGTGAGAGCAAGAGAGCTAGAAGAGAAACTTCAGGTTTCACAGTGACAGCCTGTGTCAGTTCTGGCACTGCAGTCACTGAATGGGAAGCTCTTGCCAATGTGGGCCCCCTCGTATACCTCTGAGCCTCTTAAGTAAAACAACTACGAGAAGACTAAAGAGAGTTCTTAAAATCCTAGATGAGACACGAGTAGTTTCTGTCATTGTATAAGGTGAGAAATGACAGGCACTCCCAATCCCAAAATGAGTAGTAAAAACTAGTCCTAAAATAACAGAGCTGAACTAAAGCATTTTTATTTCAAGGCAGGAAGACGCCTCAGAGAAGTTAGCATCTTGCATACATGCTGAAACCTTGGTCAGCTATGAAAAATATCTTTTACTAGGGTGTATGCCAAGGGATAGGTGTGTGAAGGTTTTTATGTTGAAGTTGAGAAGGGAAAACTTCACGCTAACACTAAGATTTATGATAGCCATTAGTGGATTTGTCACTCTGGATACCTGCCCAGAGTAGATTAAAATCCAGGTCATTAAACCTCTGAACAACTTCAGACTATGCAGAACTGAACCCAAAGTTAGTTAAAGTTCAGCTCCTACTCACTATCCCCAAAGCATTTAATTTGTGGTATTTTATCTGAAATTTTCTGATGAAAGTTGTAGCCCACCATTTAACAAACACCATCATGTTCTCTCACCATCATTCCAGTTGTCTGCCACTTTCATGGAAATTGGTGGTGCTACTGTTTGCTTTGACAGGAGAAAAATATAATATGACATCTGGTGAAATTTTGTTTTCCAGACCTCCCAGATTACTTCTTTTAGTATGCAAGAGCACTGCCTCGTTCCATGCCCTTGCCAGATTACCCACTAGCTTCTTTAGCTATGAGTTAGACCAAGTTACACTACCCCGCACCTCGCCTACCTAACACAGTAAATTGCTGGGGAGTTTTCTGTTGTTAGAGGATCTGACAAACACGCTTATCCCCATACAGTTGAGGAAAACTATTACCTAGACTTCATATTTCTGATTATAAGTGTGGCTTATGAGAAGTACATGCATTGAGAAAAAAAACACAAAAGGATTCTTTTGAAAGACACAGGCCATTGTGTTTACGGATCTTGGTTTGTATTAACAGGATCGCTGAGTTGGTGGCTGAATTTTTATGGAGTTGCACAGAGGTACGACAATTTTTGTAACGGTCTATTTTAAAACAGTTAGGAAGGTGTTTCAAACATGAAGCACTAATTTAGGGTGTGAGGTATGTTGACACCTGAAGTGATGCAATGCAAACTCTTAAGAGACAGAAATGCATAAAGTTTTGTGCCTCACATCCAGCTCATTTTAAAAACATTTTTGCCAAGTTTGAACATGTATGTCCCTTCTTAATTATCCTATGTTGGGAAAGTTTTAGATTTTCTAGACAGAAGAGATAGCCAGCATCAAAAAAAAAAAAAAAAAAAAAGAGCAGCCCTTTCCTCTCTCCAAAATCCCTCTAGGGCTTGTAGAGCATCTCTGAATCCAGACATTGTCCTGTACTACAAACTTGTGCTTCCATTTTACAAAAAGCAGGTCAAAGTGAAAGTTCCACTGAGACCAAGTCTACCATAAATTAGAACTTTAAAAGTTTGCACAAGAAGAGATAACGCTTGTTATTTTACACAGTTATAAGCTCGTTAGAGACAGCAATAGGTTAAACTTTTACCTATACACAGACACAGTGCAGAACACCCATACAGAGCTTTATGTTTTGCAACAGGGGCCTTACCTTTACAAGGCATTTCCTTTTCTACTTAACGATAGGAAATACTTTAAATATACAGTACAAAATAACATAAACTAGAAAAATAACCTGTATCTTCCATATACAAACTTTATTCCACTGGACACCATACAAAATATTAAACTTAAAAAAAATGACAATACGAATTTGACACCAGTGAAAACTACAATCTTAACAATGAATTGGTCTTCAATAACAAATATATGAGAAGCACAAATTGTGCTACAGCAGGTCTAAAAGATGGCTCACAACTTTTTTTTTTTTAAAGCTAAAATTTTCAAGATTACTTAAATTCAATTTACAGTAGCTGACCAATTTACAAATATTTACACAAAATGAAAACAGAAGCCCTGCCTATTGTAGCAGTGGTAGGACTGTGGGGTGTTTTGGTCCTCCCCCACCCCAAGCAGACATCACTACTACTTCAAATACGCAAAAGGAAGCAATAAAAATGACCTTGCATTACTCTGTGTGAATATGAAGCATTTATGAATATTGATTTGTCCTTTTTTATTTCCACTTCTTTGTAGTAGAACTGTTGCTTGAAAATTCCAGTTTAAATTACCATTCTTGATATCCAGTACATTATCAACCATAATCTAGCTTAATTTTCCTAAACTGTTGCTGTTGTTCCACATAAAGGGGAAACAGAACTGGGAAGTGCCAAGTTGAGCAAAAGTGCTTACTGCAATTAAGCAGATGTAAAGCACAGGCTATATGTTCATCAGGAAGTGGGTACTGTGTGCAATGCCTTAAGTATATAGGTAGATTTGCACACCATTTAGCTCTGAGTGTCTTTATTTCATGGTTAAATGTGTCTGAATTAACAATTACATAGATTATAGAAACAAGTCAGTATATCCCCATACTTTCTTTGAAATTGATTTATTCCTGTGGTTTGCTGTTTGAGTTTCTTTTACAAGTCAACAATACAAGCATTTTCAGAAAACATATATTTCAATGAACAGCTGTATTAACAAGTGTCAATAATAAAATATGCAATCTTTCTTATAAACATTTCCTTAACAAAAGTTTACAGAGAAAAACATATCATAAAAAAAATCATGAGATAACTGCCTCTTGATTTTGATACTGTTCTTTATTTCAGCAGGCTCCAACAAGAAGAAAGCAAAAGTAGTTGGTTATCTTTTCTGTATAGCTGTTCTTAAAGGTAGTATGCAGTTCAGGTCTTTCTTGTCTTGTAATACCTGCCAAGACTGGGGCAAAAAGTACAAGGTTTTAAAAGGCTAAATAACTTTGCCATTAATACTTAAATAACATTGTAAGCAGTAAGCCTCACAGATCCACAAAAATAAGGTTGACATTTTTTCCCTCTTGAAAACAGAGGGGTTTTGTTGTTTTTTGGCTTGATGATTGGGTTGGGTTTGGTTTTTTTGTTGTTGTTGGTTTGGTTTTGAGGTTTTATTTTTGTTTGTTTGTTTGTTTAAAGGAAGAAAAAAAAATCCAAAAAGTACACAAAATGCAATGAACTATTGAGGAAGGTAGAGCCTTTCAAGAAGGGAGTAGATTTGTGGAGACTGAGATGTTAATGTTATTTAAGCATTACACTGATATTCTGACTGCTAAATAATTGTCTCACATTGACAGATGTCAGAGCTCCTGATGTAAGATGTTATACTCTGTCATTTCTAGAACTTAATTGCGTCTTTAAAATAGGTTATTTGAATTTTCTTCTTTATTCTAGCGTGAATTCCAGGACACATCTCTCATATCTGTTAGGCCATGAACCTGCAAACAACTGCAATGACCATCCTGTCTTTACCTAGAATTCATTCAAACCACAATGTGTAATGGAAACCAAAAGAAGAATAATATCTCAAGTGCAATGCGACAAACAGATTCCTTGGGCTTCTCTAAAAAAAAAAAAAAGCGCAAGATATTAGTAATTATTTGTAGTTTTCAGCAACTGTTATTCCTTATGGTTCCCAGTAAAAGAGGAAATTTGTCCAGGGCCATAATACTCTAGTATATAGGCTTCCAGACAGCTAGGATCAAACAACAGCTTTTACATTTTTCAGAAAACCACACTGGTTTGAAACAAATTTTTAAATTGATAATTCTGAAAAGATAAATTCATTCTGATTTCACAGGACAGTGAGAGAGCACAATCTCCTTTTAAACCACTACTCTGGCAGATTCACAAAATCAAGTATTTTACGTAAAAGTATGTGAACAGTTCAGTACTTTATATGCTAACATTGTTAAATAGAATGAAATTGACGTTTCTGAACAGAACTACAAAGCAAAAAAGTTATCCTTTTCTGCCAAAGGCAACACCTTGTAGCCTTTGTTTCATTACAAGTATCTGGCATTGATTTCCTTTTTGCTGGCAAAGCCCTCAGATATTTAAAGACTTGATTAACTGGAGTAAACAGGACCCTTCAACAACAGCATAAGAGGGGAGCCTAACTGGTTAAAGGTGGAAGCCAGTTCTACACCCTACATTATGAATAGTCAGAGATTTCAGAAAACTACAATGTGAGCTGCAATTCCAAATACAATGACTATAATAGGAGACAAGCATAAAAAGGAGTTGGTAGCAAGGACTTTTAGAAAAAGGATGTTTAACCAAGTTCTCCACTGACTGGAACAGTGAAAACTCCAGTTTGCACTACTCGTGTTCTAAAATTGTTAAGTGTGGTGTCCCTAAAGAAAGTACCAGTTGTCAAAAAAGAGCAGAAAACTGTTGGTGGTGATATTTATAAAAAGGGGATAGGAAGAAGTATAAAACATTGCTTATTACCAGTCAAATTCATGTAGGAAGTAATAACGAATGGAGATAAAATTGTAATTTTAAAGCTATTAACTATCAATAGAATTTTACACACACAAGAAAATCTAAGACGAAGGGTTTACTATTTCAAGTACCTATTTAAACTTAAGCCTGGTGCTTAACGGCAGACATTAATAAATATGCTTACTAAATAATTTTCCACAGTTTAAAAAAAATACACATTTCTATTATTTATATAGTACAAAGCATAAAATATTCATAACACCAACATCAAAAACAGGCAAGTTCAATAACTAGCATTTGTATAACTACCTTGAAAACCAAAGTGACCAGAAAAATTAAATGAAATGTACTTTTTACCTTCAGAAATTCACTTCTGATAATATCAAACTTCTGTTTTTCATGTACAGCTCTAGCAGTGTTTGTTCCATCAAAGGGTTCTGCAAGATCAAACACAAACATTCAAAATGTTAAAAAAACCCTAGAGCTCGGCTGTCTACACTGAACAAGTGATCAGACAAAACCCAGAAGAGTCAACATATCATTGCTTTCCAAGACTGTTTGGAGTGGCTGATTCTAATTTGCTTCTCAACCTTTATTTCTATATAACACTAACCTAAAAAAAAAAAAAAAAAAAAAAAAAAAAAAAAAAAAAAAAAAAAAAAAAGCCCCCAACCCTAAATAGTCTAATGGTATGTAATCCATAATAAAGTCAGGATATTGTATCTATTGAAGCACACTATGATTGTGCTGAATTTATGCATCAGTAATTATTTATTACTGTTTAATAGTCTGTGATGACATATCAGAATATGATTTTGAATACTACAATGTTTTGAAACTTACTACACATGAGTCTCTTGGAACTGTTCACTTTAGATTCATCTAATTCACATCTCAATGAAATAAAAGGAGTACAGTAAAATATTTGCTATAACTGTTTATAGAAGATGTAACTGCTGTAAAAACATTTTGTCAGTGCACACCTATTCTACAATATATTTTCAAAATTTAACAAATCTGGGACTTCCACCTTCTAAGAGACTATAAATTTATGCGAGATTTTCCCCTTTTCTGCTAATGTAATTAACACTTTGGAACCTTTTTTTTTTTTTCTTCAATTGAAGCAATAGATACTAAAAAATGATGCAGAGACTAAGCGTTACAATGCACTACAAAACAGATTTTATCGTCTTTTTTGCCTTACTAGAGAACTGCTTAAGTAACATGATATATATTTCACACTGGCAGAATGTATGAAAGTCCTCAAGGGCCACACAACCACAGAAGTATTTCTTAGATCAGCTAGCTTTTTGTTTAGTTAGTTATGAATTGCTTTTATCCAGATAGGGACATATAGTAAAATAAAGTATTAAACAGACATTAAAAGGGGTTATGCAATCATGGAGACCGGGACTTCAAATTTGGAACATGCTCCATGGCACTGAGTTTTTATTTCTGCAAGCTATTTAAATTCACAAAGAAATTGTTTCATGCAATAAACATTGTATTTGGCAGGTTTCTGAAAGGTTTCTCTTCAAACTACCTATCAAATTTTCAGTGGATGTTTACAGGTGGGTTTATTTTACTTCAGAATGCATCATACATTTAGATTGGAACAAAAAACTGTTAGTCAAAAAAAAAAAAAAAAAAGGTACATAGTCCTCTAAAGCCAGTCACATAATTTGACACAGTGACCTACTGCCACTAAGAATTTCATGTCCCTTACCATGTGAAGCAGTACAGCATTTCTTTTGTGTGTCTTAAAAGTGATGTTAACTGTTTCTTTAATGCTAGGACCTTTATGTACTTTCTGTTAAATCAAGAGATACATATTTTTTAAAGCAAAAAGAGCAAAGCTGTAGAATTTTCTGAAACTGTCAGCAGGAAAAAATGGTACTCTAGTCACAAAAGCTGACTCATGTCTTCCCCTTTATTCTTCCTGCATATTTACTGACTGTCAAAAGACAAACTTATTCCCTGGAGCGCACCCAGGATAATTTTGCAATCATCTACTATTTACACCACTACATTTTCTAACCATTAAGACAGTGAGAGTCCATCATAAGTTATTTTGTTCACACAGAGATTAGAGTGTTAAAAGAAAAAAAGTAATACAGCTTCAACACTTGATGCTTGAGGGAAAGCCTAAAGGGGATCATCTTTCCAAATGAAAATACAAGAAACCATAAGACTTCAGAACTGCTGCAAACCAAGCCCTGAGGAATTGTTTTTCAAATTATTTATAACACGTGGATCTGAAAGAATTAAAAGTACAGGCACAAACCAGCTCAGACAGCTTGTGATCCCATTTCCCTAAATGACTATTAATTTAATTGTCTCACAAAACTGCCGTGTTTCTAGCTTTTCCAAACTGTGTCTTTTTCAACAGGAGAGTGTATTATATTACCTAATATAGATAAGATTTAAACTGAAAACAGAATAGTTGCTAGCAATTTAGAGCTTCTGACAGCGAATGTTGACAAACATGAGCTAAAAGCATTGTTCTCTGTATCCCCATAATAGTAATAACCTGCCAGATTTTAAACTGTCTGAAAAGAGCATCTCTACTATATCTGTTTCTCTAACAGCAGAAATATAAGTAATAATCAGTCTTAAGGCCAATAAAAATTAAAACAGAACACAATTTTTTATTTCAGCAAGCCTAAATACAGTGCTACATGCAGAATTATGGCAACTTGCAGGCATAGATTTTAAAATATTTAAAATATTCTAAAAAATACATGCAATAATACCAATTACTGAAATTTTAGTCTGCTAACTGGAAAATCTGATGAAGACTTCGAAACCAGAATATGTTGACATGTTTAGCTAGATTTTAAAGCTTCTTCTCAAAGTACACAGAAGTTTATCTATGTACTTTCTTAAACTAGTTCAGTTTAACAGCTGTTATAAATATGAAGTCTACTTTTGAGTTGAAAGAGGAAATTTAGTTTTCCCCTTCTAATTTATAAGTAAAAACTTTGTATGTGAGGCTAAAACCCATTCTTAATAAAATCTTGAAGTGCATTGTAACAGAAAGGAATCAGATGTGCCACCTATAGATAATTTTGCTTTTTTAATAGTTTAAATGCAAAATGCACTCTTAAGGAAAAGCCGTATCTAATCAAGCCCATTTAATTCAAATTCTAAAATGTTTATTTTGTATCCTGACATTCTATTTTCCAACCTGGCAGAAAGAAAACCTAATTATTCCACCACTTTGTCATGTCATAAAAACTTGAGAGCTTGAAACACACAGTCTCCCTGCAACAGAGCAGATCAGCAGCATGTGACAGCAGCAGATACAGCTGCCCAGCATTCCCACCTCCCACATTCAGACCAGAGCCTTGGCAATGCCTGCACTACGCTATCCAGAACCATTTCAGCTGTGCAGATACTCTTATTCTCACATTCCTCAACTCTGAGACTGCAGAGTTAAGTGTGCTGTCATCTTTCAGTGTATTTTTTCCCCTATGACTGGTAGCTGATTCTTTTCCCCCAGAAGTCAGATAAAGAACCGGAATCCAATCATGTGGCTTCACACTGCCGTACATATGATTACAACCAAGTTGGTGAGCTCTGGGCCGCAGAATAACTAACTTCACCAGCAGGTAATTGTTCTCTGCACAGAGCAGCACAAATACACATGGGTGGACTCCCACTTCCAGCAATCTAGAGCCATGTCTGTCCAGCCACCACAGGACTTCTGTATTATCACTCTTCTCCCCCAGCAAAATTTTCCCAGTCTCTTAATAGCAATTTCCATACCATTTGGCTCCTGTCCAAGTTCTATTCCTCTTTTACCATGAGCTTCAACCCTTGATATCCTGATTCTAATTGCTACCATTTATTTACAGCTGGGGCTCAGGCCACCTCTCTGATTTCAAACCTTCCCTCTTCATCCCAGTGTCATAAAGCACCTACTTCTAATTCTGCTCCCCTTCCACCTTGGTTCCTTCTCCATGGTCCCTTGTCAAACCGATTCCCCTTTACCTGCTGCATTCCGATTCTCACTCCCTTTTCTTATCTCTGTGTTACATGTTTCCAGTTACACAGCACTTCTCAGTCCCTTCCCTGCTTCTCTTTTCATTCTCTTAACATCTCAGTCCTTCTCTTGGTATATTATCTTCTCTTTCTCTGGTCCAAGCTTTATCTCTTGTGCATGCTGACTGTTTACCTTCTCCATGTAGATTCCCCACAGCGGTTGAAAGATATCAAGAGCACATTAAACAGATTCCCTGTATAGTACTACTGCCCAGTTGAGCCTGCACTAAGAAGGCTGAGACCTGCAACTCCAGAAGGTAGTCTGGGTTTACTGGAGTAACAGTTCTGGAGGACATCACACTCTCTGCAGAAACTGTATTCACAACCCAGCCAAAAACAGTAGCCACAAGGGGATCAACATATGCATAACCTAGTCCCTGCTAGGAATCGGGATGCCAGAGCATTTCTAGAACAAAGAATATTCTTAGAGAGGAATCTGAATATGTGCCTGCTGTGTTTTTGCAGAAGCTCAATCTTGGCAAAACTGGCGACAATTTTTGCAGAGCAGGAAAACACACACTACCGTCATAAAGGCCACTCCTCGTCAAAGTCCTAATCCTTGTTCCAAAAGTAACAGGGCAATGAGTGCTCTTGAAGAAAAGGTCAGGAGAACTATTTTTAAACACTATAGAACTTAAAGCTTCCTTCTCAAATGTTTTTAGTGGGACTCTTTCCAAAACGATTTACATTGGTTGAACTTCATTTTCTCCATAAATGTATTACATATGTGTATCATTAAAACACAGCCAAGATAAAGACTAATTGACAGACTTATGTATTTAGTGTCTTAACAGTTAAAAATGATAGTGCAGCTTTACATTTTACCTTCTACACAAATAAATTTGTTTCTCCATTCGATACCATCAGGTCTTGGAATAGCTTTGGCCTCACGGACTGAAATCATGTGATGGCTCCAGCTAGGGAAAAGGAAAACAATTTGCAGAACTTTTAACTCTTTATTCTAAATTAGTAATATCAGGTTTACATTAAAAATCATCAAATTGCTATGTCACAAGCCTGGACAACACAGTCATTTATAATAATGACTAATTCAACGTAACAGTCTAATCTTCATAATTCATTATATAAGAGTAAGGAATGATGGGTAGGAAACAAGAAAAATTTTCCACTAACAGAAGCTTATTTATGAAAACATCTGCAAAACAGAACACCACAGGTGTCCATGTGTAACATATATTCACAGAGTAATTTTTTTTCAAAAAACAACGTCAACTTGAATCTGGACATCTACATTTATATCCAAGTTCAAAAGAAATTATAGCCTCAAATCTATCTTTCACAATTTTCTGCAGGGAGAAAAGGAATGTAAGGAATTTAAAAGCAGATGAAGTCACATACTGCATTCCATTAAAAACAAAATAAAGATACATAAAGATAGTTTGCTTACAGACCAGCATTCCTAGTGCAAGAAATCTATTATTAGACAGCACTAATGCTTTGTATATACTGAATTTTAGATCTCCTACAAGTGTAACAACAGAGCAAAAACACACACATGTTTGAAGATACTCTACAGCTTTCTACATGCAATTTTACAACAGCAAAACCATAGGAAATGATCGGCAGGAAACAGGAACGGCAGGCAGTTTACAGGGCAATCTTTATGATGTGCTAAGCATCTTTATGATCTTTATGACGCTTGGCACAACAATATGCCAAACGTAATGGAAGCCAAAGCAACCACTTGCAGTTTTATGTTCTCAGCCACACAGTTAGTTTTCAGCTGCTCTTCACTAAACCATGAAACTATCATACCAGTGAAATGCCCAGATCACCAACAATGTGCCACCATATGTGCTGACTAAATAGGGCCTAGAAATAGCTGGGTAGTGTGCTGCTAGCTGTACTGGTGTTGTGTACACCTGACATGATCTCCCAACTGAATCAATCTTTTGATATAATGTAAAGAGAGAGGAGATTTGCTGGGTGCGTCAGCCACCTGCAGTGAATCTGTAAATATCAACAGTAAATCAAAATACAGTCTATAATTCATCAGTTAAATTTGGAAGTTTGTGCTCCTATGCCACAGATCAGCTGTCATAACTCCATTAAGTCAGTGGTGATGAGACAGTTTATACCAGCTAAAAATCTGTGCCAGTAATTCTACAAATTATCTTGGATGCAACTCATGATTAAAATCACTTATGAAAGTGAACCAAGTGAACACATGACATTATTATTCTATTTAAGAGGAAGAGCAGCCTATTTCAAAAAGGTGCAGGACACAGTATATGAAGCATAGTTTAGGATACCTCAGATTACTTGTTCACCCACTGCTGCGTATATTTAGATTTTCCTTGATATATTCTTAAGAAAATTAGTACGGGTGATAATCATTTCCAGCATTCAATGCAAACTAAAGCTTTCACTCTAGCCCATCAACTCGCCCTTTCCTTAATTCCTATAGTAGAACAATTTGCAAGAAATAGAGATACTGTGATGCGTGGGGTGGGGGGCTGTGGGGGGCGGGGAAGTCACACAACAAAGTAGGTAATCTCTGTTTGGTTAAACCAGGCAGTATTGTTTCACTTCAAACATGTAATTCTTCTCTTAACTTCTTTTCCTCTAGGTTATACTTGACTTGAATTCCTCATCAAGAAAGAAAGAAGTGCATTTATAATACAATGGCTTAGCAAAAAGCAACAGAAAAAAGTGACATTTCTAGCTATTTAAACAGCTTTTTATTTAAACTTGAAAACAACTACTTCATCTAATAGTCTCATTAAACCTTCACTACCCCTGTCTTGGTACCAAAATCAGCTTGAATTAGGAATGAATTACCAATAGCAAATTATTTGTGTATCAGTTTTAACCTTTTTAGCTTGCACTGATTTCATTATTGCCAATATAAAGCAAATATTCTCTGCGTAGACACTTTCAATCCACAAGTTAACAACAGTCATTTAAACATGAAAAGCTGTTTCAATTATCAGTTATTTTGGTGTCACTGCCCACATTAGGTATATGCTCCTCATACAGAAGGTAAAAATTTGAAAGAAAAACACCAGGCATATCCAGGTCTAAGTGTGTATGAATATCCTAGAAATAGATTTAAAAGCTTATCTTTTCCAGAGCATTCTTGTAAGCCAAAGCCACTTGCACAAATACACTTAAGACGGGTACAAATTGCAAGCATATTTAATTTAATATACTATTAAAAAATGATCCCTTTATTACCTGACCAATTCTACCCTTAAGAGAGCTGTGAGCAACTGTATTTTATATGTTGTCACAATAATGTAAACAATCTTTTATCATGCCCACCAAATACAACTTAATCAGTGAGTAGTCTTAAACAACTCCTATGTAACTTGAAACAATACATTTAAGAGAAGTACAGTCCCAAAGGACAATCTCTACGTTCTCTAGCAGTAATATCAGGGGAGCAAGGCCTTGCTTCAAGGTCTCGCTTTATAAAGAGACAGCCAAGTGAAAACCTGCTGCCTTCACTCACAGCTGCAGAAATGAAATCAGACACCCTCTCCAGGGGGCCTGGGAAACATGGACCAGTTTTCAAATACTTTCTTTTGAGGACACCTCCATACATTTTTTACTTGGTCACATTCACTGTGTGATCAGTGGACCCTTGATAGTTTGAAATACTTAAAGTTAAAATGTAGTTATAAGCATACTTTTAGCCAGTTGTATCATGCCAAACATTATGCAGACTTGAACTTTTATGGCAAGCTATTTATACAACCACGTTGGCAAATCAAGCTTTGCCATATGTAGTGTGTAAGTCCAACATATACAGCAATTTCCAAATCACATTTCTGTTAACTTAAGAAGGGGGATAAAAATGACTTCTTATGGAGTCCGAAGATCCCAGAGTAGGACTATGGAATGTGCACTGTATAAATACATGGTAATCAGCAATTTGCTGAAAGAGCTTATCATCTAATTAAAAAAAAGGCAAACTAAAAGCATAGGGGAAAAACAAACACAGCACAAACAGATAAACTTATTCATGGCTGCACAGAATGCAATGTTCCTGTTTCTTCCTTTGTGCTGCTCCTGTTTCTTTCTTTGTGCCCATTCTGCTCTTAAATATAATATTATTATTACATCAAGTAAAATAAAACATAGATTCCAACTGAAATATCTACTGGCCTTTGCTAGACTGAGGGGGAAGTTTAAAACAACTATTTCCATTTTCCCTTCATCTTTCTGACCAATATATGTAAAACAGTTGATCAGTTATGCATTCCAGGGAGGTGGCATCAGTGACTCATTCTGTCCAAAATGATGATCTTCACACATGATCTGATTGTTCTCAACTGCAAAACGGATACTGTATATCACACCTTGTAGGGTTGTGTCCTGCTCCATAGACAGGAATCTACAAAAGTCACCTCTATGAAAATTTAAGTAGTATTCTCTTTAGTAATCTTTTCAAACACATTACAGTTGATTAGTGAAAGTTCACTGGTGCAGTACAGGCCATTTAAATGTGACCTTACTTAACAGTCACAGTATCTGAAATATAATCTCAAAATTTCTGTATATAAAAACACTAGTATATGCTTTAAAGGGAAAGCAAACACTGGAAAAAATGCTTGTTACAGCAATAAATATTAAATACATTCAGGAGTAAAATACTAGTTATACCAAAATCAGCTTGAATTAGGAATGAATTACCAATAGCAAATTATTTGTGTATCAGTTTTAACCTTTTTAGCTTGCACTGATTTCATTACTGCCAATATAAAGCAAATATTCTCTGCATAGACACTTTCAATCCACAAGTTAACAACAGTCATTTAAACATGAAAAGCTGTTTCAATTATCAGTTATTTTGGTGTCACTGCCCACATTAGGTATATGCTCCTCATACAGAAGGTAAAAATTTGAAAGAAAAACACCAGGCATATCCAGGTCTAAGTGTGTATGAATATCCTAGAAATAGATTTAAAAGCTTATCTTTTCCAGAGCATTCTTGTAAGCCAAAGCCACTTGCACAAATACACTTAAGACAGGTACAAACTGCAAGAATATTTAATTTAATATTCCTGTGAGAGGAACGGCTGCAGACACCAAGGTCAGTGAAAAAGGAGAGGGAGCAGTAATGCTGCTTCTGGCAGAGATTCCCCTGCAGCCTGTGGTGCAGCCCATGGTGAGGCCGGCTGTGCCCCTGCAGCCCATGGACGCCCACGGAGGAGCAGAGATCCCCCTGCAGCCCAGGGAGGACCCCACACCAGGGCAGGCGGATGCCTGAAGGAGGCTGAGGCCCGGGGAGGACCTGTACTGGGGCAGCCATTCCTGAGGGGCTGCACCCCGTGGGAAAAACAACCCATGCTGGAGCAGTTTCACGAAGGACTGTAACCCATGGGAGGGACCCCACGCTGGAGCAGGGGAGGAATGTGAGGAGTTCTTCCCTTGAGGAGGAAGGAGCAGTGTAAAGCGACAAGTGATGAGCTGACCACTTCCCTCTTCCCTCTTGTGCCGCTCGGGGAGGGGGTCGGGGGGGGGGTGGGAAAGGAGGTAGAGATAATTGAAATGAAGTTAAGCCCAGGAAGAGGGAGGGGTGGGGCATGTTACTTTGTTCTCTCTCTCATTATCCTGCTTTGATTTCAAGAAAAAAAACAAATAGGTTTCCCCAAGTTGAATGTGTTTTGCCTGTAATCGTAACTTTAAGGATTTCTCCCTGTCCTTATCTCAAACCTCAAGCCTTTTTCTTCTAATATCTCTCCCTGTTTCCTTGGAGGGCGGGAGAAGTAAGAGAGAGACTGCATAGTCTGGTCCCAAGTGGGGCTAAACCACAACAACTGTGTTCACAAGCACCCAAACCAGAAAAGTCACATTAGGTATTTTTCTTGCATTTGGAGCAGATCTTCTCTCCTAGTCTGCACAGGTAAAACAGAAACTTATTCCTTAGTGGAAAAGATATTTACTTTCATATATGAGAAGATTAACAGCTCGTTACACAGACAAGTAGTAAAGGATGCATATAGTGTCCCACATAAATTGGGAACTTAAGGATATCTTCCAGCAAGGTCGTCTAATTTACCTGTTTCGCAAACAGCACCTTGCCAGCTGAAAAGACAGGTACTCAGAAGAAACTTTTAGGACAAGAGACCATTCCCTTGTCTGCAGAGACTGAAGGAAAATACTTTCTCTGAAAATAGGCCAGGTTGGATGGGGCTCTAAGCAAACTGATTTGGTTGAAAATGTCCCTTCTCCTTGCAGGGGGGTTGAACTAGATGACCTTTAAAGGTCCCTTCCAACCCAAACTATTGTACAATTCTATGATTCAAAAATCTCTCAGAATCAGGCTTAAGCGTGCATAAAGTACAATTACTTAATTAGTTGCTACAGGTCATACAGATTTAGCTTACGTATTCCACATGTGGTACACACCCCAGCAATGTTTTCTTATAAGGACTTCCTGATTGTTCATTTCTTACATTGAAGAAAATTACGAGCACTTCAAAAATTGATATGAATATCCAGCACTTATACATCGTGTTCTCCTTCCAGAAAATTGTTAATGATGCACACACAAAGGACAGCAACATATATTGTTATATGACATAAAGTGATGGAGCAATAAAATTTTAGAATAATATTATTTTTGAAAATTGCAGAAAAATTAGGCAGGTTTTGCTATCTATGTAACTGCAGTCACATATGCTAGACTTCATACGTAATCTATTAATCGTGAGAGACAACTAGTAGTTTTAGGATTGTCAGGAAAATTTATTATTCTGTTTGTTAAAAGTTAGTCTAACATAGCTCAGGTGATTAAGAGGGATGGTAGAACAAAGTTAGGCCTGGAGGATGAAGTGTAAAATAGGCCCTGAGCCAGTACCTTGTAAATAAAGAAGATCAAGGAACACTGTGACCTGTTCTCAAGACCATATATGGAGATTTTAAGGAAGGTTCAATGAGCAGATTCAAGGAGGGGGCGCTCTGATGACCCCTGGGATCACCAGATGACACTCGACGCAAAAGACTGAGCATGAGCAAGTGGTTGGGGAATATTATAATAATTTCTAGGAGAACTAATGACTACATATCAATATTCCAAGCACTGTTGATGATTATGTATGAAACTACTGAATATATTCCGTCTGGATTTTTAGAACGGCATACATGCTAAGTGGAAGGATCCTCTGTGCATCCAACACTGCAATAAAGAACGCCTGCTTCTTAATGCTACAGAGGTATTAAGGAGATTGATTCCTGGTTTTGGTGACAATATGAACCATCTGCCTCAGAAACAAGTTTTTTAGAAGATATTTAGGCTTATGGAAGTACAACCATTTCATATTTTATACTGACAAGCACTTTTCTCAAGTGATAACTTGGCAAAATGTTTGTAATCTACAGCTTTCTTGGATGCCCTCACAACGTCAGCTTCTCCTTCTCTTCCACAAGGAAGTCCAAATGCCCAAATTAAATTCAGATTCTAGCAAACCAACAAGGTTAGTGAACCAACTATATATGGGAGAATTCTTCACTAGGTGTGGCCTATATTGATGTATATTACAGTGAAAGTAAGGAGCCATCTGGTCAGTTACGCCCATTGACTCAGGGTGACAGAAGACAAGTGTAGCTATTAAGGTCCAAATAATTAATATCACAATCAATATGTTGAACTACAACTAAGAATAGATTTTTCTTGCACATAGATAGGCAGTTTTAGAGTAGTGTAATATAGCAAAATCCTGCTATTTTTACAGGACAAAGCTCTCTAACTTCTGGGAGCTATTTTACAGGATAGGATGCTTGGCTAAGCAAAAGATGTCACACACTCTTTATCAGCATTCCTGTTGTCCTTTAGTCTTTCCACCCAATTCCTCCCTGTCAGTTACCACCCCTGCTTTACTGCTATTCTATCCCTTCAAGGGTTGTATAGTGTTCATACATTGAATAGAGGGAATCAAAGTTTTGCTTATTCTAAAACACTAAGATGAGCTTATTACTTACTCAAATTCTGTGGCATAATATTTGAAGAAGCCTATTAGCAAATCTCCAAGGCTTGATCCATTTTTTGAGATGTAAGGAGGAATGGTACATGGAACTTGATGAACAAGATGTAACTGCATAGTAGGATCAAAAGATTCCTGTCAAAATAAAATCAGAGAGTATGTATATACATACACAGACAGCCTTAATCTGGGCACATATATTTTTCACAATTAAAAAGCTACCTATCATTTGCTTCTTAGAAGCTCAAGGACAACTTACAAGCAAAGGACTCTATCTATTTAACTCCCCCTGAACTTAAGCAGAAACATCTTGAATCATCTTGCACAGGAGTGTTTCAGACCATCCCTTGCCTTGTGTTTGCTAAAGAATTTTAACAAGGGACAATCTCTGAACTCGACTTGTATTTACATGCTAGTAAAACCACATGAGCAGAAGCTGAGCAAGGTAGCCTGCACCGAGCTGGCTGCAGTTGAACTGAGAACTGTCAGTTGAACTGACCTAAGTAGTGAAGTTCCCATAACTGTGGTACCGGAACAGTCCAAAAAGAAGGTCTGACTTATTTTTCCCACAGCATAGAGTTAAAATTGCAATTGAAACCCACTGGCTCTAATATGAACCTGCATCCTCCCATATAATGAGTTCAAAGACTGCAGCAGCACCTCCTCTAGCCAACCTATCTGAAAGAATAAAAAAAAAGTTATACAAAACATTTGAGTACACAGAACGTAGCATTTAAGCTGAAGTATGCTTTTCTTTGTGGGGCAGGGGGAGACAAATTCAGATTTGCTATGGCAGTTTAAAAGGGAATCTAACAAAACTAAATTAACATGTTTTTAGATCTGCTATACTGTTCGGGTGTCCATTGCATCCCTTAGGTTCTTCTGGGAGACCGGGGTACATGGAGAAGAACCTATCTTCTCTTGCTAGAGAAACAATTTTTAAAACCTGGTAATACCAGGATACTATGTTTTACAGCAATGTTGTGTATTTTAAGGAAAATGAACCCAAGATACACAAAAGCAAGCTTTACATTCACATAAATAAATATATCTATATAAATTTAGGAACCTGCTCAGTCATTAACTGTGCTGTATCTCCCCTCCCACTCTTTGTTATTTTGAAGAGTAGTTTCAGGCATGACTCAAACTTTATAGTACTAGAATATCAGTGGAAGCACTACACACTGTATTACTATTTCCATGTTCATAGCTGGCAGTGCTTCCTCTGGGAAAAGTATGGTTAGCAATCAAACCAGTACGACTGGAAATTTTGGGACTCCTATACTCTTTTGTCAATTCTAGCATAACTTCCTTGAACCTTGCACAACACATTCTGGGAAAAAAAAAAAAAAAAGGCCATTCTTCCAGCTATGAAAATTTCAAGTCTTGTTCTCGCATGTTGTAACTTTGCATATAAAATACTATTATAGTTAACAGAGTTCAGAATTTAACAGCTTACAGTCCAACAGAACACACCAAAAACATGGAGGGAGACAGACATAAAAAGCCAATATGCAGCATATAAAGATCTAAAAGGGGAACAGCTGTTCCTATGTTATATAGTATATACAGTTTTAATCCCAAAGGTAATCAGACAAGTACTAGAGTGAAAGTCACTGTTTGCCCATTCCCACGGAAAGCTGAAAAAGAGTCAAAACAAATTAATTTGGTATTAGCAGGAAACAGCTCATGAGGAAATGGACACAAAGTGGGGAAAAAGGAATGAGAACAAGGGTTGCTGACCTCCAAACAGTAGAAAACAGAAATGCAATGAAGTTACTAGAGCAAATGTCTACTAAGACTAACAAGTACATGTTTGGAGGCAGCAGACATTTTGAAGAGGAGAATTTTTAATTTTTTTTTTTAATGCATTGAATGTTCAAGTGCCTGAGAACTTCTCAACTGCAAGAAAAATCTGCCACCACAGGGAGGTTGGCATACTGAGCAGCTAAAAAATTTAGAAATTGGGACATTATTTTTCAGAATAATGAATAAGCTATTTTCTTTAGCACTATTGCAAGCTTAGAGAAGATGTTGCTTTTTCTTATCAGTCTTGACCTTAAGTACATTTTATTTATGTTTCATATTGATCACAATTAATTAATTTTTATTACTGTTTGTACATCATTTGACTAAGAAAAAAGTAAATCAAGTTATAGTAACAGCAAAAGACAATATTTCAAATATAATTGTAATAAAACTTAGAGCAAAAAAATGGTAATACATGTGTCTGTGTGTGTATGCTTACATCCAGAAAAAACGAGAGAGGGAAAAGATATCTAATACAACTTTATCCGAAGATTCTTTTCAATAAGATTTCTTAGCAGTTAATGAAATGGGAATTTACAAAGCCTTGCAGAGTTTTAAAATCACAAAACTGTATTTTGAAAAGGGTCATTATGATAGAGGCATAGCCCAGAGGAAGGCAAGTTCAATTTAATGAAACCTGCAGTTCCAAGTATAAATGTATATATAAATAATGTCTAAATATTGTATAAATATGCTTTCCCCACAAAGGTCAGCCAAATCAAAGTTTTCCTTACTCAGAAAGGCATCTGCCTTCAAAAATAAATGCTAATTATTCTGTACAACTGCTCCAGTAAAAATGCAAGTACCAGTCTATAGCTGCTAATCATCTAAAAACCCAACCACCTAGTTAAACAGACACATGTATAAATAATTCCCATCTCCACTTATTTTAGTGGTTATACCACTATGAAAATGACTCTTGAAAAGAAAACTAAGCATTAGAAAATGGAAAGCATGACTGAAACGACTTTTTTGGAAGAAAATAAGATTTTTTTATACTAATGCAAACTGTTAATCACATGTTTCTGATATTGTTAGTTAACATATTTTTTTTTTTTTAACACAGTGAGCTGCTGATCACCACATGTAGAAGGAGGAAAAAAAAAAAACAGTTTCATCTTTCCAAAATACAGAAATTCTTTTTATGGAAGAAATTGCTATTACCAGATTAGAAAGTTTTACATGTAAAACCAGATTAATTATTATTTAAAATTGGGTATTGGGAAGACTTAGTGAAAACTGCTGTCAAGATATACCAACATTTAGTATATCAATAACCAAAAATGTCGTTTGTTCAAAGTCCTTTCTTAATGAAGCAGTCACTCAGTGTCCAGTGAACAGGATACCTAGGCTCATTATTCTGCTTTGCCACAGACAACCCATGAAAATCCATTGCCTCAATCTGCCCCCATTCACCTGCTGTAAAACAAGGATACAAGCACTTTTTTTTCTTGCTAGAGGGACTTGAGGACTTGCTAGAGGGACTTGGGGAAGAACTAGATAAACAGAACAAGATACAGCTTATAGATTCTCCACATAATGGAGACTGGTAATAAAATAGAACTACAAAGCATCTTTTAAACTAGCTTAGTCTCAAGAAGGCCTTCCCTGTAAGCTTTCCCTTCATAACTTGCTCTAGAAGGCAAAAAATTCAGCTTCTTTTAAAACTAGTCCCTAATTTCCTTGCTGTGTCTTTGCCTCATGACATCTTAAGAAATGGAAAAGAAATTCAGGATCTAATTGAGTAACAAATATAAATAAGCTATCCATTATTTCAAAATACCCCAGAAAAAGGGACCCCAAGGTCTTTTTTCCTTTTTTGCTAGATATCTAATCTTTACCTCAGTTGGCTGATTTCTCAAGGAAACACTAGCATTCAGCGACATGCTTCATGTTCAAGCTACATCATGCTTACACATATTCTCATTCCATCTTACACACTGGAAAGGAACACAAGCGTATATAAAAAAAGTCTTTAAATTTAATATCTTAATATATAGTAAGTTCAACTCTAACTGTGCAAGACTCTTATTCAAAAAAGTTTACAGTGGTAACATCAGTACATTATTTTGTCATTTTTGATAGGTATCTATATTTGCACATATAAAATAGCCTTCTCCAGTCTTATAAATGAACATTTAACTAATGTTTATACGTTAATAAAAGCGCAGCTCTAAGAGTGAAACAAATTGTATCTGCCCAAGGACTGACTCCCATGCATGAAGGAGTACAGTAAGCACCATCCTATCTTCTGCCTCACTCTTTGCCAGATATGCCTTCTCATTAAGCTGAGGCAGCAAGAAACAAAAACATGCTCAGGCTAGAGTCTACAAAGTTCACAATCCAGAGCACTAGAGGAGAGTCACTTCCATCTGGGTTTAAGCTAATAGGCCAGGCTGCTCTGGTACATGGGAGACTCAGGCGCGTGTTCCCATCTGACTCCCAGTTCACCTCTGGCACACACACAGACAAAACAAGCAGAAGCCGTAATGGCCTAAGCCACCACAAGCTCCCCAGAGCTCATCTGTAAAAGTCCTGACTTGAAGGCAGGTTCTATATAGACTTCAGAACTGATCAACCCATTTTGTGGGTTACTCTTATCTACCCCATTTGGCGGTGGGGGCAGGACCCCCCAGAATCCAACCCCATATCTGATATGGTCCAATACTCCTTCTAAACTAGCAGTTGCAAAACATATCAGCTTGGTGACAGCTGGTGATTCCCCCGTGGGAAAAGAACGCACAGATGGGCAGATCTGGTAGCTTTCCAGGACTTCTCACCCTTCATTCACATCTGGAGTAGGGATACACTGAGTCACAGAGTCTGCCTTTTGTTTCTTGCTCAAGGTAAGTATTTCTCTTTTACGTGGCACCTACAATTTAAAACAAGTAGTTTCCTTCAAAGTACAGAAATATTTTCAGGCTGCAGAAAGAGCAACAGATTTGATTTTGAAAAAAAAAAAACAAAAAAAACGGTGGTTTGTTTCAGAAGGGGAGAAGCAGTATTTATCTGTAATATTAGGATGGAGAGACAGCTTTGACCAGCTACAACCACAAGAAAAATGTATGGTTTCTCTGGATACTGATATTTGCCTGGGCTTTGCAATTATTACTGCAAGCTACAAGACCAGAATTGTTTTGGTGTATTTCTCATTTTCGATTTCAATTTCTTTGCAATACCAGTATTCAGAACTTTTAACTTTCACAATTTTTAAACACTTAATTATAATCCTATTGGAGATATTAGACCAAAAATACATTTGCAAATTTCTAGCACTGAGGGGTTTTTTTTATTCTTAATCCACAGTTTTGATTTGGTTTTATAGTAAGCATGTATAAAACGTTCTTTTTATTTTATTAGCAATCCTGGAATATTTAGTCTGCCTTCCAAAGCACGGTAACTAACAACAAAAAAAAGTAAATATGGTAAAAAAAAAAATGTTATTCTTACAGCAGTGTTCTAGAAATACAGGAACATGCAAGTGATTTACCACTTTCACATGACACAAGATAAAACCTTGCATTTAGTACAAATTCATTAGATTTTTCATCTTATGGTTATTGTATACTTTTGCTTCAATAATTTAAGCTATTAATATTTTTATAGTGCTCTGAAGGCCTTTACACAGTTGAAACACTACAAATATAAATGTTTGTGATATTATTAGGAGTCAAAAAAAGTTACCAATTCTTACAGTTGTTTTCTTTAAATTACATGCTACACAAAACAAATTACTACAGCATATGAGCTTTAAGCAAACATAATTAGCAATTTTAGCAATTAAAAAAATCCCAACAGATAAAGCTAAGTGTCCAAGAAATGAAAAACAGCTTCAAATCCCTTTGAGTACTAACAATGAAGAAATTAGAAGGTATATAGTACAGTAAAAAATACGAGGGAAAAGACCATAAAAATTTAGTATAGGTATGTGTATGCCTAAGCAGGTTTACAAAATAAAAATAAAACCGCAGTGTACTATAGCTCAAAGCTTTCTTCTGCATCTCCATTACTTTAATTACCCAAAATAGCCGACACCACAGTATTTTCTCCCTTATGCACAGTGTCATCAGATATTCCCAAATCAGCATTATAGGAAATGTAAGAAAGAACAGCTTTCTGATACTACCTCAGCACAATTATCAGCAACAGTAAAAAAAATCATACATAGACAGGGACACCAAACTATGGTAACTATGAATGAAGAGAAATATAAAAAGTGACACATGACAAGAAAGGTAAGGAGGAAGTATTTTAGGAATTTCTGTAAGTTATAGAACTTATTTACAGAAATAAGAACTGTTCAAGAACTATCTATCTTTAGCTCTTTTGTCCCCAGACAAATATTTAGGAGGGTGGCTCTTATTTGTAGGTAATCTTCCTCAGATTAAGTCTCACTAATTACAGCCCTATCAAAGCATACCAATTCACAGAGAAATTCTCTGGAAATCAACAAGAGTATGATCTGCACATAACAGCAAAGTCCCCAAAAGGCATTTTCTTGTGGGACTGAAGCCCAGTTTTGTAAGGTCTCAAAAGTCTCCTTAGTAAACATGTATCATTCACACTCTGCACTCAGAAATAGCAGGCAACTCAATAGCTGTGGGAAGGTATGGAATTCTGAAACACCACAGTTGGATGGAAAAAACACTACTTAACTACTGAAGAATTAGAAAGTTACAGGTTACACAGGATATTTTCAGGCTAGCATAAAGAGAATTAGGTCAGCAGCTCTCATTAGCACTCATTTCCAACCGTGTGTGAAATCTTCTCATACGTAACAGACTGTTTTCACTAAAGAAATTATCAAAAGCAGCAAATACACTAACATAAGTGTGAAAAAGGTTATCAATGACCAGGCTTACAGACTGTGTTTAATTTAATCCATTAGAGATACTTAAGAATTCATATATTTTAGATAAGCAGCTTCATACACATATATGGTGTAGTAAATTCATAAGAAACACTTACTGGGTAATTTTTTTGGAGGGATGGAAGGATGGGCTCAGCTAGGGCTAAAAAAAAAAAAAGTTTAAAGTTGCTTTGATTCATGTAATTCACAGGAAACAATATCATACCAACTACATCAAAAGGTTGGACTGCAATTCCATCTTAAAAATATCTATCAAGAACTTCACTCTCATGCATTCTGTAAAATAAGTTATTCAGCAAATACTTCTATTACTATATTTTGTATATAGTAGTATAAGGACTTCACTCAGCTAAAGGAAGCTGTTACTAAGATACTACTATTTGTAGAAGACATGAAAAATTCTACAGCAGCTGGATATGACTTCACTTTAAAAATTAATGATAATTCATGGCTGTAAGAAACTTGTCTAGATTCCCTAAAGAAGAAATTAGAGCTTCACTCATTTTTGTTTTCCTACATCTAGTACAATATGATTCTATCACAGCACAGAAGTCTCCAGATACTGCAAAAGTACACATTCTTCAGCTGTGAAGTATTATATACTGAGTCTCCAAAAGTAACCTGAAGTGCTTAACACACTTGGTAGGCATTGCTAGCGAAATCCTCCTGAAATACATAAATACAGTCTAATGGTGTTAAGTGGTCTACTAAATGGCAAACAGGTCATAAAGACTATGTAGATATTAATGATACTAGTAAACACAAAATGAACTAAGCAGTTGAAACTTTTATGAAGGCCATGGATGGGGAGAGGATCTATTGCACAATACAAATAACTGGGAAAAAAACTTATCTCCCAGGTTAGGTGGTCCTACAGACAGACAGAAAAAAAAGCCTGAAGTATTCACATCCCACTCAAGACTTAGGGCAGCTACAGAACTGTTAAGAGTACTCCTCATATTAAAGGTTTAACATCATGTCTTCAGCATGTTTGTTTTTTTTTAAAAAAAAAAAAAAAAATTGGTCTACATAATTCACTAAGGAGAATGATAATTACTTAGAATCATAGGATATTTGGGTTGGAAGGGCCCTTTAAAGGTCATCTAGTCCAACCCCCCTGCAAGGAGCAGGGACAAGTTCAGCACACAGAACTTTGACTTGGGACTTAATTCACACCCCAGACAAGGTCTCACAGGGATGAGATGTAACAGAAGCGTGGACTTCCTCTAACGAAAGAAAGAAATAGGGGGATAAGCTCATTTCAGTCTATTCCTTGAGAACACTTCTGGACCACATAGGTTTCCTGAATTCTCAACAGGGATCCTTAGATTCTCAGGTGAAGCTCTCCAGCTCCATATAGATGTTCAATGTTTCAGTATATTCAAGTCACAAGAAAAGATATTGCCACGGGTAGTCAAACATCCCAATTTCTAATGGTCTTTGACATCTGTCACAGAAGACGGTAATCAGTGGAAAAATCTAATCACATAGTAGTGGATTCTTGCATGTACATATCCACCATGTTCAGTCCTTTGCTCCTCAGAAGACAGAAAAATGACCCCACAACATTTGTTGTCCCTTTAAATTTTCTTGAAGGTCCCCAATAAAAAACAAGCACAAAACCCCCAAGCCACACCCAAAACCCAAACCAAAACCCACTGAAATTGTTATGTTTAAGTTTTCCCCTTTATTATAAGGCATATATTTGTTAACTAGAGCTTGAGTTTATTTTGTAGTTACATAGTGTCCTGCAGTTACATTAATTTTTTTTTTTTAACCTTTTTAAAGCTGTTAACTCTGCCTCCAAAGAAGAGGTCCACTTGTTAAAGAAAAATGCAACACTAAGGAGGAGTAAACCCACTTCATTTTCAGATTTTTCTGTGTGAAAGATGACTCCTGCTGGTGTTTAATTTTATTAATTGGAAAACTACACAAATATAAACTTAAAAGGGACAGTTTCAATACGTAAAAAAAATACTTACTCTGTAAATAGTGCAAAACCATCAATACAAGACTATAGCTGCTTAAAGTACCACGACTGGCATCATTTATGTCATGAAAACTCGCCCACTTCTTAACAACAAGTACTAATGGACGAACTCGACTCTCAACTGCAAGTAAAATAAATACGTCTCAAAAAAAGTACATTTATCTAGACAGTAATCAATCAACATTTGTTCTTACTCGATCTACATGATACTTTTGTATTCTAAGGTCACCTTCTGCAACAATTTTATAGAATTCACTTAGTTATTCTACAACTACTATCCATCTTATAAAAATCAGAAAAAAATACTTGCATTTGAAAAGTCTTTTGAGTAGTAAGATCCGCAGACATATTACAAGGGTACATGCAGATAAGACAAAACTGGATGCATCTGTCAATGTAGCAGTGTCACATTCTACTTTTAAGTTCTCTCCAGTTCATTGTACTAATTTTTCCTGAATTAACTTGCTGCCAGGACACATCATTTTTTGTTAAATCAAGACACATGCTTTTCATTAGAAAAGACATAAATACAGTCATATTCCAAGTATGATCTTCTGAACTTCTAGGGAATATAGATATCCTTCTAATTAAGGTAGTAATGTGTTGTAGGGAGATGTCAGTCACCACCACCTCCTAGGGATCTTGCAGCTTACTTAATTTATTATTTGCAGATACCTGGAAGCAGATCAAGTCAAGTCAAGTGCCCTATGTTGGCCTTACAGTGCCTTATATCTTCTGGAATATCTTTTCTAAACTGACAACACTGCACTAAGTTTTGTATTCTGCACATCAGGACAGCAGTGTATCAACAGGTAATCACTTCATGCAGGACCACAGACATCCTACAACAGCACCAGTTAGGGTACTCTCTGTTATTCTGAAAATCCTATCAAGCATGTGATTTTATCACAACCTCTTCACACTGGTCCAGCACATATGCCCCTGTAAGTGGTACTCCTTTTCTCAGCATCAATGTCCTGATCTGGAAGACCTTTTAGAAACAACAAAACTCCTTCCCACCAGTCACCTCATTCCTGACATTATTCACCAGTGGGTAAGCTAAAAAAATATAACTATTAGTACCCTGTGAGATGTAGAAGAATTACTGTATAGACATCATATGAACATGCATTAACTGAAACAAGATTTTTCCATGACAGAAAAATGCAAATAGGCTCAAATTCAAATGAGACACTTTTGTGTGTGCATGTCACAGTAGAAAAGATCTCTTTTTAGTTGACCCTACTCTGAGATAAGGTTTTCTGTCTCCTAGTGCCTGTAATTAATATATAACAAAGTTAGTGTGCAACATGGCCAGCAAACTTTTCCTGATACACTTTCATCAGTTAATAAGCTACTCCCTTAAGAAAATGCTCAGTAATGTCATTTGCTCAGAGGTCCAGCTACCACTAATTGAAAAATACGTACCATCAATTGCTGATTTAATTGCAGACATGCCTCCTTAGTCAAACAACCGATAACACAACATCATAGACTTCAGGTTTTAGCTCTGCTTAATCTACCTACATTTTCTGTGGACATTCTATTTCACTTTGCCATATCATCTTTGATGTTTTCTACAGCACCTATGCACCAACACAGAAGGGCCGATTTCAAAATGACACAAGAGCATCTACAGAAATACTTATGATTTTCTTTTCTTTAATCATGCTCACTAAACCAGTCTCTTGTTTGCCTGCGCATCTGATTTGTTCTAATGAAACAAAGAGACCCTTACATCTTCCCCATGAGATGTAATTTGATCTTTTTTTTTTCCTCCCATGCAGGGTGAAGCCCTTCAGCCACAAATTTAAGTGAGCAGGCTAATGCTTTTAATGCTACCCACCCTGGCTGATATGACTTCTAGAAGTACGTAAAGAGACTGTCTAACAAAAGTTCCCATTTACTTTTGTTAGCCTTATGTCATGTGAGAGTTTTCTGGTTCCAAGAAGCCAAGACAGACTATACTTGATACAGTTTGCCTATTTAAGAAGGCCTAGCACATCAAGGAGATAATCTTTTCCATCACAAGTCTCCCTTAGCTACTAACTCACTCCTTGACCTCAAGAAAATAACAGTATTTATACTTCATCAGGAGAAAAAGTTAGTTTTGCTGGCCTTATAAAAGCAGGCATCAAGGCAGAATGGAAGAATAGGTGGGACGCTAGGAGCCCTTCCACTGCTCTTTTCACATCCGGACACTTGTCTGCTCCACAGTGATTTGCTGAGAGGGATAAGGGAAATCTGTGGCAGAAGTTATGAACAAGTATATCAACAGTAGACTTGGTCAAGTGACCCCTCACCTATAGCTGCGAGTGACACAGATTATTTCCCTAACCTTTTAAGCTTGGAAGGAAATCCTTCTCCAGACATACACCTTCCTGGATGTATAAAGAAATTATAGTTAACCAACTGATCCAGGACAAGTTGTAGACTCTCCTAGTAACATGAATATGGAACACAAACTACTCGGACAGAAATATTAGTTAAAAATAACTAATAAAGGTAACTTCTACTGATAACTTCCTACCCTAAATAGAAAGGAATTACTGTATGCAAGAACTGAAGAAGGTGGTAAATGCAGAACTGCAAATGGATTAGCCTGAGATCCACTCCTTATGTATTTATCTGCCAATAAGATTGCGAGGCTAAGTAAGAAAATGTTAGTTTAGCACTAAGAGTGCTGTTCTTTTTACTTCCCCTTCAGAAGTCTGTTTCATAATCTCTCCCTAAGATGCAAACTCCTGAGGAGACACAAACCAGTTTTGTTTTGCAGTTACTAAAAAAACTGAAGCAGTATCTTGGATTTTCGATGGAAGGACTCTTGTCCTATGTAACAGCATACAGACACAGCTAACTATCAGCCACACATACCTACCAGTGGCTGTAAGGATATAAAAGAAACTGGAGATTATATCACTAGATAATCATTAGTGTAATGATCTCAATATCTGCAGAATACTGAAGCAGCCCTTGTAGCAGATACGTGGACCTTAAAACAAAGAATCTTTGTTATCTTCTGAATATTACAATATTCAATTAAAAACATACCTAGCCAATATATAACTTTTCTCCATATATTTAGAGTGAGCAACAAGTTGTTATCTTAAGGCTATTTAATGCAGCTCATTAGGTAGTTACATATATAGCAACCTAATATATTAACTGAATTTAATAGTCTATCAACACCAAATTACAAATTTTAAACCTAAAGTTTATAGAAATAAGAAAATACATTAAAAACTTACTGTATGCATAGGTTCTCAGAAGGAATGTATTTCTTATTCCTACAATATTGTTTACATTCAAGTCAAACTCCACACAGCTATTGGGGAGGAGAAAAGAAAAAGAATCAAGCATCATGGTATTCAGTTTCAGAATATTTATTACCTGCTAGTGGCAGAGGTGGAGAAATCTAACGTTAAGATAATACTCTAGAAACTTTCTTCAAAAGAGAGTTTTGATGATGTGATTTCTACTCTGGTTTTGTTCATAGTACTTGAATGGCTTATAGACAGATAGCATTTGCCTGAATATTCCTTTGGATTTTCTTGAATTATTGATGGGGAACATGGACTTGGAATTTATTAAACTGGACAAAACACATTGATTAGATGCCTACAAAAGGTTTTTGACATAATTAACTACATTAAATCATTGTTTGCATCAAAAATATTACCTAATTTTAAACCTCAATTAATATCAAGCATGACTTTTTAGATGTTTTAAGAGCATAGTACATAACAGCACAGGAAATAAATCTTGTTAATTAATTAAAGGCTTGTCTGGTCAGCATTGGAATTGTTTCCAGCATTGGAATTATTTCCTGGGAAAGACTACAAAAAAATAGACAATAATCTTTAAGCGCAGTGGATCTTCCCTTACTGTTATAGCACTAAAAAACTCTTTAAGATGAAAAGGAGAACAAACACAAACTGAATGCCTTCTCGTTCACTAAGTCGAAGTAAGTGCGAAATGGCAATTTTCAGGTATACATGGACCACTGACAACACATCATAGATACCACTCATTGAATTCTACCGTCTTCTCCAAGCAGCCAGGCATCAAGAAAACTAGCTTTCACATGAAGCTTGCTGTGTTTAGCCCTGGATTTTGGCTAAAACAAGCTTAGTGCCCTGGGCTTAGAATATCCAATCAATTTTTCAAGATCTCTGTGAAAAAAATGAATGAGTGTGCATGTATGTATATGTATGAGGTTATGAAAGACAGATGTTGGTAAGAGATTGGAAAGAGACAGATGATTAAATAAAAAGACAAAATATGAGTAGAGAAGACAGGTTATGTAGGAGAAAAATAACTGGAAAGTGAAAAAAAAAAAAGAGAAAAGAAAAAACCCAGGGAAAAAAAAAAAGCCAAAAAACAAAAACCACCCCAACCAAAAGACCAAAACCCCCAATCCAAAGGCATGTCATTCCTCCCTGCTTCCCTCTTCCAGAAAAGCAACACAGGAAACCAAACGGTGAATAGTACTCTTTTTTTTTTCTCTGAAGAATGTAATGGGCAGCTTTTAGTTTAAGAAGATTATACTTTGATTTAGTAGGAAATAAAGAATTCTTTAAATCCTATCTGTAAAGTACATGAATATCATGACTGTTACTTCTTTTTTTGCAAGTGACTGTAGTATGGACTATAAATGCTTACAAAGAGACTTCAATCTTCTGACATAATCACTTCCATACTTATGGTTTCTTTTTAAAGTTTATTTTCTGATTTTAAATTGGAAAAAATATTCTTGCTATAACTCCATTATTTATTTAACATTTGTACTGGGAATTTACCATCTAGTGTATCTACGAAAAGACTAGCATTGTTATATGTAGCTAAATCATTTAACCTGAATTTTAGCTTGACAAGCACAGGAGAAATGATCTTCTATACTGTTAGAGGAGAAAGTTACTAGATAAAAATTATTCACATTTTTAAAAGGTTGGCAACTATACAGAGGTAAATATGGGTTTAGGTGAAAATTTAAAGCAAAAACCCTAACAAGTGTTACATAATCTCATAGAATCTTTAAGGTTGGAAAAGACCTCCAAGATCATCAAGTCCCACCACCAACCTAGCACCACCATGTCCACTAAGAATCGTGGTGTATCTCAGATGAATGGTCTTGCATCTCACATGTAAGAAAATCTTACGTGGATGGTACTTTTTAGCTCAAATTGTAAACGTGACAGATTCAGTTTCATCACGGCAGAGTTTCTGCCCTGATAAAGGCAGAACGTGATATGCTTTTTTAAAGAGAGGCCAGAAAAGTGGGCTTGTTAGATTTTAAAAGACAGAGACAGGGTCACAAAATTTTAGAAGCATACAGGTAGTATAAGATCGTTAGATACAAGAGAGTTGTTCAAAGTCCTATTTACAAAAAATAGTTAAGCTATGTTCTTACATGAAGGTGACACACAAGTCTTAGAAAATCTAAGCCCATAAATATAGGTAGATTTTAACATTACTCAGACTCCCAACTAATTTGAGTGCTTTGCAGTTTTTTTCCCTCTGTCAGATACTTTTATCACACACAATAAGAAACACATAGTCCTCTCTCCTAGTACAGCCCTCTTGATTCATTTTCAGTCTTCATAACGAAGACACAATTAATACAGTAACATACAACGCATCCCCTTCTCTCCAGTTACTTCCATCTTCTAAAAAAAGGTCATAAAATTAGTACCTAACACTGTGAACATGTAAGACTACTTTGTTAAACACAGAATACTTCCCTAAAGAGAGAATATACTCTTCTAAAATTAACAAAAAAAACCCATTTTCATTACAAAAACATTGTCACAAGAAACTAAAGTGTGTTTTAGTGTTGTTTGTACAGTGTAAATGCTATTAGTTAGTCCTTAAGTAGCTCAATAGTTATGTTTGCACACAAAGCAAAATTATCTTTCACAGCAGTTTTCTTCCAACCGTTGCTGTTCTGTCATAAAACATTTGTTAACTGAAGTCCACTATGTATAAATAACCCATAGAAATACATGATGTACTGCTCCTAATTCACATCACAGAAACTAAACAGCATCTCAACCACAAGGTGTTTCAGGCCATCAAGGAAGTAAGCTGACTGCCACTGCAGGCTAGCTGTACAAGTGTGCAATACAACTATAGTACAACAAAAATAAACAAAGCATGACTTTGACAGACTACTCATATGGACAGTACATATACAGAGTACTTTCCTGTGTCAGAGTCCAAAAACTGATGTTGAAGAGAATACTTGCCTGACTTTATCCCTGAACTTCACTATTGGCACTTTTGCTCGAATCAGCTGAGGTCGCTCAATGTAGTTTGCTGAAAGGGAGAAAAATATGCAACTAAGTTTCATCTAAGATGCTGATCTTAAAATAGGATCCTAAAGTGGAGTCATATTGACTGATTTATAGGAAACAGTAGCTTATTAAATCTAGCAAAAGTATTCTCAGAAGAGTTGTGCTAAGTAACCTTTAGCAACTGTGGAAAAAAAATGCACTAAAAGAGAAAAACGTTTAGTGGAAGATTTTTCTACGGAAAGTATATTCAAGACATTTGAATGTAACGAATGCAGTTCTACAATGCTTTCACTGAGCAATACTTTTAATAGAAATGCTGAATAGTTACAACTAAGGTTCAAAAAGAAGGGAGAGAGAACATACCTATCCAGGATGGTCTGACACTTAAGCCCAGCACTACACTATAGCAACAGGCGCATGATCCACTGCCTACTTTTTAATTGCGTCTAGTTTGCTTAGAGTTGAAAGCATACATTTCACTGCTCAAAAATACTAACATAATTGTATCTTCACTATGCACTGATTATGCTTAAAACTTCCTTTAAAAAACTGTTTATTTGACTGACAATGTACTTAGCAAGAAATAAATTTCCTATCAAATTGTTACTGAAAGCAGAACACCACTTTCCATTGCAGATGGGATAAGCTTTATTTGCCTTTTGCTTTAATGGTATATGACAGGCAATAACTAAACAACCACAGGATAATTACCCACATAGTGCAGACACACAGGCTCAATGCCAGATCATCCAAATCCAAATATACTAAGCTCTGCTAGACTCGTATAGTGCCACCAAACGCACCTTTGCACTCAGCTTCGCAAAACTGTTGCGTCAGTCCTATTATCTGTGATTTCCCTACTGTTGATGGTATCTCAGGCTATATTTAGTAGTTGCCCATAATCCTGAATCAGAAAGGCGTCCAAGAAAGTAATGAAAAAGACAAACAAAACCAGAACGTGTAGGTTACATTACGTGAATATGGGCAAAAAGTACCATTTTATTAATTTCTTCTCTTGCAAAATCTAGGGCCATTTGAATTTACCCATATGTAACATCATACATTTCCCCCTTGCTCCCATAAATTAATCTCAAATTAGCACAAATAAATATGTCAAATCTAGAAGTAATACAGACTAAAAATAACCTTTAAAAAAGGCTGACCTTCACCTTTGAGGGGAGGGAAGAGGTGTTTCTATCAGTTTGGATAGCAACTTCGATTAAACAATGTCATCTCCATTGCATTTTGATGACAACTTCACATTTGGTAAAACTCTACTGTGCAACATTTAATTATAACAAATTTTACTCTTTTTTTTTTTTGAGACTTTCTAAGAGCGTTTTATGGATACGCATGTTTAGACAGATTTGATGTGGGGTAATCCTTTATCCAAATTTGAATACGTTGGATAATTCTAAGCAACACTCAGACTGGCACTCAAAAAAAAAAAAATCTTATTATTTACTAATTTTAAAGTAAAAGTCTTACAGAACTAATCCATGTTCACTGAACATACAATCTAATACAATCTACATAAATGTCCCCACTTTCTAGCTGCACCTGCAGACACATTAAAGCATCCCTCCTCCAACATCCCAGAACACTTTTAAAGCGAAGCTATAAAGCATATAGAGCTCTCTGCCTTCTTTCTTTTCACTAGCAAATTCAAGACAAAGATGCTCGAAACATCAACACATGGTAAACAACGGTAAGTAACTATTTGCCTGCTATAACAATTCAACTTTCCTCACTATGACCTTTCTCAAGTGCTTTTCAGAAGTTGACTGAATTCACTCTAGTGCCAATCCACTGCCAAACACACTCTTGTCTGCAAATGCCTCCCAACACTTGATGGATGCTTGTGCCAAATTAGTTGGCAAAGGAAAAAAAAAAATCCCAAAACATAATCCCAATCTTTTTCCAAGGTGAAACAAAGCAAAGAGGACATGTTAGAAGGTAGTAAGTTGGTTTCTTGGTTTACACCAATCACTCTGTTAACAGAATCTCTACTGTACATTAGGTTGTCACACATACAAGGGAAGAACCAGTCACAAACACAGGATGTGGAATTCTGAAATACATACAGGTTGAGTAAGTGCCTTAGTAAACTGACTATCTGACCTTGAAGCTATGACCAGAGGGGCTACACCAAAATACTTGTAAAAAATTCCACATAGCTGCTCCACAGTTTTGGGCATGTCTTTGAAAAGGTCACAAATGTCACTTCAGCTGCAGTGAAAAAGAACATAATCACTTCAAAAAAGAATAAGTACCGTTTCATAAATAATGTATTAATGCAGAATTTCAGATTAAACATCTTCAGTCTCTCTTTTGGTTTACAGAAAGAGAGGTTAAGCAATCATACAAAATATTAATCCCAAACATGGAATATGCCAAAAAGATCTTTGGCATTGTGTACATGCAGCCTGCTCTTATTTACAGGCTTATACTATAGAAAGAAAAACCGGGCAACATAGCAAGCTGAGTCCAGAGTCATGAAGAATCCAGGGGCATACAACCCACCACAAGATAAATTAATTGTTGATATTTGGAATTCACTCATTCACCTGCATAGTCCTTCAAGGTCATTCATTTGAGTTCAAGTTCCCTTGCTTGTTCTAGCTGTTGTACGTTCCCCACTAGACAACCATTACTGATATTCTAGTCTCAACACTACCACATCTCTTTGTATAAGAAAAGAAGTTATTTGTTATTTACTCAGATAGTAAACACCAGTCAACCCAGTACTACTAAGTTGTTTTTCAAATGAATCCTGCCTAGATAAATCTGGAGAAAGTAATCAGTTTTGCATTTACTCTCTTGGATTACACTCTCTTTAATATGTTGTAACAGTTATCACCCCAAACTAATGTTTTGTATTTCACATTGCTAGAAGACATTGGCTTGGGCATACAATTTTGAAAATGTTAGCCAATACTGTAAAAAAATAGATATGTGCAGTTATCTGAGTAAGTAAGTCGAAGAGTTAGACCTACTCTGCTAGTTTTTGAAACAGGAGATACACTACTGCCATCTTTGTAATGCTTTACTCTAGGAGAAACACAACACTAAAAACATCTCACAAATCAGTGAATAAATGTCAGAAGCTTTTTCCTAATTTACACTGTGACTAGACTGCTCAAAAAAAAAGAACACATCTTAATTTCCATCAATATTCTAGATGCAGAATGACAACACAGAAAAGCCTCTGCTCTAAGTCTTTAGATCTGATGGGCTCAAATTCCTTGCTCACATTCGTTACCTTTTGCAAGTCTGAAACTGAAATAAGCTGGAGCTTAAATAAATTCTGAATACATTTTCCAAATCTCCTAGAATGAAACACTAATCTAACAATCACAGTTAAACCGCACATAAAGGATAAAAGAGATGGCACTTAATGTTCTGAGGATGATTTGCCTAAAGAAAGACAAATTGTGAAAGAGACTGCTTTAATCTGCATTTGGAATGCTTCCTAATATATCAATCAATCATAAAATTAAGGTAAAATAAGCAGAGCATCATACTCTTCTTGCAGCCCTTATTTTGGAATGTACAGGAAAATGTTCCTGTACATTCCAAAACATTCCAAT
Source organism: Chlamydotis macqueenii (assembly GCF_036417535.1). Taxonomy (NCBI): domain Eukaryota; kingdom Metazoa; phylum Chordata; class Aves; order Otidiformes; family Otididae; genus Chlamydotis; species Chlamydotis macqueenii. The sequence goes on along the minus strand of NC_141593.1, from coordinate 23,508,340 downwards.
ACACAGGAAAATGTTCCTGCAATGACAGAGTGGAAGAACAAAGAGGAAGATGTTATGAGAGGCACAGCTAGAAAAAACTTCTCCCAAATTTCTGAACTGAAATGATCTGGAAGAAGGTTTAAAAAGCTCTAGAACATTACCTATACCACAAATCTCTTCATTATTTCTTTTTGTCCTTTAACTCTTTCACAAAACTAGCCCAAGAATTTTCTTTTAAGTAATATGTTATCTTCCTTCTCCTTCTTGTTTCTCTCACACCTTGGCACATACTTTATCAGATTTCATGTCTGGCCCAAACTATGTTTATTTTCATTCTCTTGTGTGAAGCAAGGAACACATTTAATGACAGCTCACACACTTGTGGAGAACATGCTACAGTCATTCTTCTACAGAAGAAAGAAAGAAGGAAATATATAACTAGTATTGTCAAAGAGGGATTACCTTAAGATTACAGGATAGCACCATACGTATTAACTGGACAGCACAAAACTTGTAAAAAAATGATCAGAAGAAGGTTCATACCTTTTAGGTTGTTAAAAAACCACATGAATAAAATATAGAATACTGTTGGAATGAAATTGCAATTCTTAAAGAAGCTTGGTACACTTGCTTGTACACAGCAGCAGCATACACTGTGAATCCTTTAAAAGTCACAAATCTAGAATTCTGGTTCAAGTTGAAGTAATGTCTCAAAAGAATTAGAATTTCTGTAGGCTTTTTCTTTAAATGCATGTATCTGTAGATCCCACCCTTGACTATTAAGTACCAGCTGGCTTCTGAAGACAGTAGAGGATAGGAAATTGCTTTAAAAATTGCAGTTCTAGTAGAAAAAAAAAACTTAGCAGACAGTCTGGAGCTGACAATGAACGGCCATTTCTAAGCACATAAACCTGACTCCATAAACCTGCAGGAGTGCCAACAGGACGCCACTGAAGCACATACTGCTGAGATTGTTCTAGAGATCTATTAGCTTCTGAAGTCTAGCCTGGGGGAACTGCCTTCTTGCCCACAACCAAAACCAACCCACAAGCTATTCTGAAAATATGTATGACAGTATTTATATTTGCCTAGATAAGCTTTAATGAAAATAACTGGGAAACTCTCATTTCAGAATTTCTGAACCTTAGCATAGGTGAGCTACAGTTTGTAAAGAAACTAAATCCAAATGGAGAAACCTATACAGCAAAGCCTTTTCATTTTGAATCAGGTGAACATTTTCAAACTTTTGTCTATTAGTCCTATCCACAGAACATCCATACACAGGCACAAGGACAGATGGCTAGCTATACGAATTGATGCCCATAGCGATGTTAAGATTACAAAGAGATGATCTGAGAGGTCTACATCCCACAACTAAGAGTCTGACAGAAGCGGTAATATCAGCAGTTTTTTGTGTCACCTCACCTTCCAAAGAACATTTTGATTAAATGAAGCTGACCGAAGGTGCTTGCAAGATAACAGAGAATTAGGAAAGCATCAAAAATGAGGAATGACACAAACAAAAGCCTTCAGGGATCACTCCCACACAACCATCATCTCTTTCTGATACTCATATTCCCTGGCAAACAAACTTGATTTTGTCTAAAGCTCTGTCACAGAATACAACCTCTTCAAAAAGGATAAGAGTGATAGTTTATTTAGATGCTTCCTTCCTGATGCCTGAAAACACTATTTTATCACTCTGCTTCTCAGAAAGCACTGGAACAACTTGCATCCTAGGCAAATCCACACTAAGTTCTAGACTCCTTATGCAAACATCAATATACCATAGTAATAAGCCTTAAATATTAGATGCCTATTCTGTGATGGATCTATCAAGTCTCTATCGAAGTGAGCTATTGAAATCTGGGCATGCACGCTTGCCAATGAAGACATTTTGAAGTCTACATTTAAATTCATGTTTTTTTCCTTTTACCATTGCAGGATTGTTCAGAACGGCAATGTAAGGAATAGCATCAAAGAATATATCACAAGTCTGATAAGCAGGGGAACATAGTCATTGATATCAATAAACAACAGGGTCTTCATAATTCAAGGGATGGTACAAAAGCCTCTTTGAAGTAGGAGGCTTTCACATTTAAGTCAAGAACTGCCCATGTGAATTCTTCACCTGAAGGGAGTCTAAACAACTTACAAAAATTATGAATTGACCTGTTTCTCCTATATATGTTGATACTGTCAACATTTAATATTTTCCTCACTAGGCACTAAATTAATTATTTCACTTGTATCAAGGGCCATACTGTCCCTACTGCCCCCAAACAGTCCACTGTGAGTGAGATGTTATTTTAGAAATTCTTGGAGTACTGTCCCCAGGAAGGCACTGCAATCTAAAAGTGTGGTAAGAGTTCACTAACAGAGGTTTCCCAAACGCATAGAAGTTTAGAAGAAATTACTCCCCCCCTAGTTGTGGCCAACAACTCAGAAGTCATTTTAGATGCTACCCATTCTTGAAATCACTAGTTTACAAGGCAACCATTATGTTTCTCTAACTACTATCCATCAGCACCAAGATAAGTAACATTACTAAATATTTACAGGTTTTCTCCAAACAACACTGTGATTGGAAACCAGACAAGATGCAATTACATAAATTAGTTAGAACTGCATCAATATTTCTTCCAGAATTGCCAGTAATCTTACCACCTCACTGTAGCCAGGAACTTACAAAGTTTAGTACTGAAGAGTTTTTGGACTAAGCTGAGTATATGCCTTGCTTCAGTCTTCTGATTTACCTGAAATACGATATTTAAATTAAAGAAAAAAAGTTGGTATCTCTCATCTAGATGTTCCAAGTAAGTACACTTTAAACAAAATTAATTATAAGACATGAACATGTATACCAACACATTCCACAGCCTAGAACGCGTTTAGTGTGGCAAAAGTCAGAGAACAATTCTTATTCAATACGAAAGTAACCATCAGACATTTGCAGATCATAGAAGTTGAGGAAAACCTAGTACCACTTACACAAAAATATCCTTTACTTTCTTTTCAATGATGCTTCAATTCTTTCAAAATTATGCTTTATTTAGAATTTTTTTTTGTTACATCTTTTCTCTCAACCTAAATTCTACTTACAAACATTTTCTCTCACCAAAAATACTTAACATATTTTGCATATAAAATTTCTTCTTATGCTCACTTACTAAAATTAGTGGCTACGAATCTAAATAATGAAGTAAAAAAAAAAAGTATTAATTAAAAGTTGTTCCTGCATCTAAAATGAGTTAAGAGTTCTCTAAACAATTTTCTTAATGATTCTAGGCAATTTACTTCTCTGTTTTGCTGTGCTTTTTTCACTTATGGAGTGAAGATAATACTTAACTTTTGAATGTTTTGTTGGGTTAAAGGGTTTACAGGATTAAACTATTGGGCCCATAGTTCATAGCTATTGTGAGTGCAAAAAAAAATATTATTAATTCAAAAGGATTTCACCATTTGTTTCTCTTTTTAGAATCCAGCCTTATGAAAACACATATATAGTTAAAACAAAGTCTGGTTTTAAATGTATGTTCTAAATTACTTACTGGTTCTTCTTTAACCACCAGGCACAAATCACCATCACTGCTACGAGTGCCAAACCCATTCAGTGAGGACCCAACCAAAAAGAGTCTGCTCTCTGTAACAGAAGAATCACAGAATAAAAACTGATGTGACATATCAGTTTAATAGGAAGGAAGAAGTGAGAACCTGAAGAACATTCAAACTGATACTAAGTAGTAAAATTCAAAACATACTTGGAAAAATTCGCTGAATTTCTCTCTGGAGTTCTGTTCTGCAGAGCTCTTTTCTGTTCAAATCACAGGTCTGTTGCTGACATGCTTGAAACAACTCCAAAACCTGCTGACTTAACTTGACACACACATTCAAAAAGTAAAGATACAGAGAAGTGAACACCCTTTCCTGCTAGAGAAGCAATTACATGAAACACAGAAGACTGCATTAAAAAAAAAAAAAATCCAGCATCATTTCACATGACCTATTCCACTGTCTAGAGTCTTACTGCAGTTGAATTCATATTGAATATATTCCTGGAAGAAATTTCTGCAAAGTTTGAACAAATTTAAATTTGTTCAACCTGTAACAAAATGTCTATCCATAGAAAACATTTTTTCCCGATCAGTGTCTCTGTCTGCAGCCTTTCAGGGAATAAGCAATGAAAGAACAGAGATATCGTCTACTGACTTTAACATCAAGAGTTTGCCTACCAAAATAAATATGAAAACTTAAATAAGTTAGCTTTCTTTTTTTTACCCCATCAGACTACCAAAGAAGTAATTAGATCTTTAGTGTAAAGAGGTATTAACTGTTTCTCTTTCACAGCACGGTTATATGCTATAATCAACAGGCATATTTACACTAAAAAGATCTTCTGTCACATTGATGCAGATAAAGTATGAAGACTGATTAGCCACATGCTTTTTTTTTTAAATTAAAAAAAGACCAAAAAACACAGTTCCATCTCCACTGTCCACTTAAAAAGAAGACATCCTCTTCTATATTCCAGAACAGGTAGGACAGTAACTTTTATGTCCTTCTGGAGAGAAGCAGAGGACATTTTTACAAGTTCAATAGTGTATTTATTCAGAATGGGCTTCTCTCTCATCACTAGGCTGGGGTTTTTTTGGTTTGTTTTTTTTTTCCTTCCCCTCCATCAGGATTCTCTCCACCCCCCCAATCACATGACAAATGGACCAGCTCTCCAATTTCTAATTCCTGGAGCAGACACGTAGGTTTCCTGACATTAGTATGGAAACTAAAAAACACAAGCAAACATCACCCCTATGCCCCAAAAACACTCCAAACCCAAGCACAAGGAGGCTATATAGGCCCACAGTGGCAGCTACATTTATTGATACTCCTTCTAATGACAGCTCAGTGATAGATATCCCATGACACTGTCAAAGCAGCTTGCAGAAATTTTTGTGGTCTCCCATAGCATCACTGGACACTGCCTACTCAGAAGGCAGATGTAAAGTACAGGCATAGAAAGATACTACCTTATCTTTGGCCACAGGGCGTGTGGTTTCTATAGGGTCTGGAGACAAAGTATCTTGCAATCGAGGGACACATCCAGTTGAATCTGGTATGTAATGTGCACGGAGCAGTGGAGATTGAATTGACCCTGGGAAGGAGCGTCTACGTTCTTCTGGTAAAGGCACTGCTTGGTTAACTATAGTTGTTTCAGAATGATGTGAATTAAACCGCTGTCGTTTGACATCAGGTGGAACACTTTGTTCACTTAGTCTCCTAAAAAAAAAAAATTAAAAAAAAATAAAAAACAAAAAAAGGGAGGGTAAGAGTGAGACAATTCCCCTTGTTTGCAATCTCCAATCTATGATTAAAAGACAGTGGCTACAAAGTACAGATATCAATGCTTAATTATATGACTATTTCACTAACAGCAAATACTCTACAGAACAAAAGGTGTGCCCATCCTAGATATTAGGTGAAGTAAACCTGGAATGGGAAAAAGAGAACACACACCTGCAAGAATGCAGCTACCCTTGAAGCAAATTGATGCAACTGCTTTAGAGGAAAGTCTGTAGTAATCAACTGAAACCTAAATGGCAAGTTCAGTTAAGGAGGACATGTCAGAAAGCTGGTCATACTATTTTGGTGACAACATTTTTTTTTTTTATTTGCAGATCCATACAGACTATGTAAGAGTACTTTTCTTTTAAATCAACATAAGTGCAGTGAGAAATTTTGTGAGTTCTGAATACCCAGTGATGAATAAAATAAATTTGGTAGTGAGGAGGGGAGAAAATGAAATTAATCACAACCATTCAAAATGTAGGACTTGTCTGTGATTTAGATTGTACAGACAGTAAACTGTGTAATCTGGGCAAAAAACAAACACTACTCATTTAACAAATTGCACTAATGATTGTATTAAGCTACAGAGGTCATAAACCTAATGTCTTATTTTCAAACACTAGTCTGTATCTGCTTATTAAGTCATTTGTCACAGGAATTCAAATATATTTGAAGTGATACAGTGATCTCACAGACAATCCCTTGGCATCTGAATGTGTCATTAAGAAAAAGTTGTACTGAAACCTCACCAGTGTTTGAAGACTGTGGTCCATCCACAGTAAAGAATAAGAGAGGACATTCATGTTTTGTTTATACATCAAGTATTGCATAAAGTTAGCCAGTATGGAGGTACTCACACATTTTTTTAACTAAAAAGTATGAAATCAAATGTTCACATGTATCAATGAATTAACTATTAATAAAACTACAGTAATTTCTTGTAGTTAGAAAAGCTGGCATCAAAGTAGTTTGTCCAGGGGACCTGGACAAATAGTACTGTTATTAATATTAAAATTTAACTGAAGAGACCTCAAGTCAAAACATTGAGTGTGTAGTCTTACTCTTAACTTGACAAATTAACAGGAATAAAACACTCAATTTATTGACACAAAACCTCTTATAGTCAAGCGCAAACAAACTGTTATAGTATTAAAATAAAATACATAAGTCACAGTTTTGTAAGGCTACAGTTGTTTGAAGAGAAAAGCTACAAATATTAAGTCACCTATGAGTACCAAAATTCTCAAAAGTAGACACTTGAACCCTTTAAAGAGTCATGACATGGCCTGTTTCATTAAAAAAATATTCAGTATTCTTGCAATTTCAAACAAAATTAAAGTTGCACAAGAAATTTACATTAGACAAGAATATACCAATTCACAATCAGTATATTACAAACAAAATTAATCACACACACAAATAACTTACTTTCTTCCTCGAAATGACATGGGCGCATCAGACATATGCGCTGGACTGCCATTTCCATAAGTCACTGGCTGCAGTGTAACAGCTGGAATAGCTGAAAGGTTCCCACTCAAAAGAGTCCTGGAAAGACTACAGTCCATAACTGTTATTCATGTGATAATTAAGATGCTTTTTATGAGTTGGCAGTTTTTCTTAAGTGAACATGAAACTCAGCAAGCCTGTCATTTTTTTCTTAGAAGCAATACATCTGTCTTTCTATCCAAAATGAAGAGATATTTCAGTATATATTTTTCATTAAAAAAATAGGAGATGGTCGTTCTTCACAGCACAGGTGTAAGAAGAGGTTAGTAAACAACTTAAGGTACAGTTAAATTTAAGAGCTTAAAGAACACTGTAGTGTCTTCAAACACAGCCCCAAGAATAGAATTTTCTTCCTCTTCTCATCTCTTCTGTTTCCCCAGTAAACAAATACAACTGAAGATCTTTAAAACTGAACTGTGGATTATCAGCTCTAATCAGTACAATTGCATCTCAAGCATTATGTACAATGCAGGAGAGCATTAAACCTTGCAGGTCACCAACAGAAATGATACAGCTCTGTTTCACATGTAACCTTCATATTTTTTAAAGCTTAATGCAGTTTAATGTTAAAAACAATGAAAAATATCCCCCACCACAGAAATACTACTTTCAAAAGACTGTTAACTCTCTTTTCCAACCCAATTCTCACTATCAAATCTTATGTACTTACACTGCATTCTGAAAATTAAACTGAGTATCAATAATTTGCTGGTGACAGTGAAGGGTAGGTGGTATATGAAAAGGAAGCTTGATGAAATTACTCTGTTGTTGATGTTTTGGAGGGAAGGGTGGACGACCCAAGTTGGAGGAATTTGGGAACATGCTCCTTTCTACTTGAAGTGAACATGTATCCTTTTACCTACATAAAAAGAAAAAAAATCTAAATTAGGCAACAATAAAATCTAGCATATGTTTCCAGAAATAGCTTAAAAGAATTGTGATTGTGGGCTAGTTTTATCTCCTTTCAGGACAAGGCACGAAATAAAAGTGCTATACACTCCTAAGTTTCAAAAGTACTACTTGCTTTACTTATATCTAAAAGTGAATTTTTATTTGCTCCCCTCCATTTTAAGTTTCATTTTAGAAAAATTACACACAAGACAAAACTTTTCATCTGAACGAAAAGTAAGATATTACAGTGGAATATGTTTATTTCAAACATCCCACAATGAGGTTCACAGCACATGGGAAGAAACACTTGACTACATCATAAGAATAGGAAGACGTAGCTGACCATGAACTGTAAGTAAAATGAATTATTTTCTCATGACATGATATGCAAAGAAGCAGCCAGATGACAACAACAATTGGAAAGCAAGCTACTCACGCTTTAAGAATATCATACATATAGTGTTATGTTTGTGCTTACTGAATCCATTCTGTGATAGAAAAAAAAAAGTACACTTACTAGCTTTTAAATTTAAAATTGATTCTAGCACAACTGAGTGCTATTTGATCTTGCATCATTATTGCACTACACATTAGCGGAAAGGTTGCATGAAAAAGAAAATCTTTGCCTCTGTAATAGGTTCAGACTTCACATTGGAAAAAAAGGTATCAGAAGATTTTTAAAAACAGTTATCAGTACTGTACATACTCCTTAGCTCCAGTGAAAACCTGACACTATTTTCAAGTTTCTTCATTTGTTTTTTTTTACATCAGTCTTAAATAACAACCACGCAAACAAAGAAGATATCTGTCAGTGAAAAAGACAGTTGTACATGATTGATGTCAATACTCTGCATATGAGTATCTATCCAGTTACTGAAATACAGGGATTCAAATACAAGAGGAAGAATTTTTTTCAAAGTCATAAGAGCAATGGCAGTATTTCCCTGATTACTACATTAAAACCTTTTAATCAACCCAATGCTTCAGTAAAACAACTGGGAAAAGTGCTGAGAGGTCCACCCCCTGGCATGGAAATCCTATCATCACACAGTAGTCTAAGTTTGGAATAAAATTAAATTATCACTTTTAGGTTCTCTCAATTACTCAACTAAAAAAAAAAAAAAAAGAAATCTCTATATAACATTGTATTAACAGTTACATTAATAGGCATTCTTTCATACACTGAAATAAAACCAGCCATTCCTGACTTTACTGTAGTAAGGTCTCACCATTACCACAGCCTTGAAGTGTTCTTTCACCTACTACTATGGACTGTTGTCATGTTTTAAACTCCTCAGACAGCTCCGACTGTCACTGCAGGCAGCAGCAGCATGCAACAAAGGCAAATAAATACCAAGGAGCTTATTTGCTCTGGTTTGACTTCATTCCTTACTTCATGTGATGACAGCCCACACTAATAAAAACCCAGTACTACCTACAAGGACATTGCTGTTATAGCTCCAAGAAAAAGCTGTCAAGGTTAATGCTCTCACAGTTTTTTCTCTCCTTGTTTTGGGATTTTTTTTTTTTTTGGGGGGTGGGGGGGGCAGTGGTATGTATTAGTTAAAGTTATTTTTGGGATGTTTACTTTCAGTTCTGCTGAAGAAACAAAACTGAATTGCATGACAGAAAGTTACCTGACATTTAATCCGAATGATACTTATGCGCAGTCTAAACTTTTCAATTTCTAGTACAGAGAGGTGATGTTAACTGTTAACATACATCACGCACCTCCAGGCAGCCCAGGCACTCTTAGCATCACACAGTTACGGATAGAATTCATCAGTAACAGAACAGTGTGTCAGTATGCAAGACTGAGTTGCAAAAGCGACGTGCTCTTTTTTATCTCCGAAGCTGCAAATACTAGCAAGAGATGTTATAAATACCAGAAAGAAAAGCAATGAAGGAGTTAATTTCCCAAACTCAAAGCAAAACAGTGTAGTAACAGTCACTGTGACTTCCCGCAGAGATTACCTCTGCGGAACTGACCGCCTTTCTAAACAGAGTTTCATAACCGTTACAATTCAGGCACTCTTGTCCCGTGGGCGCTTTTTCCAAACAAGCGTACACTTTTGGGGGAAAAACACAAGCAAGCGCCGGTACCCCTCCCGCGTGGGCAAGCCCAAGCTCCCGCGGCGACCGGAGCCCCGCCAGCCCCGCTCCCCCACACCCGGCGGCCCCGCGGGAGGCGGCCGGGGCCCTCCTCCGCCTCTTGGGCCCCGACACCCCCTCCTCCCCCCGGCGCCTCTCCCCGCCCCCCCCGGGAGACTCACGCCAGGCCTGAGCGGGAGCAGGCGGGGCGGCCCCGCAGGCGGCACCAGGCGGCACCGAGCAGCCCCCTCGCCCGCGCTCTCCCCCCGGCGGCGCGGGCCGGAAGCGGACAGCAGCTCCTCCAGCTGAGCGCTGCCCTCTCACCCGGATGCAGAGGCGCCAGCAGGAAGTGACGCCTCCGCCGGCTGTGGCACCGCTCCCTCCCCACAGCGCGCCCAGCCTCCCTCCTTAGCCCTAGGCGAGGCGCCGCGCATGCGCAGGGCCGGTCCTGTGGCAGCGCCGAGAGCGCAGGCGTAGGCAGTGGGGGGTTGGCGGCGGTTGCCGCCGGGCGGGCAGCTGGCCGAGGGGCTGGGGGCCGGCCGGCCCGGGGCCAGGGCAGCTGCCCACCGAGGTGCTGGGGGCGCGGAGAGGCACAGGCAGCGCGGCGCGGGGGCGGGGGACAGTGGCCTGTGGCCGCCCCGTTGGTGCGCGACTCTTACCAGGCTGCGGAGGTACCGGCTCGGCCCTGGTGCTGGGCTGCAGCAGCGACTCCACCCTGTAAAGGCAGAAGGCGAAAGCCTGGCCTGACGGCATGTCTTTTCTCTGTCCCCAGCTGTCATCATCCACAAGTGGCTTGTCTGACAAACACCTGATGGCCTTTCTGTGCTGGCGAAGGAATAAAAGCTGGGGTTACAGCTCACGGTGTAAAGCCGTAGGAATGACAGTGCAGTTATTTTGCTTTCTAAAGTTACTGACAAATTGTAATGGAACTACTGTTCAGAAATGTGTCAAAAGGGTAGTATTTGAATTAATAAGTTAGGATTTGGCCACCAGAGATGGCGAGTGTGCCTGGATAAATCTGAAGTCAAAGAATGGGCTAAAATGCTTGCACACTGAAGGACCAGGAGTTAGAAGATAGGAGCTGACTCAAGATTTGATTCCTCCCTTAGGAGAAGAAAAATCACCATAGATGAACTTTTGGCATTGAGTAGCTACAAAAACAATGAGTTTGTGCACACACAGAGGCACTGTTGAAGCTTTCATCTTTGAGAGGGAAGGGGTAAGTTGAGGGCTTGCTCAGCTGAGAGCAGGCCACAGCTGGAGTGGTCATGACTTGAGGCTCTGGGCACTCATAGATGGGCTTAATGGATAAGAAAGAAGACAAAGCGGAGGGGCCCAGGTGAAGAGGGGCTACAAATGTACTGGCAAGGGAAGGTTTGGGCTGCAAAAAGAAGCGTTCCCTAGGGACCTTCCCATCTTCATTGTGGCTTGGGGTCCTTGTATAATGGTCAGGCCATGGCTATGCGTAGCATTACATTTATGAGACAAACCCTAGTGGTGTGTATGGCATTAAGCTGCAAAGGTAGTGCCAAAGGAAAGTTTAGCCTCAAAATTTCCCTTAACAATTTTTGATTTTCAGCATTTTAATTATTTTTTTATTATTATTTACTTATGTTTATTTGAGGTCTTAGGGTCAGGCTCAGCACATACCTTGGATTAAGGCTAGGGTTTGGATTCAGAGAGAGACAAAGCCTAGGGGTCTAGTTGTAGTGGGACTGCACAAAAGCTCCCAAGGAAGGCTTGGGCTTCAGAACCTGAGTTCCAGGCAGTTTTAGGGTTAGAAGAGAGACAATTCCTAGGGTTCTAGTTGTGATGGATCTGCAAAGGGGCTGCCCAGGGACAGTTTGGTCTGCAGAAGAATTACACTCAAGTACTTTTATCAGGGCCATGTTTGAGGTTACTGACGATTAAGGTGCTGGGCGCATTAAGAGTGTGGAGAGAGACAGTTCCTAGGGGTCTCACTGGAGTGACACTGCTGAGGGAAGGTCTGGACTACAGAAGGAGTTCTCTGGGGACTTTTTTTTATCAGGGCCACGTTTAGGGCTCTCTGGTATTAAAGATCTGTGCACTTCTAGCATTACGGTTCAAAGAGAGACAAAGCATAGAGGAACCAGGGCTGCAGACAGGCTGTCAAGGGAAGGTGTGGGCTGCCAAACCAATTCTCTCCTGAGAACTTTTTAGTCTATGCCACGGTTTGGGTTTTCTGGGCTTAAGGGCTACCTAGCCACTTTTAGGGTTAAGATCAGAAGAGAGACAAAGCTAAAGGGTCCTGTTGTGATGGGGCTGCAGAAGGGCTACCAAGGACAGATTTTTGCATCACAAAGAATTCTCCCCTGAGAAATTTTCCGTTTTGGCCTTGGCTTAGGGTCTTTGGCTAAGGTCAGCCCACAGTTAAGATTAGGCCTAGGGCTAAGGGAAGAGTCCCAGTGCGAGTTGTTTGGGGAGTGGGTGTTGGTAAGGATTTGAAATGGGAAGTATTGGGATGAAGAAAGAGTTCTCCTCTGTAAAGGAATTCAGTCCCGAGAGATCTTAAACAAAATTCATTACTTCAGTGTTTTGATTTTGTAAATTCTGTAATTAAACTCCTTTCAATACAACTTTTTTAAAGGTAGGTCTGTGTTCTGGGTTTTCCTAAATTTTAATATTTTCTGTTTTGTGTGAATAAAGACAAGTTTTAAAATAAATAAGCAGGGTCATGAATTTTGATTGAAAACAGCTGATGATGCCAGTTAATTCTGCACAACTCTACAAAACTTTTTTTTCCCTCTTAGTTTTGTTTTAATCCATTGTATTCTTGGGAGGATATTCGTGTTCCCCAAGTCCTAAACTAGTCAGTAAAGTTTTTGAAGGGTTTGCTTGATAAGTCAGTTCCTGAGGGTGAAGTACTTGAGAAGACATTTCATTATTGTTACAATCAGTGGCTCAGAAAAATCGATATAGGGTCAAGGGATCTGAGGCAATACCTACTCATTAACTTCGTGGATATGGTAACATCGCCAAACTGGGCAACAGACAGATGCAAAAATTTTTCTCTCTTGAACGAAGCATTTTTAGAGACAGTAAGTATTACCTTTATTTTTTACTTGATTTTGCTAAATTAAGCATGCACTTAGAAGTTATGAGATCTCAAATGAGCATATTGAGATTCGAACAAGTTGGGAAATCCTACTATGAGTTAATAAAGAAAATATAACTTGCTACCTGCTGTCTTTTTTCCTAACATTTCCTATGTGCACTGCCAAAGGTTGAATAGGGTGCAAGAGCTAGCTCTTGATGTTCAACTTAAATTCTGTTGTATGACATTTTTTTCACTGACTTCTTCAGCTTTCTATGTCTGGTTTTGATTGCGCATTTGTCTGTGGAAAATGCATCTGAACACCTAGTTTAGTTGATTCAGGAGTTTTATGATGTTTAAATTTTGTCAATTGGATGTAAATGATGACAATATTTTATGGAAAAAAACTTTGTATGTAGCGGTTTTCCTGGCAAAGATGTGTGCCTATCAAATAAGAAATTCCTTAATCTTATCCTCTTGGAGCAGATTATTAAAGATTTTACTATTCTGGGTATTACAAATCTCCTTGGAAAGTTTGCCAAATTTCAAATACACTTGGCAGAATGAGGAACATTTTCATGTACCATAAAAACTTTGAAGTAAAATGTGCTAGTGTTTAAGAGTTTTCACTCGAGAAATCAGAACATTTTTTTGTGAACAGGTTTAAAGATTACCTTAAACTTTACAATATGTGTAAATGTGTTTTCTGCAGGGCTTTTCTACAAAGGATTACAATAGGAATAACTAAAACCATAGTTTTTACTTAGCATTTAAGTAAAGCAGCCTATAAAGAGTTGGAGTTGTGTGCTTTAGCTCTGAAAACCCAGTCCCTCTCAAGTTGCTAGCATTTATGCTACTAGTAAGCTATAAAAGTAACTTTCATTTTAAGATGCAGGCAGGCAAGAGATGGACATATACCTGTGTGCCCATACACACTCTTGCTGAAGTCAGTCACAGAAGTCTAGTCAAAAGTTATAAGTTCAAAATTGGAATAAGTCTGTCTAATACCACAGTAATCCACAGCATTGCTTTTATTCACCACCAGCATTTTTCCAGGTGCACTTGGTATATGTTCTTTAATGAGTTGTAATTCAAATAAAGTAATTTTTCTCATTTTACATTTGCAGATGTGTTCCTTCTTGCCTTCAATTTTAATGTGGCATTTTTCAGGACAGATAGTTTTTAAGACAGTGTCATAGAGGAAATGAAACAGAACTCCAAAGGGAAGCTGCCAGTACCTTATCTATGAAGAGGCTACCACATATCCATAATACCTCGCGCCAGCTTGAGGCAAGTTCAGTCTTTGTTGTGAGATACATGTTAGTAGAGTTTCTTCTAAATAATTTATTATGTTGCTGTGCAAACTGTGTTAGTATTAGGAGCCCTAGAAATGTCAGGTTTCAAAATAATCCTTCTATTGGTAAAAGTATTCAGTGTGAAGTACTATATTACAGCAACACTGAGGCTGAGCTTTTGAAACTGCAAAAGGCAGGAAATGCAGAGTTAAGGTTACCATGGAAACCTTAACTCTACACCTTTAGGTAGGTAGCATGCTACGATTTTAATTACTTTCTCTTTTTATAACTCTACATAGCTGTTTGCCTTTTATTATGTGAATTCTAATTATATTGAATGCTATTTATGATACATATTAATTGGACTGGCTACTCAGTAAACATTAGAAATCAGGGGTTAGCTGTTGCTGACTGTACCTTGAACTCTAATATTAAGGTGGCTGTATGATGTGTATCTAGAAAATAGTATTATGACTAACTGACTGACCAAGGTATTAAAAAGTGCTTTTTTTTCGAGTTAGAATTGCACAGTATGGACATCACAATACAGAGTATCATCACAAGAAGAGCAACATCTTAGAATATGCAGGCAATTTACAGGGAGTAAACTGATAATGGTACATCATGGAAGTTTAATCAGGATTATCTTAGAATCATAGAATATGGTATGCTTCTTCTGCAAAGCATGAAAATACAGCATCAGTGCTTTACAAATGTGCATTGTTCCCTCCAGTACTTCATCTTGTACTTCACAGGATATAGCTCTTGCTCCTTCTCCTCCAGTTTCCTTCCCAACAGCTTGGTGAGCAGTATGAAGCCGCTGCAAATTTTGCATTAGGCAGCAAACCTGGAAATTCTTCAGCCCAATTCAGAATTCCTGTATCTGTCTGGTAAAGGGGCAGATTTATGTGAAGTTTTGTCTTCTTTTAATTAGCCATTGGCTCAATTGATATGCAAGGAATGCCCAGATGTTTGAATATTAGGAACCTGAAGTCAAGAGACCTGGCAGCAAGCTAACATCTTTAGTATGGTACCTTGAAAGTGTGGCAAATTGTATGGTACGTTGCTCAGAAAAAGTCCTCTGTGCATGATAGCAATTCATATGATGTATGGGAGAACCTGTTTTGGGAGAGGGCGCCCTTGTAACTAAAATTTCCAGTAAGTTTTTTAAAGTTTAGAAGATTATAATCAAAATAGTATAAATAAAAGGATGTGCTGTAAGAAAGATGTTAAAATGAGCATCATTAATTTTTGTTTCTCAAACAGCTGGTAGCACTTTTGGCAGCACTGTTCAAGTAATAGTTAATATATTTCTAGAACATACAAATATTAAAACAGGTGACCATGATGTTCAGGTAAAGTAAAACCTTTATATTCACAGTTTTCATGGGCAATTACTTCCTAGAAAGTCAAAAAACAGGCTTTGAATGTGAAAGAGGAGCATCTGACTACCTCCTGGTGGCGGAGGTGACTGCCCCTCTTATCCGGTGGGCTCACTAGTTGCGCCCGACAGCCACGTTGAGGCAGGCCACAAGTTTGTCCATGGCATTGTCAAGCAGCACTCAATGAGATTTAAGGCTGAAAAGTAAATACTTAGTAAAGGTGTTGAACTTGCTCTGTCCTGGTGGTTTGCAGTGTTTTTGAGCACTTCTGTCTGAGATAGTAGTGAACAAACAAGGGTCTGTATGTCTGGCTATATACAGGCCCAGGAAAAGGTATGCCTCTGCCTTTGGGGCTACATCTGTTTGGTGTCTCAGAGAGGAGTGGCTGGAGACCAGCCCTGCAGAAAGAGATCTGGGAGTGCTGGTTGACAGGAGGCGTAAGAGGAGTCAGCAGCATGCCCGGGTAGCCAAGAGGGCAACCCACATCCTGGGGTGCATCAAACAGCGTAACCAGCTGGTCTAAAGAGGTCCCGCTGTATTCAGTGTTGGTGCGGCCTCATCTGGAGTACTGTGTGCAGTTCTGGGCCCCACAATTTAAGAAGGATGTGAAGGTCTTTGAATGTGTCCAGAGGAGGGCAGCAAGGCCAGAAAGGGCTGGAAGGCATCTCCTGTGGGGAGTGGCTGAGGACTCTGTCTAGTTTGGAGAGAAGGAGATGGAAGGGCAACCTCATTGCTTTCTCCAGCTTCCTGAGGAGGGGAAGTGGAAAGGGAGGTGCTGATCTCTTCTCCTTGGTATCCAGTGATAATAAGAAATGTTTTTACAAATACATTAACAACAAAAAGAGTGCCAAAGAGAATCTCCGTCCTTTGTTGGATGCATGGGGGAACCCTGTCACCAAGGATGAGGAAAAGACTGAGGTACTTAACGCCTTCTTTGCCTCAGTCTTTAAGAGGCAGGTCTTTAAAACCAGTTATCCCCAGAGCGTTCAGCTCCCTGAGCTGGAAGACAGGGACAGAACAATCCAGGAGGAAGCAGTTAACAACCTGCTATGCCACCTGGACACACAGAGGTCTATGGGGCTGGATGGGATCCACCCAAGAGTACGGAGGGAGCTAGTGGGGGAGCTTGCCAAGCCACTCCATCATTTACCAGCAGTCCTGGTTAACAGTGGAGGTCCCAGATGACTGGAGGCTTGCCAGTGTGACGCCTATCTACACAAAGAGCCAGAAGGAGGATCTGAGGAACTGCAGGCCTGTCAGCCTGACCTCGGTGCCAGGGAAGACTATGGAGCGGTTCGTCTTGAGTGTGCTCACCAGGCATATGCAGGACAACCAGGGGGTCAGACCCAGCCAGCATGGGTTCATGAAGGGCAGGTGCTACTTGACCAACCTGATGTCCTTCTATGACCAGGTGACCCACCTAGTGGATGAAGGAAAGGCTGTGGATATTACCTTCCCGTACTTTAACAAAGCCTTTGATACCATCTCTCACAGCATTCTCGAGAAGCTAGCAGCTCATGGCTTGGACAGGTGTACCCTGCAATGCATTAAAAACTATCTGGATGGCTGACCCCAGAGAGTTGCAGTGAACAGAGTTAAATCCTATTGGCTGTCTGTCACAAGTGGTGTTCCCCAGGGCTCAGTGCTGGGGCCAGTTCTGTTTAATGTCTTTGTCAATGATCTGGATGAGGGGATTGAGTGCTCCCTCAGTCAGTTGGCAGATGACACCAAACTGGGTGGATCCTACGGAGCAGTTCACGAAGGAACCCCATGCTGGAGCAGGGGAGGAATCTGAGGAGTTCTTCCCCCGAGGAGGAAGGAGCAGCGACGCGTGATGAAGTGACCATAACCCCCATTCCCTATTCCCTCCTGTGCTGCTTGGTGGAGGAAGGAGGTAAAGATAGTTGAAATGAAGTTAAGACCAGGAAGAGGGAGGCGTGGGGGGAAGTTGATTTTGTTCTCTTCCTCATTATCCTGCTTTGATTTCAATAATAAACAAGTAGTTTTCCCCAAGTTGAGTCTGTTTTGCCCATAATGGTAACTTCAATGATCTCTCCCTGTCCTTATCTCAGACTTCAAGCTTTCTGTTAGATTTTCTCTCCCCCATTCCCTCGGAGTGTGGGAGGAGTGAGTGAGAGACTGTGTAGCTTGGTCCTGAGCGAGGGTAAACTATGACATAATATTATACCAATTTTTGTATGAAAAAAATCCAGGATTGTTGATAAATGGCTTAATTATTTTAAAATTTAGTTTGAGTAATTTTGTTATCTCAGCAAGATTTTTCTCTGTAGGACACTGTTCTTCATACCATCACTTGGAGCAATCCCAAGCACAAATACAGACTAGGTGTAGAATGGTTCAAGAGCAGCCCTGAGGAGAAGGACTTGGGGGTGCTGGTGGACGAGAGCTCAACACGAGTCAGCAATGTGTGCTTGCAGCCCAGAAGGCCAACCACATCCGGGGCTACATCAAAAGGAGTGTGGCCAGCAGGTCAAGAGAGGTGATTCTGTCCCTCTACTATGCATCCAGCTCTGGAGCCCCCAACACAAGAAGGACATGGACCTGCTGGAGCGAATCCAGAGGAGGGCAACGAAGATGGTCAGAGGGCTGGAGCACCTCTCCTGTGCTGAGAGAGCTGCGACTGTTCAGCCTGGAGAAGAGAAGACTCCAGGGACACCTTATTGCAGCCTTTCAATACTTAAAGGAGGCTTTTAAGAAAGATGAGGAAAAACTTTTTACAAGGGCCTGTTGTGACAGGACAAGGGTTAACAGTTTTAAAATAGAAGGAGGCAGATTTAGATTAGATATAAGGACAAAATTTTTTACAGTGAGGGTCTTGAAACACTGAAGCAGGTTCCCCCGAAAGGTGGTTGATGCCCCATCCCTGGAAACATTCAAGGCCAGGTTGGACGGGGCTCTGAGCAACCTGATCCGTTTGGAGATGTTCCTGGTCTTTGCAGGGGGGGTTGGACTAGATGGTCTTTGAAGGGCCTTTGCAACCAAAACTATTCTATGATTCTATGACTTCAGGCCATAAGAAATATCCACAGTGGAAGAAAGTACAAGTACAGTCCAATTTATAATGACTAAAAACTATGCCTATAATTTTCATCATTTCCTGCTGGAAGGCTTGAGAGTGGTGGTGAAAATGAGATTGGAAGAGGAGAAACAGTATTTCAAGTGATACTTCACCGTGAGGAACAGTTACAACTAACTGCAAAACTGATATTCTCCTCCCATATTGTAGTACTGGAGTTATTTTTTGGCCCTCATGTTGAGTACTGAAGGATGTATCAGAGCTTCCTTTGTGTCCTTCTCTACTCCTTGTGTCAGTCAATGATAGGATACTTACAACTTTGTAATTAATCCATGAGCTGCTTTTTCCATTCCCTCACACACTGAATAATCAGCTGAGCAGATATGTATCTAGTTTCTTTTTATCCTTTTCTTCTCCCTCTTTTGACAGTCGATGTTGCTCTTTTTTATATGGAATCGGCAGCCTGTTTCCTGTCATAAACAGGAAGAAAGATGCCTCTAAAGTCATCTTTGCTGAAGTCAAACCCTTTTCTTTCTCCAAGGACAAATCATTTGAAAGGACTACCTGAAGGTTACACAATTATTGAGAGGCTTCTTCCTCATATATAGAATCTAATGCAGCAATACTCCAACTTCAAAGGCCTCCTTTTCTGTAAGAATGTTCATTCACCCATCTGACATTTATACATACTCTCCATCTTTTGCCTTTACCTGTGGGTTGTTTTTTTTTTCTCTTGCCATGTAGATAACTATCTCTATTCTCTGGTTTGCTTTCTACCGTGGCAGCATGTGCTTCAGTGCTCTCCTCTTAATGTAACTCTCTCCATCACCTTTTCTCTCCACAACATCCTCACAGTAGCAGCCAGCTTGTATACAAAACTTTCACTAAGTCTATCCTCATTCTACTCAGTTTAAAACCTTTGCTACCCACCCCAGCTTCCAGCAGATGACTGGCTTCTTGTACCCCTAGTAAAAAACACTTTCCTTGCCCCTACTAAAATCCTGTCTATTCTAGCTGACATTCAGGCCCCATCCCTGGATGCGTTGAAGGCCAGGTTGGATGGGGCTCTGAGCAACCTGATCTAGTTGGGGATGTCTCTGCTCCTTGCAGGGGGGTTGGACTGGATGATCTTTAAAGGTCCCTTCCAAACCCAAACCATTCTGTGATTCTATAATTCTCTCTACTTTCAACCTGCTCCTCTGCTTACAACACCAAGTTACCCCAAATTAATAAGTTTTTCATCTCTTTCCTTTGTATCAGGATGAAATTTTCAAATGTATTTATTGCATCATACTTAAAAATTACAGCTTAATTAATTTATTATTTCATAGAGCCTTGTAAACGTACTTTACCGACCTTTATTGTGCCTTATTTCCTTTCCATCCAGGCTACCTCTTGTTACCTACTGATGACTGTAACAAACGCTCTACTTTCAGCAAATGCTCATCACACAATTTAAGAAAAGGAAAAAAGCTAAGAAACTTCAAATCACATAGCTGTACAGTCAACATGAGGACTCAGAAGATCATCTAGCAGAGTACCATGGGGTTGCTACTGGGACAAATAATACTGAACAGCTCCCTTAATTAATTGGATGATCGGGCAGACTGTACTCTCAGTAAATTTGCTGATGACAGGAAACTGGGAGGACTAGCATAAAAGGAGAGAGTCCTTCTCGGACCACCAATGCAGCAGCTGGCTGGTGGCAGCTATCACAACAGAGCCGCTCTGCTGCAGAGGCTCCTCAGCACGCAACACCGTGTCCTCCCAAGAGAGATGTTTAAAGTGCCTGAGCTTTCCTGGTGCTAGTAGCAGAAAAGCAAAGAATGGCCCAGAAAGCGGTGGGAGATGGGAGGCAAGGGCCTCCGAAAGAGTCTCCTTGCAGCCTGAAAAGCAGCAGCAGAAGCACCCTGTGGGACAGATATGCTCAGGGGGAGCACCAATGGAAGGTACATCTGGAGGTCGCCTTGTCCAATGCCCCTGCTCAAGCAGTACTGCCTACAGCCGGCTGCCCAGGACGGTGTACAGGTGGCTTTTGAAGATCTCCAAGGGTGGAGACTCCAGCAGCTCTCTGGGCAACCTGTGCCACTGCTTCAGCAGCCCCTCAGTAAAGAGGTGTTTCCTGATACACGGGAGGAACCTCCTGTGTTTCCCTTTGTGCCCATTGCCTTTTGTCACTCGGCACTGGTGGAAAGAGCCTGGCTCCGTCTTCTTTACGCTCTCCCTTCAGACATTGGTCCAGCTTGATGAGATCCTTCGTGAGCCTTCTTTTCTCCAGGCTGAGCAGCCCCGTCTCTCTCAGCCTTTACTCCTACGGGAGCCCGTAGGGGAGGGGCTGCAGAACCTTCCTCACCTTTGGGGCTCTTTGCTGGCCTCTCTCCAGCATGGCCATGCCTCTCTTGTACTGGAGAACCCTGAACTGGAGATGGGACTGGAGGTGTGGCTTCAGCAGTGGTGAGGAAAGGGCAAGGATCACCTGCCTCCACCTGCTGGCAAGCCTCCTCCTGAGGAGAGCGCCTGCCCTCTTGGCCACCAAGGCACATTGCAGGCTCCTCTTTGGTTTGGTGCCCAGCAGGACACGTAGGTGCTTTTGTGCCAAGCTGAGATGGATGACCTGCAGAAAGGCAGTGCAGGGGCCTTGCAGGCTGCAAGGGCTGCAGGGCTGGGGCAGTTTTTGTGGTATGGGAGCCAAAAGCACTTGGGGGAGCCCAAACTTGACAGGGGGTTGCTGTTGAGGGGCTTGGGGAAGTGTGCAAGGCTCGTGCCGGGGTTTCTGAGGGAAGGCTTACAAGCAGGAGACTGGGATGGGCCCCGCCGGATGCGGGGAAAGCAGCGCGTTTCAGCCCGTGGCACAAGCATGCTTTGCTCAAATGGCCGCCTGCCTGTGGATGGCTGCCGAAATTGCGGGATACTGGGGGTTTGGAGCTTTGCTTTTCTGAGCAAGAGCAAGGAAAGGCATCCAGATCAGCAGAGGGACCTCGTTCCCCTGCAGTGGATTTTGGAAAGCAGGCAGCCTGTCCACAGAAGAGAAGAGCAACCGGCTCCTGCCTCCCAGGCACGGCCACGGGGCTTGGGGCTGGAGGAGTTGGGCTGCTGCGGTAGAGAAGTGTCAGGAAAAGGCACAGAGGGCTGTGACGGGAGGCTGACGGGGCCGTTTGGGTGTGCAGGAGGCAGCAGGAGGACCCAGCAGGTCCGGGGCTGTCAGCATGGCCTCTGCCCACAGCTGTCAGCATGGCCTCTGCCCACGGCACCCCGCTTTGCAGGTCTGCAGGACAGGCATCCTGGCTGCTGGCCATGGGGACTTGGAGAGCCTGTCCCGCATGCTTTGAAGGGGAAGGCGTGGAGAGTGTGAGTGAAAGGGGCTCTGCTGCAGCACTGCCATTGAGGAAGTTCACAGCACCCTCTGAGAAATTCTCACTTTTTGCTTCTGGCCATGGTTGCCAAAAAAGCATGGCCTGCTGTGACTTGTGCTTTAGCTCTTGAAAGAAAGATGCCCCAAAAAGCTTCTGGATCTTTATTTGATTTTGGTGAAGGCCATCAGCCGTGCTCTGAGAGCTAGCAGGTGGTAGCGGATGATGGGTCCATCTGTCCGGCTGGCCGGGCGCTCCCCCTGCAGCCTATGGGGCAGAGGTGTTGGGAGTGGCCTGGAGTTGCGTTGTGCCGTGCCTGTCGCTGCCTTCTCGCAGGTCGCCTTCTGCCAGCAGCGAGCTCATTGTTGGTGGGCCTTGTGCGCAGGTTGTAGCGCCGCTGTGGGGATCTGCTGCGCACCCTCTGCCTGACCTCATTCCTCTGCTGGTGTCCAGGCGAGCCGACCACGTACTTTGTGTAGTCATCGTCAGCCTCCACCATGTGCAGGATGCACTCGAAAGGCTCCTTGCAGAGTGGGCACGTAGCTGTCAGGGCAGCCCACTGGCGGATGCACACAAAGCAGAAGGCGTGGAAGCAGGCACCCACAAAGGCCTTGTTGTCCATGGTGTCCAGGCAGATGGGGCACAGGCCCTCTGCCGCTGCCTCCCGCTGCCCTGCCCGCTGCGCCTGGCTGGTGGCAGCTGTCACGACAGAGCTGCTCTGCTGCAGAGCTGATCTGCTGTGCACCCTCTGCCTGGCCTCACTCCTCTGCTGGTGTCCAGACGAGCCGACTACGTACTTTGTGTAGTCATCGTCAGCCTCCACCGTGTGCAGGATGTGCTCGAAAGGCTCCTTGCAGAGTGGGCACGTAGCTGTCAGGGCAGCCCACTGGCGGATGCACACAAAGCAGAAGGCGTGGAAGCAGGCACCCACAAAGGCCTTGTTGTCCATGGTGTCCAGGCAGATGGGGCACAGGCCCTCTGCCGCTGCCTCCCGCTGCCCTGCCCACTGCGCCTGGCTGGTGGCGGCCGAGACGGCACAGCCGCTCTGCTGTGAAGCCTCCTCAGCACGCGACGCCATGTCCTGCCAAGAGAGATGTTCAAAATGCCTGGGCTTTCCTGGCGCTAGGAACAGAAAAGCAAAGCAAGACCCAGAAAGCGGTGGGAGACGGGAGGCAAAGGTCTCCTAAGGGGTCTCCTTGCAGCCTGAAAAGTGGCAGCAGAAGCAGTCCCGTGGGACAGCCAGCCCCAAGGGTTGCCCTCCCCACCTGCCTGAGCCCCTCGGCTCCCCGCCGGGACACTGCCCCCAGCCCAAGACCCCACGCCCCTCTGCTCCCCCGCAGGCAACCAGCATGACTCGAGCTAGCACAGGGTACCTGAAGAAGGCAGTTGGGCGAGGCAGAAGAACTGGCTGGGAGTCTCCAGTGGGGGCCACAGCCACCGTGCGTGACCTGGAGCACCCCCAAGAGCCAAGGGGCTCTGCACAAAGGCAGCACTCCAGGTGGAGGTCCACAGTCCTGGGAGCTTGCACGCTGTGCGTGTGCACTCGCCGGGAGTCCTGGACCAAAAGTGTCGGGAGAGAGCCTGCGGCTGCTGAAGAGCAGTGAGGCTGGGGCTGTCGCAGATGCCCCCTCAGTGACATCACAAGGGTCGCAGGGGCTGCCCCCCTACCTGGCACTGGGCAGCCCAGTGATGCAGGCGGGGAAGCCCGGTGACCTCATCAGTGCACATGGAGGGCCCTGTCTGGGCTCTTCCAAGGGCTGTCAGAGAAGAAGGACTGGCCCCTTGTCCACCATGGGAAAGCCCCAGAGCTTGGAAGGGGCCTCTGGAGGTCACCTTGTCCA
The DNA here is from genome assembly GCF_036417535.1 of Chlamydotis macqueenii. Taxonomy (NCBI): domain Eukaryota; kingdom Metazoa; phylum Chordata; class Aves; order Otidiformes; family Otididae; genus Chlamydotis; species Chlamydotis macqueenii. The sequence continues at coordinate 23,484,570 of NC_141593.1, read as the reverse complement.
ATGCCCCTGCTCAAGCAGTGCCTCCTACAGCAAACTGCCCAGGACACTGTACAGGTGGCTTTTGAAGATCTCCAGGGATGGAGACTCCAGCAGCTCTCTGGGCAACCTGTGCCACTGCTTCAGCAGCCCCTCAGTAAAGAGGTGTTTCCTGATACACGGGAGGAACCCCCTGTGTTTCCCTTTGTGCCCATTGCCTCTTGTCACTCGGCACTGGTGGAAAGAGCCTGGCTCCGTCTTCTTTACGCTCTCCCTTCAGACATTGGTCCAGCTTGATGAGATCCTTCGTGAGCCTTCTTTTCTCCAGGCTGAGCAGCCCCGTCTCTCTCAGCCTTTACTCCTACGGGAGCCCGTAGGGGAGGGGCTGCAGAACCTTCCTCACCTTTGGGGCCCTTTGCTGGCCTCTCTCCAGCATGGCCATGCCTCTCTTGTACTGGAGAACCCTGAACTGGAGATGGGACTGGAGGTGTGGCTTCAGCAGTGGTGTGGAGAGCCCCCCCTGCCCCCTCTGCCTAGCATCACTCAAGCTAGGACAGGGTACCTGAAGGTGGTAGTTAGAGAAGATGGAGGAACTGGCCAGGCTGGAGTTACAGCACTCCTGCCTCTCAAGGCTTTGTATGAAGACAGTACTCTGGGTTGAAGCCTGCAGTTCTGATGGACCTTGAGGACTCCTGGGTCCTTTTCTGTATAGCTGCTTTTCAGTCAGTCCCCACCATGTACTGGTGCTTGTTCCTCCCCAGAAGAAGAACATTTCAATTCTCCTTATGAACTTGATGATATTTCTTTCACCCCATTTCTCCAGCCTGCGAAGGTCCCTCTGGATGGCAGCCTGACCTCTAGCATATCAACCACTGCTCCTAGTTTTTTGTCATTAGCAAACTTGCTTAGGATATACTCTACAAATGCTCATATACTCATCTGTTCTGGTTTTATTTAGTGAGGTGGGGCTACACTGGCAGCTTCTGTAGGAAACTGCTAGAAGTTGCTCCCCTTTGTCCAGTGGACTCGGCCGGGCCTAGGGCGGACCTGCTGCTGGCCAAGGCCAAGCCAATTGGTAGCAGAATGTTCCCTGATAACACCTCTGTGATAACATATTTGAGAAGAGGAAAAACGGGAAAAAAAAAGAGAAGATGTGAAGACACTGAGTGGGGCCAGAGAGGGAGAAGCACCAGCCTTGTGGGCCTTGCAGCCCTCACCCTTTGGCCTCCCTCTGGGTGGCCGACTGGGCCTGACTCGGCCCAGCCTGGCTGCAAGAAGTGGAGAAGAGATGAGATGTGAAGAGAACCTGAGAGGCGTCTGCCTGAGCTGATTGTGAAGAATTTCTTGTGAGAGGAACGGCTGCAGACGCCAAGGTCAGAGAAGGAGGGGGAGGAGTAATGCTGCTCCTGGCCAGAATTCCCCTGCAGCCCGTGGTGCAGCCCATGGTGAGGCCGGCTGTGCCCCTGCAGCCCATGGAGGTCCACGGAGGAGCAGAGATCCCCCTGCAGCCCGGGGAGGACCCACGCAGGGGCAGGCGGATGCCTGAAGGACGCTGTGGCCCATTGAGGGCCAGCACTGGGGCAGCCGTTCTGGAGAGACTGCAGCCCGTAGAAAAATGACACACATTGGAGCAGTTCACGAAGGACTGCATTGTGGGATATTTCCGCGTCAACACTGCATCCCGTGGGAGGGACCCCACGCTGGAGCAGGGGAGGAATGTGAGGAGCTCTTCCCCTGACGACAAAGCAGCTGTGTAAAACAACGTGTGATAGACTGACTGTAATCCCCATTCCCTCTTCCCCCCTGTGCCGGTCAAGGGGGGGAATATGGTAGAGATAATGTTAAGCCCGTGAAGAGGGAGGGGTGAGGGGAGATTACCTTGTTCTCTGTCACATTATCCTGCTTTGATTTTAGTAATAAATGGTTTTCCCCAAGTCAAGTCTGTTTTGCCCATAACAGTAACTTTAAGGATCTCTCCCTGTCCTTATCTCAAACCTCAAATCTTTTTTTTCTTATGTTATCTCTCCCTATTCTCTCAGAGGGTGGGGGGAGTGAGAGAGAGACTGCATACTCTTGTCCCAGTTGGGGTTACACAACGGCATCATCCAGTTCATTAATGGAATCATAGAATGGTTAGAATTGGAAGGGACCTTTAAAGGTCATCTGGACCAACTGCACTGCAAAGTCCAGGGACATCTCCAACCAGATCAGGTTGCTCAGAGCCCCGTGCAACCTGGCCTTGAATGTTTCCAGAGCTGCGGCATCCACCACCTCTCTGGGCAACCTATGCCAGTGTTCTACCACCCTCATTGTAAAAAAAAAAAAAAAAAAGATATTAGTTAATAAAGATGTTGAACAATATTGGACCCAGTATTGATCTCTTGGGTATGCCCCTAGTTACCACTTCCAACTAGGCTTCCTACCATTGATCACCATGCTGAATCCACCTGCTCTCCACAAGTCTCCTCTCTAACTCCTTCAAAAAAAACTATTTTAAGCTCCTGCAGTAAAGTTAGCACTATATAATGGAAGGTTTTTATCTAATCACATTTCAGTGGGATGTTTGAGCTTCACTATGGCATTCTGATGAGGCAGATCCCCAAGATTTTCTGGAGGTCTAATGCCCACATAGTTACTGCTTAGCAACTAAGAGCTTCTTCAGGAGAAAGCCAATCTTTTGCAGCCTGGTTGCTGTGACTTCAATCCAGGAAGGAGGAGGAGAGCTGAAACTGTAAAGTGAGTGGCTCTCAGCATATTAATCTCTAAGAAGATACCAATGGCTTTATTCCTCACATCATGATCTGTGTCACTATCTGAAGCAAGCACAGCCAAGTCTGCCTCACAGACTTACCCAGTGTTCTGGGGACACAAAGGTGGCTCACTTCTTTCCTAATTGAGATTATTGCTTATAGGTCTGCAACATGAGTCCTGCTGTCAGAACCCAGGCTGTTCTGGAAGCCTGTCCTCTTCTAGACTCTTCAGTGAATTTTATTAATTTCCTCAGTCCAGGTAGCATTAGCCCAGCCTTGAGAAACACTGGCCATACACCGAGTGGGGAGCTGGGGCCAGCTGAGGCTCAGTACTTGCTTGGTGTAGCAGGGATCTGTCCCCTCACCTGTAAAATTATCACAAGGGACCTACTCCGTAAGGTGCAGTGTCTAATGATCTTCTTCCAGAGCTCTAGAGCTGATCTTGCAGAGAGACGGATGAAGGAAAGGAGCAATTGCTGAGCCAGACTGGGAGTAATGGTTATTTTCCATTGAGTAATGGGCTTGTTCAGAGATGTCTGTCGCAGCCCATTGACAGTACGCTCCAGCTGCAGGATCACTGGCAAAGAGGCACTTGTCCTGGGTTATGAATACTGCCTGAAGTTGGACTCTTGTTGATACTTTGCACCTCTTCTAGAAGGTAAAGAAAATGTGCTGTTTCTCTTTCCCTTTTATTGCATCTTTCCCTGACATGAAAAAAAAAGGCATTATATACAGAGAGGAGACAAAAGGAAAAACTGTGCTTCTCAGCTCTTTCATATGTTCTCTTTGTTAAAAACTGACTCTATAAATCTCTGATAGTAACTTATCTCACACGTCTCCATTTTTCTGTCATTTTCATTATCCTTCAATAGGCCCATTCTGATGTGTGATTTACATTGCTGTGCCACTTCTTCAGGTCCTTTCTGTAAATATTAACAAGTTGCCTTGGTATTCCTTCTATCAATATTAAGGCAGTCTTAACCAGCATCTTATATGGTCTCTGTGGCAACATTTCAGAGCTATTTTCAGTCTCGAAGTCTTGAAATCTTGAAGGCAGAATTCATCACTTTGCTCCTGGAGTGTCTCTTGTCCAATGAGATTTTAAATTCCATAACCTCTCCAACAAGCAATCTGGTACTTGCTGTTCCTTGTGACCCCAGACTTTTTCCTTGTGCCAAATGTAAATGTTCTTTGCTATGATATAAGCAGTGACCTTCCTCAGAAGTGACATGCAGAAAATTCTATTTCCTTCCAATTTGCAGGTACTTTTTTTATATTGTTTTGTCTCTGCTCAGTCTTTTCATTGCTTAAATCTGATTTTTTTTTTTCTGTTTTCTCAGAAGTTGTGTTTTTTACATCTCTGAACAACGACTTTTCCTTCTCTGGATGCTCTCCAACTGGTCTGCTCTTTTTGTGGCTTTTTTTTCTGACACCTGCTGCGTAATACAAGAAATGGAGGGAACCTAGTACTGAGTCAAGAAGAGGTTTTTTTCCTTAATTTTTATTTGTGTTTATGTACTCCCCTGAAATGTTTGCCTTTTGTCCAATAGCACAATGCTGTTCAGCTTATGATCAGGTGAAACCTACATAACCATTCCTGAAATACTGCTGTAAAACAAATTGTTCCCACCCTATCCATGTGTAACTATATATTCTTACCTAAGTTCAGAGTTCTTGTCCTTAAGGATTTTCACCCTCTTCCTATTGTTAGGGTCATTTTGGCCTCTGCTTCTGTCTTCCAACACCGTGACTGTCTCCAGGCTCTTGTGTGGTCTCCTGTTCCAGCATCCAAGCCATTGAAGTTGCTCTGGAATAGCAGTAGACTCACAATAACTCTCCTGGCCTTCACTTCCTATTTCTTACAGTAATCCTTCTTCCATCGCGGTATACTGGAGATGAGAAACACTCACTTTCCAATAAATAATTTATAAATAATAGGTTTTTTTCCAATAATCCTTTTTCTTGCTGTTTCTGGTCACCAGTTGTCCATAAGGGGGCAAGAACAGCACTGTTGAACTGCACAGGAATTGTTGTCAGGACCCAAGATTAGGTGTAACTTTTCCCACTGGAGTGTGTCTATTTTTCTTCATCTGAGAAGGAATTTGAAGGACCCCAACCCTTTTTGTTATTGTTTTCAAAAACAGTATTATGTCTGATAGCTGTTGAGAAGCTCATTTAATTTTGCACAAATATGGCCTTCGATTAGGACAGTTGTGCTGTATTTATTTTTGGCTTTCCTGTAGAGTGTCAGAAAAAAAATTATTTGTAAGAAAATATGCAACACTTTTTCTTTCTGGTATGCCATACCAAGAACTAGTAAAAAAATAATGTTCAATTGGACCTATACAATTTTGGAAAAGTAAGTTTATCAGAAACGAATGAGATTACAGAAGGAATACCTTCTCAGTGGTATTGAAAGGGAAATCTGTATCAGCTCACTGGCAGTTCATCCACCTTTATGCTCTCATAGCAGTGCTCTCTATAGAACTGGGAGAGGGAAATATAATTTTCCAGTTCATATGTGAATTTGCCATTCTTGGACCAGTCTGATTCTTCAGGTAAAATAAAGAAGCCTGGTGGCCAGGTGCCATCAGTACCCAACAGCTGGGATTAGACAGAAGATGATGTTCCAGCCACATCCTCTTTCCTTTACCTGTGCCACGGTCATGGAGTGGGACACAGCAGTGCACTGCCAGCAGCGCTCTTCTGTGTGCAGCACCCAAGGCACCTGTCTGTACTAGAAATGGGTTGTCTTTTTTTTTTTTTTTCTGGTGCAAAAGTGGTGGTGTAGTCCAATGTGTGTCACAGAGATGTGGACTTGCAGAATGTTTACATTGTTCTCTGTCAGATGACAGCAGTGATCATTCCCTATCCTGAGAAGCATGTAGTATGTGATATGCAAGAAAGGACACTGTGTGATAGTTCCAAAAGCAAAATCATGCAATTCTGGCAGTCTCACCTTCTTTTCTGTTAGACAGAGATGGAAAGATTTGAGGAATAAGTCAGTACCCAGACCCGCTTGGATGTGGACAGCGATTGTGAACTGGAGGCCAGGAATTGCACTTGTTAAGTGACTCTCTAACAAGTTTTAGTTGGTTCCAGCTGCTGTCATCTGGAAGTCCACTCTGAGCAAATGGTACTATTTAGGTATTTCAGTGGTATGGTAATGTTTCTGAATGCATGCCAGGAATAATAGCAAAAAATACCTTCACTGTGCTAATGACTAAAGTCGTTATCTTCTACAGAGGCCAGCTTCCCAGTATCATTAAAATATCAGGCAGTCTGAGTCAGTCCTGATCATCTGTTTGGGAAAACAAATTATTTCCTTTGCTGAAAAACAGCACAAGAGAGGAGTGACCTCCAATTACTCTGCCATTCCACAAGGCTAAGCATCTTGGTGTGGAGCATAGCACGTCTTCCCGAGGCTTGGGATGGGCCACCCAGCTGTTGACTCTTTTATGCTCCAATGCTGCAGGTGCATACAAAGATATTTTAGTCTCCACAATGCTGTCCTTTCCCCTCTGCACAGCCTAAACCTCTTTTTCTTTTGTGCTTCTCTTCCTTTCTAGGCAGCAGCAGCCACCACCAGTGGAGGTCTGACTTATTTCTTCATTTGACTTTTCTCTGATACCACTTGTCATTAAATGCCTCAGAAAATCCAAGCCAGGCTCTGTGCTGACAGAAGTCGAGCCCTTGGGAAGAGATGGTGGATTCATATTTGCACTGCATAGCCTGGGCCTTTAGCCTCGGTAAAATGTTATGCAGGTAGTTGCTGCTTCTTAGCTGGCTTCACATACAGCTGCACACATGTCCCTGCCTCCCACCAGGATCTGAGGATGCAGGCCTCAGGAGACCTCTGTGTGAGATTTTGTGAATTGCCCCATCACACCTCTGCTAGGGGTGAAGCAAGCCAAAGCAGAATGAGCACTAAAGGACTCAGGTCCGAATGTGTATTCTTAAACTCTTAAGTTTATACAGTCTCCCTAACTGACTGCACAACTCCTCAATTCAACATACTCTCTGACTTTTAATATCAAATATATCTTTAAAATTAGAACTAAGAAGAAGACTAGGAAAAGGGAAGAGGGAGATAAAGTGATTTAAAATTTTAAAACTGATAAGATTTTTCTCTTACGAATTTGATATGCAGAACAGATGGTCCTCAAAAAAAAAAAGTTCAGGCAGAAGAAAGGAGCTTAGAATGACTCTGTATCCTGCTCCCACTGCACTGGGACCATGAGGAGCTGAGAGGCAAATGAATTGATTGTTCTGTTGAATGGAAATGTCCAGCCTCTAGGGGCTCTGTTTGCAGAGAAAACAGCTCTGTTTTTTTTTTTTTTTTATTCAGAGTTCCTTCTTTTCTCAGTAACTAGTGTGCAAAAAAATCACATTATGTGACACTGGAACACACTGTTAGTTGGAAACCTTAGCTGACCTTCTTAGGATATATTTTCATTAATAATCTATTTATGCAAGAGCTAGACAACTTCTCCGTCATGATGTTAGTGGTGAGATTGTTCCTTCAGTAAAGTAGTGAAGAAGAAAAGGCAAATAGTAAGATTCCTTATTTTCTTGACACAAAAACATATTCCATATCCAGCCCTTCAGACATTAGCCTCCCATTGAAATAGGTTTGATCTGTAAGAAATTATCTGTCTGCTTCAAAAAACTATTATTTTCTTTCCTCCCTTCTAACCATGTACAAATCGTAACTGAAGGACCAGTAATTCCTTCAACAGTCTGCTAAACTTTTCTTGAAGTTGATGTATTATTTGCCTGGGTAGGCACTACAAAATTTGTCATAAACCTAAACAATCTTGTCTTCTTTTTCTTCTATATTCACAGCTCTCTTAAGCTGTTTTCTAATCTCTTGGGAATCATTTTGAAAGTGGAAGCAAGGTTCTCCTGTGGTTCATTTTTATTTCAAGTAATTGGTTTATTAGCAATTTATGCTGGCTTGGTCTCTCACCATTCTTCTGTGGCAGGCCTGTGACAGTCTATTTACAAGGAGGCTTGCTTCTAGAACTAACATTGGAAGCCTATTTCAGATTGGACTGGTTAAAAACATAATGTTTACCAGATGCCAAAGAGAATATTTTGAGGCATTTCCTCCTAATTAAGATTTGGGACACTCCATCTTGCAAATCAAAGGATGCTTCCTCAAAGCAAATCCTTTCTATTCTAGCTTTGGTATTATGTTTTGTACTGTCTCTTCAATTTGTTTCATTTGGCAGCACCGTAATTACAGGCTAGCCATAGACATGTGTTCAACTGTGGCAAAGCACAGAGTGAAGCACAAGACTCTTATTGAATTTTCAGGAAGTGCTTTTCCTGGATGATCATGCTGTTCTCTAAGCGTAAAAACTCATGGAAATGACAAGGCTCTGCTTTTTCTAATTGCTTCTGAGCCACTGATCACAGTCATTTTAAAGGGGAACAAAATAGAACAGGTTCATTCCAATTGCATTACAAACAAGGGAAAGACCTCACAATTTTATCTAGAGGGGGATCTGTCAAATTCAGATTGCTGCCATTAGAGAAATAGCCATTCAGAAGCTGTTCCGTCTCCTCCGCAAATCAGTTCTCTGATCACTTATATCCCCTTTTGGTCATTGTAAGACCTTCACTTTACTAAACTAGCTCCTGGTTTATCCCCTTGTCAACAGTAGACAGTATATTCCCACAAGTTCAGACATCCAGTGTAGTAGGAACAGCAGGCAGTACTGTTAAACTATGAAAAAAAATTAGGAAGCATGCTATTAACAAGAGCATTTCCCCAGAAGCAGAGGTAGAGAAACTTGACTTTGCTGGAGAGTAGCTTCTGCACATTCTGTGGTTTTTATCCTTTGGCTGCGCCATGTACATGTCTGAAAAGGGTCTTTGTGCTGGAAATAAAGCATTATCACAAAAATATACTATAAAAGTTCCCACCCTGTATATGTACTTTTTGCTGTTACTGCTTTGTGATACTTCCGCTTGAGGAAAGACCATTTTTGTAATTAGAGCTGAATAAAAATAACACTTGGTTGTGAAAGATATTTGCCGGTTTTTAGAGCATTTTGATTTCTGGGAACAGACCACCTGCTGCACAGGACCCTTAAGTCTCCTAGCTAATAATTTTCTCTCCACTTGGACTAATTTTAGCTATCACCACTTGAAACTTTTAGTGGTTTCAGCCACCTACTGCCTTAACACAACTTTTCCAGCCCCTTTCTAGCACTCTGCCTGTTCATATATCTGGGCATTATAAATAGTTTTATTTGGAAAATGGTCACTGGAGATGGAGGTGGAGAGACAGGAATCATCTGAGAGTAAATAGATTGTTAATTCCCTTCTGAGCACTGAGCTGCTGATTCACTCCCAATCAGTTCCCACACAGCCTGAGTCAGCCCAGAGGGTGTTGAATAGTCAAGAGCAAAAACGATTCAGGGGATAATGGTTCTGCAAAGACCAAAACAGAAAAGTGATTCAGAAGGGGGAACTAAAAGAAGAAAAACACATACTGGAGAGAGGAGGGAAAAAATAAAAATAGACAAGCAACACCTATGCTACCACCTCTGTGTGAGAAACAAAGGTGTTCAGGGAGCTTAAAGAGGAAACAGAGGTGAATGAAAGGAAAGGACTGGATGGAAAGGAGAAAATACATTAAAACCCCAAAATAGTGTTGTAGTGAAATCATCAGGGGAGAGCCAAAAAGGAAAAGGGTTGTAGGCGAGAATTGGGCTCAGAGTAGGGACAGACTTCCAGGTGTGTCTCAGGCTAGCCACTGACTTCCCATCCATGTAAATACGCACGTAAAAGCTTGTATCTGTAAATGTCATACCATATGTATCTATGCGGAGGAAATAGCTGAAGTGGGGTCCTACAGTCAAGGACTTGCCATCCTTTACAGATCAAAAAGCATGAGATGTTAAAAAAAAAAGGTTCCTATGAGAAATGGGCACTCCAGAGATACATGAACGTATGAGGAAGCATATTCACACAGGTTAAAGCCAGGCTTCTCCCTTTGAATTTCCTGTCAATTCAGTGAAGAGGGTGAAGCTGCTGGCCTAGATGCTCTGAATCAACCTGTGGGACATTTCCGCAGCCTTTAGTTGCTCTACCACTTCAAAAAGTGCCCTAAGCCTCCTCAATCCTCATGCTGCAGTTCTCTTAAATCTCAAGTTCAGTGCTGCAGCCTCTGGGTATACTTGGGCTGAGGACAGAGACTTGGCACACCGGAGAGTGTCTTGTCTTATGTCTCATGCAGGAGCCTTCCCCCTTGCATTTTGTTCATATGAAAGGCAAGGAGCTGCTACGCTGCTGCGCCTCCCACAGCAATGAGCTCTCTGCTTGCATTTAGCACTGCTGAATATGCGTTCTGCCACCGTAATACAGGTTCTGATTTCCTTCCTCTTAAAGCTTCTTATTTTAAAATAGTTTGTATATATTTAACCTGTGCTAGTTTAAGGAGGCCATAGGGAAGGCTTGTCAACAACAAGACAGAAGGAGATTGTTCGCAAAAGAATATAGTGACTCACATCTAGCAAATTTAATGCACAGTAATGGTTAGGATTTAGGCACAAATTAGTGGTATTGCTCCCAAAGTTGAGGATGAGCACTGGGTACGTCACTCCTGACTGTACAGAGCTATATGGATGACGCAAGGCCCTCTTGACCAAGATGCCTCAGTCAGAAGTGTGTTTGCCCAGAGATATGTGTGGGATGAGTGGAGAGAGGTGGCAGCTGAGAAGATGATTCAGCTTTCAGTTTGGCTGAACTGTCCTCTAGAGGTTCCCCCAGTCCCTTTAGTGAGTCAAAGAGCACTTGTATTCCCTTCCGTATCGCCTCAGCCAGATTATTAAAGATAGGAGGGGATAAACCCAAGTCTACATCCTCGATTTCAGCACTAAGATAAGTGTCCAAGTGAGGCTATGCATGTTCCTCCAAGAGTATATTGATTACTTTTACGTGAAAACAAGTAACAAGTAACTGTGATGTAAATATTTGCATAAAAATTAATCCCACCTCTTTCCTCTAAGGAGCTGACATAGATTTAGCACTGCATCTGAGCCTGCTGTGTACTGCTCTGATACCCAAACACTTTACAGAACTGATGAAAAATAAAATTAACAGTGTATTATTCATAATGTCACCTCCTCTACCAAAGGGAGAGACTTGTATGATCATGGTTTATGGTCTTGTGAGCTATTAAGGCTTGTTCAGAGGAGGTTGTTTTGCTTTGGTTTTGCTGCATATTCATATCAGAGAAGGCAATATCTAAAAAACACTCTTCACACTTTCAGTAAATACCATTAAGCTTTAATACGGTCCCTAGTTCCTGGCATGGCTGAAAAGCAACTTCTAGAGTCTCAGACCAGCTCCTGAGAAAGTAATATCTCGTTAAAATTAGGTAGTTATTATATCTCTGAGGCACTGAAGTAGGCCTCCAGAGAGGATATTCTAACTGCTGACTGGGAAAGATTATCATGTGGTGGTACAGCCACAGGGTAAAGAACTGTGTTGTAGGACCCCAAAATGGCAATGCCTATCAGCCTTGCAATGCTTCTTACCAGCTGTAGACTTAATGAGCATCTTACTGATTTTTTATTTTATTGTCAAATAATTGATTTGAGCTCATGAAAGAAAAACAATTGTCTGGAAAAAAAAAAACAACCCATACATACAAGATACCTATGATAACTTTGGTCTGCTAATGAGAAACGAAAGTGGCAGGTTTTCCTGTGCCGCTAATACAGGCGGTGGGTACTGCACCTGCCTTCGCATACACCTGTGTTTCTGCAGCATGCTGCTCAGCACAGGGAGCTGGTAGCAGGAAGAAAGAACCACAGATCTGGTGAGGAGATCTTTGTGATTACTGCTTGAGTACTTATATTATGGGACAGTCAAAACCAAAAGGACCTCTGATGAGAATTTTTGGTTTTGGTTGTCCTGCAAAACCAGAGGGTGCTGGTGATAGAGGAATAAAAGCCAGACTGATGTGGGTGAGATGAGATATGTTTCCCCTGAAACATTGCCATTGTTGGTGGTATTTCTGGTGGGCAAGTGCTGAGACAGTGATGAAATTGCATTATTTACCAGGGGGACCATCAGCAGTTCAACCACTCCTACGTGGTGCAGGCTCTCAAGAGTTGTGTGAAGAGCTTCCCCCATCCAATACCACTTCCCACCACTTTGGGGCTGGAACGACATTTCTGGGTGGAAGATGCCAGAGATGCACCATGCTACCACAAAGCTCATCCACCTGTGGGTTACTAATAGACAGACAGCTAACCCAACTGATGGAGGTAGTGGGTGTGTTAACTGTAATCCTCTCATTTCAGTAGAATTGGGCATCATGATGGGAGAGGTGTAGAAACATCAGAAGCATGGGCATGACTTGCCTCAGAGAGGCACAGGCATCTGCATGCCTCAGCCACTTACTCTCCATGGGGAAAAGCATTGGTTGGGCTTGAGTGACTTCAGAGGCTTCACAGCCCAGTGAGGGGGTAACACATGATGAACTCAGTGGTTCTCTATATCATTTTTTTGCTGGTTAAGTGGATAAAACACTGTCCACACATATAAGGAGACAAGGAAGATTTCTTTCCCTCCTCCATCTTCTGAAAATGAGTGAGACAATAAAAAGTGCCTTCAGCAGTAACACAGAGGAAATCACTTTTGATCTTAGTCATCCCCATTTTACCTCTTGGTAAGAACATCAGATAGGTCACAAATTCTCTGGTGGATACAGTCCTGGACTCAAGTTCTCCCACCCTGAATATATCAAAGGGAGGAAATAGAGCCATGACAGAGAAGGCAAGGAGAAAGTACTGGATAAGAGTTGTACCTTTTTCTTTTTTTTTTCTCTAATAAGTACTACCTTTCACTGGCATAAGAAAAGCATGTTTAAAATCAGTTATTTGGTTGAAAATGCATTATTCTACTCACATGAGAATTTCTATCAATTTTAGGTCTTTTAAAGCAGTGAATTTATTGTACTTCAATTAATCTGGTACCATTTATTAGGTCACTGATTGGTACAATAAAGGACAGCCCCAAGACATGTCAGTACTATAAAGACAGGCAATAAAACTCTCTCATACATCAAATGTTACGTATCTTTAAATATCTGCTATTGTATTTAGGATGAAACCTGCCAGAATTAATCACTTCAGGGGGAAAATGAAATCTTTTGACTCTTCTTTTTGGAGGAAAAAAAAACAACCAAACCCCCAAACACTTGACTGCTTCAGTTGTTTTTTACAAGTAAAAGACGTATGCAGGGTGGTAATGTTCTCACCTGTGAATCCCTGTCTGCATCCCCTCATTTGGGGGATGTTTATGGGCAGGCTGCTAGAGTGGTAGTACAGAAACCCTATAGGCAGTCATGCTGCTTGTGTCACAACTAACCAAATGCAGACCTTGCTGTCAGTGGTGGATCTGCTTGAAAGAACCTGGCTCAGCCAAGCGTTGACCAGAGTCATGACTGCTCTGTAGGCACTGGTCAGCTCTGCTTGTCTCCTTTGTGAGCTGGAGGCTTGAAACAGTGAGAATTATATATTACTTATCTCCAAATTCAGGCAGCATTCTTTGTCGAGTACCCTCTTCATGCCTTACCATGCTTAGGGCTCTCCTTACTCAGCTTACTCTGATACATGGATGGCTCAGAGCCACAATGGTAGCGCAAGGGGTGGCTCCAAGCAGATGCGAGGCCTGGGCACATCTCTTCTCCCACCGTTACTGTGTGCTTTGCACTGCTACCCTGCTCTAGGACCTGCAGCAGTTTTCTTTGCTGCTCTCCCCACAAGGCTATTCTGGATTGAGTTAGCATTAAGTAACAACACAGTAGTAGGGGCAGGAACAGAAATGGAAGGATCTGTACTTTTTTAAAAGCTCCAACAGTAGGAGACATGTCAGCTTGAATTTTTCCTTGCTTCAGCATGCCTTTGGTTTTATAGCTCTTATGCTGAACACAACATGTATTTTATAATTTACACGCTTGAGTATATGCTTAACTTCAGAGGACTGTTTCCATAATTGGAGTTAAGACTGTGCTTAAGTGTGTTACTTAATCAATGACTGAAGGCTGATGCAGAAACATTGATTCATTATGTAATAAGAATTACTAACACCTTAACACACTAATAAACTGCTAATTGGTTTCTGCCTATTGCACTGATAGGATTTAAGACAAAAACAGTGTACTTGCAAAACAATTTGGGATCCTTATTAAGCAGAAATGAGTGGACTTGCCTGAACTCATTATGTTTGACTGGAAAAATGATATTTGTTTTTACTGATGGCGTAATTAATTGTGTCCAGGTTAGGTGGAAAGCTTTTTATATCAGCTAATGCCTTAGCACATTAAGAAAATTTCAAACCCAAGTTTTTTCAACAGTTCAGTGGCGTGGTTCTGGTCTGTGTGTATGCTTGACAGATGTGGACCTGGAATCTTACTGTGGTTTTCTTTTGAAAAAAATATTAAGAAGGAATAACAATAAGCAGATTTTTTTTTAATATTCTGCCCAGAAGGCAAAACTATTTTTTTTTTTTTGCTGAAAGCATTAATTTTCTTTTCAAAATGGGGCATCTTAAGAGTTGGAGGAGTGCAGGTACCATGAGTAATTTAAGAAGCTTGCACCTTAATATGAAGACAAGTGGAGAACCCAGAAAGACTGAGGGGCAAAAAGCACTCCTCAGGGAAAAAAAAAAAAAGGAAAGAGTGACTAAGGCACAGTCAAGTTAACAAAGTAATTATTGATATAACTTCTTGCCTATTAGCAGCCTTCATCTGGAAGAGGCCAAGTTCAAACCTGTTGTTTGTGAGTATCTGGCTTGGCATATGTTTTAAACTCTGTTCTGTGGGATGAAGTTCCTTACACAGGGACTGTGTCTTATAACCTAAGGTAAAGCTTCATATCCCTCTGGTAAATAGAAGATTGGCTTCTAGGACTTCAAATCCACTATATGCCCGATGTTTGCTCATCTGGAAACTCAATCAGACGAAAGAGAAAGATACTCCTGCTACAGCCTACTACATCAGTGTGCTGGATACCTGAAGCTAGGTACTTCAGTTACCCAGCACCACACTGAAGTTAAGAAGTCAGCTAGAGTTTTATGGAAATACTTGAAGAAGAAATGTTTTCCTTTACTTTATTCACTGGGTTAAAGTCTTAGGATATCGGGCAGTTCAGAAGAGCAGAATAAACAGTAACAGAGAGCTGAGCTAAGTCTCCAAGTGAGAACAGTGGGTGTTCTGGGGATCAGATCCTGGCTTGAGCATTATGGCATCTGAAAACCCTCAGTACGGCTCCTCAGTTTGGATTCCTTCAGACAACACCCTCAGACAGGGACTGCATCTAAAGCTAGAGTGCGTCAGCATTGGAATAACCTGCCTTTTCCAAGTGCTGAGCTCTCTCCACAGTACTGTGCATACTGAATCACAGCATATCAATTAAATTGCTGATTACCCATCTTCAAAGAGGACAGTGATTCAAGTGGTAACACAGTGAAGAAGCACACTGCTCCTTTGGACTGGCACAATATACAGCAAGACCTTTACTAAAAGTTCTTTCACAAAGCTGTTATTCTGTATAAACGGGGAGGGGGGGGGAAGTGAATGCTCTCTGTTGTATTTATTTTTTTTTTTTATTTAGTTGTTGATCTCCAGCTTACATTACACCAACATCACTTTTTTCACTTGAGTGTTGCCCAGACTGGGCACTTTTTAACATTCTGCTTTCCTCACTTAATCAAGAAAAGTTTCTCACTGGAATATCTCCTAAGAGCAGATACTTGAGGTTAGTGTTATTTGTAGCAAAGAATACTGCTTAATGGGGCAGTGCTAAATGGGAACACCAGCCACTTACGGCTTTTGTTCATCTCTCCTTCCTGACAGTGCTGCAGGTTCCTGGAGGCTCCTGCTCTCTGTCCCTCAGATGCCAACTCTCCAGCTTGCCTCACCCCTGAGACAGGCAGAAGAGCTCCTCTCTTCTCTCTTGTGCATTCAGCACCAACTGTGAGTGCTGGGCCACTAAACTGGAGATTTTATACCAGTTACATATGATCAAGGAGGAAGTCCTCATCCCATATCAGCCAGGGCCCCCTCACAGCTTCACTTTTCTTGCAGGTACCATACACCAGTTAATGGAGCCAGAGCTGCTCAGAGGCTGCTCCTCTGAGAAGATCCTGCTTTAGTCACACAGCTTACAAACAGTCACCTTCCTGCGCGCTTTTCCTTTCCAGTGGGAGTGAGGATGTTTGGAGTAGGAAGCGCTGTGAGAAATCTGCGTGGCTTTGGAACAGTTTCTTCTTGCAGCGACTGAACACTGAGTTCCAGCTCTCCCACCAAGAAAAGCCAGCTACCCCATAGCAGCCTGGATCAGGTTCTAATCCTGCCACATCATCAGTCAAAACAGCGAGAAAACATCCTTTATTGGATTGGCTAAGCTTTGAATTAAAATAGATGGAATGCTAACACATTATAAATGCTTAAGCAGTAAAGTGAGGACAGGATAAAAATGAATGGTTTTAGAAACCAGCACTGAGAGAGAAAAAAGAGGTCTTAAAGAAACCCAAGAGCATAATACGTCATATCTACGAGGGACAAAAATAAGCACTAGGAAAGGAAAACATATTACTGTGATGATAAAAGGAGCTGTTTGAGAGTGATTGTCTGCAGACTCCAACATCAAAATTAGACTAAATAATTTCTTTTCCCAGAACTGCAAAATAGCTGTTTCCTCCACATGAAAAATGTGTTTACCAAGTATTTTCTTGTGCTTTTCATTACTGAGCCATTGCAGAAAAGAGCTCTGATTTTGCTCTTGGAACCCAGTACTTGCCACAGTAACACCTGAGGCTTCCCATGAGCCATCAGTCTGGAGGTCTGTGTATTAGTGGAGAAATCCGATGTTCATAGTCTAGTAATACTCCTGGGCTTGCAGAAAGCTACAAAGCATTTAATCTTTGCATGTCTTCCTGCAAGGCTGACCTTCATAATATATAGTACAGGTCACTGTGAGCTAGGAATTCATGCTGGGAAGTAAGAGTGGATCTTCTGTAGGAGCATAGGGATGTAGCAGCCTCAAAAAGTTCTCTCATAATAATTTGTGGGTTTGTAGTAGTCAAATGAGAGTATTCAAAGGAAAACAAATGACTACTTCTAGAGACCACTGAATACCTTCTGCTCAGTAAAGCAGTCTTTGAAGTCTAGACATAAATAACCGGGATGGCTAAACTATACTTAATATGACTGGGTAACCGTTTGCATGTGCATGGCAGCACAATGTGTGGGCAGTTCTTGCTTTTGGAAAGCAGTATCAGTGCTTCTGTGTCACGTACCAAGCAGTGAATAATAGCTGAGACCAGAACAGCAGCAAGGATGGAGGAGCAAATGTGCCTGAACACCACTAGCTCCAAGTGTGATCACCCAGGGAGAGCCTGCATGGAAGGAACAAGGAGAAACTGCCTGATGAAGGGTTGGCAAGGAAGTAAGAGAGTGTCATAGTAAGTAAGCTTAGCACAAAGTGGTTAGTCTGATTAGCTTGTGAGTTTTAACTAAATCCTTGTATTGCTGTTGTATTGGATTAGACTGCTCCAAGGTCCTTGCTAAAACCTAGAACTGCTCATCTTTTTGCCCCTGCAGTCTCACAAAGCTTTGCAAGCAACAGGGCTCCTCTGAGTCTCTCCTTGCACACACAGAGTGGGGGGAGCTTCCTTGCTTCTCTTTTCTACTACAAAAATGCATCCCTTTTGTGAGCTCTACTTATTTTTTTTTTCTTTCTTGGCTCTGATTTGTGCCAAGAAAGACGCTCTCCTGCTGCAAACCCGCTTCTGCATTGGATCCTGCTGTGGTTTGCCCTTACTCTATCACATCCACCTAAGCCAAGCTAAAGCAGGAACAGAGGAATGGGATCATGCAGACTTTCTCTGCCAAGTCAGCTTTTAGCTGTTACCCATCTGTTTGATCTAAGCAGTTGTTGTGGAGTTTTTAACTCCATTTCACCATCTATGATAGGAAAATATTCTGGCCATAATTTCCAATTAAGAGGAAAGGAGAATTTTGGTTCCCTTTTCAAAACACAGCCAGCAATAAGCATCTATCTGGATCGCCTGTTGCTTCTGACACCAGCCTAATGGAGCAAAAATGTTCAAAATTATGACCTGCTCTTCACCTGATCTCTTTCTCTGTGTCATGACCAGCAGGTAGCGTGGCAAGCTGTTTTCTGAGCACAAGCAGGGAAAAATTGAGTCTGAAAATGGAAAGTGCCTGCAAAGCTTTGCACCATGGAAAGGGCACCAGCCCAGACTCACATTACCTAGAATTTGTATTAAAATTGAGCATGCCTAAAAGTGTTAAGATCAGCATCTTGTATTTGTATCTTTGTATTCAGTTTCTGTATTTCAACCTTTTTTATTCCACTTTTTGAGTGCATTTTGACCAATCCTTTCTCTTTAGGAATGCTACAGCAAACTCAAGCTCTATGTCATCTCTTAGTTTTCTCCCTGCAGGAATGTTCCCTTTCCTCAGCCATCAGCTGGTTGATTTCCTGCCTTTGCCCTTTGCTTCTTACCATATTGAATCCCATCTGGTTCATACACCTTAAAAATGTAATGTGCTAGTGTGCTAGCTGTCTTTATATCACACAGAATGTATAAACATAGGAGAAATCAATGACCTGAATTTATAAGCCATCAGAGAGAGAAGATGAGAAAGCACTAGAAAAAAAGATACATTTGGGCAAATAGAGAAGGAGGGAGTTATTGTGGGTCTAAAAGATAAATAGGTTTTCTCTTTAACAGCAACTGCTCTCAGTTTTCATTGAGGTAGTTTGAACTGATTTTTAAAGAGAAGTGGAAGGACTGAGAAATAGGAAATGTTTGGCAATTCAGATTTGTTAGACCTCCAGAGGATATCACAAAGATAAGGAATAAGGAACTTTTTTTTTTCTCTTAATGTATTCTATAAACAGCTTTTGTGCTAGATTTCAGAAGGGGCCAGAGTGGTCAAGAGACTCTATAATAAGAAGATGCAGGAATTCCTCAGGAGGTCTGGTTCTGTCTTCTTGCTGGTAATGGATGCATGAAAAGGCTAGATTTCTTTGCATTTATATAGCTGAAATTTCACTTTGGCACTCTGGCAGCAGATAAAGTATATCCCACAAAAGGCTGTGCCAGAAAGATCTCCAGTGAGAATTCAAGGTACTACAAGGTGCTAGAAAAATACGTATCACCTTTCAGGCTTAAAGCAATAGAAATTGCAATTTTAAATCTGGATATCCTCTCAGATCCCTAGGCTTTATTGATAGGCACCCAGTGGAAAAACTGGGAGATTACCAAGACTGTGGTCTGGAATATGCTGAGGAGTTTAGCCATAGTATGTCCTACTTCTTGATAATAACTGCAGATGTCTGATATCCACAGTTGAATTTTGTTGCAAACCATGGGTGCAGTTAACTCTGCTCTGTTTTTTTTCCAGTTGTCATGAGTCTATACATTGTGGACAATAGAATACCTGCTATTTTTAAAAATTACCACTAGAGATTCAGTTGCTGTCGTAGCACATAAATACTGTTGCCTTTAATCAATTTTAACCCAAATACTGTTCTGAGTCACAAAGACAGGAACTGACACAATGATATGTCGACTCACAGTAACTGAAGGATAATTAAGTATTGGTTTCTCATGTCTTGAGCAAGATAGTAACTTCTGAAGGTTTTCTGAACACCACTCTGCGAGTTCCTCTGAGTCAGGTCTTCAACCCTCAACAGATGTCTTATTCAGAAGAACCTGGACCTAGACAGAGGTTCTAGAAGTGGACACTTGCTTGTAGCCAAGACAGGAAAAACACTACAGGGGTTTTTGCAGAGCAAGGGTCTTAGTCAGATGAGGTGCTGGTGTCTGTGCATTGCAGGACATTCTGTGGCAAGGATGAGGGTGCAGAGACTAGAGACTAGTGTTTATCTGTGTTTGTACAACATCTGCCCCAAACAGAGCCCTGCTCCATGACTAGAGCATTTGAGTGCCCTCTGCGATGGCAGTAGAGCTGATTTATTTGAGCAGTCACTTGCAGAGATTTGTGAAGACAGTAAGCAGCCTTTAATAGGAACTGCTATTTTAAAAGAGCGTAATTTGTTCCCACATATCATCAGCTTCACCCCTCACTGAGATTTAATTATGTGGCACTCAGGAGGATTTTCAGCGCTTTTTTTTCTTTTGTCTATCAAATCCTGAAGATATCTCATTAAAGCCTGTGAAAGTCTTCTCAAAATCTTCTCTGCACCAAGGCCACAACAGTTGATGAGCTATGTTCAATTGTGTTTAGAACCAGCTGAAGATTCACTCTGTTCCTTTTTGACACTGTGCTTCTGGGAAGACATCAAGGATTTTTATCAAGGATTTTATCCTCACTGAGATTTAATTATGTGGCACTCAGGAGGATTTTCAGCGCTTTTTTTCTTTTGTCTATCAAATCCTGAAGATATCTCATTAAAGCCTGTGAAAGTCTTCTCAAAATCTTCTCTGCACCAAGGCCACAACAGTTGATGAGCTATGTTCAATTGTGTTTAGAACCAGCTGAAGATTCACTCTGTTCCTTTTTGACACTGTGCTTCTGGGAAGACATCAAGGATTTTTATCCTATAGAATTTTTTAAAGGTTTCAGTCACAATCCTTTTCCAAACTGGGAGACAGAGATGTTCTGGCATGAAAAAAAATTTGTCTCATCCACTCAGAAACAATCAGTAGTTTCTGAGTGCAGCCATATCTCTAAAGGTCCAGTCCCTGGGACTCTGATACTTAATTATCTACAGAAATTTAAAAAGTATTAAGAAAAGATGATTGGTAAGTACCGAGGAGAGAACTGCTGGAGTTGTCAGAACTCTCAGCAGAGCAAGGTGAGCTCCAGCAATTGTACCCACTTGGTACCATTTCATGATGCTACTGTTGTAAGAACAAGTAGCTGAGTTAGCTTCTTGTAAATCCTATGTAAAAACTCATACCAGCAAGCTCTTGCCTACTCTGAAGTGAGCAGGCTTTGAAAGAAAATATTTCTTCATAAAATTCCTCCTCAGCTCTCATATTGCATGCTCAGCTGTGTTTCAGCTAGGCTTGTTCCCTTGGGCAGCTCTTAACCAGTGCTACCTAGTAATTTTTGATGATCCAGGTTTTCATCAGAATTTGTTTAAGTCTGGATAGGTCACACTCTGCCATCTGGCAGTTAAAAATTACCTTGGCTAAGTCTTTGTAGATATGGTGTCTCTCAGCCCCACATGCTTTAAGGAGGGCTACCTATGGTAGGATGGGATTTTCCCTTAAGACCACGTAGTGCACTGTCCTGATTTTTTCAACCTGTAGCTGCTGAGCTGGCCCTGTACTGCTAGCAAGCAAAATGGAATCTCTGAATTGTTGATTTTTTTCTTTTAATATGGACATATATTGCTTTATCTGGTGGCTCATTTACTTGTAGGTTAGAAGAAGATACTGCCAGAGAAACAAAGCTTCTTAGTCTATTCAGCTCATGTCTGTTCAGGCTAGAAGGCCTTGTGATCTGTTGTGACTGAGAAGATACTGAGAATCTACACTTGCTTAGCAAGTATCTTACAGGTAGCTCTATGTTCCCTAAATATCCTTTGCCTAAGCTTTGGTGCCTAATAATCAGCTGAACAATTCGCTACAGGCTTCTACTCATGTCTGCATAAGTTGTATTGCACCTACCAACACCAAAACTGCTGAGATCTGGTACAGTGGCTGTGGGCTTTGAAGTGACATCAAATACAGGTTGCAGGATGTGGTCAGGAGAAATCCTCACAGACATTTCTGGGTGTTCTTTCAAGAAACTCTCTGAGATCAGGTTAGTCATGATATTCCTCAGCAAGTGTATCGCATGGGGGCCTGCACCAGCCCTAACATACTTTTAGGAGTGACATTTCAGGTTTGACCCATTTTGGATGTGGTCTTCCCTTCATATATGAACCACAGGCCCTAAGAATAGCAGTTGGCTTTTCTGGATGATGTGCATTTCCTTCACGTAATTCTAGTCCTCAATTGTCTTCTAACTACATGTACAGATGTGATGGTTTCCCTTATCTAAATATCATACATACAGAGGTTCAGTCCCTCCTTATTGTTAAAGAACTGCACTCCTTTGAAGAGTTTCTGAAGCTGTTGTGACACTCAACAGCATTGATATTGTACACCAGTGACATTCATGCCAAATGGGCAATACAAAACCTCCGCTCTCTTTCACTGGTCCAGGTTAAATCTGTACAGATTTTGTAAAGACCTAGCAGGTGTCTTGCCTTTGCAGCTTGTCAAAGGTTTTGAATTATCTTTCATGAATTATTTGCCCCTCTAGTTACCGAGGAAAGTGACCCTGAGCCATTCCAGTCATGAGCTGAAGTTCATCTGTGGGAAAGTTTCCAGGTTTCCTGTTGTTGTGCAGCTAGCATAACCTTTGCCTTGAATTTAAAAAGAGTATTGCAGATACCAAGCTATAGATCCCACCTCTCCTGAGAAGTTCTGCAATTCAGCAGTGGCCTCAGGAATGACACACCAATTACCTTTGCTTGAGATCTATTTCCTCTGCTTTGATCTACTCTTTCTTCCAGTGAGGTTACTGCTGGTTTTCTGGTGATCTGACAGACCACATCTTTCATGGGGTCTTCATCATAGCTGCCTCTGCCCTGCTCCCAGATTCAGAGCACTTATTCTGCATACTGTGCTAAGAGATCCAGACTCTACGGCAAGCTCCCCCAATTACTGCTACTGGCTTACTTAAGATTACCTGTCTCACAGTTGGCAAAGACATTTCTGTTTATTATTCTGAAGTATGGGCACTTTTCCCATTTCTTTATAAGCACTTTCTCAGTCCCTTTGTGCCTTCCAGCTAGTGATGGGACATAAGACACGTAAAGCTTGATTTCCGGCATTTTATTTATTTTCCTTTCATTCAGTAGCTATTTCCATTAACTACTGGAACAGAAGTCTGCAGTGTTGAATCTTTTCTCTGCTATTGCAGTAACCTGCTCCATCCTGTCCCCTCTCCCACTCCTCCAGCCTATCGGGTTGACTTTTCTCCCTAGCTATTTGTGTTGGGGCCTCAGGCAATGATATTTCAGCCCCAGCATTCTTCCCAGGTCAGGAACAGCAGGGAATTTTCCTTCTGACTGCTTCTGATAATTTCCTACAAGGTGCAAAGCGAAGAAGTGTGTGCTCTGAGCTCCCAAATGGGCATTTATTTACATGTTTGGAGTTAGACAGCCATTTGACTAATGACATTTTGAAAGTGCAAATATGCTTTTTTTTTTTTTAATCCACCTTCTGTCATCATTCTCAAGCAACAGACAATCAAAACATCTTGCAGGTGGTAGCTAGCTCCCATGGCCTCTAGGTATAACAGGTTGTCAGTTATTGTTTTTTGTGATCTAATGTTGAGAAAGGCAAGAGTCTCTTAACAAAGCTTTAGGGGTGGGCTGCTTTAGGTGAAATTCTCAGTTGTAAATTAAAGTGTTATGTTATTTACTGTTTGTGTAGGAAATTCGTGTAAGAAGACTAAGCACAAGACCCTGTGAAGGAAGAGTGGGATTTTATTTTACAAATCTCCATGTAAGTTGCTTCTACCCAGTGACCTTCTCACACATGCATATTCCAAAGCAACAAGACATATAAGCAAGTTTCCTGACTATTTGCTTTTCCAGTTTTGGGTATCTGTGCAGCTGTGGTCTGCTGTTTGGTTGGGAGAGCTGGAAGAAGAACAGCACATGCACCAGGCACGTTTTGTTGACACCCTCCAGGCACCAAAGGGTGGCTTTACCAGAGCACGGGCTCTCTGTTCTCAGTGTAAAGAACACATTCCTCTATGTTTACCAGGTTCATCACTTACAGTCACGTCCTTGGCTATGAACACAGGCCATTCTTTTAACCCTTGTTCTGTTTTTTGTCATACTTTCACACACATATTTCAACTTTATCTTAGAATTGCAATATTTCTGTTACAAATCTCTGCACCTGCCAGTAGGTATCGGGGTAGCTTGAGGGTGGAGATTTTCAGAGGATACCGTATGGCAGGTTTTCTCACTAACGAAGTGTAGTCTCCATGTCACACACTAATGCCAATACAATCCCACTCTGGGTATCTCACAAAATACTGAGTAGCAGTATTTTGAAAGAATTTTATATTCTTCAAGAAGCCATACATTCCTGATAATTGTGGAAGGTGCTAGGCCTGGAGGAAGATTGTCTCTTCCAAGAAAAACAACCGAAAATTAATTTGGAGGACTGTGCCAGTAGGAAGCCACACTTCAAGTTGGTTCATTTGCTGTGTACATCCAGAATTGGCTTCTCTGCTGGAGCTTCAGCCAGGATATGAAGCATTCATGACTGCCTTTGGGATGAGACTTGCCTGGGTTGAGACCAACAAAACGCATTCCACACACATAACCCAACAGTCCCTTGAGGGACAGACACATTGTGCCATCTGCTGTCTCCAGCCCAACAGAGGCACGCTGATCATTTTCAGCAAACAGAAATGTTGGAGTGGTACAGCAAATGGCAATACTTTCAATCTGTTAGCAGAGCTGTCTTCATTTTTTAAGAAGATTCGTCCTTTTGGTGTCTTGCCTTACTCTTTTGGGAATTGTCACTGGGCCTGTCTTTGTCTAAAAACTGCGCCTAATTCTGCTGGTATGTGTGTAGAAGCATATTTCTTGACCACTGAGCTCAAAAGATCTCATTGGTGAGCTGCTGAGCTTCCAGATAGTGCCATGATGAAGTCCTTGTGAGACGTATGCTCCAAAGACCTTACACAAAATATATCCATTTTCTTTTATTATCAATAAAGATTACAGAAGAAAGATTCTGACACTAAGTATAGTGTAAGTAAATAAATTATACAAAAAAAAATTATAGCAGTCTAGTTATTCTATGGTTTTGTAGAAAAACATATTATCTTTATTAGCTGTAAAAACAAAATTAGAACCATCTGCGGGATTTTGCAATAATTTATTTAATTTCCTGTTTTCTGAGTTATTTGACTTCTAGAGCACAATTGTTATGGGGAGGGAGGAAACCATCAACTGCTTTTCTTTGAAGATGGTACAGGAAATTCAGGAAACTTAAATTTCAAAGATTAGCCAGTTCATAAGAGGAATGTGTTTTACCAAGTCCGTGCACATTCCAAATAGTGAACTGACTCTTGACAGAGCTGTGGCGACCAGCAGCCTTCATCTGCTTTTGAAAAAGGAAGAAATAATGTTCTTCCTGTATGTTGAGGGCCAGGAAAAAAAGGGATATGTAAAATAGTTGTGTAATAGTGTCAGAAAATAGGCACTTGCCATCTTTAACGTATCAAAATAGTTGATGTTTTCTCCCCCCTACTGCCTCCCAGTCCCACCTCCACCTCGATGTAAAGATCAGGTCTTCACTGATGAGTTCTTCCCCATCAAAGCATTGCAACTGTTTTCCTTCCCACACTCTGAATCGAAAGCCAGAAACCTTCCCTTCAGGGAAACACAAGTATCTTGTTGGGGAGTAGCAAAGCCATCATGTCAAGTTGGCCTATGGAAACATAGGTTAGGGGTTTAGCTCTCAGCATGCAGATCTTCAGCAGCTCTGCCCTGTCCCTGTGGAGTTCTTGGGCCAGTGTAGGCCATAGTCTCATTCCTATTACTGAACTCCAGCTAATATGCCTTCCTCTGGTATGCCTCAAAAAGGAGGCAACAAAAATGCAGCAGCATGAATGGGCCACATGTAAAAGCTAATCCTGCTGAGGTCTTTGGAAATATTTGCATGGATTCGTCTTAAAGGCTTGATGCAGCAGAGAGAAATAGTGGTGTCTGTAATGCGCATGGCTTTATTCCCATGTCACCTGCTCCCAGGGACCCACAACACCATCTTGTGATCCACCCAGGTTTCAGGGTTAGGAGGCTAAGCCATGAGCACAATCCCACTAATGCAATTCAGCTCCCCTCCAGCTGCTGAACAGTTTCAGCAACCACCCCCTCTAAGCAAAGTAAATCTTTCAGGGGCTAAGACCAGAAATCATCCAACATTATCACCACTTGGGATACTGAGGAAATGCCCTAGTTGCCCTCTTCAAGAAATGCCAAACTCCTGACTCAAAACACACCCTTCTGCACAGGTTTCATCTTTGCTCCTAGGGAAGAAAAGCAGCCAAGGAAGAGGAAGTCTCCTCAGAGAACAGCTTTTATCTAACCTCAAAGGCAAAATCTTCAGAGAGCAAAGGATTAATGAGCTCATTAGCAAACAAGTTGCATGCTGCTACAGACAATAGCAATATCTGCTTTCAGGCACTGTGAAACCTTTCAGTTCCTTTCTCATTTGTAGGCCAGATCCCTTGAGCTGTCTATTGCTCTCCAAGGCCTCCAGGGCCTTCCAGGACCAAGCCTTAACTGTATGCTGAAATGCCTAGTTCATGCAGATGAGCAGTAGTTTCAAGAAAGCTGGGCCAGGGAAGATGCAAGTGTCTCAGTACTGAAAACCCAGAAGAGATACAGTGACCATACAGTCTGAGCTTTTCTAAAACTCAGGCCAGAGAAGGATCCTGAATTCACTTTGGCTTCTGTTGGAGCAGATCAGTGCGAAAACCAACCCTCTCTGTTCCATGAAGGTGGAACCACTGCAACATTGCAAAGAAGACCCAAGAACTAAATATTCTGCCTATTAAGAATACACAGTGCCATATTTCTGTTTGAGTTCATCACACCTCAACATCTGGCCATTGAACCTGCCTGTGCCATTCTCTGTCAGAATAATGAAACTTAACATCCTATTTCTGTGCCCTTAAAGTATTCTTAGACTGTGATCAAGAACACTCAAACCCTTCTTTTTTTTTTCGCTAAAGTCCACAAATTTGAGCTCCTGCAGTTGTTTTCTGGAAGGCATTTTCTGATCTGTTAACCATTTGTAGTTCTGCTCTGACAGCTCCTAATTCACCAGCATTCTTCTTGAACTGCCAGCGTCAGGAGCCAGCCAAGCATTCCAGTATCTGCACCAATGTCAAAGATAGATATGTGGCAACTTCTTTGCAGCTGGCTGCAGGCCCATTTTCATGTACTCCTTTAGCCCTTATGGCCTCCATGTCACACACGGAGCTCATGTTTGGCTAGGTAACTGCCAGGACCCCATGTCCTTCTTCAAACTGCTGGGATGACTTCCCTTATCCTGCAAAACCACCACACTATGCTTTGTGGTCTTCAGTGGATGTTTTGCCATTTAGCTGTATTGAAATGTAACTGTTTGCTTACCCCACACAGTCAGCCTGTCTAGGTTGCACATGGTTATATCTTTATTTTGCACTCCTTTGCATTTGGGGGTATTTTTTACCATCTGTGCTGCTAACAGGCAGTGTGACAGAATATAAAAAGAGTATTAGTTATTCAATCCAGGAACAATAGGGAGGGTGACTACTCTTCATCTCCTTCCTTGCCTTTTTTGTCTCTGTCTTGTAGCTGCTGCAATTTTGTCTGAGCATAAGGACTGTTACAAAAGAGGACAGCGCATAGTAATGCAGATGGAGAAGAGGGTGCTTTGGTTTACAGTGAATGTGGACACAAGTGCGCAAGATGTCCTCCATGCTCGCCCCCACACAGCCCACGGGAGGCAGTGCACGGACACAGAGATGGCCACCTTACACAACTGAACCGTGTGAGCTTCCTCTGCGGGTGCACAGGAACACATTTTAAGCTAGCTAACCGGTTAGCCGCAGTAGCCAGCCATGTGGGTTCACCACTGCCACGTTCACACTCTTTAGTAAGCCCTAGGTTGCTGTGACTCTTGTGCTAATGACATTCAAATCCGTCCTTGCAACTGGCTTAGCCTCAGTTGTGTTATATACCCAAAGGCCATTCTGGATTCAGCAATGCTTTATTTTTTAAGGCACTAAACATCTTCCAGAATTAGAGCCTGTAAAATAGACCTCAATGTCTTTTCTCATTTGCCTTTTGACTACCAAAGGAATTAATTAGTATCAGCATGAGTGTAAGAACTGTGGAAAACAGAACGAGCTATATGAACTTTCTCGAGTCTGTTCAGATCCCAGAGAGTCCTCATCAGAATTCATCCAAATGTCATCCTTGGTTTGCTTCTTTCAGAAACCTAGTATTCCTGTGTGATTAAAATGATCCTATGGATGTGCTGTTCATCTGAGCTAATTAAAACCTGTAGACTAACAGGCACATTTTGCTCCTTTTTCTATCAACAAATGTTGGAGAGGATATATATGCAAAGATGTGTGGTAGATCTTGGCATTATACTATGGCAAATTATTTGTAATAAAAGGGATAGAGCTAAGCTGGTACTATTTATCACAAAACTGATTTTCAGTGTTGTTTTTTATTTTGATGTTTCAATAATAACCTAATAATTTTAATTCCAGGAACGGGTAAGGACGAATATATTACATTCTAGTCTTTTAAAATAGTTTCACTCTTATAAAACAGTTAATATTGAATAGGTTAATGTTATAATTTGGTTTATTAATTCTTTCAAATATTTTTTTGGCCAGCTCTTGATATAGCTTTTTTAATTAAAATCTCTGAGGGTTACATTTGAAGAATGCTGCCCAGGCATTTGTTAGGTCTCTGCCTTTTAAGTCTTCAGTGATTGGCTAACTAAATCTATGGCTTTGCAAACTCACTCTATTCTGTGTAATGGGCTATTAAGCAAATAAAACAATGGAGAAATCTAGTCTGGAAGGTGTCACTGTATGCCCTATTCTAATATTTTATTGTTGTTACTACCTTTATAGCATATTAAAGACTGCAATCGTTTGAATGGAAATACACACAAGGTTATTTTAACAGCCAAACCCAGAATGTAACACAGCCACATTTCTGTTGAGATTTCAGAAAAGTGATTTTTTTTTTCTTGTGTTTAGGTATTGGTTCATCTGTGATCCTCTATTGTTATCTACAATTTGCCTTGTTGGCTGCAACCCCTTTTGAAAACACAAGTGCTGTTCTCTGTTTGGAGCATGGATCAGCAAAGGCTGTTCCCACAGTATGTATTAAGACCATATTGGAATGAAATGTCTGCGTAACAAATTAGATTTATAGGCAGATGGATAAGACAAGCAAGTAGATGAATTGGGTAGAGATCCAGTCCCAGCTGACATATGTTGAATCAATATTAAAATAGCTGTGTTAAACCACAAGGCTTTTACACTGTGTATGTTGACAGGAGTGGAGAATGGATGGAGAATGAAAGTGAGCTTTTTCCAAAGCAGGGTAGTGGAACAATTTTTTCAATTATGATCTCAGTAAGACAAAAACATTGGTATCCCAAAACAGACAACATTTGCTATTTAAGAACATACAGTACTGGCACACGTTTCACAGGTTATCCTGTAAATGCAGACTGAACACATTATAAGCACTGGCTGAAGGGAGGCTAATACAAAGAAAACCCTGTTGCTCCTAACGCTGAGAGTAGCTGCTCTAATTGGTGCAGGCCTTCCCCCTGCGCTGGCCGGATGGCACAGGACAGGGAGTGTTGAAAGAGATACCCTGAGACAGGTTGGACAGCTTGGCACCAGCTGTCGGAGGGATATGCAGTGCCATGCAGTGAATCTGGCATCACTGCAAGCTCTTACCAGTTTTGAGATGTGTCTCATTTAATCAGAAACTTCTGCTGCTGCAATATTATTAATGGCAATGGTGCTTTGAGCATCGCTAGGCTGAGATCCTTTCACACTAGGCATTATAAGAAAGTTGTAGCAAATTATAGTCCCTGGGACTGATATCCCACTCCTATTGCACTCAAGGGGATCTTTACCCCTGGTACTAGTAGGAACTGTAGCATACCTTCCCATATCAAACCATGCATGTCCTTTGTAGTACAGCTTTCAGGTAGTAATGCACAGCTTGAGATCTGATCTCAGTAAGGCAGGTAAAATCTGTTATGAGAAATAATGGGATCAGTGGCTGTGCTAAGGTAAAATAACTAGCTAAGGGGCAGGACAAGAAGCTGTAGGTATCTGAAGATGAGTTTAAACTATGACCCATACTTCTGCATTGACTTAATAAGCCTGTGGGGGGTTCCCATCAGCAAAGAGTCAGATGCTGAATGTCACATTTTTCTACCAAAACAAAAAAAAACCCTAAGAAGCCACGGGTCTTAAGGACCGTTTTTCTGGATTTGGAGATGCAGAAACAAAATTTGTTATCCATCATTTTAACCACATAAACCCAACACTCATCAAATTATTCTCAACCTTTCCCTTCCTCATGTATGGAAACCAGATTTAAAAGCAGACACACATTGCTGTTTGGGCACTTTGCAAACATCTGGTGGTGATCAGAGGCCTCTATGTCAGTTAATCCAGCTCACAGTTGGATTAATTCTAAGAAAAATAATTATCTTCCATGGCTACTGGACTGTTGAACCCCTGAGGAGCTGGGTAGGCATAAGGAAGGTTGTTATTAAATTGCCACCTGTGTTATGAGCTGGTTGTGCCTTACAAAAGGGACAGGCGTCCTGAACCCCCAGCCCCGGCTGAGTGAGGTGGCTGAAAGTGCCTTGGTCTGGGTCTGTCAGCAGGTGCCATGTCAGAGGGTTCTTGGTGGTCTGGAAATCACTGCCTCTGCCCATTGTAGCATCAGTGTAGTCCTGCTATGTCTACCCTCATGCAGAGCCAGGAAATAGGTCTCGGTCTTGAAAAGCAAAAGGGAGATCAGCTCAGCATATGAAGGACAACCATCTCCTGTGGGAGAAGTGGATTTCTGAGGCCAGATGGAGAGAAGGACTATCTGTTTTAAGCCTGGGATGGATGAGTGTGAAGATCAAGCTATGAGAGCTAACTACCTACAGCTGCCAGGTTTGAGTCTCTTCTCTGTGTTACACATCTCAGAGCAGAAGGGCTGGTTGGGTTGGAGGAGGGTGGGATCTCTGCACTCAGCAGTTATCAGTATTAACTGCTGTTTTGATGGTGCCTTAATACTGCTACCACAGGGGCTCATTACCAGTTTCTCACTCTTTGTGAAGTGCTGGCATCCTAAAGGATTGCTCAGATTTGGTTTTATTCTATCAGGGTAATATTGATATAGGGAGGGTCTTGAAAGGCTTCACTTAGTTTACAATGTCAGCCTTAGCCCTTTTATCACCTCCGAGGAAGAAGCTCAGAGCTGCTGCAGGTGATGTAAAACCTGCACCTGACAGCACGTGAAATAAAAAGGTAGCTGAGCATTTTGGAGAGGTGAGAGAAAACATAGAACTGCTGTTTACTTTGCTCAAGTGGCTTATCTGGATTTTCATCTAGTCAAAAAGCAATGCCAAGAGGAAATTCCAGCTGAAAAGGCATGAGCTCCCTTTTTCAAGGCATCTTGAGTATTTGACAACACTCTCATGCTATTTTTTGGCCTCTTTCATACTGGGGAAACGCTTGAGATACAGTACTGTCAAATGAAGTATAGCACACAGAGCCGGTGAGAAATCCGAGAATAACAGAGTAGCACATGGCCCAGTGTAGGCGACGTTGTACACAGGTATATGTGTGTCATCTTATTATAGCAGTTTCCAAACTCTGGGGTCATGGAGCAGCTGGTTAGCTCAAGAGGTGATAAACGCTGAGGTAGAGAGAAAAGACTGTCATATAGCCATGTTGATTGGCGAGGCTCTTTGTGCCTTGGAAAATATGAAATCTCATGTTTCTCACCATCTCTTCTAATTTAGCTTTCTATGGAGGGTTTTAACAACGTGAGAAGTAATTAGAAGTAAATATGGAGTTTTTTTCCATCTGCTCATGTTTTAAATCCACAGTTGGTCAAGCCCAGCACACTGAATTTGAAATGGGCTGTACTCTCTGCTGCATACAGTGCAACTCATCCAAAGCCCTAGGGAGAAGGTTTGCAGGAGGAGACAGCGAAATTGCCACAGCACTGATCACCAGATCCCACTGTGCCCTGCAGGGTGATGAACAGCAGAAGAAACCCTGCCGCTTCCAGAGAATTTTCTGGTAATGGGGCCAGAGAATGTCTGCTGTAGGACGGGATGGGGAACCCTGGGTTGGGGATGGAGGAGGGCAGGGAGAGGGCTGCTGTGGGACACTGCGGTTGCAGCCAGGCAGGGCAGGACAACACCAGGAGACCTGTGACCCCCATCTTCCTTTGGTGCTGAAGGACTCACTAGCTCTGCAGTTTGTAAACTCCATACAATGGTGTCCAAAGCAATCCTGACTTGGAAAAAAAAAAAGAGTATTTTCCTTTCCTTGGTTCAGTGTCTCATCAAGTTAACTAATTCATTAGGCTTGTCCTAATGAATACTGGCCTATATTTCTGTCAGAGAAATGATAAGGGTTTGTAATGCAAAGGTATGTACTTAAGATCACCTTATGAAAACACTTTGATTGCCTTTTCAGTTACCGGTAACTTTCCAAAATGTGAAAGCTGCTGATGTTTGCGAAGTTTGATGTTCTCGCTTGCGGCAAGGACACAGCTGAGTGGTTTTGTTTAGGAGGAAGCAAAGGGTGTTTTTGTCAGAAAATGCTGAGTATTTATACATACAACAATCAGCCCTGCTCAGATGGCACATCTGCTTTTTCAGAGACTGGCAGAAATGCAATCGTAACAGCAGTATTTTGTCCCTAGAACCACTTGGAAAAGTGGAAAAAAAACCCAACCCAAAGCTGGTCACTGTCTCCACCTGGAGGGAAAAGGCTGCCTGACAGAACAAACTCATCCCATAGCACAAGCCCTACCCCTGCCCACAGAATGGGGCAGCCCACTGGGAACAGGAGAGCCTCCAGAACCCCCCTGTGGAGATTTTCCCAGCAGCCGGAAGAAGAGACCGGGTAGATAACTGGGAATTCAAAATATCTGCCAGGAGCCCCTGGAAAGTCGGGCACTATCAGCTTCAGGTGCAGTGCTGGTTGCTCTTTTTTTCTTGACTGGGCAGCATAAGTGTAAGAAAAGCACTATTGCCATTTAAATAACAAGAGTGACTTCTAATTGCTCTGCAATATCTCTAGTTTCCAAAGGACTGCAGGAGGAATATAGTTATTGCATTCCTCAGGAAGTTGCATTTACGTTTGATGATAACAACATCAACATTCCTTAACAGTTTCTTGATTGCACTTTCCCCTCTAAACCACACCAGTGGTCTTTATCATTTCCCATCAGATCACAGTTAGCCTCTCATGTGTTTAAGCCCAGGGCTCTTCAAGCTTGTGCGAAGAGCATGAACTGATGATGCTGATGCTGTGAACGAAAAGTCCCCACAAAAAGCATCACTAGGCTCACAGACCAGTGTTAAAGGCTTATTTGCCACCAGGTCACGTATCTCAGTCTGCCTGGGAAAGGGTGACTGTGGTCCTGTTTGATCTCCCAGCAGAGGTCTGACCTGGGGAGGTGGGGATCCCTGCTCAGTTGGTCAGAACAGCAATTGCTGTAGACAATCAAGCTAATTAAAACGTGCCTAAACTCCCACGTGACAATCCATGAAATGCATCCTCCTCCAAGTCACAGTGTTACCCAAGCCCCTCTGATACCACAAGACCATACAGATCATGGAGCAGAGCCCTGCAGTGAACAGTGCACATTCTGGGCGCAGGCCAGCAAAGCTCAGTAGGCAGCTAGGTCCGTGCTTGGGTGAACTGGGGCTTTTCCGGAAACAGCTCAGAGTAAGATTAATCTTTAATCTGATTCTCAGTTAGGAAGATACACCGACCCTAAGGAGGAGATGCACTCTCAGAGGCCATGGGGACCTCACCAGCAGTCGCAGGGAAGGCAGCGCTCTGAAGTGAAGCATGGACCTTGCCTTTGTTGTTTGTCTTTTTTTTTAATCCCTTGTGGTAGCTAGGAGGTGATCTGTTTTCCGTTTGCCTGGAGTGAACATTACTAGAAGCAGGGAAACCAACTGGGAAGCCAATGGAGCAGAGTAGAGACAAGGGTTAGAGCCACTGCTTTTATCTCCCAGGAGGAATTCCGCCATGCAAAAATGTGTAAAACCAGTAGATTTTAGACCCTATTTTGTGAGAGCTTGTCATGCTGGTTTTGAAATGCTGTGGGGCAGGGAGGGCTGGCCACATCTCCAGAGGAATAGCTGTGCAAACAGGAGGCTTGGTCTCATGGAGGTGCACTGGTGTGCAGTGGCTGGGTGGCCTGGATCTGCAGCAGAATGCACTCCAGTATCTCACAGCCTGGGATGCAGCTGTGTGCACAGCCCCAGCCTACAATTAAGCAGTGAGCCTTGGTCATCCTCTCCCTGCCAGTCACTTAACCATACCTCAGCTCCCCACTGTATGCGGTATGTGTCCTGTGGCTCTCAGCCACACTGAGAGCTTGATTCAGAGTTTCCAGGGCTGTGAATACTGACTGTATGCACCACCATGGACGTTATTTAGGTATCTCCACTGTCAATGGGAGATGAAAATTAGAAGAGGGGTGGGATGAAGCTGAGATAATATCTAAGAGGCAACAGCATCTAAAAACCCGCAATAGGAAGGATCTTATCTGTGTACTTAGCACCGCCCCACGTGGTTAGCAGGCTGGGCATACACGTGCTGGCCCAGAAGTTTCATTGTGTGAGAGTCCTGCTCTTGTCATGAAGCCAGTATGTGAACCTGCATCATCAAACCTATGTTCAGCATTTCAGTATGAGAAAAGCCCAGGTTCACCTCAGTCTTTGTAGTTTCCAGGGAGTAATGTCATTACCACTATGTCAAAGGATGTCCAGGGTTGCCTGCTGATCTGGCCTGCTGAGCATTTGTGTGAGAACCACACTTCAAGATGGCTCTGTGATGGGTTCACTCTTACCTGCCAGAGCTGCTCCAGCAAAAGGAGAAGCTCAGTGTTGAGTAAGCAGCAGAGCACGGCTGCCTGAGGAGCTCTGCCCTGGCTTTTGGACAGGTTTTTAAATAGAGGGAGGTAGATTCAGATTAGATATTAGGAAACATTTTTTTACAATGAGGGTGGTGGAACACTGGAACATGTTGCCCAGAGAGCTGGTTGATGCCCCATCCCTAGAAACATTTAAGACCAAGTTGGATGAGGCTCTGAGCAACCTGATCTGGTTGGAGATGTCCCTGGTCCTTGCAGGGGTTTGGACTAGATGACCTGTAAAGGTCCTTTCCAACCCAAACCATTCTGTGACTCTATGACTTGCATGCTGCAACTTGTGGTGGCACTGGCTGACTAAGCAAAGTCTGCCTTGAAAGAGTGTGATGGGAGTGTGCTGCAAGTGAAGTTGTCTTTGACATGAGGCCTGAAAGGGAAGTCCTTACCATTTATTGCTGTTCCAATTTCAGGAGTGCTTTCCTATCTGTAGGAGTGAGTGTCTAGTAAAGCTTTTGCATCAGGATGTTAGCTTGGATTTACTGGCTGGATTCCAATTCAGGCAGTTACCATCTACCTCTGCAAACTTTCCATGCTGTTTCAGTTGGCTACAGAATGGTTTTTCATTACATGTTCAAATCTGATTTAAATAGTTAGTTCATACACTTGAGCAATTCCTTTATTTCTCACGCAGTGGTGGGTGAAAGGATGTTATGCAGCATATACTTGGATCCACTTCAGTGGAAGATATTACCATCACTACTGGGGTTGCAATGCAGAACAAATTCATGCTGAAGGGAGCAAGCCAGCAAAACTGGAAAATACTTCATTGTAAAACACAGCATACAGCTTATAGTGTCCTACTCAATATACCAGCAGCTTATGACAGAAACATTTAGTAACTCCAACACATTATTAATAGTAAATATTTAGTTCTTGAAAAGATTACTCGTGCTTATGCTAACCATAAGAAATGAGATCTCCCCTCACTGAAAACAAGCCAGTTAAACACACAGCTTAGTCTCTGCAACAGTGGCCAAACCCCATTCTAGATGCCTGCAATTTTCTAAAACCCCAAGAGGACAGACTCCTCCTCATCTACTCAAGTTCTCTCATTTCACCAAGTAAACTTTTTTCTTCTCTTATATTCCAGTTGTTGAAATTCATTCACCACCCTCTGCTCAAAACTTTATTTATCCTTTTCCTCCCACTTCTCAGAACTGTCATGGTTATCAGCTCAGCAATGTGCAATGTAGATTCTTGAGATCTGATGTCATCTTGCTTGGCATATGTTACACCCTCAAATAAGCTGTTGTGCTGAATAATGTACCATATGTGTATCTCCCAGGTCCTCCCAGCATTATCAAGACTTATCAGTACCACTTAAACCAGAATTTTTGTCCTTGTTGTGTAGAGCTTCCAAGTCTGGTGTTACCAACTGAAATAAAATCCTCAGCTCACCCTTTCTTCTCTGCACCATACTGCTTTGCCTCTCAAACCCTGAAAAGGTTCTGGGAAAAACCCACTTTGATGATCTTTTTAAGAAAGAAATTGCACTTGCTTATATATGTCCACTTGTCCTGTAACACTCTATGTGCTGCTTTGGATGGGGTTTTTTTCTTGCCTGTGGTTTGTGTGCATATAGGTTGAGAAGTGGAGTCAAAAGAAAATGCAGCAGTGAATTCCACAGGAAACTCAACAGAAAGAGATTTGCACCCCAAATGGTCTTCCCGTAGGAGTTCAAAGTTCCTGAGGGGTAGTGCAGAACTAGATCAGTTCACCAGAGATGGTGTGGAGCCATTTCCTTGCAGTTTTCTGGGGACTTGGCTGGACACTGCCCAGTCCAACTTAGCAACGGTCCTGCTCCAAGTGGGGAGGGATGTGAAACCTCCAGCAGCCCCCTTCCAGTCAACACCGTGATGGTGCTGTGTGCCAGAGTCTGACCACCCTGGTCTAGGAGGCTGCAGACCATGACCTCAAACCTGGAGAAAGGAGAGAATAGAGTGACCCAGAGTGACTACAGCAGGCAGGGTGGTACCACAGTGCTCCTGCTCCAGCTGCAGGTCATGCCTGGGCCTTGGTTTCCCTTGAAAGGACCCTGCAGGGAATGATCCCCACCTGGAACAATGGAGCAGGCAGCTGCTTCTCCCAAGGGCTCTTTCCTCCGTTTCCTCAGAGACTTGGGCATCCTGTAACAGACATCTCCCTGCAGCCAGCCCTGAGCGAGCCTACCTTGCCCTCTGCCCCCACCAGCTGTGGGCACATCTGGGCACTGAGGCAGCAGTCATGGCACTGCTCACACTGAGCCAGACACACGCCATACCATTTTCAGAGAAACTTCCGTAACATCTTTTCTTAGAGGAATAATGAGTGCACGTGAAGTAGTGCTCTCCAATTGTTACTCATCAACAGAAGCATGAGATCTTATGAGCCACCTTCATTTTTCAGCCTTAATGCTTTCTGCATGCATGTTACAGGCATCATGTGTTTAAGTGATGGAAATTTAAAGACTTTGAAGCCATTAAAGGAAACCGGAGTCTGATCACCATTGAGGTATCTGGTTTACAGTTAGCAAAACATTCTGTTTTTCCTGGATCCCATTTGCACCCTGGGTAAACACTAAGAACAGATGGTTTACTATTCAAGTTTTACAAGTGGTTCAAACAGGAGTAGGCACCCTGCATGCTGCAAACATTTATAGAGGTTAAGTATAATCACCTCCCGCTAGTCCCTGCCAACTGCATTAATTAAGTTAGTGGTGAGTGTGGGGAAAAGGCCTAAGAAAAGGCAGTTTTATGAACATATTCCATTATTCTACGCAGTATTTAAGATCACAGCTAAAGAGCTGACATAGATGAAAGAATCCCATGTCTAGAGCAGAGACTTAAATTTTCATGTTAGGTTGTTTACCAATACTGGTGACTAGCAAAATAAATCTTTACTTTCATTTCACCCTGCAGATGGGAAAGGCTCTTACAACATTTGCTTGTGAGTGGTACTCTATCTGGAGTGCTTTTTTGTTAACACTGATGTACTAGCACAGAAGGAGAAGTAATGGGAAGATTTTATTTGCATAGTGGTTCTTCGGGGCGACTGAAAAGTTATCTTTTGTGTTTTTGTTTTTGGCCAACAACAGTTAAACTTTATATATCTTCTCTTTCTTTCTTTGAGCAGGACAGTGTGAGAGCTGCTGATCAAGATTTACAAAGCTCAAATTTATAAGGAAACCTAGGACCTCATCTTCTTTAACCACATCTGAAGTGCAAGCCAACAAGAAGATCTGTCTTTGTGCTATAATTTCTAGGTATATTTGATTTCTGTGTATTTTTCATGTTCAGCAGGAGCTGTACATCTGCAGAGATCAATAGTCAGTTGAACGTGCAGTCTAATAGTTTTATTTCTTGCTTGTCCAAAGTCTAAAGGTCTAATGAGTATCACACTCTCCCTTGCAGGTAAAATATTTTCATAGCTTCCTCTTGATACCTGAAAATGTGGAAGAGCTTCATTATGCTGTTAAAATCAGCATAATGACTCATTTAATAGCCCAAGTAGATCTGCTCAGAAATCACGACAACTCATGAAATATAAGATTCTATTTCATTAGTCTACAGGAATATTGACCTGGAGAAAAAGATTTAATGTTAAATAAATGCCACTAACTAAGAGCATCGATGCTACAAATGGAATTTTAAATTTGTAATTTGGAGAGAAGTGGTGTAATGGGCTCTAGGTTGCAAACAGGCTTTGTTACACAACCTTTATACTGCATTTTTTAAACTAAGCCACAGGTGTTAGTAGCTATAAAATGTCCTATAGATGGAATACTGGCTGTTTATAGGGTTAGTGATTCAGGAGAAAAAAAGTCTCTTTTCTGAGTCAGTACTGAAACCATGTGCCACTCTGGTTTACTTTTAGGACACAAAACCTAAGGCCTGATCAGCTGTCCTCATTTACATACAATAGATCTTTGTTTAACAAGTATTGAATTTTAAGATGACAGAGAACTGGAATTCTGGAATATGAACAGAATCAAAATGCATTTACTGTTCATATTGTGACAGCCAGTATTTTGTTTCCTGGAAAAATCTGCAGTCGCTCTGCTCAAGGCTTGCCGAGAACTGAGACTAGTTGTTGTGACAAGCCATCATCACGTTTGGCACTTTCACAGAAATTGAAGTTCTGTTCTTCTTTCCAAAGCCTTAAATACTTTAAAATACCTTCTAGAAAAAACCACAGCTCTGCCTCAGACACCTGACTCCTCAGGAAAACAGTCACAACTATGTTCAGTTTTTGATGAAGAAAGAGGTTTGGAAAGGAAGGAAAATAAAATTCACTTATGCTCTAACACAACTAATGCTATTGAAAGCAATTCAAAGGGCAAATATTAAATCATTATGAAGTAACAAATGCTTCTATAAAGAAATAATCCTTTTGTTTCTCTGTCTGAATAATTTTGTCAAAAATGCCAGGTATTTTTTACCATTAAATGTTCTGGGGTAAAAAAAAATCACTATGTTAGTTCAACAAACAGAGAACACATGGTTTAGAATGTCTACCTGGTTGCTCTTTGAAGGAATCAACCAAAATGTCAGCTCTCCTTCCTGATACTCTGAGTACTAAAGTATTTGAAAAATAATACGCTTTAAGCATGAGGTGCTACAGCACACCTTGGAAAAGTCAGGTGGTGGGATTACAGATTGCTCTAACTCTGAGCGATGAACATGCTATCAGGTCATCATGTAGGATCCCTTCTTTTATTTCTGGACATGCTGCTTGCTACTGCAAGTCTTTCTTTGATGCCAGGCTCCCAGTACGGTAGCCTTCTTCAGCTCTTGTTTTTGTAATTTCTGTGGAGTAATACCGTGAGCTGTAAAACAACTTCTTTTCTTTCACCTTTGATAAAGTGATCCCATCAGCAGCTGGGCCCTCCAAGGGCACCTTGGGGGTCAATCTCCAGAGGTGACGTGGCTGCACATCAGGCTGGGAGATACAGAGGCCAGCCTTTGGAAATCCTTGTCACCTTGCCCAGCCTACAGCTCTCTGGCTCAGACAGACATAATGAAGCACTAAAGACTCTTCCTTGTCTTGCTTCAGTGTACAAATGCATTAGTGAGGAAATACTAAAACACAATTAGAAACAATGGCGCTAAGTCCTAAGTGCATATCATTTTGTAAGGATAATACTATAAACTGCAGGTCCAAGAAATAATATTGTCCCTTTCAAAAATCTTTCCTCAATGTTTGTGCCTGACTGGTGATGTCAGAACTCAAGGCATTTTGTTCTGCGAGTAAAACAAAGGAAGTGCAGCCACTTCTTTGCAAAAAATACTTGGTTCACGATATTCTCATCCATATGGTAAAGGAGAGCCTAGGAAAATACCCTGTTCTCCTTCTGAAAGGCAACACCCCACCAGGAACTGTGGGGTACCTTCCTGTGACATAGCTGAAGTTACTATTAACTTCTTGCAGAGTTCAGCTACTGAGTGATTGGGAAGATCTAGAAAAAGGGTGAAGAGCAGCAAGGCGCAAGCAGTGCAACTGCTCATGCCAAGTCAAGCTATAGCATCTATGCAGTGTTGATGCCTGACCTGTGACAGTACCATAGGCTTCTGCAAAAGTGCACCAGGTAAAAATTGATTTTGGAAAAACAAGGGACGGGAGAAAGTGGGGGCAAGTTAATATAACCACCATCAGAAGTAGTGAAAAGAAAAAAGTAGGCAAATCAAATGCATCTATATCAATTTTAAATTACTCTATATACATTCTTTCCAGGGTGTGTCATCTTCATACACTAAATTACCTACATTTTTGTAGGAATTATCCCAAACCAAACCCCAGCGAGACATCTGGTAAACCTACAACTGAGGGAAGTGTTGCTAAAGCTGAAACCACACAAGAAGGTTATTAAAACCTCAGACCACACTGAACTGACTGAAAGGGAATGCAAAGGATATCATTATTTTTAAGAACTAGCAGCTAATTGCTTAATGAAAATCAGATGGTTTGCATCCTGTGGGTAAATTCCAGGAGTGTAACCTATTTTATTTCATTCAAATGGTCTTTGAAAGAATTGTGGTCTGGTTTTGTTCTGTACCATCCCCTGTGCAGCAACAGGCACTTTCAGTAATGCTTCAACAGAGCAGCGGATGCAGTGAAACAATGCAGGCTCTAAGGCTGTCAAAAACCTTTCATATGTAGCCTGACAATTCAGAAAGCAGATGTCATTCTGGCACTTAGTGTTTCTTTCTTCAGGTGTACATCTTGTGATACAGGAAATAAGACACTTCCCTCTATGCCTGTGGACAATTTTCGTACTCAAATGGCAAACAAAGCACCTCTCAAAACTGATTTTTCTTTTACGTCAGACTTTTCCAGGCACAAGAAACCAACAGGTATGCAAGAATTCTGGATACTAGAGCTGTGAGTTGGAAATTTGAGAGTGGAAAATGCAGTCTTACGCAGATGCGGGCAGGGCTTTTCTACAAACACGTGCCCTTACTGTAAAGGAGGTAAGGAAATCTTTCTTTACTCTGCCAGATAAATCAGAAGCTCATACTCTGCAAAGGTTTTCCAGACTACAAATCACTTCAGAAACTTGGCATGTGCTTTAACTCAGCTCCGGAAACCTGAGTATTTCTTAGGAACACTCACCTCTCCTGCAACCAGATGAGTCAGCCAACATCCAGGAGCCTCCTTCCAGGAATCTGACCTACTCAGAAACCCATAAAAGAAGCACTGGCAATAGTCAGTGCAGAGGACAGACACCATCTTGATAAAAGGGAAAACACAGTGGGCAAATACTCTTAACAATGTCTACACTGACCATTCAACAAAAGGCCCTAAAATTGCCGTGGAGTCCTCTTCAACTGTTTTCCTTTATGAACCATACAGGTTAGTCAAAGAGACTTCAGTCCCCACTTTTTTGTCACTGATATCCCAGCTTCTCTCATTTAAGCTATGCATCAGGCTTGGTTCAGGAAGCACTTGTCATGGCTGTGGGTGAATTTCTGATGCCCAAAGGCAAAGACAGGGCATCCGTATTTGTCTCCTGTCCTACTTAAAACTGGTCATTAAATCCCAGGGCA
Source organism: Chlamydotis macqueenii (assembly GCF_036417535.1). Taxonomy (NCBI): domain Eukaryota; kingdom Metazoa; phylum Chordata; class Aves; order Otidiformes; family Otididae; genus Chlamydotis; species Chlamydotis macqueenii. The sequence goes on along the minus strand of NC_141593.1, from coordinate 23,442,990 downwards.
AAAGCTGTAAAAGCAGCGATGGGAGCATCCTAACGTGTTGGAATTTTCCAAACCAAACCTAGTAAGCAATCAGCTGCCAAGTTTAGGTTGAGTCTTCCTCAGACTGGTGAGATTGCAGGAGCGCTAACTGGCACATGCCATCAAGACATGTCAACACAAGTCAGGGGCCTTCTACACCAAACTGACCTAAGCACAAATAAGTGTGACCTAAGGCTGACTTGGGGGAAAGCTGAGCTGGTAATATTCGGAGAAGTGTGGGAAATGCCCTACTCTTCCTACTCTCTTTCACTGGGGACTGTAATCCCAACTGACCTTGTTCTCCCTGGGCTCTTTGATGGCATTTGATGTCTACTAGACAGGGCTGTAAACAACACAGGGCCCTTGGAGATTGCTCTCAAGACCTGCCCATTGCTGGAGGTGGTATCTAGCAGGTACCATAGCTCCCACAAAATACTCTTCAGGAAAAAAAAGTAAGCATCCTGCCTGCTTCAGTCCTTCTGAGCACGTCACTCCATCGCTATGTTCTCTACACTGGGTGCCACCAATTGCCAACACCATTTCAACACTTAAGTCTTCCCTCTGTGAAGACAGCTACCTGGCTCAGCTAAAAAAAGGAGACTAGATAAACAGAATGATATTTGTGAGCCACTAAGGAAGCAGATGGAACAGATGGGAAACTGCTTTCTTACTCCATGGAAGTCAGGGGAATCTCCAAGTTTTCCATATCCTGCACTGAGAAAATGGGACCTTTTAAGTATTTTTGTGAAAAATAAGGTATCTCTGCCCACTGCAGAAAAGCTACTAAACCACTATCTCAGACACTTACTTAGAGCTATGGAGCAGCCAAAATGAATTCTCACTTTCCTTAATTCAGAGCAGAGAGCTGAAATCCCTCTCCCACGTAATGACAGAGTATCAGCTATTCCAGGTGAATTTGTGCCTGTTCTGTATCCATCAGTTCTCTTCCTGCCTCTCCAAATTCCTATCTGGGTATGAACAATCTTTCCTGTCCAAAAAATGCATTTTTTGTGAATATATAGGTTTCAAAAATTTGCATTTTCCAGCAGTAACTGTTTCAGCAGGATACATGTCACTGACCGTGGAGGTACTGCAGCCCTTCCTTGTCCCCATGGCTGCTGCTGAGCAGTGGAACATGCTACTGGAGGGTTTTCTAGAGACGGCTCTCACCATGGTCACAACTAAGAGCAAAACTCACTGGGAAATCCTGACCTGAACATATTCAGCCTAGTTTAACCGAATATTAGTCTTGCCTTTCAACAATGAGAAGAGAAGCTATCTCCTTTTTTTTTTTCCCCCCTTTTTTTTGGTGCATTTAAGAATTCTCAGAACACAAAGACACTCCATAGCTTGACCCACATGAAAACCTAAAGACTTTCCCTTCAGCGTCTGACTCTTTAGTGGTATGGCATTCAAGTGCACGTTAAATATAAGTTGAAATAACTGACTGTAGGAATGGAAAAAGGTTGGAGAAGGAGACTTAAGATTTAAAATAAAAACAAATAAAATGCATAAGGAGAAGAAAATCAGCCACATTTATTTGAAATAATTACCTACATAAGCAATAATTGCAAGTATCAAAGCCCTGTAAGAACACAGGTAGGCAATAACAGCTATGTGGAAGTCAACAGAGAGTGATGCATCAAAGGTAAGAGTGCAGACACGGGGATGCTCTTAAGGAAAACAGCCTGTTCCTCAAATAGCAAAGGACAGCTCCCAACATTACCGCTTGCACAATTGCTGTTGTGCCAATAGTAAATCAGCTGGCAGCAACTGGTAAATGATCATTCACCGCAGCAAATGACAATACAAGCAAAGCTGGACTCTACTTCCATCACTTGAAGGTTGCTTTGGGTAAGTCGTAGTGTTGCAGAGACTCGCACTCCCTTGTGTTCACTCTTCCTCTCTCACCTCTTCACTCTTGGAAACAAAAACCGTGAGGTGTTTGTGTGAATTGGCAGGCTGCCTAGCCACCCTTGTCAAAATGGCTTGGCAAATTTGAGCTGAGCCCTGAATGCTTACACAGGAGCTGCTTCTACTTAACGAGCCCGCTTGATACCCAAGGCATGCAATTTCTCTGTGCTCTTGGTTCAACTGAAGGACCAGGAACATTCTGTATTTTGATAACAGTAAATCATCAACAGACCCCACATGCAACACTTCAACATTGTAAAAACTTGGAACACTGACATTCATGATGAAGAAAACCCCATGTGGTTTTAATTAGGGAATGAGCAAAAGGGAGCTGAACAGTGCTGAGGAACAGCCTTCTGCCATAGGCTGATTTATTGCAGTGGAACCAAACTTGTTCCATCATCGATTCCTCGTCTCAGCTTAACTTTTAATGAAACTCAGTAAACCTTGCTCGCTTGGCCTTGCATTGAGGCAGACTGGCCTAGCACATTACAAGTAATTTATGTCTTTATTTTTCAAAATCTGCAGCAAGTCATTGGATTGCCCCTATCTTTTGCCCAGAAGAGCAGTATGTCATACCTGGCAAAGCAGTCTTTCACAGTTCCAAGTACTGTAACACCAATAAATATCTTGGACAACTGGTCAGTGAGGGTGGAAGTAGATGCCCCTGAAGCCTTTCCTTTGCTAACCTTTTCTGTCATTCTCCTTCCCAGGTTCTCAGTGCAACATGATCTGATTTCACTTGGGACCTGGGATCTGTTTCTGGGAGCTTTGCTCCCAGACAGAAACAGCAAACCAGTGTGGTACAGGGAACACTGGATCTCCTTCTTTCCTTCTTTGCTTTAACATCTCCCTGAGGTGGTGTAAAAACTCACCTGCTTTCCTGGCAGCTACCTCTGGTACAGAGCTCTGCCCCATTACGGCTGTTCCCAAGCCCTCCCCGTTGCTGGGCAGGCTTCCTAGTGCAAGGAGGAGACCAGGACAGCAAGGCTTGGCTTCTGCCCCACAGCCCAAACCAGGACATGGGGTACTACAGCAGCATTAAGCCCCACATCATCATCATCGTGCTTAACCAACCTCATTTCCTTTTAAGACTGGGTGACCAGACTGGTGGATGAGGGAAAGGCTGTTGAAGTGGTCTACCTGGACTTCAGCAAAGCCTTTGACACGGTCTCTCACAGTATTCTCCTAGGGAAACTGGCTGCCCGTGGACTGGGTAGGTATACCCTTCTTTGGATAAAGAACTGGCTAGGGAGCCGTGCCCAGCGGGTAGCAGTTAATGGAGTCAAGTCCAGCTGGCAGCCTGTTACAAGTGGTGTGCCCCAGGAGTCGGTACTTGGGCCCATCTTGTTCAATATCTTTATTGATGACCTAGACGAGGGGATTGAGTGTACCCTCAGTAAGTGTGCAGATGACACCAAGTTGGGTGGTGGTGTTGATCTGCCTGAGGGTAGGGAGGCCCTTCAGAGGGATCTGGATAGGCTGGATCGCTGGGCTGAGCTGAATGGGATGAGGTTCAACAAGGCCAAGTGTCGGGTCCTGCACTTTGGCCACAATAACCCCATGCAGCGCTATAGGCTCGGAGCTGAGTGGCTGGAGGACTGTGAAGAGGAAAGGGACCTGGGGGTGTTGGTTGATGCTCAGCTGAACATGAGCCGACAGTGTGCCCAGGTGGCCAAGAGGGCCAACGGCATCCTGGCCTGCATTAGAAATAGTGTGGCCAGCAGGAGCAGGGAGGTAATCATCCCCCTGTATTCGGCGCTGGTGAGGCCGCACCTCGAGTATTGTGTTCCGTTTTGGGCCCCTCACTACAAGAAAGACATTGAAGCCCTGGAACGTGTCCAGAGAAGGGCAACAAAGCTGGTGAGGGGTCTGGAGCACAAGTCTTATGAGGAGCGGCTGAGAGAGTTGAGATTGTTTAGTCTGGAGAAGAGGAGGCTCAGAGGAGATCTCATTGCACTCTATAGCTTCCTGAAGGCAGGTTGTGATGAGCAGGGGTTTGGACTCTTCTCCCAGGCAACAAGCAGGACCCGAGGAAATGGCCACAAGTTGTACCAGAGGAGGTTTAGATTGGATGTGAGGAAAAACTTTTTCTCCCAAAGAGTGGTCAGGCACTGGAATGGCCTGCCCAGGGAGGTGGTGGAGTCGCCGTCCCTGGCAGTGTTCAAGAGGCGGCTTGAAGAGGAGCTACAAGATATGGTTTAGTAGCTGTGGCAGCAATGGTAGTGGGAAGACGGTGGGAGTAGATGATCTTATAGGTCACATCCAACCATGTGATTCTATGATTCTATGATCATCCCTGCATGGCTGGGTCTCACATAGATGCAGAACAGCAGTATTTGACCAGCTTGACCCTCTGCGTGGCTCTTTAATACCACCTGCTGTGCTGATCAGCCTGATCCTGCATCAGTACTCCAGCAAGTGCATCAAAATCCATCACCTCACTGGCATTGGTTACCCCAAGCTGGGTTATGGACCATTTTGCTGAATCAGGCTAACCACTAACACAGACTACAATGATTCACAAAACTGGACATTTTTACCATGAAACAGTACATTTTTTAATGCAGTGACTTGTTAGTCAACACGGTCTTTAAGTATGTTAGGGATTGGACAACTTGTTGCCAGCATTGCAGACCCGCCAGATTTAAGCTACAGCAGTTTGTCAGGCTAGCTGGTCTGCCTTTCTATATGAACCTTTTTTTTAAAAAGCACTACAAATGGTTCCTATTGCGATGCCAAGAATAATATCAGGCAAGAGAGGAAACCTACTCAAGCAACTCTGGAAACCATTTTAACCAGGAATCAAATACAATTGGGTGTTTTTTCTTAATGGAGTGCTAAGCTACATTAGTGAAAGTGATGTGAATTCACCAGCATGTAAGTATATATAAAAATGTATATAAAAGCCTACTGTAACAATATTTTCAGAGGGGTGAAAAGACATTTTTAGAGCTATCTTGGAAATGTTAAATAGACCACATTTGTAGCAATTAATTCATAATATTTCTCATTTCTTCAGGAATTTCTTCAGGTTCCTACAACCACCTGACAGAAAGAGAGAGAATAGCCCTGAAGATACCTACACACATGCTTTCACCACAAGACTGCCTGGGAGCAGGGGTGTTAAACTTGCAACCTCCCTGAGCTCTTCACCCCGCTTACAATTGGCAGGCTGCTCCACAAGGGAAAGCATGGCAGGCTGGATGAGGTGCTCTAGTGGTAGTAATCTGTTCCGAGCCACCACCTTCCAGGGGGAGGGCAGGGAGGAGGGGGCCCACCAGCTGCCCTGGTAGCAGCAAGACAACGGAAACCCCGGCGTGGATCCTGCACTTGCACGTTGGACATGCGTGCTCAGAAAGCCCAGTACTTTGAGACTGCAGAGCTGTAGCATATACCACAGCCAGCTACTCTGCACAGGAAGCAGGTTCCATACAACGGTTTCATGGTCCTACCACTGCTGCTTGGCCAGAAGGATTGACCTCTTGTGTTTGTGGACCACCTGCAACCTCAGGCAGTGGAAGAAAAGCCAGTCACTGCAGCAGGTGTTCGCTCTGCAGCTGAGGTAGGTAGCTAAGGCTTCCTTTACATTCAGCAGACACGCACATTTTCAAGAGCCAATTCACTTTGCTATTTGCTACTTTAAGGAGATCAATTGGACCTGGATCCCATCTTTCCTCACTAGCCAGGGAAGGAGCTTTGACTACTTCCGATGCAGGTAGCTACAGTTACTCAAACTGATCCCACCTGGGGGACTGCCCAGCTCCAAAACGCAGGCACACAAAGTGCACCAGTAACCCAATAGGCAAGCCTGAGTTGTCAAGCCAGAGATGACAGTTTCCACATAAAGGAGTTTGGTTTTGAATTCACCTTAGATAAAGAAGTGCATGGCTCTGCACACACCTTAGTTGTCTGGAATGGCATGCATTACTGCAGGCAATGTTTGCTGTGGTGTCTAGCCCTGCTGCCCTCCACCATCCAGTGAACTGAGTTACTTGCGCATTGGTTTGTCAAAATTTTGCTCTCACACAGCCCAAGGCTCACACTTAGTAAGATTAGAAAACCCGTGTATCCCCATTCCCCCCTTCCCAAAAGCAGCTGTGTTGAAAGAAAGGATTGGTACTGAAAAGCCGTGATTAAAATTTAAAATCTAACCTCATGGTTATGTTAAATTGTTCCAACGTCTTGTTCTAGCAGTCAGCAGGTTTTTTTTTATTTATGGAAAACATAAATCTTTTCACAAGGAAAAAGAAAAATGTTAAAAAATGTTCATAATAAACACTACCAGAACTCCACTAAAAATGCAAAATTTTAATCTTGGAACAATGACCTTTTTACAAAGAGATTTTAAAGATTGAGTGTACATATTCACAAAAGCAACAAATGAAGGCATATTCTCCATAGCCATGTTTATAAATTAAAGACTTTGAAAAGCCATGTGACTTGATCTCATTTAAACCTTGTCAAGATACAGGCAGTAAAAATTTTAAATGTTTGACTTACTTTTACATGTAGTGGACTGTCAGTTCATACCATTATCACGAGTATGAGCTACATGAATTTCAAATCACTGAAACAAATACTCTAGCAAAAGCATGAAGTTTGAACATTATTTTAAAGTGCTCATTAGAAACCCAACATTTCAATTATAATTAAGAAATGTTATAGATATTACATTCCTTACATATCGATTCTGAAAGTAGAGTATGTACACAATCTACAGTCTTGTCTTATAAATAGGAAATAATTTATCTATGTATCTCAAACGTGACTAGTAGCTGAAGGGAAGGTGACAGATTATTTTGATTTGGCTGGAAAAAGGAAAAAACCAAACAGTCATCCCATACATACAGCTATGTGAAATCCCAACTGCTACCATTTTGGCCAATCTCCTTGACTAATTCTCTTTACACTCACTCACGAAGTATCTGCAGGTACGTTGCCAGTAGAGAATTACAGCACCTCTCTTGTAACAGAATTGCTTGGGTCTCTAGAACTGGCAAGAACTCTGGCTGCTAGAAGAACATGTAATGAGACACAAGTCCAAAAGTTAAACAGAAGAAATATACACTACAATGTACTACAGTTTGCAAAGATAGAAGAACACTGAAGTAACTGTCAAACAATACAAATTTGCACGTTTTTTATTTTAGTTTTTCAATGAACTGTTGTGCTTATAAAAAAAATAAGACCGAACTAATTAAAAGGCATCGGTGACAAATTTAAAAGCCTACATCTGCTTTCTTACACCAGCCCTAAGCAGTTCCTATCAATCCAGAGCTGCAGTATGTTTGGAGCTAATCAAACCTGGAATCATCCCTGATGATTCTATGATTTTATGATCCCCTCATGGACTCACTGGAGCGAGTCCAGAGGAGGGCCACGAAGATGATCAGAGGGCTGGAGCAGCTCTCCTATGAGGACAGGCTGAAAGAGTTGGGGCTGTTCCACTTGGAGAGGAGGAGCCTCCGGGGAGACCTTACAGCAGCCTTCCAGTACCTAAAGGGGGCTTGTAAGAAATATGGGGGCAAACATTTTACCAGGGCCTGTTGTGACAGGACAAGGGGTAATGGTTTTAAACTAGGTGGAGGTAGACTCAGATGAGACAGAAGGAAGATATTTTTTACAATGAGGGTGGTGGAACACTGGCACAGGTTGCCCAGAGAGGTGGTGGATGCCCCATCCCTGGAAACATTCAAGGCCAGGTTGCACGTGGCTCTGAGCAACCTGATCTGGTTGGAGATGTCCCTGCTCCTTGCAGGGGGGTTGGGCTGGATGGCCTTTAAAGTCCCTTCCAACCCAAACTATTCTATGATCCTATGATATCACTACCAGTCACCTGTTATTTGACTTAACAGTTTTGCAGCATGTGGTATTACCCTGTGCACAAGTTAAGCCTGTTTCACACAGGACTAATACCATGTACCCGTGAAATGTTAGTATTGTACATCATTGTAGTCAATAATCCCCTTTAAAGTACAACATGACAAGTTTTCAAAAATACAAACAACCTTAAAAGGCAAGACCTAAGAGTGTTCATGAAAGTACAATTAAAAAAAATATTTAACTTCCTCTCATAGCTTTTCATTTCTCACACACCATGAAGGGCAACATTTCATTTGTTTCCCAGCTTTTCCACTGATTTTGCAACGGACTTTGTAATTTTCAGGCAGATACAAAAGTATACCCAGTCACAAACAGTAACATGATTACAATAAAATCAAAAGCCACAAATAAAATAACGGTGAACATTCCGTAAGTGGAATTTTAACTTTTGGTCAACATTTCTGCTAGACTAAAGGCAAAAGTATGCTGTACAAAATCACTTGTAACATCTGCAGGAATAAGCCTCTTGTTTACTTTAGCCTCAGCTTCGTGCGTGGTCAGCCTGAACTATGCAATTTCTTAAAATAACAGGCAGACAGGAGATTGTAAAGCTGTATTTCTTCCCTAATTGTACACATTAGCAGATTCTTCCCTTGCAAAACAACATTCATGTGAAAAAATTTACTGTGGCGCTCAGAAGAGTTGAAGGCAAACACACGTGTATGGGCAACAAAAGCTGTCAAGGTGACAAACGATTCAATGGACTGCCTGCTTCTCCACCTGCAGCAAGCTTGAGCGTTGTTAGCTTTCGAGGGGGATGCTGAGGACTCTTTCGAAGGTTGTCATCCATCTGCAGAGAAATAATGAGAGCCGGATCTGGCAAACAGTAGAATACAGATTATACAATTAGTCTAGTTGTCAAAGCTGCCACCATTAATGCTAGTTTGGGGTATTTTTTTACCCTCTTATTTCAGACCTAGCCAAAAGTGATGCCTTAGCTCCTTTCCACTCCCAAACAGATACTTGTGTTAGAGCTGTTATTCATTCTATTAGCATATGGTGCATCAAAACCCAGGGCAAATAGCTGTGCTTCTGCTTGTCAAGATTACTGAAGAAAGTAACATTGCTACTTTCTTCTAAGAGGTCAAAGTTTCAATTCTGTACAATAACCAAATGCTGCTAGAAAGCAGATCAAAAATCAAACTGCTACCATCAATGTATGCTTTTTCTTGCTCAGCACCTTGCAAGAACAAATCTTTTTCAAATTAGATATGTTCTGGAGGTGCTGGGTGAATTCGTTACAGATTTTAAAAAGTATTTAGTAAAGAACTTGTGATAAGACCTTTTCAAAGACAGGTTAAAATTCATCTCTGAATATAAAGATTTCACATTTTCATAGGAAATCAATCTAATGCCTGGTGCACAAAAAAAAAAGAGTCTAGTTACTACAGAATAAACAGAATCACAGAAGACAGCACAGGGGAGATCTCCAAGGTTGTCTAGTCCATCTCACTTCCTGAAGGTGGGATCAGCTTTATGTAAATCACATCTGACAAGTGTCTCTGTAACTCATTCCTTAAAACTTCCAAAGCCACACCTCAGTATCTCAAAGAGGTACTAATGGTACCTAATGGTACAGAAGTTGATCACAGTTAACACACAGATTTTCTGGTTTTTTTCAGGAAGAAACGCCTTCTGTCCTTCTAGTTGAAGTGTTCTGTCTGCATCAGAAGACTAATTCTTCACAAGCATTTTTCACATAAATTGCATAGCTTTTGATAGGTGCTGACTGGCAGCCTTAGAAACAAAGAGTATAAAGAAATAAAAGCTAGATGTAGAAAAGAGAAGAGTGTGAACGAGTGTCTGTAGGTTAGGGACTGCAACATTAATCTGGGAGCAAACAGAGCTGGCAATTGGTCTTAACTTGAAGGAGTTTTGATCAATACATTTGCCTCCTCCTTTGCTGTAATGTACACCCGTGGAAAGACACACTTCCTTTTTTGGTATGTGCATTTTCAAGACAATGTTCTTTTGACTGTAATAAAAATACTTTTTAAGTACAAGGCTTCATTAATTATTCCCTTCAAGTAACATCATATTATTCCTGCCTCTTTACACAAATCAACTCAATAAAAAAGAAGCAATTAAAATAAAATGTCCATTGTACAGTTGCAGTTGCGATGTAAGAATATCTGTGAACAAGTACCCACAACGAAGCAGGAAAATTAGAGAGACTGAGGCAAAAGTAACCTTTTCAATCAAGTTGGATTCCTTATTTACAAGCTGTGTGAGTTTCTGCAGATTAGCATCTGCTGTATCCTGTCCAGATGGAGAATGGCCTGGAGAGTGAAGGCAGAAAGATGAAGAGTGAAAAGGTATTTACAAAAGCTTTTAAATTCTTTAAAAATAAATTCACACTGAAGAGAAAGTTCATGCAGTATTTTTATCCTAATAAGAATTTAAGTGGAAAAGCCATTCCATGTGAGAAAAACAGAAGTACAAAGCATGAGCCACAGCACAGATACAGGCGCATTTTGTCCATGCTTGAGTCTAAAACCCAGTATTAATGCTTGCTTTTAATTTTGAATCCTTTCTGCACAACTTTGGAAGCTCCTCTACCTCATTTCCCCAGAGAAGCTGTAGTATAAACTACATAAAATCTAATTCTGCCTTGGTTCACAGATGGAATCTTGGAGTCATAATCCAAAAAAGACTATACACAACAAAAAGGGGAAAAGAAACACAGCTTACCTGAGACAGTTAACCTGAAGTAGCAAGTTAAAATATCATCACAGAATCGACACAGATTGGGAAGCTGTTTCAAATGCTCTTGTAGTTGTACTCTAGGGAAGCACACTTTATAAATCGGTGCAAGGAAACCAAATACAAAGGCATCTAAAGTGGTAGGCCTGAAAAGAGGGACACAACAAAACAACAAAAAAACCCAGAGTGACTGACATTAAGACCTCTACAATGTAACTGTTTTCTGCGTAGGTCAAACAACTCAGGACAGAACACAGTCTGCTCTTCTGGCATTCCATCTTTTCATATCAATCTGGTAATATACAGACTATTTACTGATTTCAGCACCTCTGAACTAGAGACATCCTGGCAAGCTGAAACAGTAACTTCAGCATTAAAATCCAGTCATGCTGTCATGTACACTGATAAACAAGCCACTCAAACACAATTCTGGCACCACAAAAGCCAAGCTGTATGCCAGGGAACTGTGATTCTCTCTCATGAAGCAGCCTGACTTCAGTGGCTAAAGGAACAGATCATCCTTTTTAGGACTTGTTGGTGCTGTGCTGTTGGAAACATCTGCTTCCTGCTCTGAGCATAGACTACAGGAAGAGGCATGTTCCTGGACCTACACCCTCCTCCCATGAAGGCAGTAGTAACACCTCAAGTTTAAAGCATGTTTTCTACATACAAACACAGGAAGTGACATTCAGTGGCTAGAAAAGCACTCTAGTGCTACACTAACTCATCAAGCACTCCATGTTTTCTTAGCAGCTGTGGGAGCATCTGCCTCCTTGTGGAAAAAATGCAGAATAAGGGAGACATCGCATTGCTTTAGTCCAAAGATCTCACTTGTGCCCTGTTTGCTCATTCAGATTTATCTGAAAAGCAGAGTGTAAGACACAAAACTACTGTGCAGCACTTTTACTATTCTGTCAGGCTCAAAAACCACCAAAGTTTAAGTGTTAACAGACTCATCTGCCTTATTAGTCATTTGAAAAAAAAAAATAATAATAATCACACTCACGTATCTCCAAAGAAAAACTGTGATGTTCCCAGTCTCTTTGACAGGAGATTCAGGCACTCCTTGGCGTCCCTGTATATCTGATGAGACACAAGACTGTCTAAGAGTCTTAGGCGTAGCAAAACTAGCAAGCACAGCATCATTCATCATTTGGCAGTGTGCTAGACTGTTGCAGCTCTTGTCTCTGACAGCAACAACTTAAAAATTCTTTACTACACAACACATACCTGTGCTTCCACTTCAGTGACACTGTAGTGCGGAGGCCCTCCCCTGGTTAGCAAGATCCTGTTCAGTGCTTCCCTGGACATCTTTCCAGGCAGATACAAACTCAGTGGGAAGGCAATCCTTGAGGCAAACCATGGCTTTGTCACACTGCAGTAATTTTCAGCCTCAACCCAGAAAGTGTGCAGCTATATCAACATAAGGAAAAATATGACTGGAATTTGAGAAAGAACCATAAATGTCTCTTAAAAGTCTGATGTGTTAAGATCTCTGTCAGAGAAGCAGAAGCACCAGGAATTATTGTAATTTAAGGCAATCAGGCTCCCTATAGGATTATACTAATCATTTGAGTGTAGGAGTATATAATTAAGGCAACAGCTAACTTCTAACTGAAGAAAAACAACAAAGATATTACCTATGTAATATCTTATGCATCTGTATACATGTGCATAAAATTACATAAATACTCATGTTTATGTACGTGCATATAAACACACACTCATACACACACACACTGTACATTGAAAACACATTGCAAACACATTGCAAAAAAAGTTGCAGACGTACAGAATGAGGTTTGAAATTCCTAGATTTTTAATTTTATATAAATCTTAAAATAAAAGATATTATGAAATGATTAATTCAAAACCTTGCGGGTCAGCTGAGAGGCTAGCGTACAATATCATCAAGTCAGAATATTTTTTCCTGTACAAACTGAAGCCAAAGTCACTCAAGAGATCCAATGCCTGGGCATGTTTATAGCTGTAATGTACTCACACTAAATTGGTGAGGACATGCAGCCATGTGTTACATAGAATTGAAAAATTAAACTATTGATGGGTATTTTAATTTCTCAGAAGTTCTAACTGAACAGTTCAAAAGGATTCCACAGTTGTGCACTCCATATTAGAAACATCACATCTCACTCAATGCTTTTAAAAAAAAAAAAAATCACACAAAGCAAGAAAAAGCATTCACAGGTGCCCTTTTAAAGTATCTTTCATAAATTCATTATTATTACTTCACACCCCAGAAAGAAACACTTCTTTCCTTTTCCAAAGTCGCTAGGCAGTATTTCCAAAATTGGAGTAACAAAGCAAATACATTCCAGCCAGGACTACGGCTGCGAGACCTTCATGTCTCTCACGTTGGGCACCTCTGGTAGCATTCAATTACAAAAATTCTGACTATTATAAAGTATTTCTCAATGCTTACCAGAGCAGGAAGCAGTTTTTCTTCAAGTAGTGCAATATATGCCAGTGTATCAGCTCCTTGTTTTGCAGACAATTCATAATCAGCATTATATTTCTATGAATTAAAAAAAAAATACATACTACAAATAGTGTTACACAGAACTTTCCAAAAATATGATCAATTTAACAGCTACCAAGTCAGTAAATATAAAAACATTTTTCAGGACAAAAAGCACGTGCTCACTACAATTCCTCTACCTCTTCAGGCCAGCTCTGTCAAACCCTCTTGCATTTCCCTTTTTTGCTTTCCCATTCTTAAGAATTCTGGGCCCTCCTACTCCCAAAATAACTCTTGTGACTTTCCCACTGTTTTCCAAGCAACTATACAGCGATATAGAGGTAATTTTTCAGTACTTAGGGATGAAGCCAACCTCTGGCAAGTCCCCATCTTTATTTTTGAAGAAGCATCTGGTACTTAAGCTGGTGTAAGCATAAAAAAAGGCACACATTTCCATCTTTTGCTTTTAATTACCATTCTAGAAACTTAGAATGGGATGCTAACAAGATGAAGGACCAAATGAACAGCTGAATTAATACAGTTATAGCTGACTGAGCTTTTCGTTCTGACACTGGATCCTTTTAAGTACATTAAAAGGGCTGCTAAATTTTTGGGGGGAGAACAAATTTGTTTCATTCATTTAGAAACAAAGTGTCAGTGCTGACCCCTAGATATCTGAAAAGCAAGGATATTATTGTTACACTTTAACTCAAAGGGGGAGTTTTTCTCCCAGCATCAAGGAATCTTTGGTATTCAAATAGCTATTAAAGCTCTGAATTTTAAAACTACTGTCTAAAATCCCATCTCAAATGTGCAGTTTTCAGATTCTATTTTTCTACCCACAAAGATTTAAACTTTTGCTAACATGGCATTCATCAGATAATCTTCTTGACTAGGTAGGAACTGAATTTCTGACGTAAAAACAGAATAATGGGCTGGAGGAAAAAGATGATGCCATGCTTTATTAGACATCTTTATACTTTGTGAAAAAAAAAAATATTGTATAGCTTTACTCTTTGTGAACAGAACACTAAGAGATCTGAAAAAGGCAAGAAAGAATTGACTACACAATGACATGATGTGCATCAAGAAGTGCTTGCAGACATTTTTACACTGCAAGCTATAGAAAAACTATGTAGATTTAAAACAACGCTGTTTCCTTCACGAAAAGAGCACTGGGTGACAATTACCCATTGAAGCAGTTAAAACCACGTTTCCCAAACTGATATCCTAGGTCTGCAAACCCACAACTATGTTGTGTTATAACTGAGAGCAGGGTGCTCCGTGAGAAACTGCTGACTTAAGTCCACTTTGTTGTCCTTTTCAATGAAGTTTTCTCTTGCCTGTTTTTAAATCTCTCACGTAACTTATCATCAAACTTTCAAACAGAAATCTGTTATCCACCGTTCTGCAGTTCCCATGCACGTATGAAAAACTGGGTCCGAACTGACTGCCAAGTTTTTGGAAGCCTGTATCAATGTATACGGGGGACACGAGGAGTCACTGCAAGGCAGAGAAAACAAAGCTTTTGAAAGAGACCTACCTGCTTTCTTAAGAAGTTTAGTATTTTTGCTGGCTGAGAAATAACAATATCTTCTGATATCAGGACTGGTACATCTCCTAGAAGGTATAAATAATACAGTCAACAATTTATTTGGATGAGTTCTAACATAACTAGAAAACAGCCATTTCATCCACTTTCCTCTTCTCCATACATGCTCTGATCTTTTCAATATGTACTCATTGGCTAAGTTTTACATAGCAGAGTTCCACCAAGGTTACAAATACATTTAGTATATTGCAGCCTTCACTAATAACAATATACAAAAAATTTAAATCAGACTGAAGCCAATGTCTTCTGCTAGATATCTGATACTTTGAGAACTAGGCTATTTGTCTGGATTTCAGACGTTCATCTTGAGACAAAAATTCCAACCCAGTCCAACTGCCGTCTCAACTCATGCACCTCTGGACTAGAAGGATCTACTTCAATTTTTCCCCACCTTTCCCCTCAAAATCCACCTTAATCATTTGTTTTCTGTAGCCTTGCTACAACCACTGCCCAAGCTAGCACTGCATAACCATAAACTATTCCAGAACCAAGTATTTCCCCCTCTGCCAGAAGCTTACTGGTCAGCCTTTACTCATCGGATTGCAGGATCGAAGACCATAGAGCATAAAATCTCTATAACAGAACATGCTATCTTACAGCACGTTCACAACATAACTGCTGCAATGACCCTAACATGACTGTGCTGCTAAATACTATTAAAGTATCAATTATCAGCAACACTCACTATTTGGATTTTTTTTTAATTGGATTTTATGTATTTTGGCTATGAAGAAAGCCACTGAACTTTTGACACGTATATCCAGCTAGTTCTTGGTGTTTTCTGCTAATAGAAAGCAATACACTGAAAAACAAGAGTCAGAAGCACTTCTGCATGGACACAGTAATGCCTAAACTGACGATGTAGTAAGCGTAGACAATGGAGTACTTAAACCCAGCAGCGATTTCACCTTTCTGGAATACATCAAGACAGTAACTTAAATGCTGAGCAAACAAGTAAGCAGTGAGTAGAAGTATCCAACACAAAGAAGTCATCTCAGATAGCTCTTCAACCTCTCTGGTAACTCAGATGTTAGTCACCTTTTCTGAGTCAATCTCTCTCACTCAGCACAGTACTAAACATCCCAGCTGGTGCAAGTTATACTCCTTGAGGCTCACATTCCACTTCCAGCCATACCAGCCCATTCAATTATGCATAATTAAAGAATACTATTTCCATACATGAGTCTAGTTACTATCATTATAAACATGCAAAGCGTAAAAAGCCTTAAAATCTGCTTTCACTATACCATGAACTTAGACTGCCTGACAGAAACAGGTACGCATGTACTTGGCACCACTGTTTGTTGACTGTCCTCTGCTTCACCCATACACATTTTAATAGTGTCCTTTGAGGCACTTGATTTACCTCTTCTATTATTTTATTCCCACAAACTCATCACACTTGATCCTAGAAGGTCATTTATTGACGTATCGTGAAAACAGGCGGCAGGCTATGCTCAGGAACACAAAACCAAAGCAAACTCAGGAACAACGCAGCCATCGGAACTCAAATTTACCACGTGCCGATGGTTAAGATAATTTTAAAAACCGCAGAGACGGTACCTTTTGGAGGTCTCCAAGAGCTATTTATAGTATTAACCGTCAGGGGAGCACCAGAAAATTTGGCGTAAGCCTGCAATAAAGATTGCGGAGGGGGGAAATTCAGTCACTATGTGTAAGACAGCACTTCAGAAGTTGTTTTAAACAGCTTCGGGCACTGAAGACCGACTAAAAGCAAATGCGCCTGCCTGCCGCCTTCAGTGCCCTAATGCGTTTTTAGGAACTGGCGCCCGGTAAGGCCGGGGCCAGGCAGCCCCGGGAAGGCACGATGCCCTCACGAAGGGCAGCAGCCCTGCCCGCCGCTCCGCAGGGGAAAGGACGCAACGCTCCGCGGCGAAAGGCGCCGGCTGCCCGTGGGGAAAGAGCCGCACCGCCCCGCCAGGCCAGGCCCCGCCGCGGGCCCGACCGCCGCCGCCTCCCACCCCGGCCGAGCACGGCGGCAACGGCGGGCCGCTCGCTCGCCACAGGCCCGGCCTCAGGGCGATGAAGGCGGGCGCACCCCTCGGCGGCGACACCGCCTCCCCCGCGGGAAAGAGCCCTGCGGCCAGCTGTGCCGGTGGCGGGCAAGCTCCGGGGTGCCGTCCGCTCCTCCCTTGTTCCCTCCCTTCCTCCCGGGGCGGGCGGCGGCCGCTGCCCGTTACCATGACGGTTAGAGACTCCGGGTGCAGAGACGGCAGTCCCCAGTCGCCTCCCCAGCAGTTCAGCACCATAGGAGCCGCCATTTTGTCCGCCGGCCCGGGAGGCGCCGCGCTGCTGCCCTCGCATGGCGGCTTCCGAACACCCCCGGCCGCGCCTCGGGGAGGGAGAAGGCGGCGGTGCGGACAGGAGGCGGCGGGGGGGTCCCGGCGTTAGGGCGTCCTGTCCTGGCCGTGGTCACCGGCGCCTGCTGCCGGGCCCGGGGGCGAGGCCGCTGAGGGGAAGCGGGCCCGAAGCGGTGCCCGCCCTGAGGCACCGTCGTTTCACTCGTGAAGATGGGGCCTTACGGCGCCGCACGGCTGAACCCCAGCTCTCCCGCTCTGCTACCTCGCGCGAAGTTGTGACTTTCCACAGGAGCAAAAATTGTGGCTTTCAATCAATTGCGAAGAGCAGCTGTCAGCAATTTAGCTTTAAAAATAGGGAAATCTGAGCATATGGTACCAGTTTTGACCAGGTTATAATGATAACCCGTGCAGTGTGGGTTTTTTAGTGTGGACTTTTAAAAGGCATCAAGTTGTCAGCTGTTTCATTCCAGTGTTCATGCAGACATGCCACAACAGGTCTAAATACTAAGTCGAGTAAAATGTTTCCATCCTTCCCACCCAAGGAAAAAATACCACACACTGATTAAAAAAAACTCCGCACTGACCACCCTCATTCAGGTCTTCTATGCATCAAGATTGGAAGAGAGCAAAGGCAAAGCTTCATCTGGGCTTCCTCCCTCCCCAACTCCACATCCATGGTTTCAGATCTGCATGGAATTTGTGGCAGAAAGTGTCTTGACAAAAATCCACAACATATATCTGAGATTATTCTGCTCCAGTTTATGAGGAACATAGAAGAAACGCATATCCAATTTTTCTTCAGAAAAACACACCACTGACAATGTTAACAGTAGCAAAAAAAAAAAAAACCAAAACACAACAGCAAGATTATTACATTTCTCCCTGTAAAGAGGTACTTAAGGTACATATTTTTAAGGACACCTTTCTCCTCTTTTCCTCCCTATAGAAACCAGGTCAGTCCATCTTCTTAACACAGGCTGCAAGAAGGCTTAGGAGGTAAATAGGAGAGTGAACTTCCTTTGCACTGCCTTAGGCAATCTGCGTCCTCCCTTCCCCACCCAAAAGCTCTTCAGGAATATTTTCTTCTTGGTTACCTGAGTGGAATTCCTAACAGTGTTAATTAAAAGTAAATAGGTGCATTGAGAATGGATATATGCCTTGACTTGAAAAAGTAGAGCTTCATTTTGTATTTCTGAAAAAGCAAAACTTCTTCTGAAACCCATTTTTGAAACCTCATGTTCTACAAATTTTTTATGAAAATATGGCAGGATCAAACTCAGAAGTGTCAACATAAATATGGAAGGATTTAGAGCTGATATTTCACTTGCATTATGACTTCTATATCTTAATTGCCCATGAATTCTGATTTTTAATCATCCATATAATTCTGTAAAAACAGTGAGTCTCCTGATGCACACTAGGAGCAAAATATGAAAGCTGAACTAAGCAGCAGGGATTCCTTTCTACTTCCCCTACCTCATTACTTGGAATTTGAACAAGTCACAGACACTTCTGCAAAGCAAAATCTATAATGTTGGCAGCTTCTCTATATTCTGTATTTTTATAATTTTATTAATTTATGAAAAGTAAGCAGGACAAATATTTTAATGGTTGAGGTTTGCTTGCAGATCCTATATAAAAAAAATTACAGTAATGTACTTCCTTACAAAATGTTACTGGCTTTAAGAAAGTTTCTTGAAAACACCATGTCCAATAATAACACTTTGATTCTTATCCAAGATATTAACCTCCAGTCAGTTAAGCTGGAGTTTTTACTTCAGAGAATTCACAAGAGTGAAAAGGCAACAGCTAGTATTCCATTGTTTTAGGTTAGATTAGAAGGTCAAATAGCCCCTTCCAGACAGCAGATAAACATTATACGCTTTGTGAAAATCCTTTAAAGAAGGTTGTGCTTGAACACAAAATCCCCTTCAGTCTGTAACATACTCCAATAATAAAACTCAGCATAGAAATTGAAGCCAAAATCCTTAATTCTTCTAAATCTCCTCTTCAAAATGAAAACTGGAAAAATTGCAGTGACCTTTATGTGTACTGCCTAAGTTCATCTAAACATGGACTTAAACTTCCATTTATATATATTGTGAACTGGTTCCCTTCCATTGTATCATATTGTGCAGCATGCTCTGTTTGCCCAGCGTGTCCATGTGCATTCTTGGTGAATAAGCACAAAGAATTAGGCAGACATAGAGCAAGAGCAGAATATGGCCCTTACAGTTACATAATTAACAAGTATATAATGCTACAAACAGGATCCTCCTCCCATAGAGTTGATCAGCATCTGTGAAGAGTCTAGAAGAGACTAGATAGTTAAATCAGAAGTGAAAAATGATAAGTTAAAATTATTTAATAAGCATTCTTGATGGAGAAGGGAATTTTTCAATAAAACATTTTGTATGTTTCAATAAACTCAAATAAAGTACATAATAAATGGTTGCAAATAATAGAGGGCGTTCCCTTAGACAGGTGAAAGCAAAACTTTACTATCCTTTTATCCCGTTTTTTTTTGTCTGCTACTGTCACTGAATACTTTAATACGGGACTGTGATGATTTTGCAGACCTTCATGATGTTTTTGTGTCGGGCATTTAAGCCTATGCTGTCAAAGAATGCTCTTTGGTGATGAAAGGCTTCTCCTTAATAGATAGTAGAGCAACATAAGTGCTGCTGTAGGTGCACCTATTAGCCCCTGCAGCATCTCTGCCATCTCCATCCTTAAGGTTGGGGACGAGTTCAGCACTGATACTTCTTTCTATAGAACTTGTGGCACTGTAAGTCCTTCCTTCTTCCTTTTTTTTTTCCACATCCTTGCCTCGTGCTCTACATTCTTTCAGCCACCCTCTTTCTCCCTGCTCCATAGCACTCTGCACCTGCTGCTTGTTTTTCTCACTCCACTGTGCAGCTCTCTGCCAGCCTGCTGACACCACCACGTTGTCCTGTCACTTCCACTACAGGGGCAAGGATGGTGGGAGTGAAGCCAACGCGTTTCTTCTTGTGCGAATACGTATACAGAAGAGCAGTGGGTTGAGGAGAAGGAACAGCACTGAGCTGGGACACACTGGATATGGGGGAGCATCCTCCAGCCTGGTGATGGGCAAAGGAAGAGATAAGCAGCTAAAGGAGTGGGTCAACACTGTTACAACTGTTACACAAATAAGCTAAGAAACAGGGTGTGTTACAGGGTATATATCATGTGGGGAGCGCAACTGAGGCTCATGTGAATACAGGCCAGCTGAAGGTATTTGAAATCCCACTGCGCCTGTGTTGGAGAGGACCCCACCCCTGTGCTCTGTGCGGTGGTGGGGCTGCTGAGGCAGACCCTTCCCAGCGTGTGGGCCGCAGCCCCAGCCCTGCAGCGTGCTGTGCCTTGCTTCGCACACAATGAGCCCCCCAAAGGCAGCTCTCTGCGGTGCTCGTTAGCTGCATACGCCAAGCCTGATGTGACTGACCATTAATCAACACTACTGTTCTCACTTAACATAAAATTTCCCTCCTATTGTTGGCCTTCTTTTCGTGATGTAAATAATAGCAGACAGCTCCAGCTATTCCAACTGTGTGCTGGGTAGCAAGCTGTGAGGGGGTCAGCCGTGGGTTCCTGGGTTCCTTCTGACAGGACAGAGGTTTGGCTGCAGGGCTGAGGCACGCAGAGAGGCACAGGACAAAGAGGGCTGTGCAGCAGCTTGGGAAGATGACCAGGTGCTCTTAGCTTCTGAGCAGAAGCAGGGCCTTGCAGCTCTTCTATGCCATGGGGTCCTGTGGGAGTCCCCTTTTCTTTGTGAGCAGAAGGCACAGGAGGCTGGAGTCAGGGTAGCCTGCTTGATGGGTGGTTTCACATCGGCACAGAGAAAACTGTTTCCACAGCTGCTCAGCCCCAAAAGGGGTTGCTTGCTTGCTCCCTTTCTCCTGTGCTTTCTTAACGTCAGCAATGCAGAGGCTAGAATGAGGAGAGGAGAAACAATGGGATAATGACATCCTGGGGGTACACATAATATTGAAAATTCTTGTAGCTGAAAGCAGAAGTTTTGGGTTTTTTTTTTCAAAAACTGACTCTGGTTAAGTCATCAGGTTTGGGGATTTGTTAAGACAAGCAACCTATTTCAGTAGTTTCAGTCTGGTCAGTTTGAGCTCTTTTTCTCTTAATGAAATGGAGGAACAGACGATACATCCCTCCCTTTGCCAGTCTGAGTCTCCTAGAAACCCAGTTTGCCCCAGTCTGCTATCTGCACGGCTCCTTTTGGTGACACTCCTCAGTTAGGAAAAGTGGATATGTTAAATTCCAGCCAAGACCAAGCCTACACACCAGAGTATCCCCATCCCTTTCGAGTTTGATGCCATCAAACACCTTTCAGCCTCCAGGGCTCCTCAAAGGGCAGAGACTCCGGCCGGTCCCTCGGCAGGTGTCGATTTTGCTGGACCTCGGCAAGACCCGCGGCTCTGCCCATGCTCAAACACCCCCACCGACAATTCGTTCCCTTCTGGTCCACCCCATTCCCCACCGCGGCCCCCGACGGCGCGCCCCCCGCCTGCCCCTGGGGCCGGGGAAGCCCCGGCCAATGGCCTGCCGCCTGCCGCCGTCCCTCCCCGGGCCCGGGGCCGCCCCCGTTAAACGGCGGGGTCCCGGAGCAGAGAGGTGCGCCGTCCTCCGCCGCCCAGCCCGGCCCGCGGCCGCCATGGGGTGGGAGCGCGGCGCCGCCCTGCTGCTCTTGCCGCTCGCCCTGCAGCTCTGCCCGGGCCGCGCCGTCCCCCGAGGTAAGCGCCCCCCGCCCCGCACTGCCCGTGCTTTCCTTGCCGTGCCGAACTTTTTCTTTCCCCTCTTTCGTTCCAGACGGCTCTAGATTTGCAGCGTCCCGGCCCCTTTGCCGGGAGCCCTGTGCTGGCCGTGAAGGGCTGGCGGGGGCTGGGGCGTCGCCAGAGCCGCAGGTGCGAGAGGAACCGGTGCCGCGGCGGGCAGCGGGGGCTGTGCCCCGCCCCGCCCCCCCCCCCCACCCACTGGCTGTGCCCCGTCGGGGGTCGCGGTGTAGGCGCTCCGTCAGCCGCCCCACCGCCCTGAAATCAGCAAAAAGCGGTCTGGTTTTATGGGGGTGTTAGCGGGTGCGCTGGACCTCTGAGGAGCACTTTTTCAGTTGGAAGTTCTCGGGAAGAGAGCTGCTGAGCTGTTACTTCATAAAGTGTGTAGAAAAACGGGTGCCTTCTAAATCCAGGTTACTTTGTCAGTATTACACAGGTAGTACTCAGGAGCCGCTTTGTTGCGGCTCATGCACAAAGTGAGGGGTGTTGCTCTCCAGTAGCAGCTTGTGACTGGAACCAGCTCAGCTAACTGAGTTAGCGTGACTTGGTGCCACTCCAGGAGCCGTAAAGCTGCTCCTGGTTCTCTCTGCGTGTTTTTACTCCCCTCCATTGTCTTATTAAATGATGTTTGTCATTTTACTTAGTTATTCCGAAGATAAGTGTAGCAGACCTAAAAGAAAGCCAATCAGATTAATTTAGCTGCATTTCCAAAAGCTTTTATTAAAGTCCTTCTTGATATGAAGTCGTTTCAGAAAATTGTCATATTGAGAGTAGGGTATTGACATGTTTTAAAAAATTGAGGCAGATTTTCCAGCTTGTCAGGGCAGTGGCCACTCTCAATGTGAGATTTTAACCTTCTTGCAGTCAGTCAGAAGTCAGTTGCACTGGGTTAGGGTTTCACATGAAGTATTTAAGCCAGCATTAATTATCTTGAAAAGTGATAGACAACAATGGAGCACTGTTTTTGTTTATGGTCCTTATGGTTACCTATGCCTGCAGAAGAACCTTGGAGGCTCTCAAAAAGCTGGTGTGACATGGAATTAAGGGACAGAGTCTTTTATTTTGAGTTCTGTCCTCTCCTGTGCCACCAATTTAATTCTTCCATGCCTTCTCCTCTTAGGGCTTCTCATGTTGTTTAGCTCCTATCTGAAGAGCTAGCCTTTATGTTTTTGGGCAGATCTCCAAAGAGTGGTTTGCCATGGTCCCGAGGTGCGGCTGATCCCTTGTTAGCGTTTTCACAGGAGGGTGCACAGCTCCCTTCCAAAAAACACAGAAAGCAGGTAAGGAAGAGAATTTCTAGTCTGCCTCATAAGTGGGCTCAGTGTAGCCCAGTGGGTATGCATGCTCGTGCTAGGAGGCTTGCACGAGTCCTTACGCTCACTGCACAGATTGAAACCAGCGGCTTGTGAATGTCAGCTTTGGCAGTCCTTTTCTATCCGTTTGTTTTCAAGTCTGCCTTTCCAGGAAGAGGAACAAAAAGATGAGATTCTTCTAAAAGTGAAATCTGAAATCCTTGTGGATCTTTTTTTCTTGTTGCTTCCAAACAAGCAATTGTCTCTGTAAAGTCTAAGAGATGTCTCTCTCAGCCAGCTCTACTAAGGATGTAAAATGAGTTCTCATAAGCCTATTGCTTTTCTGCCGGTCACCTTTGCTAGTATTTGTGTAATTTACACTAAAGGGTGGATCAGTGTACTGTGTTTACATGCTGGTCAGTGAAGATATCCCAAGAAAGGGTTTGATAACATGGTGCTAAGGGATCTGGTTGAGGCGATGTGCTTTACAGAGTGCAACTGCCAAACCAATTTGAGCATTCATTTAAATATGCAGATTTTAAAAATGTCAATAAATGTTTTCTGTTAGTTTGCTAGTGTTTAGTCATTGCTTTCTTAGTATTTTTCCTGTATTTTTAAGTGTTTGACTCTAGCAGACATTAATTAGTCTTGCAGGAATTCATATGAAGTCAGTCATTAGACCTAGAAGGACCGGACAAAATGTACAGCTGTATTTTGTGCTGTCAGAGACTTAAATACTGTGTTGTGGTGCTCTGGCTGAGAAGACACAGCTGTATTTTATGAATGATTATTACTTGTAAAATGCTGTTGTACAGGGTAGCAAGTTGCATTTCAGTCTCTTGCTTGGGCAGTTCCTTTGCTCTGTGTGCCCTGATGGGATGAAATACCCAGCCTTTTGCTTCTGCTGCCTGGGCCACTGGTTTCAGTGGGAGCAGTGGTTGTCCTGGGATGAATGAAGGACAAGTCCTTTGACCAGGTCTGTCTCAGATACGTTTTTCAGAGTTGTTTGACTACAGTATTGCAAATGCATGCAAATCAATGGCCTGATTCTTTTTCTATTGTGTCCTGAAAACTCTCAGTAGAGTCATGGGATCTTTGGACCCAATACAAGTGTAGACTTAAGTGATGATCTGTATTTCAATGGTTTCATGAGATGAAGGGAAAAATCTCTTCATTTTTCTTTTCTTGGAAATGACATTGGAGTCTAGATGAATGGCTGCTCCAGAGCAATCAATGGAAGCAGTACAAACGCCGGCTGTGATATAAGGGAACAGGGTTTCCCACATGGCTGTGGGTAGGTCTGTGCCCATGTGATTGTCCTCTGAACGCTCTTCAGTCTCCCCCTGCTTGTGGCATGTGGAAGGATGGACCCATCACCTTAGTTGATGATAACAGCTTTGAGGTTATGCTGGGTAGAAAAGGTTCATCTGTAAAGATCCACCGGTTTTTGGCCTGGGAAACTAAACTTAGTGGTACAACCACAGGCTTGAAACAGGGTAAGGTGCAATGTGCTGTCACGTGCCTTTGCTGTCTGCCTGGTGTTAGGGCTCTTCTCTGGTGGCAGCTCTACAGCGTCATGCGGCTGTGGGAGAAAAATACAGCCCAGCTATGGTAGGCCTGTGGAGTGGCAGTGGTATACAACGGCTAAGGATGCCCTTATAGTTAAATAACACTTGTGTGTAGTCATTTATCAGATTTCATTGCAAGGCTATAATAGACATGCAGTGCTTTAGTAGCAGTCGGTTGAAATAGGAGGATATAAAGAAACCTAGTGGAATAGTTTATTGAGTTTGGAGACATTGTGGATTTAGAGACATTAAGGAAAACCCCATTTTGTTGTTTCAGTGCCATAAGGGGGGTGGCTGACGTGCATATGAGTATAATGTTAGACTCTGCTGATGCATTGTGCAAAAATTAGAAGAAAAATTTGAAACAGCTTTCACTATGCCTTCAGGGTTCTTTTTTTTTTTTTTTTTTTTTTTTTTTTTCTTTTTCCAATCAGGCCTGTCTGTCTTTGTTATCTGTGCCAGAAGGGAAAGATGAGTCTTATTTATGTAATAGATCTTCTGAGAAGTCACTGAAGTGAGAAGGAGGTTATGAACATCATAGTGCTTACCTGGCTTTTTAGCATTTTAATTGCAAATGCCATCAAAATGGTTCTTCAGATAAGTACACTGGAAATCTCTGTGAAAATTTTGGTGCTGGATCCTCAGTGTAATTGAAATGTGAACACAACCATCTGAATTTATGAAAGCAGAAATAGGTTTAAAAGCTTTCTTTTGAGGTGCATCTGTAGAAAAGAAGAATTTTGGAGATCTACCTGAAAATACTTGTGTACCTCAGTTTGAAGACTAGATATTTCAATATTAGTGACTTATAAAAAATTATTTCTTAAAGAAAAAGTTGCTAAAAGATGATCAGTTGCAACAAAACCTGTATGATATTTTGATAGAATAATAGAATTCTATCAAAAAGAAGGCACTCTTGGAAGGCACTTTTAAAGATCATCTAGTCCAACCCCCCTGCTGTGCGCAGGTACAGCTTTCACTAGATCAGGTTGCTTAAGATGTCCCTGCCAATGCCAAAAACTTTTTAATTTTTGTTTTTGTGTTATTTATTTTAGGTAGGACAGCTTGTGTTCATTTTAAAGTATCCGTATGGAATACCGACCAGTGTACAATCTCCAGTGGGTGGCTTCAGACTACATTCTTCTTTGGTCATTATTATATTTAAATTGCTGTTGAAACTTACTTATTTTTCAGTCCTTGATCTTCTTCCATATTCCAACAAGAAAGAGGTAACGACCTTCTTGCAACAAGCACTCGGTGATCCTGCGCTGAATGAAGCGTACTTGGTGTCAACATTCAAACTGCAGCCAAAGAGCACAGCCACCATATTTGGCCTGTATTCGTCAGCCGACAACAGCAAGTATTTTGAGTTTACAGTAATGGGACGGATGAATAAAGGTGAGTTGTTTGGGGTATGTAGCGGAAAACTAGTGTTGGATCCGTAGTTACTGGAGTGTCACCGATGGATGTTGAAAACTATGTGATTAACCTTTGTGCTTGAGTCATTCCTGGTGCATGCTGTCACCGCTTAAGCCCTCTCTGACAAGATAAAAGCGTTGGTTACATCCCCTCTCACTCCCCTTCTCTTTCCTTCCTCTCTCTGGATGCTACTCTCTCCTGGCCAGGGGAACCTGACCTGACAATCAGCTGGTATCTCCAGTCTGCCCTGCTGCTTGCTTGCTCTGAGCAATGCTGAGAAAGGAGGAAAAAAAATGTAGGGTGGGGAAAGGAGTAAATTGGTTTTTTTCTTTTCTTTTTTTTTTCTTTTTCTTTTTTCTTTTTCCTTCTGTTTTTTCTTTTTCCCCTGAGGACAATCACTGGTTTTTATTACTCAGGAATGTGAGGGACAAACGCACATGCTGCCTCATGCATATGAAAGGCAGGTTCTTGTTCTGCTGACCCTGGAGGTTAGATGTGACTGTGCCAGACAAACATTCCTAGCACTTGCAGGATCTTTTGGGTGACTTAAAGTGTTTGTTCTCCGTTTATTGAAATCAGTTAATCAAGAGTTAGAGTAGGAACTTTGGAGAGCTTTCATCAATCTCTAGACCAGATCTAGGATATATTGCTGTTTTAAGGTTCAGTGAAAAATTGTTGAATGATGTAAATTACCATTGCTCCACCGACTTCACCACTGCTATGATAATTTGCTGCTGCAAATGTTGTAATTTGGCAGCTGAGTCCAATGTACTGTGAAACTCTACTGAGAAATTTCAGTTTATACATAGAAAAATCATTCTGTCTGCTGAAGAAAAGCACACCTTTTGCTTGGGAAACGTAGGGGATGAGTTAGATAAAACATTGGTAGTTTCGTCAAGTCTGCCAAAATCCTTCTGAGGTCAGGAAAATAAGAACTCTTGTGCTATGTTTGTGTTGGGAGTGGGTAGGACGTGGTCACACAGCCTTATCAGTGTCATATAGTTCCTAATTGCTAAATAAATGATAGGTCACAGATACTTCCTTTCAGACACACACAATTATGTGTGTAAATGTTATACATATATACAGGAATGCATATGTATACACACAAATATGTATCCATGCAATATTGAACATGTCAAAATCTTTTATTAGTTTTCAAGAATATCTGCATGCCTGATGGTTACTGATGCACTTTAACTTTTGACGTTCTCTGGTGGAAGGTTACGTGGCTTCTTTTGCTTTTGTCCTCGGTATGTCAGTGATGTATTTGAGAAGTGTCTGTGACAGAACGGTGGCTTACAGATAGGCGGCATGAAGACACTCCTCCTGTCAGTGACCAGTGTTAAGTAGATGGAGGATATCTGTAGCCTACGTGTTGTAAAGGGCTTGTGAAACAGAAGGAGGCTTTTCGCAGCAAGGCTGTTCCATGGAGGTCTCTTTGCCTCCTTGTTACTTTAGTGCACCTTGTTTAAGGCATATGACAGCGTGCGAGTAGTAGGCAGTGTTTTCACGTGTGATTTCTCTGGAGGTGTCAAGTGTCCCATATGGCTACTTCATACAGTAGGTTAAGCCACATCCAGAAGATCGTCACATGAGCTGAAAGTATGGAGTGTGGGCTGTTTGTGATCCCCTGAAGACTGGGGATCATCACTTAAGTGGTGAGCCAACATTGACATCTTAGTAAAATGCAAGTTCTAAATATCTATGGTCTCGGAAGGGTGTGTATGTGCATAGTGCTTCCTGCGCATGGTATTTCCAGTTACGCACCCAAATCTGATCTACGTGGATCAAAGCAGGCCTT
Organism: Chlamydotis macqueenii; assembly: GCF_036417535.1. NCBI lineage: Eukaryota > Metazoa > Chordata > Aves > Otidiformes > Otididae > Chlamydotis > Chlamydotis macqueenii. Next base: position 23,415,172 of record NC_141593.1, on the reverse strand, counting down.
AGTTATCCTTTAAAGTGCCACATTTGAGAGCTGTGTTCCCAATGGTTTGCTTATGTTCTGGTTTTGTTGTAGTATACCTGATAGTAAAATGGTCATAATGCCTAAAAAAAAAAAAAAGGTGTGGTTTTTTTTTTTTTTTTTTTTCAGATCTGTGTTTTTAAAGCACAGATCTGAATTACTGGACAACTGCTCAGCTTGTTTTGGTCAGACCAATGTACTTTTCAGAGGCAAATGACATCCGTGGATTTCTTATCCTTTTTGAATGATTCCTTTATGAAACAAACAGCAATAAGTGTGTAAAAGTGATGCAAATTAACAATTCTGTGAAGCGGTTCCTGTTTACTGGCAGGATTAGTGGTTTCATTGAAAATCTGTTTATTGAGCAGTACAGGTGAGCCACTTACTCTCATGAATGTCAATGCAGAATATCCTAGCAGCAAATGTGTAACGCAGGGGCTTGGATGAGTTAAATCTTACCGAGGTGGAGGCTGTAGTCCAGCAAAATCTCCCTTCAAAAGCCTACTCTGGTTTACCGGATGGATATTTGGCTTTGTATGAGGAAGGAATACTTGATCCTCCTTCCAAGCCAGACTGCTCCTTGTCCTGAAACTATTCTGGCAGAGTCCGTTCTGGGCCCTGCCACCATCTCCTCTTTCTTTCTGTAGCTTACTGCTGTGTTTGCTCACTCTGAATGCAGGGCACATGTCCAAAGACCTTGCTTTCATACGACCAGGCGTGCATAATATTCAGAGAAGTAAAATGCCTGCAATGTGCTCCGTCTTGCCACATCTCTGAGTTTGCCAAGAAATTCTACCTTTTCGCAAGTTACTGATGACCTCATGCACCTTTGCGGAAATCTCAGCTCTGGCAGTGTTTTGACATAGACAGCAGTGAAAACATTCCTGATATTGATCGCAGCTGCTGAGGCTTCAGCACTGGTGTAGACTTTAAAAGATGGAGACATACCCTGCCCCGTTCATGTTGGTATGAATCTGGATTCTTTAATAGTTAAACTGAACAATTAGGAAAATAATAGGGAACCTGCACCCAGTAACTCAGAAGGTCACCAACAAACAGAGGTACCACAGCATCAAAGAGGGTACACAAGTAGTGGAGAGATGGGAAGATAATTTGTTAAATGAATAGAAATGGGATGAGTTCAGTAGGTGTTGTTAGCTCTGAAGCTAATATGATTTTTTTCCCTCCACTATATCCACAACTTTTAGTTGACCTCATGTTAATGTAGGTATTGCTTGAAGGTCAGAGTAACACCTAACTGTTTAGGTGCCTGGTCTCTGTGCAGCTTGACTCCTCAGTGCACATAACTGTTATCATGAGGAAACAAGGAACATGCAGGCTAGCGATGAGTGGGATCTTTGAAGCAAGGTCTGTCCAATACTGTAGTTATACGCTGTCTAGATGCACTCAGCTCATTGCTTCTGCAGATATGCGTGCAGAGAGCCAGGGAGAGATTTTGTGGAGAGATCTAGCTAGCTGGTCTAAGGGATTTAGCTTGCAGATCCTAGCTTACTGATCCAATTTCCTGAGGAAAGAGACATTTTTTCAACATTATGCAGCATGTAAGAGTGTTTGTTTGTCTGCTGTTGTGTTTTTTGATGGTGCATTTTACTTCATAAAATGAGAACTTGTTATGTGAATTGTGAAGTAGGTCATGCACTAATGCCTTAAAAAAGAATTGAGAGGAGGCTTAGTCATCTTTAGGGGTGGAATATATATTTTTTTGCATTACATTTTGTTTTTACTTACTGTTTGTTACAGAAATGCAGGTTACTGGCCTGGAACCATGCTCCCTTTGGTTTCTTTAATGATGCGTTTGGGTGCACTGTCAGATGGCCTCACTGAGTGCAATATGCACTGCTGGAACTGATTTTTCTGGTTGTACATTTCTGCTAAGGTCTGTCAGATACGTACTTGCTGAAGTGCTGACTGCAGGCTGTCTGCTACACCCTTTACAGCCCGTATTTTAGCACATTACACGCTGTAAGGTGGCATTGGTTAAGCCAGTTAGAGAGGCACGGACAATGCAGTGAAAAACACAGTGCAGCAGCAGTGCTTCACAAACGGGGAGTCACGCAAGAGTCCTGGTAATCCTGCTCTGAGACTCAGTGTCCCATTTATTATTACCATTTATATCTGCATATGGGATGCATTTACGAAAGCTGACATGTGGAAAAATACCAGAGGAATTGCAGATTTCCACAGGATCTTCCTTGATCAGCCCTGGGTTATCTGCTATCCTCTGATAGTCCTTCTGTTTATTTTGTACTAGTGGTGCTGCGCTATCTGAAGAGTGATGGGAGGCTGAATTCGGTGGTCTTTAGCAACATCCAGCTGGCTGATGGGAAACCCCATGCTGTCATCTTGTCGCTGAGTGGCCTGCAGCAAGGATTGAGCACAATAGAGTTGTATCTGGACTGCCTGCAAGTTGGTGCCATTCAGGACCTGCCAAAAGCGTTTTCAGCGCTGTCTCAGAGGTCCGTGGCGGTAGAGTTGCGCACTCTCCAGGGGAAGCCACAGGTAAGGCGGAAAGCTGGTCACAGACTGAGCACTTAGAGGGATCACCAGGGATCCTCTGGGTCATGGAATCCAGACCTCAGCCCTTGCAGTAGCCGAGCTCTGTACAATGGTGCTTTGGTAATACTGAAGTATTAACTTGTGAAATAAATGTAAATGTAAGTTCCTTACGGAACAAGTGAAATCCTATCTTCACTAAACCCAGTAATAGTTATGCATTGTAAACACAATTTTTAGCTTATTAAAAAATAGTGCTGCCTCCCTCACTTCAGTCTAGGTGTTTCTTGGACTGGACTTTTTGCAAGGGTTTAGCTGGTGCAGTAAAGCCAGCTCTTTGTCAGCTTCTTATAGCTGTTCAGTATGAACAACCCTTGGCTGTGTATGTGGCTTTCCTCTTCATGATAAGCCAGTTGGACTAAAAAGACAAGGGGAGGACTCACACAGTGCAAGAGTCCGACCCCCATCTGTTTGACTACAATAGCTTTTCTTCCTATGTCTGCCAACCACGGGTTGACATAGTTTCCTGTCATCTCTTTGTCAGTAGTCCAAGGTAAACAGTATTTTCCACAAGCATCTTCCATCATCATTAGTGCAAAATATACATTAGAGGCATTTTGTCCCCAAGGTTGCCCCTATGCTTTTTTTCATTGCAGGCTTGAAAATGAGCCTGTTTATATGGAGACTCAGTAAGGTGCCCATATTCCTGACGTGAATGTAAACCTGTTTGAGAGGGGGAAAAGACTGCTTTGGATTTTGTTGTTCAGCAACAAAAGATCATTCTTATATGCCACAGATATAAAAATACGTGAACTTCCTGGTATGTGAGAACATATGAATTGGAATACTAAAAAAAGGTACAAAATAAACCCATAGCTATGTGAAAATCTGCAAGGCAAACATTAGGGATTTTATTACAGTTTAGATGGTGATGGGTGGTCCTGAAGGGGACAGTGTAGGAGCCCTGCATGCTTAGGAAATGAGAAGCAGCCAGAAAGATTGCTAATCTCTCTAAAAAATTAATTTACTTTGTCTGATATTTCACATTTTTTCCATTGTTGTACCAGAATTGTGAGCTTTGTTTTTCTTGTGAGTCCAGGATACGCTAGATGAGCTGAAGTTGGTAACTGGAGGAACACTTGCCCAAGTGGGGAACCTGCAGGATTGTTTTCTTCAACAAATTGAACCTGTTCCTCAGTACTCCGGTAAGCCTGCAACCAGAAGTTAAAATTGTTCCTTAGGATACCAGTGAAAAGAAGCTAATGTGATAAATATTAAAAACATGAAGAATCTCTATAGACAAATAATAACAATTGTTTGACTGAATTACCGCCTGTCGTAGTTCAGCCCCGATCAGGACCAGACTACGCAGTCTCTCTCTCACTCCCCCCACCCTCCGAGAGAATAGGGGGAGATGATATAAGAAAAACGGCTCAAGGTTTGAGATAAGGACAGGGAGAAATCCTTAAAGTTACCGTCACGGGCAAAACAGACTCGACTTGGGGAAAACTATTCATTTATTTTCTAAAATTAGCAGGAGAATGAGACAGGGAACAAGATAACCTCCCCCCACCCCTCCCTCTTCCCGGGCTTAACATTATCTCTACTACCTTCCCCTCCCGAGCGGCACGGGGGGGGAAAAGGGAATGGGGGTCGCGGTCAGTTCATCACGTGTTGTTTTACGCCGCTGTATCATCGTCAGGGGAAGAACTCCTCGCATTCCTCCTCTGCTCCAGCGTGGGGTCCCTCCCACGGGCCACAGTCCTTCATGAAACTGCTCCGGCGTGGGTCATCTCTTCCACGGGGTGCAGTCCCTCTAGAACAGCTGTCCCAGTGGGCCCTCCACGGGCCACAGCCTCCTTCAGGCCTCCACCTGCTCTGGCGTGGGGTCCTCCACGGGCTGCAGGTGGATCTCTGCCCCTCCGTGGACCTCCATGGGCTGCAGGGGGACAACCCGCTCCACCATGGTCTTCACCACGAGTTGCAGAGGAATCTTGGCCAGGAGCCATATTACTCCTCCCCCTCCTTCTTCACTGACCTTGGCGTCTGCAGCCGTTCCTCACAACAGGCTGGCAGACGCCTCTCAGGATCCTTTTTACATCTTATTCACTTCTCATCTCCTCTCCACTTCTTGCAGCCGGGCCGGGCCGAGTTGGGCCCAGTCGGCTGCCCGGCGGGAGGCCAGAGGGTGAGGCCTGCAAGGCCCATGAGGCTCGCGCCTCCCCCTCTCTGCCCCCCGCTCAGCTGCTTCACATCTTCTCCTCCTCTTTTTCCTGTTTTCCCCTACTTAAATACGTTATCGCAGAGGCGTTATCACGGGACATTCTGCTACCAATTGGCTCGGCCTTGGCCAGCAGCAGGTCCGCCCTAGGCCCGGACGAGTCCACTGAACAAAGGGGAGCGACTTCTAGCAGTTTCCTACAGAAGCTACCACCTTAGGCCCCCCCTCACTAACAAAACCAGAACACCGCCATAATAATTTCCTGTAAATGTTTTAGAAATAGCTCCGTCTGGAGAGAAGGCAATCACTGCTGCTGGTGATAAAGCAATGAGTAGTTGTCCTAGTGAAGGAGGAGTCTGTAATGATTAAAAGAGGCTTTTTAGCCTAATTTGGAAGACTGACTTTCGTGATCATAATCTGTTTGTGTCAGCTTAGTAGTATTTCAAATTGCAGACAGGAAATAGTCCTAAATGTGATGCATTCCTATAGGCTTTATGAAGATAGGAGTAGGTAGATGAATAGAGTAGCAAGATCTATCAATGTACTTATCCACATGATCAGTATTTGTCTTTTGTTGATCACTGGAATGTCCTGGAGAGAGGACGAACAAAGTATGAATAAGGACGCAGGAGACTGCAGAGTGTGTTGGTGCTACAGCGACACAGCCTGTGGGTCTCCATGGGTAAAACAGGATGCCACTAGTCCTGCTGCAAATTAGCTGAGGCTTTTGTCGCCTGCTGGACTGGAAATCTGCTCCAAAACCAATTCCATTTCTGCCTGCGCTGAGCATTGTGGAGCCTGACCTGGGAGCAGGGAGGGCAGGAAGGACCTGAGGCTACTAGGATTCCTGCAGGTCCCCAGGGTGCAAACCCCTGTGATGAGAGAGGATGCTCTCTCACCTCTTGACCCAGCAAATTTGGGCTAGACTGCTCCATCTGTACCCCTTCCTAGTCCCCGTCAATCTACCTTTCTGCTGCAGGTGTGAGGGAGAAGAATGGGTTCACACTGTGCGGTGTGTTAATATGTGACAATATGGGGCGAAAAAAAAGTGAGTTCAAGGTTTGTAATAGGTGAAATATGATTCATGAGAAGTTCACTCTCTCTTGAGACCCTTTCCTCTCCGCCCTGCCAAACCCAATCCTGCGGGATTGCTACTTTTCATTAGAATAGAGACAAGATACACAAATTTTATATAAGAGCATTTTATATGTAGGCATCAGTGGTGTTCAGCAATAACAGAATCTGTTTTAGCTTTTACCTGTCTAAATCCCCAGTTGCACACGCTTCTGTTTTCTTGCTCCTTAACCTATATACACCTCGGTAAAAAATAGTTTTGTCATCAAAGCTCTTTCTTTTTCCCTGAATCAACAAGCATTTGCATGTAGAAGGGAAGAGTTGATTGAGTGTTTCCTCCTGGAACAACGCACAGCTCTGAGCAAGGTTTCCATTTTGCAGACTTGCAGCTTTCGCTTTTATAACTTTTTGTTCATTAATCAGTAATACAAATGGTAGTAATGCAGAGCTGTATTGTCTTTCCCTGGCTGCCTCTGCTTCAGTTGCTTATAACCTTCAAGTGGAATTAGTATCATATTAATAATAAAACGCCTCACATGAATATACTCAAAGTCTACGTAGTCAAATCCACCAAAGGAAAAGGTGCAGGTGTTCCAACAGCAATGTTAACTCAGCTGCCTTGCACTCTATATATGATTCATGGTGCTCTTTTACAGGAGCAATATATCAGACAACCACAATTTTGTCTTCAGACAGAATAAGCTGGAATGCAAGTGCTTAGCTGTATAGGGATGCGAGACCTATGTATCTTGGTAAAAGTTTGAGTTTTCATATTAGTTGGAAAATCCTTGGGAGAGCTTTGGACCTGTACATGGCTTTGGCTGTGTGCCTGGTCATTGCTCACTGCTCTGGCAGCAGCATTTCCTCCATGTTCATTCTGTGAGGTTGAGTCACCTAAGCAGTGTGGATGAGAATATGATGATCAGACAGAGGTGAAAATATGTATTTAGATCTTCCTGTGTGGGTGGGAAAATACAGTGCAAGATGCACTGGGTTTGGTGGGTGAGATTAGTGTGTTGCATTTAATCATCGTCACAAAATCCTTCATGTCAGAAGGGATCTTTGGAGGTCATCTAGTTCATGTAGGGTACCTGAACCTGACTTAGTGTAAAGAATAATAGCTATGTTGCACCAGACCAAAGGTTCTTTTAACCTAGCTACTGTTGGAGACCGTATGGCAATGTAAACCCAAGGGCAGGAGTGTAAGAGAGTGGAGTTATAGTGTGGTTTTCCCCAGATGCTTTCCTGTTCTCCAGCAGTTCATGGTATACAGAGCTCTTGACTCAGAGGTGGAGTTTTCGTATTTTGTATTCAATATATGTTTCCTTCCATGAATCTGTCCAGTCAGTTTTGAATGCATAATCAAGAATTTCTCCTTGCAAGAAATTCATGACGTGTCCGAGGAGACACCTCCTTCTGTTTACTTTGAACCTACCTCTTTATAATTCTACTTGCATCTTGTATGTGCAGCTTCTTTGGTGGAGGATTACAGGCTGTCAGGAAACTCTTCTTTTGTCAGCCATCATCCATGCTTTAATCATGGCTGGATCTCTGGCCAAGTAACCACGATCTCTTTGAATGACACTTCAGGACTCTTTGCCGGATGGGGTCAATTGGGGTGCTTGAGCCAGTATTGCTCCGAGGAGAGCTAGAAGAAGTATCTAAGAGGTGTTTCACAGTGAACTGCAGTTACACAAGCTAATGTTTGTGCATTTGCCCTGCCTGGGCCAATTAGCTGTGCGGCAAAGCTGGCTGCCTGCTCTAAATCCAAGGACCTGTACATCTAAATCCAAGGAACATGTTGCCCAGAGTTTTTTGGATGCCTCATCATTGTAAGTGTTAAAAGTCAAGCTGGACTGGGCTTTGAGTGGCCCAGCCTAGTGAAACATGTCCCTGCCATGGCAAAGGGGTTGGGCTAGATGATCTTTAAAGGTCTCTTCCAACCCAAACTGTGCTATGATTTTATACTGCAGGGCCCTGGGAAGAGAAAGACAGGGTAGCTCTCTGACATGACCTCAGGCTTACAGAGAATAAGTGTGCCAAGGGACTTCAGTTCCCTGTTGGACAGTAATTCTTCAGATCTGTCTCTGAATTTAATTATTGCTGTGAAAGCCATTCTGTTACTCAGGTTGTTACTGCCACAGAATATAGAGCTAGGGACTACCTGAACTGAGGAGTTGCCTCAGAAGATGGTGTATGGATGAGACTACATGGTGGGACCAGATAACTGTATAGCTTTGCGCTGTACCTTTTTCTTACCCTGCTTACCCCTTGGAAAAGCCACACCAGAATACACTGTGGAGCGCAGCTCCCTGAAAGGCCTCTCTGAGTTCTTACTACTGATCATCCATCACTCTGCTGCAGGTGGAGCATACCATAGGACGTAGCTTTAAATGGAGGAGAAGAAAAACCCAACTATGGGAAGTCATCTGTTTCTGATCTGCTGTCTAAATTTACAAACTGGACATGTGGTTCATGGCAGTATAACCTGTTTAGTCCACCTTAAAGGTTAACAGTCTGGAAGACTTAACTGTACAAAATAGATGTGGTTTTGATTCAGGTGCTAGCCAAGAAACAGCATCTGAAATTTTGAGAATTGTTTTGCAGATATCAATCAATGATGCCTAAACCATTCTTTGTTTAAAAAAACCAAATGAAACAACAGCAGACCCCAGCCTCTGTGCTGCCAACCTGCATGCCAAGTTCCACTATGGGATTATGAAATATCCATGATACTAAGTCATAGAATCATAGAGTGGTTTGGGTTGGAAGGGACCTTCAAAGGTCATCTAGTCCAGCCCCCCTGCAAGGAGCAGGGACATCCCCGACTAGATCAGGTTGCTCAGAGCCTCATCCAGCCTGGCCTTGAACATTTCCAGGGACGGGGCCTCCACCACCTCTCTGGGCAACCTGTTCCAGTCCTGTCGCCTTCCTCTCAAATGAAAACAAGGCAAGGTTGGGACTAGAACAGAGGCAGGTTCTGGAACAGATGGTTGCCAAGTCTTTAAAATTGTTCAGTGTTTTGATGAGAAGATCTGAAATGAAGAAAACTTAGTATGTGAAGAGTTGGATGATTCCCACTAGAATGTCTGGAAACAGTTAGGCATGCTTTGAAGTACAAAACGATGAGGTGAACATTAAGAAAAGCATTTTTCATATAAGCTTTCAATGCTCATAAAAGTAACACATGAGTAAACCTCCCTGAAGTCATTGGGCATACTATCAAAATACCCTGCCTGCTTAGAACTAAAAGAGCGTATATTTGTGAAATTTGTTTTGACACACAGGCTTAGAGAAGTAAACAAATAGCTGCTCAAGAGAGCTACAAACTCACAAGTGAGCTACAAACAGAAACTACTATGAGCTACTGTGCTAAACACGCTCTTTGCTTCTTCTCAGTCACTGGGTCAAAGCTAATGTTTAATTTAACAGATAAGAGTCTCATGTGAAGATCTTGGTTTGGTTCTGGTCCTTCCCTATGGCTCATTGCAAATGTAACTTCAGGTCTTGTCTTAGAGGTCCTTAGTTTGTTACTTGGTTTTGAGAACTGGCTTTGGTGTGAGTTTGTAGCATGTTGACTAGATATTTTGTGAGTCCATACAAACTCCGCGTTCTCCAAAATCAAATACAGTTATAAAATGTGTACAGTGTGATGAGCTGCCTTTTGGAAGAATATCTGAATGACTGTTGCAGGTATTAAAAGTGCTGTTTTTGTGAGAGCAGGCACTCCTGATGCATGGTCAGAGCTGCATGGTGAGCTTCCTCAGAAAGCTGGGTCACTTTCTTTTGAAAAATGTGCATGAATCTGTTTTGGTGACATGGAATACACTTACGGAGGGTGACTTCCCGTTGTATGCACAGATACACCATGCCCCTGCCTTGCCCTCCTGTCCCAAATAGGTTCTCACAAAATCCCAATCTTGAAATCCTGAGGTTTCACTTAGGGTTGCTGGTCTCAGGCCTGGAGGGAACCAGTAACACTGGCAGCATTAGTTGCCAGTGTTGTTAGGTCTCACTACAGAGCCTTGATACTCAAATAATGGTAGAAAAATCACGGACTGCTTTTCTCTGTGGAGAGGTTTCTGCTTTGCCTGTTTCTGTTGTATACAGTGGAGTTCAGTCCAGAAAGTTCATGCAACTCACTCTGTAAAAATTTGAGCTAAATATTGTGTTTGCTCTAAGGATTCTTACAGGGCTTAAGTAACAGTAATGTATGCCCTTCTTGGCTTTTCATGGTATTTCCATCTTGTATCTCAGAAATTACCATGGCAAATAAAGGAGAGTTATGTGCATCGTGCACTCTTTCATTACTGTTTCCCTGCAGGTGATTTTAATAGGCAGCTGATGGGTCAGATGATGCAGATGAACCAAATACTGGCAGATGTGAAAGACCTTCTCAGACAACAGGTAGGCTTGAGTGTGAAATATCCCAAGCTTGCTGCTTTTGATAGTGTCCAGGCAGTATATTCATGTAAACAGTAAGGTCCTGTGTAGAGTTTGTTGCCTCAGCGGCACGACATAGTGGAGAAGAAGTACCCATATAGGTCCTGGTACTCTGTGCTTACTATGGAGGATCACTGAATGTGGGAGGGTAGGGGGCTTGCTTATTGTAGTGTCTTAAGTGGAGAGGAGCTAGAGTAGCCATCCTACCACTGTTAGAGGTAGGTCTGTTGCGCAGAACTGAAGTTGCGTTTGTTCCACTTGCTGGTGAGTGTCAGAACTGGAATTGCTGGTGGCACCTGCCTTTAGTTAAACATGTCATTCTTAAAGGTCCTGTTGAGCAAGCCTGAACTGAAGGATGACTATTATCATTGTCCGTAATTTTATTGGGTTCAAAGAGCATCTCATTTCAAGACTACCTATGTTGCATGGTTTGCGTGACATCTTGTGGAAAAATGGTAGTGGTTCTTCTGGCAACCAGGTGCAAACTAGAGCTGCCTGTATCCAAATAATGTTTATTTTCTATATCCTCAAGGTCAAAGAAACAACTTTTCTGAGAAATACCATAGCTGAGTGCCAAGCATGTGGTAAGTATTCCTGTTATTGCCTGTAAAAGGCAACCAGATGAGATGTACGGTTTTAACACTAGTATTGATTGCATCAGCTTTATGTGGTTTCTAAGAAGTACTTAAAAAAAAATACCGTGTCCAGAGTTCTAGATACATTGGACACAAATTTAAAATAGATTTTCATTAGAGAAAAAGCTTTCAGTTTCTATAGACCTAACAATCACCTGTTCGGGAATAAAACCCTACTAAACCAAGCAGTACCACTCACCCTGTACTGTCAGTTCTCACTCTGCCACATGTTCCTGGGGAAGGAGACATTGCCTGCCAGGTGTCTCATGAACAATCTTAGTAGAACAAGGGGGGAATAATTTTCTACTCTAACTGGTATTGTCGGTCTGAGGAAGATCCTGTGCAGTGCACCTGACAGTTGTCTGATTCTGAGTAGGCAGTCCCTGGTTAACAGCAGCAAGACCTAAAATATGGTCTTCATCTTTTCACTAAATGGAAGAAATAAATGCTTTTCCAAATGCCACTGCATGGCCCTCGTACACAACTGACAATCAGGACACATGCACTCAGTATTAAAAAAAACAAAATACTCCCTCACTGGATGGGGTGAGAGCCTTAAACTCATCAGGCCGTTTAGTTGATTTCTTTTCCCAGTCTGTCAGTCTCATCAGAACTCAAGTTGAGCTCTGGCCAGGTTAACCTTTATGTGTAAGTGCCAAAGAAAAAGTCTTTAAATCCCGCATGCATCAATACTGATGTTCAGCACCTGCCAGAGTCTCAGAAAACCTTGCTTTTCCCCAGGGCTGGTGTCTGTGCACCTAAGCCAGTGTACTTGCAAGTCCTGCTGTGTGTTTGTGGGCCATCAGCTGCTGCTTCTTTATTCCCTTCTTTGTAGACTGTCCAATATGCTCTGACAAAACCATGGCACTGATTTTCTGAGGAAGTGGTAGTCTTGCTGATTTAGCCGGAGAAATGCCTTGAACCATCACACTTGAGTCCCTTGGGCCATCTGAGGTCACTGGCTTTCAGAGTTTCCTCCCCTGGCCAGCAGCAGATCTGTGCTGGGACTAACCTAGTAGGAGAGTTCCCGTGTGTAGCCAGGAGAAGCACGTGGACCTAACAAAATAGCCTTAATTTCCCCTGTCTGGGGACACAGCAAGTGTCCCTTCATGTTCCCAGCATGAAGTCTCTTCAGCCACAGCACAGCTGGTAGCAGCGCAGTGCAGAAACACAAAGCCCCTGCTGCACAGTGTCTTGGGGATCTCTTCAGAGTGCTTGCCAGCTGAAAGCTGTGATGGATGTTTCTTTCAATTGCTGAAACTGTTGTTCTTTCTGTGTTAAAGGTTTGGGAACTGTGAATTTTCCAACTCAGCCTCCTCGGCACAGTAAACCCAAATGCGAAGTTAATTCCTGCTTCAGGGGAGTCAGGTGCGTGGAGACAGTGGAGGGATTTCAGTGCGGCCCCTGCCCTGAAGGGCTCACAGGAAATGGAGTTACCTGCTCAGATATCGATGAGGTAAAATTGTGACTTTCATGGAATTAAAAAAAAAAAAAGGGAAAAAAAGCTAAAAAGCAACTGTGTAATACATATAAAGAAGTCGCTGATGCTTGCCATCCTGAGCATTTGCTGACTCTTTGCATAGTGATTATTAATTCATTCTGATTTGATTCTACCTCCCTGTTTTGCTGTTGCTGCAACTTTACAGAGGTTATGTATGTGAAAACTTGAAATACCCTGGTGAATTGAAAAGTCGCTTAAGGGAGTTTAATGTTTGAAAACCCAAAAACAACTGAAACAAGCTTTTGACTTAGTTGTTTGTATTCCGCAAGAAGATGCAATATCTTCTGTTACAGGCAGAACTGCAGAAGCACTTCTTGTCAATGTGGGCTTTGCTTCTTTAAATTGTAGTGCTCCTGAACCAGCCTTGGAGACCAAAGTCTTCTCTTCAACTCAAGCTGGAGCCATGTTTTCAGCCTCACCTTAAAAGTCTATGAAAGAAAAGAAACATTTATTGTTATTGTTCCTTTTGTTTCTTCATGGTTGTGTTGAAAGCTAATGATGTAAATCTTTTTTTTTTTTTTTCTTGTGCTATATGTTAGAAATTCAGAGCTTGCTTGTATTGAGGACTGAGTTAATAAATTTGCAGTATCTTAAACCGTTAAATAAAACCTGTGTTAATGGAATGTGATACTTAGAACAGAAACTATAAAATCACTTACAGCTTCACCGCATTTTTTCTGTGTGATGATTTCTGCCATTACTCTTTAGTGACTTTTGTGGAAAAGCACCTGGAGGTAGTAAACCAGGGAGCCAGGAGAATTAGGTCATTAACTGTGCCTGTGGTGTAAAACAGCAAAAGCAATTCCTTTTTTCTCCTTCCTAGCCAACAGGAGATGTGCTTTGACTGCTCTTTTGCTTTACTCCCTCTTGCAGGCCAGCAGCAGAGAGGATGCGATGTGCCCGACTTATATCTGTCTGTGAAAAACACTGGGCAAAGAAAAGTGGGTTATGTGTGGCAGTTTCCCGAGTTGTAGGCAGTGTCTTTTGTTTTGTCTCACACGGCATGGACTGTGTCTGCTGCAACAGAAGGTGCAAAAAATGGAGGTGAAGCTCTGAAATGTGAATGCAAGAAGTGAAGCTGAGACAGCTGTGGTGTAAGTTAGATGCCACAGATGACTATGGTGAGAGACTCAAGCCAGTCTAGGTGGAACCCACCAGCATGGACAGGTTCCACCTCCTGCACCATATCTAGACTGAGGCAGACCATGGCAACAGTCTCCCCTCTGACATTTTCAGGGTCGGAGAAACTGCACCATGACAGCACTGGTGGGAAAACAAACCAAGACTGGTCTGTAGGGGCCTGACATGAACGTGGTTTTCTGTGAGCACTCAGGCTCTGCCACTGGAGATTGATGTGCCTTCATGTTCCTGCCACCACTCCCCTTGGCAGACATGGTCTCACACTGGAAGCAGTGAGGATGTTTTGCCAAAACAGTGTCATAGATATACAGTCTTGCATATATGTGGTCTTTACATGGACATTGCTACTAAAATATCACCTTATCTTGTGTATTTTTGTTCAGCAGTAAATATCTCCTTTAACAGTTGCATTTTCATAGAATCATAGAATGGTTAGGGTTGGAAGGGACCTTCAAAGGTCATCTAGTCCAGCCCCCCTGCAAGGAGCAGGGACATCCCCAACTAGATCAGGTTGCTCAGAGCCTCATCCAGCCTGGCCTTGAACGTTTCCAGGGATGGGGCATCCACCACCTTTCTGGGCAACCTGTTCCAGTGCTCTACAACTCACATTGTAAAAAATTTTTTCCTAATATCCATTCTAAATCTACCTCCCTCTATTTTAAAACTATTACCCCTTGTCCTATCACAACAGGCCCTACTGAACAGTCTCTCCCCATCTTTCTTGTAGGCTCCCTTGAGGTACTGGAAGACCACTATAAGGTCTCACCGGAGCCTCCTCTTCTCCAGGCTGAACAGCCCCAACTCTCTCAGCCTGTCCTCATAGGAAAGGTGCTCCAGCTCTCTGATCATCTTTGTGGCCCTCCTCTGGACATTCTCCAACTGGTCTATGTCCTTCTTATGTTGGGGCCTCCAGAACTGAACACAGTACTCCAGGTGGGGTCTCACCAGAGCAGAGTAGAGGGGGAGAATCACCTCCCTTGACCTGCTGGCCACGCTTCTCTTGATGCAGCCCAGGATGCGGTTGGCCTTCCGGGCTGCAAGGGCGCATTGCCTGCTCATGTTGAGCTTCTCATCCACCAGCATTCCCAAGTCCTTCTCCTCAGGGCTGGTCTTGACCCATTCTCCACCCAGCCTGTATTTGTGCCTGGGATTGCCACGACCCAGGTGCAGGACCTTGCACTGGGCCTGGCAAGGTTGTGCATGGGGACAAGAAGAGATGATAAATGGCAATAGCTTTTCATTGTCTAATAAGAGGGGATGTGTCGTATCATTTGTTTTCTTCAGCTGAGACTAAGAAGGAAAGTAATTTTTTTTTTTTTTAAAAGGTATCTAGGAATGTCTTCTGGGAAAGCACCTTTCTACTGAATAAACTACTCTGTAGTTCCTAATAACTGCCATTTAAAAATGAGTTCATGTACAAATTCTGATAAAGACAAATCTAGAAGCTTTCTCACTAAGAGCTGCCATCATCTTTTTTGAGGCTGCTAGCATCTCTGCAATATGCTGCTTATTCATTTCCAATTTGAAGACGTTGCTTTGGTGTACTCATGCCCTGTATCTTCGGAGGTTTAGCTCTGCTCTGTGTACGGTGTAATTTGAGTGCCCTCTGCTGCCTACAGTGGAAAATCCACCGCAGATAAGGAGCACAAAATGTCTGTCCTAGGTTTTACATTTTCCTTGTGGTAGTTGTGGACCTATTTCTAACAAATCTTTCCGTCAAACACGCTTTGATACTCAGCATGCCTTTCCTTGCTCCCTTGTGTGTGTGCGTTTGGTTACAAGCTGTATGTTTGTTGTAGGTGGGTATCTTCTGTCTTGTTCTCCCTCCATCTTGTGGATGTTTTTCTGTTAGTGACAGAAGAGGGGGGAAAAAAGGCATATTTTAAAAACTCCTTTGTATTTCTTTCTTATGTTTCTTATTTACTGTTGTCTTTGAGCCATACGCGGCATAATGATATTGTGATGTTTTTGGTTGTCTGACAAATATTACCTAGCAGCTACTGTTGATGTTGGAGAGGCAGCAACATGGGATGTGGTTCCCAAATTGGCTCCCACGAGGCCGGTGAAATGGGTCACAGCTGTTCTGTAAAACCGCATGAGGCAATGAAGCGAATGGTGCCTTCAGGCCATTGGTGATACTGTGGGCATGTGGTATTTTGGAAGAAGTGCTGAAGGTTGTTTCTGAGTCTTGGGTCTAGAAATGCGTAGGTGCCACTGACACATCTCTGCTCATCTGGGTCAGGTTTGGGTTCCTTCTGGCTATGAGATTTGCCCAAATGTAAGTGAGGGAAAATGCTGCTGCCACTTCTGTGTGTACAAAACACAACTGCAAGACCATTCGATGGGTTGCAGTTAGGTGGCTTTCCTCATACTGTGGTCTGAACCCTCCCACGGGGCTCCCAGCCTCTGAGGCAGCTGAACCTGCCCAGCAAAAGTAAGGACTGGGGACCAGAGCTTAGGCATCAACCTCAGGCTATAATGGGAGATTGCAGATGTTACTTAAATTACAGAGATAGCTAAAGATCTACTGCGGTCAGAAATACCTGCAGAGACTGTTTCCTCTGTAAGCCAGCTCTGAACAGAAGACATACAGACGCTGCACGTAGCGTTGCCTTTGGCTGGGAGGCCTGTGCACATAGTCAGAGTCTGGATGTTACTGAAGCATGAACGTGTGCTCGGTTCATTTTTTTCTTTGCAGTGTCGTTACAGCCCTTGCTTCCCTGGAGTGCGATGTGTGAACACTGCTCCAGGTTTCCGATGTGAGACCTGTCCCCCGGGATATACAGGACAGACTGTGCAAGGGGTAGGACTCAGCTACGCCAAGAGCAATAAGCAGGTGAGGTGATGCATGTGTATTGCATTTTATTTATACTTCAGTCATTCCACAGTTGCCTTGTGCAGTTAGGCAGAGCTCAGAGTGTTTCAGTTAGAAGATCTGTGTTGTGTTTGCTTAGCTTTAATGGGAGTAGTAACGGTCTGATACTCAGGACAGGTGTGGAGACAAGAAAAAAATGTCATTATCTTCATAGGTATCTCTGATCAATTTTAAAGGGGCTCTGTTGATTTCTGTAAACTGGCTTTGAGCTACGAAGAGTATGATAGAAAAGGCCTCTCTTACTGTTATTTTTTGCATGTTCCTGTAGTGCCGTATAAGGGGAACTTAGTTCTTCTCTAAACTCTTGTGGGAAAACCACAAGCCCATACTAAGGTTTAAGTTTTCTGTATCATAGTGTCTGTTCAGGGTTTATGTGTCTGGACATCCATTGGAAAGTTAGCATGGGGTATGTCTGTGCCATTCTGAGAGGGGTTTCAGGAGAGGCTATGACTCATTTCTAGAGTTAAACTTTAGTGGCTTTTCTTAAGACTTGGATCTCAAATTCATATTGTTTTTATTACATGTTGATTTGTTCTATTGCTAGGTCTGCTTAGATATTGATGAATGTCAGAATGGTGGACTTGGACTCTGTGTTCCAAATTCCCATTGCATAAACACTTTGGTAAGCACCTTTTCATTTGTGGCTTTAAAAAATAGATTATTTCAAAATTCCATGGGAGTAGGATTGCATTTATGGCTTTGATTGGAGAGCTGAATAATGCAGTTTGTTTTTTGGCTTCATCTAAACCAAAGAATCCTTTCCTCTTTTCCTGACTAATAATGAAAAACAATCAATATTTTATTTGTCATTAACATGTCCATCTGAGGTGTATCCTTATCACTTTCTCTGAGGAACAGCAGGAACTATTCTCTCTCCACCATCCAGTTATGTATGTTTATGAGTATATTACTGCAAGGAACCTCCTTCAAAAAATTAAACTTTGCTTCCCCTCATCTCTTCCCACCTGGGAGCTGCTGCAGCAAGCTGTTCCCCTGGGTACTCTTCTTATGGGAGTAATATCTTCGTTCTGTTAGGGTATTTATGCAGTACCAGATAACCCTCTAAATAAGTACAGAGAGGAGAAGAGCTGCAATCGGTACAAGACTTTTAATATCCATAGATATGAAATCCAGGAGAGCAAGCATAGCAGAAGTAGAAGTGGTTTGAAAGATGTTAGGATCCAATAGAATGAGTGTACAACTGTTTTAATGCTATGAAGCAAGCTGGACCTTTCACTTAAAATCACAGAATCATGGAATCATTTAGGTTGGAAAAGATCCTTAAGATCATTGCGTCAAACTTACCTAACACTGCCAAGGCCACCGCTGAACCATGTCCCTAAGCACCACATCTACACATGTTTTAAATACCTCCAGGGATGGCAACTCAGCCTCTTCCCCAGGCAGCCCGTTTCAATGCTTGACAACCCTTTCAGTGAAGAAATTTTTCCTGATATCCAATCTCAACCTCCTCTGGCACAACTTGAGGCCATTTCCTCTTGTCTGTCACTTGTTGCTTGGGAAAAGAGGCCAAAACCCATGCCCCTACAACCTCCTTTCAGGGAGTTGTAGAGAGCAATGAGGTCTCCTCTCGGCCTCCTTTTCTCCAGACTAAACAACCCCAGTTCCCTCAGCCGCTCCTCATAAGTCTTGTGCTCTAGACCCTTCACCAGCTTCATTGCCCTTCTCTGGATGCACCCCAGGATCTCAATGTCTTGTAATGAGGGGCCTAAAACTGAACCCACTATTTGAGGTGTGGCCTCACCACTGCCAAGTCCAGGGGCACAATTGCTTCCCTACTCCTGCTGGCCACACTGTTCCTGGTGCAAGCTAGAGTGCTATTGGCCCTCTTGGCCACCTGGGCACACTGCTGGCTCGTGTTCAGCCAGCTGTCAACCAGCACCCCCAGGTCCTCTTCTACCAGCCAGTTTTCCACCCACTCTTCCCCAAGCCTGTAGCGTTGCATGGGGTTGTTGTGATCAAAGTCCAGGACCTGCCACTTGGCCTTGCTGAACCTCATACAGCTGGCCTCAGCCTATCAATCCAGCCTGTCCAGATCCCTCTGTAGAGCCTTCCAACCCTCAAGCAGATCAACACTGCCCCCCAATTCGGTGTCATCTGCAAACTTACTCATCCAGATCGTTGGTAAAGGTATTAAACAGAACTGGCCCCAAACTGAGCCCTGGGGAACACCATCTGTGACTGGCCACCAAATGGATTTAACTCCGTTCACCACAACTCTTGGTGCTCAGCCATCCAGCCAGTTTTTTATCCAGCAAAGAGTAAGCAAAGAAAAGCCATGAGCAGCCAGTTTCTCCAGGAGAATGCTGTGGGAAATGGTGTCAAAGGTGTTACTAAAGTCCAGATAAACAACATCCACAGCCTTTCCCTCATCCACTAAGTGGGTCATCTTGGCATAGAAGGAGAACAGGTTTGTCAAGCAGGACTCACTTTGCATAAAGCCATGCTGGCTGAGCCTGATCACCTGGTTGTCCTGCATGTGCTGTTTATGACACTGTCAAATACTGTTCTGCTATACCTGGCTGCACAGACCACACTTCCTCCATAGTAAGAGAAGGATTAAAAGTATCTTGCAAGTGTAAAGGTGGTTTTTTTGGAGCTAGGTATTGTTGAGGCTACCGGTAGTGTTTGAAGTGATGTACTTTCCTTGTGAAGAACCTTGTTTTTTTAAGGGCTGCTTCTCCTTTTTTTAAATTTTTTTTTATCTAGAACCTTTCTGTCACATGTTATATCTTATTGTATGACTAGACATGACTAGTCCCTTTCAGGAGAACATCAAGCCCTGTTTGCAAGTGGAAACAAGTGGCCTGCCATCTGTCAAAACACAGCAGTGTGGGTTTTTTACTCCTGTCTCCATTTAGAAACAGTTTGGTCTGGAGGTGCTGCCTAAAAGGCTATTTTCAGGCATAGCAGGGCTTGATACAGGACAGAATAGACTGAGCAAATTCAGCAGACTCCAGAAGATAATACCCTGGCATCCATTAGGAGAAGGTGCACAGGCCAGTATGTTTTATATAGTCCATACCATTTGTATGGCCTTGTGATTATTTTACTCTTCAGTCATCTGTATATCTTCATCTTCAGCCTGAAAGTATGCAGACAGTACTGAGTTAAAATCTGGAATGAAGCTAGGAACAGAGGACAAAAGTAATGCCCAGTTGGGTAGTAAATCTATCTCTCTGTCATGGTGGACTGGGACAATCCTGACAGATCCTCCAGCGGGTTTTGTATGGGAAGAGTGAAGTTACGTGATGTGCCTCAGTTCCACAAAGGGATGGATGCACAAGTTTGTCAGAGATCTGCTTGTTTCTGTTCCTTGACATGTCAAAAATAATTATTCTCTGTAAGGAAAAAGATTGTTTTCAATTAACTTTTATGTCATAGGTTACAAATCTACAAGTATGTGAGATAGATACAAAAGCCACATTAGATGCCTAAAGAGGACCTCTTCTTATCAGCATTTATTTGTTTATATCTCGTATGGTCATTGTCTCAGCACACACGGAGATTCCTTGGCTTAGCTCCTTTGGGTTTGTTTACACAAGAGAGTAGCACATATATAAAATATATGTGTATGCATCTAGGTAAGCCACTGCAAAACGCTACATGGATGTTCTTATTGCAGTGTAAATGAGGATGACTGTGTCTTCAACTCCTGAATTCTTCTCTGAAGAACAAGATTTAGCTCAAATTGGCTTAAAAACATTTAAGTTGAAAAAAAATAAAATGAGACAAAGACATGGTGAACTTTTTTTGTCTCTATTTGATTAAAAGTTGTGCCCAGCTGAGTTTAAATAAACTGATGGGTCTGCTTTACACTGAAATAAGAGCATCCAATCTGATTAAACAGGTGCTGCTTAAAATTTTACACAAACTTTTGGCCATCTGGAAGCAGCTCAGAGTAATGCTGGCAGAGACAAGGCACCATAAAGAAACTTTTGCTGCTACATGACTTTTCTCTGGCTTAACAAAAGACTGGTCTAAACAGGCCAGAGTTGAGCATGTTTTCCAGCATGCACTGTGGAAGCCAAACCTGATTTTCACATAGAAAATAAGGTTTGTTCACTGTGCAAGAGGCCTCAATGGGCGAAAAACAACACTTGCAGAGCACAGGCAGTGTGACATTAATCTCGCTCACGTGCTTGCTTTGAAGGAGAAAGCAGTCCTGTTAAAAGGCTGGCTAGTAACTTTTTGTTCTTACAGGGGTCTTACCGCTGCGGCCAGTGCAAACCAGGATATACAGGAGACCAGGCCAGGGGATGCCAAGCTGAGAGGAGCTGCAGAAATCGAGCCCTCAATCCATGCAGTGTCCATGCCCGCTGTATTGAGGAGAAGAGAGGAGAGGTGACATGCATTGTGAGTTCATAAATTCATGTATTTGTACAGTGAAAAAATAGCCTTTTTTAGTCTGGAACTGAGAAGGTCTTTGTGATCTTTTTATACAGTTGCGTGTTTTAACCCAACCCAGACTGTGGCACGCTGGCCCAGACCAGCTACAAAAATAACCAGACTGAGTCTATCTTGCGATGGTTTTCTTCTTGCAGCATGTCTGTAAGGCAGCCATACTTATGTACCATATTTACTCTGTCTGTGTAATTAGATCTTTTGGGAATGGCTTTTATAAACTTTCCATAGTTTCCTCAGAAAGGACTGTCAAGTGTCACTCTACAGAAGACATCTCAAGGATAAATTCCTCTCCTGGTGCTAAGCTATATAGCAGTGAGTAGGGGTCCTCTCTGCATACCCAACGTGCCTGTATTTTACCTGCTGATAGAGATCGTATTTTTCCAAGTGAGACCACAGATTCTAGGCACGGCTGTACTTGTCAGCTGTGGGAGCAGGGGAGCACCAAGTGGCGTATGAAGTTTCATTGTAAGTCAAGTATATTTCTTAGTTTTTCCAGCTTGCAAGGGGAAGCAAGAGACTAATCCTGTGTCCTAAATATGGATACAGTGCATGCTTTTGCTGGCATGTGCTTTGGTAGTATTTTTAAGTAGATCTATTTCAAAGAAGAGGAATCTAGGATATTTTAAGTCCATGCTGTAATGGGAAGGTACCAAGCTCTCATTTTAAGGGGAGGCCAGAGTTTGACATGCAGTTCTATGCATATATTTTCAGTTACAATACAAATTAGGCATTGGTTTGAAACTGCACCAGTTTAATTGGCTAAGAGAAACTTATGTGCAGATGCACTTGCTTTGCTGATGCAAACTTGGTAACTGTCAGCACAGTTTTTTCTCTAAACCACTTCTAGTTGCAGATGTATTCTTGACATACTGAAAAAAACACAGTCATCCCATCTAACACTGGGCCCCTTGCTAAGATGCTGGGTGGATATTCTGCCTAGGTCCCCTCTTTTCTTTTTCTCCATCAGCAGGTGAGGAACTGAAATTGATTCCCCATCAGTGTTTAAAAGAAATCTATAGCTCACACCGAAATCATTAGGTGTTGCAGGTACACGTTCCGTTTAACATCAAGTCTTAGCTCTTTCTAGCTGTGCCTAGATATAGAGAGCCTGAAACAAAGATTTTGTTTCCACTTTGAGAGATGCTGAAGTGTACCTCATTGTACTTCAGTGTCTGTCCATGCCTTCTATGTGTTAGTGTTTTCATGATTGATGTGGGGTTTCCCTCTTCAATATTGCTACAGTGACTCATTAACCTTTTGGTAGTACGACCATGGTGTTTTATTGATAGTGTGGCATCGGCTGGGCTGGTGATGGTTATATTTGCGGAAAAGATATTGACATAGACGGCTACCCTAACGATGAACTCTCATGCTCTGCTGAAAACTGCAGAAAGGTAAGAAATTCTTTCTTAATCCTATAATAATTCAGAGCATGAGGGTTGAAGAAGAAGAGTGGAAGAAACATGACTAGATGGATTAATCTTTTTTCAAGTCATTGAATTCCTCTGGATAGATTGTATTTAATTTGATTAATTGATTAATTAAGACAATAATAGAAAAAATCATTTAAATTATGAAGACATCCAGTTTAGCCATAGAACACCAGACAAGTCTCGTTTTTTGTCTAGGACAATTGCAGATTTGTTCCAAACTCTGGACAAGAAGATGCTGATGGTGATGGGATTGGAGATGCCTGTGATGAGGATGCGGATGGAGATGGCATTCCCAATGAGCAGGTGCTGTGTATAGATCAGGGTGGAGAGGCCTGTGCAAACAGAAGAGTTTCATGTTACTGCAATAGGCAGTGATTTTGAAATCTGACTCACTACTATTTGACAGAGCTTATCCTATACCCATTATTGTCAGCAGCTCTCTAAATCCTGTCTTTTTCTGTTATATAATGCTTGCTATTAAAAGACAAAAACCCCAGACTGTCTCACCCACCCTTAAATCCCACCGGTGTATGCTCCATTATTATGTTTTAGCATTGATTTCTAGAGCTTTTTATATACAGAACTTGTGTTCTTCTGTCACACTCTCCCACAGCATGGCCTTCAGGAACATTACTTGCATTACTGTTCTTTTTAAAGAGCAGGTTGACCTGAAATCACATTCCATGAAGGATCCAAAACCCACATAAATTAATAAGTGTCTTGCCAGTAACTTGAAAAAGCTTTGAATCATGTTCTCAAAGCGAAGGAGGTTTCCATGTGCGTACAATACTGCAAAATATATCAGAAAATAAATACAGACCGTCTTAGAGAGTCAACAGCAGCTTGGTTGACCAAGAAAAAAAAACACCAAAAATCCAAACCTGTACTTTTTGCATCAAAAAGTCCTGGTTTTGCAAGTATTTCAGCTTTGGTTTGAGTCTGTACCAGAAGGGGGCAATGGCCTTTCGGTGAGAACATCTACAAACCCTGTCGGGATCTCTGAACTGCAGCTTTTGAGAAGGACCATGTAGGGAAGCCAGGGCACCAAAGGAGGTTACTCACCATGAATGCATCCGAAATCAGAAGTCAAAGTTATAAATAAAGCCTTGTGATACTGGGTGTTTATGTTTAGGGTTCCCACGGTGTGGCTCAAAGCAGAGCTTTGAGGGAGCCAGTGAAATCTGATACAGAGCTAATATTCACCTAAAATGTCAGACTCCTCATGGTAATAATTTTTTGTGAAAGTAGAAAAAAAATACAAGAGTTATGTAAATCCACTAAAGTAGAAATTAATGATTCATGACCTGATTCATGCCTGAGCTGGATATGTGTCTCTTGCAGGATAACTGTGTCTTGGCTCCCAATGTTAACCAGAGAAACGTCGACCAAGATATCTTTGGAGATGCTTGTGACAACTGCCGCAATATCCTGAATAATGACCAGAGGGACACAGATGGTGACGGGAAAGGAGATGCTTGTGATGATGACATGGATGGAGATGGTTGGTAATTCTTCACTTCCACCTTCTCCGATGTTCTTGAAACTTGCCCAGAATGTGCCGTGTGTTAGGGGATTTCCTGTCACTGGTGGCTAAGTGTTATGTAACACATTGACTTTCTTCATGAAGCTTGTGTTTGGAATCCCTTTCATTTAGATTAATATATATCTTTTAGCCTCTGTTGGAAGCACTGAACACTGTAACAGATAAACCAAGCCATGTTTCATGTGTAAGTTAAGGCTGGTGGTCATTCGGTAATTCCTTAAAGGTGCAGACATGTCCAGAGTACCCAGCTGCTGCCTGTCCCAGGTGCCCAAGAGCTACACAATGTGTTATTTTCATTGCTGTAGGAGGCTTGGAAGAAGTAAAAAAATCACAGCCCTTCAAATGAAATAACAAAGATACACATCCTGTCCTGTAACAAGATAGAATGAATTGTCTGTAATTAATGAAGTGTGTGTGATGGGGTTGAAAGCTGTTCTTTAGCAAGATGTTTCTGACTTGTATGAAATGAATGGATGCACACATAAGGAATATTTGCTGTGCAGGCTTATAATGTCACTGCAAGACTAAGTAGTTGCTGAAAAGGAATAGTGTCTTTACTGTTCTTGATGTTTATGTTGTACAGTAACAAATACGGGAATTATTCTTAACTAACATCCAATCCACATTTCACTAGGTATTAAGAATCTTTTGGATAATTGTCAGAGGATCCCCAACCAAGACCAGGAGGACAAGGATAATGATGGTGTTGGTGATGCCTGTGACAGCTGCCCTACAATCAGCAACCCAAACCAGGTTAGCAGACAGAAGGAAAAAGTATCCTCATTTAGGGAGAGGGACGACTACCGAGGTCCAAAAAGATGCAAAAGAATGAGGCAGCCCATGCAGCCACAGTGTTTATAATTTAAAGGTATTCAGGAAAGTTTTATGGAGCTTCAAACTGTCCTGACGTGGGAATGGGGTGCCACCAGGTGTGTTCTCATAACTTGGGATGTTGTTAGCACTCTGGCCTGCTGGTATCTTCTACTGTCATGCTCTGAAATGTGGCTGTGCTTCAGTCCCACGGATTCCAATGCCAGACTCCACACAGGGGTGTGATTCAGTTACACTTGATATTTCTTTGATTAGGACAAAATCCTGGTGTCCTTATTTAGCAAAAATTTCACTGCTCCTAGGTGAGAAGTCAGTGGGACTTTTCATATGTTTTGAATTCTGGCTAGGCCCCTTGTGACTAAAAAAAATGCTGGAAACTTAAGAGAAACATGGTAGATTTTTAAAGCTGCTTAAGAAATCAGCCTTGGTTAGAAATGAGGGATACTTATTTCCAGTAGCAGAGGAATCTTGCTTGAACTACTCATTTTGCTTGAACTGCTCAAATCAAATTTAACCCTTGATTATTCATTGTCTCAAGATTTTTTCTGTAATAAAACTGACTTTTTGGTTAGATGGAGAATGGAAACGAGCAAATACATTTTGTAAAACAAATGTTTTTCCATGCTTTTATTTTGATTGTATTTGATTTGGTCGTGTTTTGGTTTAATACTGCCGTTTTAATAGATGGTCCCAGCAGCCGATACTGGAACTTTCTCTGTTTTCTTTTGCAGTCGGATGTTGACAATGACCTGGTTGGAGATTCCTGTGACACCAATCAGGACAGGTATGCTGTGTTGTGGCTTTTAACAGCAGCAGGAAAGTGGAAGAAGCTAGTTTTGCACTGAAGCATCCTGTGGATTCCTGGAGAGCTGCAATGCCTCAGACTAGCCTGGATTTAATTCCAGTACCTCCTCAAAGAGACGTTATTTCAAAAACAATTTTATGATTTATCAGCCTTTTTGGTTCACTTCCCTGTAGCAGTACAGTTACAGAGCCCTTCACCTTTAGCCCCATATTCACACAGGCTTCCGGGGAATTCCTGTGGAAGTGACATTCAGAGCAGTTATCTGGCTGTAAAACCCGGAGCACTGCTCAGAGCTTCTTAGTGAAGTAACATCTTTTTTCCTTTCCTAATTTTTCATTCCTCTTTTCTTTCTTTTTTTTTTCTTTAGCAGAAATATCACAGTTAAGGGCTGTATGTTTTTCTGTAAGAACCTGGTGTTTCAGAAACAGAATTTTATTATCAAGTGTAAAACATTTGCAGATACTTGCTTTAGCTCAGCAAGAGTGGCAAGGTGGCACAGCTCCTCTATGGCTTTTACATGCCCTGAGCATTCAGGGGAGCATGTTCTACGACAAACTGCTAACGCCTGGTTGGAAGCAGCTTCTGCATAAGGAAAGGGAAGTGATAAGTCTTGTGCTGGCACATCACTTTACCAGCCACAGATGGCTGCAAGGTCTCACCCCAGGGCCGTTGGTGGGTGCTACTGTCTGGGATGATAAGTGTGGGGAGCCCACATCCTCACCTCTGCAGGAAGCATTCCCAGCCTTAGGCCAGTAGCTGCCAAGGCCCCACACTGGGAGCTGTTTTAAGTAGATATGGCTTTGGTTTTTTCCTGTTTAAAAAAAAAAAAACAAAACAAACCTTCTTTTTTTTTTTCCCCTCAAACCTAACTAATGTGTATGAAGCATTGCCTGGTAGAAATGCTGTAGTTCTGCCTGGGGTTAACCTTGCAGTAGATACGTATGTGTGGCCCTCATTGCATTTAATCTCAAGAATGTACAGACATTAGTTGCTCTGACCTAAAATGAAAGCACTTTTCTTAAGAAGGGAGAGGTAGGTGGGAATATGCATAGCTATGAGGTGCAGCACTGCTGTAATTTGACTGCACGTCTCTTCTGCTCTGCCTGTGCTAGGCAGAAGGCTGCTGAGGGGAAACACGCTTGCTTATCACCAGAAAACGTGTACAAAACACGTCTGACTGCAGGCCACTTTTTTGCATAGATGGACTTAATGCTTGGCATGGAGAAACAAGGCAGCAACGCATAACTTCCCAAACCCTTCTCTGTGGTCTATGTCCCCATTCCTGGTGACTCTTCGCTGTAATCAGCTGATGCAGCCCAGGACTGGACGGGTGCTTGGGAGCTACAGACTTTCTCCTTTTTCTTACTGTGAGGCTGCCCCATGGGACCGTAATGTAACAACACTAGTGCTTTGCAGGAGGGTGAAAGTGGGGCTTGTTTTTTAAATAAATCTGATTTCAGGTGCTCATGCAGAGTCTCCCATAAATTTTCACTCACACTCACACCTGCACATTCATGAGCACCAAGACATTTGTGGACAACGTGTGTGACAAGGCACACCAGCTGTTGAGCTCTTGCTGTCTCCTGGGTGTCTTTTGATTGGTAACACTGCACTTGTGGCATGTACCTTACACATCCTTTAGGAGTGGATGTTATTTGCGATCTTGGGCTTTGGTGTCTTTCCCACTCCATGTAAGGCTTCTTTTTCTTTTCCTTATCTGAGTATTTTTATAGCTCCAGACTTAGTCTTCATCTTTCTGCTACCTTATCATACAGTCTCTGTTTGTTCCCTGTCTCCTTGCTGTCCATCCACCTGAGTGACACTAGGTCATGGTGGCCCACTGGTCTGTTCCCACCTCTGAAGGTGTCTCCAGTGCATTTCCCACTCAGGTACCCATGCCATCCCACATGAGAGGCAGGAGCTGATGCCTGCGTGACATTTCTTTTTGTCTCTGTCCTTGCAGTGATGGCGATGGGCACCAGGACAGCACAGACAACTGCCCCACCATTATCAACAGCTCCCAGCTGGACACGGATAAGGATGGGTTGGGTGACGAGTGTGATGAGGATGATGATAATGATGGCATTCCTGACCTCTTGCCTCCAGGCCCTGACAACTGCAGGCTGGTCCCCAACCCAGGGCAGGAAGATGATAATGGTAAGATGGGTATTCAGGAGCCATTTTGGTGCTTAGGCACTACATGCTTCCCCAGGCATTACACATGTGCACTAGGATCCAACTGTCACCATGGGTGCATACGCTCATCCCAGGAGGGACCCCAACACTTGGCGGCCCTTTGGCCAAGGCAGAGGTCCTCAGGTCCCCTCCCTGTGCACAGCAGCCATCAAGACTGAGACTCCACCTGCTTCTTGGGCGCCCTGATCCAGTGGCCTGGCCAGATGTGGCTACTTGCTGCACCATAAATCTGCTTTCACTTCTCTGATGCATTCAGGTGATGGAGTTGGAGATATCTGCGAGTCTGATTTTGACCAGGATACAGTGATTGATCAGATCGATGTGTGCCCTGAGAACGCAGAGATCACCTTGACAGACTTCAGGGCCTATCAGACAGTGGTGCTGGACCCAGAGGGGGATGCACAGATTGATCCCAACTGGGTGGTTCTGAACCAGGTAAAAATACATCTGGTCTGTCTTACCTGTGTGAGAAAGATAATTTGAAAACCACAGTAAATTGTAATTGCTGGACCTCTGGCAAACAAGTGAACAGTGGAAGCTGTTGGTTGGTTGACTGTTTTACAGGAGTTCTAATGAAGGAACTTCCTTTTAGCATATGATAGCTTGAAGCTTGATGCTCCTAATAATCTGAAATAACTACAGACTGATCAGCTTGTTCTGGGTGGATTTCATTGCTGCCAGGAAGACAAACAGGAGACTTTTGTGTCACGCTATTGAAATATTTCTATAGTAAACAGTTTCATTAGTCCTTCCCAGAATTTGGAAGTCTGACCTGCTGTATAGCAGAGCATTTACTCCTACATGGAGCCCAATAACAGTTATCTACACTGACAAATTTTACCCTTCAGGAGGCTGATGTGTTCTGAGTCACAAGGTATGCGCAATGTATTTCCATTGACAAAGTCTCTACTGAGCCAGCTGAGATGTGTACACCTTCCTTAACCCAGTCCTGGCAGTCAGTGTGATTCCAGACTCCATGATCAAACTGTATGAGCTAAGCCTAGGAAAAGCTCTCTTCCTCATGCCAGCCCTCTCCCTCGCTCCCTCCCTCCCTCCTTCCCGTTCTGTGCCCTGCCCCCATCCCGTCTCCAATTCTAGTCAGGTTCAGTGACTTCCAGGAGAAGGGGTAGGAAAAGAAAGTATCAGAGTACTAATGTGTCCAATTCTGCAGTGGGAAAAGAAAAATCCTTCCTGACTCGGGGCACACGAGCAGCTGAAACATTAGTATTTGATTGTAGTTTTTCATTCTGAGCTACAAGTGTTACAGACATGTTGTGAGCAAACAGAGGCGATGGGTGGAGGGAGTGCTAGGTGGAGGACAGAAGAGGCTGGCAGGCTTAGCCAGCCCACCTTGTGACGCACGCTAACCATCCTGAATTTACTCTTGCAGGGCATGGAAATTGTGCAGACTATGAACAGTGATCCTGGCCTTGCTGTTGGTATGTACCTTCTTCTGAGATTCAAGTTTCACAGCAGAAAACTTGCAGCATGTGCATGCGTTTTTAACCTGCGTCTATCCTCAGGTTACACAGCTTTTAACGGTGTTGACTTTGAGGGCACTTTCCATGTGAACACGGTGACAGATGACGACTACGCTGGCTTTATTTTTGGTTATCAAGACAGCTCTAGCTTTTATGTGGTAATGTGGAAGCAGACTGAACAGACGTACTGGCAAGCAACTCCCTTCAGAGCTGTTGCAGAGCCCGGCATTCAGCTAAAGGTACTGGTCATGGATTCTAGCAGGGGACACAGTGGTGCCTGTCTGTGCCATCCTGCCATGTGTTGGCCATGCCACTCTGCTGTCTGACCGCGATGGGCTAAGCTGTCATGCCAGACCACTGGCCAAGCCATCGCCCTGCGTGTTGGCTGTGCTGCCCGACTGCTGTTCTCTCCCAGTGTCAAAACTGCGAGGTCAGGCAGCTGCTGTAATAGTACTATTTTTAAAGGAGCTTAATCTCCAGTCTTGCCCCTGCTCATCAGCTGGAGCATGTAGTCCCTGCTCTCATTGTGCTCTGGCTGTAACTGGTGAAATTGCCTCCTTCTCCTTGGGCCAGGTACTCAGTTGCTCTTCCATGCAGGAGCGCCTGCCATTACACAAGAGAAGTCAGAGGCTTGTGAGCAGGAGGGAGGGTACTTCTGCGGACCTGCTCCCTGCTACAAAAAAAACCTTAGAGGTCCTTAAAGCAACATTCCTCTGTGATCAGCATTGGAAAATTGTATTTCTGCAGGCTGTGAAATCCAAGACAGGCCCTGGCGAGCACCTCCGCAACTCCCTCTGGCACACGGGGGACACCAGCGATCAGGTCAGGCTGCTCTGGAAGGACCCCCGAAATGTAGGGTGGAAAGACAAAGTCTCCTACCGCTGGTTCTTGCAGCACAGACCCCAGATTGGTTATATCAGGTAAGAGAGGAAAGGATAGATAAGGTGAGTAGAGATACGTGTCTGCCTAAACTGTTGCTTCTCAACACTTAATTCAGATGATAATCTGAGAATTTATAGTATGTCTGGGCTTTGCACTGATGCAGCCTTATTCAGGTTAGACTTGTGAAATTCATCCTGCACTTCTTTTCCTGGGAAAGACAATTCCAAGCTAAGCTTGTTTGTAACTGAAGTTTTCTACCATCTGGCTGTTATAACTATGCCCAACTCTAAGAAGCCCTTTTCTGGCTTTAATTGTTTTCCAGGCTACTACTGGCCACTGATCTGAAACACAATGCATTTCAAAATTTATTTATTTTGATCTTTTAGAATATTTTTGTTGGAATTGTGATAGTTCATTTACGTATTCTGGGATAACAGAATTAATCAAAGTTGTCCACTTAAAGGCTGTCATCCTAAGTAAGATCAGTAATTATCCTGATGTGGTAGATTTGAGATTACACACCGCATATTCAGAAAGTTTGTCAAAGCTACGTAGAGCATATTATCTATTCTTATTTCATCATTTGGAAAGAAAAGAGTTATTTTTTAAAAAATTCACTATTCAGGAGGAAATGTTTTACTCTGCAACATCCAGATCAGCAGGAATTATACTTGTAGATCAAGGTTGATGTTAAAATGCAAAAATTAAACTGCTCTGGC
Source organism: Chlamydotis macqueenii (assembly GCF_036417535.1). Classification (NCBI taxonomy): domain Eukaryota; kingdom Metazoa; phylum Chordata; class Aves; order Otidiformes; family Otididae; genus Chlamydotis; species Chlamydotis macqueenii. The sequence goes on along the minus strand of NC_141593.1, from coordinate 23,384,433 downwards.
ATCCTCAGCTCAGGTTTTGCAACCTTAGAACAGAACAGAAATACAGGTCAGGTGTTCTTAAAAAAAATAACCACCCTGCAGTTAAGATGCAGTAATTTGATGGTGTAATTATTCCACTTTTCTAGTGCAGAGCATCATCTTCAGCGGTAATTGGAGTGAGTGTGTTTGGCTTTATGCTAAAATGGATTAAGAACATTTATACTCTCAGTTATTGTGTCCCAGCCACAGGGCAGTAGTGAACAGATTTTTGGTGGCAACTTTTCTTTATACCAGGCTGTTTGTGAAGCTGCTTTACAAGCAAACATCTGTCTGTGGTTGCAATCTCTCTAGCTAGCCTAATTCATGCCCCCTTCAACTGGGAAAAGTGGCAAAGTCACTGTCACAAGAGCCTTCAAAAACAAAAGGCAGCCAGGCCTAAAGCAAACCTCTGCCAGCTCTCTGTCCACATCTCGCTGTGTGGCCAGATGCCACAGACCATAATGTGTCTAGCAAAGGTTTTCTGAGGCTTCAAGGAAGCCTAGGAAAAAGTCACTGGAACCAGCATCTCCCACGGCAATTTGAAAGACAACAAGTTCTATTCATTGTGCAGATACTTTTGAACTGCCTTAGCAAATCAGGAAATAAACTCAGGAACTTAACAGGAATTGTGTTTGTTTATTTTTTTCTTATTATATGAAAAGACACAGGAACTTTCTTTCCCTTCACTGCTTGCTATTTTACTGCCTGTCAGACCAGCAGTGTCCTCATCCAAAACGGGGCCCTCCAGGCTCCTCATCCTCTAAGTCGTTTACCCAGTACCCCAGAGGCTGAGGACTTAATACTGCAGCAGCTCGGCTGGCTCCAGCGTGGTCCTGCTCAAGGCGCCGGTACAGGGCATGGGCTGGAGAGCTTGCAGGGCACAGCTGTTCCCAGAGCTATTTGGGAATTTGCCGATGGGTTTTCTAACAAGAAGATGCCAGATCATTGAAACTGTTCCTGGAATTACTCATATTCACATTTTTAGAGAAATATCACAAGTTTAAGATTCCAAGTGGTTTGTCTGAAACTTTGCCTGTTTTTGAAAAAAAAGTGTAGCTTCAAACTGTGTGAGACAATATCAATCTGACCTTCTTCAAACAATGTAATCTGGTTCTCCCTTTCTCTGATGATAACTGTCAACTGTGGAAATTTTCGAATTAAAGCTCTCAGCCTGACTGACTACAGGAAAAAAACATCCCAGGGCTTTTGTAGGATGTGTAAAAAAACAGCAACCACCAAACACCCTCCCTGCCCAGCTCTTGCCAGCATGCAGCATTGCTTCAGTTCCCAGCCTGCAGAGGAACTTAACTACTTTTTCTCCCCTACGCTAGGTGGGAGGATAGCACATCCGAGGCTAGAGTCACCATGGGTAAGGAAATTACTTTTATGAATGCTGCAGCCTTGGAAAAGACCTAACAGAGCTTCTGTTTGCTTTCATTAAGGGCAAGATTTTATGAAGGCTCTGACCTAGTGGCAGACTCTGGTGTAACTATAGACACCACGATGCGAGGAGGACGGCTTGGAGTTTTCTGCTTCTCTCAGGAAAACATTATTTGGTCCAACCTGAAATACCGCTGCAACGGTAATGTTGCTTTTATGTCATTTTAGCTAACGACTAGCAAGTGACCATGAAGAACGAGTAGTGTGGCTGTTGGATTAAGCCATATTAAGCCATTTTGCCTCCTTTCCTTTGCTTTTCATTTACAAGTTATTCACAGCTGTGAAACACCTCCCCTGACACCAGCAGCACACTGCAGCCCAGCCAGACGGGAACTAACACCTCACAACTGCTCCTCCCAGAGCAGTCACTCTGCTGCAGAGTTTGTGCCAACTAAGTAGTATAGCTGTCATCAGAGAATTAGCAACGTTATTTAAAACCAACCAACCGTGAGAGTTGTATGTGCACAATATACTGAGGCCATCATGTATAGGATGCCTCCAGCTCTGAATACAAGGTGAAATAAATCTGGAGAGCCAGTGGGATTAGTCACCAGGAGTCAGTGTCACTCGTGTACTTGCTGGTTGCTCCTGTCTGTGCGAGGACAGCATCAGAAGATGCCCTTTCTCCTACGGAGGAATCCTTCTCAGACTCTTTGGGAGCGTGCTGGCTCACTCTTCTTGGGGTAAGAGCCTTGGAGCTTAGCCCTGATCTCCCACAATATGGGAAAATTCAAACCTTGGTCGCTCACACCGAAGCTGATCATGTTAGAGTATTTCTGCCCTGGCAGCAGTTCAGCTAGCTTGAAGTGGAGTTGGAGAGGCTGCCCCGCTCCTCTCAGCATCAACCCCTACCTCACGAAGGCAGCCTTAGGAAAATAAGCTACCAGCCAAGTTGGAATGGTTTCCTTTTCTGCTTTCTGTGAATCAAAGAAGCCCAGCCCAAGTCTGCAGTGGACAGTCGCTGCACAGCCAGACCCTGTCTCCGTGGCTTGTTCTGGTGATGGACCGTGGTTCTTGGGTCCATCAAGGTACACCTAGGCGAGTGCTTGCAGGTCATAGTTAAAGAGGAACTTCTAGACAGTGGTGTTTACAATCAAAAATTACTTGGTAAGAGTCTCGAATAACATGTGGTTTCCCAGAAAGCATGTTTCACATCTGCCACTGAAGTTGCAGATACTTTCCTGGCAGTGAACAGGTAGTGGCTTTGCTGTAGGCGCTGCAGTTAAGTCAATGAAACCCCCTCAAAGTCATCTCTGGAGCCCCCAAGTATTCCTGCTTTCATTTCAGGCAAGTTCCTCATTTGCAGAAAAAGCTTAAAAAGAATTTCCAGGCCTCAAAAAGAGAAGTGATCAACAAACAGCAAAGGACTGACTTACCCCTTTTTGGTAGATGCTGTGTGTATTTATATAGTTACTGCTATTTTTGGATTTGGAGTTACCTGTCCAGCATCAGGGTGAAAATAAGCAGAGTAAAGGTGAGGTCAGGCAGTTGAGCTTCACTGCCGTGGCTCCAGCTTTGGCTGTAGGTTTAGGTCTACGTTTAGCTCTGTGGCTCTCCAGATAAAATATTCTGGGATCTGGCAAAGGCACACTGCAAACTGAACACTTCAAACAAACAGAACTGTAGTTACGACATTGACCCAGCTCCCTTTGCCAGTTCTGAAGTTTTTCCTCCAGTTGCTGTTGGTCCTTGGGTTAATGTTTCTGTCCCTTCTTGTGGCATGGGAAACCATCACAGGGATCCTGAATTAGGATACATGAGAAATAAAAGACGCTGACGCTTGTCAGCTTGTGTCTGGGGTGCAGAGCAAGGCAACCACACTTTCTGCCTTTCTGGTCAGTGTTTATTAATAAAAAACGTAAGAGGGGAAGCCACAAAGGTTTTAGGTGAAAGTGTAATTTGAAGATTGACAGTACTCCATTAGAGGCTGGCAGTGTAGCACGCAGCGTCTTGTTAGCCTCTCTGTGCTTTTCAGTGTTGTACAGCTAAAACTGGAAACATTCCCTGTTCATTCTTAATGTGTAAACAAAAGAGAAGGCATCTTAACTGAAAAAAAAAAGTAGGTGGGTAATTCATTAATTTAAGTGCTCCTTGATTTTGTCAGAAAGTACTAAACTTTTGCATATTTTCCTGTTTTCAGACACTATCCCAGAGGACTTTCAAGAATTTCAAGCTCAGCAATTTGGCGTTGGTGATATTTAAGAGGGAAAGGCAAACTAACATTGCTATTGCAAACAATAAACCAATATATTTTAAATTCCTATACGATTGTTGTGGCAAGAATGCACACCGCAGCTTGTTCTCATTGATGTGACTATGTCAGACTTTTTTTTTGTATAAAAGTGAAAATAAAAAGGAGACAAAATATACTGGGGCTTCACTTGTTTTTAAATTTGCCTTAAAAGCTAGGGAGCAGCACGTAATGGAATGATACTTGCTTAAAACATTCTCAGGAAAAGTTTGAATCTCTTGCTATTTTGGATTCAGTATTAAAGTGGGTGGGGACGAAAGTGCAATTTTGTCTGTCTGGAACGTGTCAGAAACAACAGGTTGCATCCGGGCGTGAAGTGGTTGGGACCTGTCTGGCCAAGCCAAAGGCTTCTTAGTACTTTTCCAGCCCTGCTAGGAAAAAGTTTTTATCTCCGTTAGAGCAGTTAAACTCCTTTGGGGAGTCAGTCACCTTTGGCAGGCCTCCTCTAAAAGAGCTCTGTTAGACCTCCCTGCCCTCACGCTCCCAGAAAACTATGAGTAACACTATCACATCCTTTAAAAGCAAAAAGACTGACTGCAGGGTGTTGTAGTCACATCTTATGGCTTGCCTGTGACTAAAACAAACAAACAAAAAAGACATACGGAGATAAATGCAGAATCGCCTATACAGAGAAAATAATCCTAACAACTTTCACATACACAGAAAAAGCCAGGCTTTGACCTGCTGTCCCCACTCAGAGCCAAGCTCTCAGCAGGTACTGCAATCTTATGAAAATAAGACGCCAAGTTAAAAACTCAAAACACTAAGCACTAGTAACCATTAGGAAAGGACTGGAAAATAACAACCCAAAAAAAAAAACCCCACAAACCTGTATCACAATGCACTCCATAATTCAGAGCATAGAAAGATGTTGGAAACCATGTATGTTTCTACTACATCCTTTTTCAAAATGGAGCTAGGAAAGGAAGGGAGGACAAGCTCCAAGAACAGCCTAAGAGAAGGATATTGCAGCCTATAGGATAATTGCTTTTAAAAGGACAATGGGAAACTACTTCAGCGGGAGGGCATGGGGAGGGAGGAAACACAGAGAGGGGAATACAGCAATGGTTTTAAAAAATCAGAAGTAACTCTGAGAAAATGAACAGCCGTGGCTGGTTTGTAGCACAAGAATATAGGAGAAATGGTGAGTTAAATTATCAGGTGAGAAAATAAAAACCCACCAAAAAAAAAAAAAAAAAAAAAAAAAAGGTGTTTCTGGTTCTCAGTACTATAAAAATCCCCTTAAGGTTTATGGTGCTATCAAAGGCTTCAGCTACAGGAAGAGTTTTCACTGCAGGCTTATCCACCATTGTCAAGGCTTCTGGGAGCACCTGTGGGAGCACCTGTCCCACGAGGGATCCCAGTGTCCCACAGCAAAGAGCACGATGCAGGAGCGTTGCCCTGGCATGGTGCTTCATCATGAAAGGTCCTCCAGTTGCAGTCCTCCTACACCAAACCCAACTTCACTCACCAGGTTTTCCACAGAGGACTGAAAGGCTTGTTACTTTGGAGCAACACAGAGGATACTGTCAAATTATGCTTAAAAGATGAGAGCACACATTTTTTTTTCTAGCTGAACATAGGGTGTAACTGCAGTATCGGTCATTTTTGAATGAGAACACAGACCATAAACCAAATCTACACCTCCCTTACCGTGCATTTGCATTTTACTGGATGGAGCCCCTTCTCCAGGCAGACATTCCCTCTGAATGGTCTGGGTGCAATCGGGGCAGAAGGCAGTTGTTTGTGCTACGCCGAGGCACGGCGGGGGTGCCCCACAGCTGGGGCACACCTTGCCTGCGGTGCCTGCATTTTGTACAAGTGGTCTCCTCACAGAGGATGCCACAGGCCTGTCCCTCCCTGACCTGCCTGCAGCACGTGCAAGTTCAGGAACAGCAAAGTCCGGCTGTCACAGACAAAGCTTTGCCCCAGGGTCATAGTCCAGGCTTTGGGAACCTCCTGCCCTCACATTTTCATCACTGACTGTACAATCCCTGTGTAAGTATTTAAACAAGCTCCTCTTGCACCACCACCTCTTTCTGGACTATTGTGCAATGCAGACATAGCTCCATGTGTGGCCCCTGGCAAGTAAAGATGCTGCTGTCCCACATCTTTAAAACCCACCCTGTCGTTCTCTCTTGCCCCCACCGCCCGTAGCTGGGCTGCATTCAGCTGGGGCAGCAGCTGCAACTACTTTGGAGCTCAGAGTCCTGGGGTTCCTCTGCACCAGGGTCTAAGCTCTCACCAAAGGTTAACGCTTTCCTGTGTGCTAAAAACACCGTGACAAGCACACTTAAAATGGTTCTGTTCTCTAAACTAGAATAGACCACTCCAGTTGGAAGGGACCTACAATGATAATGTAGCCCAACTGCCTGACCATTCAGGGCTCACCAGAAGTTAAAGGCTGTTATTAAGGGCATTGTCCAAATGCCTCTTAAACACTGACAGGCTTGGGGCATCGACCACCTCTCTAGGAAGCCTGTTCCAGGGTCTGACCACCTTCTTGGTAAATAAATGCTTCCTAACATCCAGTCTAAACCTTCCTTGATGCAGCTTTGAACCATTACCACGCATCCTATCGCTGGGCACCAAGGAGAAGAGCTCAGCACCTCCCTCTCCACTTTCCCTCCTCAGGAAGCTGTAGGGAGCAATGAGGTCACCCCTCAGCCTCCTTCTCTCCAAACTAGACAAACACAGAGTCCTCAGCCACTCCCCACAGGAGATGCCTTCCAGCCCTTTCATCAGCCTTGCTGCCCTCCTCTGGACGCATTTAAGGACCTTCACATCTTCTTAAATTATGGGGCCCAGAACTGCAGACAGTACCCCAGATGAGGCTGAACCAACACTGCGTACAGCGGGACAGTCACCTCTTTGACCGGCTGGTTATGCTGTTTGATGCACCCCAGGATGTGGGTTGCCCTCTTGGCTGCCCGGGCATGCTGCTGACTCCTCTCACATCTCCTGTCAACCAGCACTCCCAGATCTCTTTCTGCAGGGCTGCTCTTCACCCACTTCTCTTCCAGTTTTTACTTGTGCCCAGCATAACCCCGTCATAGGTGCAGCATCTACCATTTCAGCTTATTAATTTTAAACCCATTAATCATTGCGCAATGCTGCAATCTACCTAGATCCCTCTGCACGGCATCTTGTCCCTCGAGAGAGGCAACAGCACCTCCCAGTTTGGTATCATCACCAAACTTCCTAAAGGTGCATTCAACTCCTGCATGCAGATCATTGATAAACACATTGAACAGGACTGGCCCTAGAATTGAGCCCTGAGGAACACCACTGGTGACCAGTCTCAGACAGATGTAGCTCCATTCACCTCAACCCTTTGAGCCAGTTCTTCACTCAGCACACAGTGGACTCCCTCATCTCCTGGTTTGACCATCTCCTGGTTTTAAATACTAGAAGAGAACATCCCACCAGGATGCTGCAGAGTCAGGTGAAGGTAGGGGTGTGCAGACTGGCGGGAGGCTGCTGAGAGAAGGTGGTCCGCTCTCACAGATCCTCAGCACCACTCGGGAACCGCTCTCTGCCTTGCACCTCAGTGAAAAAGCATAGCCTCCCAGCTACCTGCACCAGCGCTCTCCTGCACCAGAGCTGCATGAAGAACAGCAGCTGCCGTTCAACCCTTTGAAACTCAGCCAATGGTTTCTCATAACCACAAGGAACTCATCTCCTGGTGTCAGTCTGGCATGGGTGCAACCACTACTGCAGCTGGCTCAGGCCAAAACAGGACTCCATGACAGCCGGAACATGCATGGTGAGAAGCAAGGAACAAGGACCCATGGAGACACAGCACTTTCCCTGGTGCAGATCCAGGTGTCAAATTCAGCAGCTGCCTACTCCACCATCTGGGCAAATGAGGAAAGGAAAAAAAAACAATTCAGAGATCTTTGTTTCAAACAACTGCACGGGCTTCAGTGCTATAGTTGGCCTGGAAAATATTTTGTTTGCACTGTCAGAGGCATCTGACACATGTCAGAGAGTTGGATTGTACAGAGCAACCTGCCATCTTCTGAGATCATGATCTGGAGGAGTACAAAAATAATATAGACAGTGAAGCCATGTAAAATTTCACAGGTCAATTTTTTTTTTGTTAAACAACATCCCAATGTAGTGAAAAAAAAAGATAAACGAATTTACTTTTACCAGATCAGTAACTGCTTAGCTCATCTATTTATATATATTTTAAAGTTTCCCCTAGAATTAGTTGACTTTTCAACTTTTACATATCACAACAATTAATTTCAAATGTAAGAAAAACTTTATTGGTCCATTAAACATTAAATCTATAACAATACATTCACTCGGTATACAAAAGGAAGTGTCCATAAAAACCACTAACATGCTTTAAAAAGGCGAAGCTGTTGACTATTTTACAATTAAGATCTTACAATTCTGGAATCTTTACCAATCCTTGAAATCAAAGTCTTACAGTTACTACAGATCACAACACTCGCAAAAAATGTTAAACAAACTAGCAAACTGCCACTTCACTGGGCTACAGCTTAATAAAATAAAACCACACATACACACCAAAAACTTCCCTTGAGATATTAAGAACCTTGAAAAAGACTAATTGAAAACCCCTCACCATTAAGAAAAAGCGTTTACATTTTGACTCCTTTGCATCCAGTTTTCGAACATGGCATATACGAGACTGAACACCACTCACTGGTGGTAAACAAAAAGCAGACAGTGAACCCATATGTTCCTAGTATCTTCTCAGCTTGTATATGACAAGTTAAACAATTTTCTCTGAAAGTTAATCCCCTCACTTTAAGTTTGCCTGAATGTCCAATGATACTTAAACACCTAGACATCTGTCAGTAAGAGGAAAAATGAAGCTATGGCATGAGTAACAAGACATTACTTCCCCATAGCTTTCCCAAACTCTTCTTGGCTTCACACTGAGGCTTCTTTGGCAAAAGCACGGCTGCAGTGCTGCACCCTGCAGCTCTGGTGACCAAAAGCCCTGGAAGCTTTAAGCTGCTGGAACAGTATCAGAGCTGATGACTGTAGCTCTGAAAAAGTCTGTGCAAATGGCTGTACGCTACAGCACTGGGAGCTACTGGAGACTGGCAAATGGGGGGAAGCCAACATGGCTTATATCTGAAATAAATTAAACTTTTAAAAAATACCATTATTGAACAGGTGTGGAATGGGTTGAAACTAGATTTTGAGTAAAATAAAACAAAACAAAACTGGATTCGACATGAAACCTACTGATTTTCTTCAGGCATTAGAAAGATGCCATCATGCCAGTCTCCCAAAGTTTCTGCTTCAAACCCTGCACAGGGTGTCTCCATCCCCATCCCCGGGCACTCAAGTGTTTTGCCGTCAGGATGTTGAAAATGCAGAGACATAGCAGTTCCCAAGCTATGTGTTCTGTTAGAGTAAAAAAAGCCAAAGCTTTCTAAGCGTTTGACTCCTGGCATTTTCTTGTACAGTCATGTGAAACACTCAGTTCAAACTACTGTTTACAAAACCGAAAACACAAAGTAAAATGTCACAATGCTGATTACATGTTTTCCTCCCACGTGAACTTGTATGCCACTTAAGAAAACAAAGAAGCCATTTTCCCAGAGGAAAACTGATCCACATAAGAAATTATGATCCTTGACTTCACTGCAGGTTGTCCTGCTATAGAACGGAAAAGACTGACATGATCTGGCAACGAAGTCTTTGCTCGTTTCTAGCACCAAAGCCATCCCACTTGACAGCAAGCAGAAAGGGAGTGAAGCAGGTTTGCAATACCTTTAAAAAACAAATCCAAGGAGACAAAAGCAAATAAAATGAGGAGATACAGCCTGCAAGCATTGACGTTGCTTCTAAAGCCCAGAAGAAAAGACGAGAGGAAAATTTTAGCTGCAGATAATCTTGTGCATCTAGCCACACAGGAACAGCCTCATGGTATTGTGCTTCATCAACTTATTTAGGAGAAAAGCCTAATAGTTTACAGCACAAATTCTTTATAGCATGTTTTAAATGTAGTCAGTGGATTATTTTGTTACCAATCTGTTAGAGATGTCCATGACACTGTGGGCTGCTAGCCAAAGTTCAAGCAGCACTATCTCGAGTTCCCACATTTTCCCGATGCATTGGTCAAAACCAGAGAACTGTTAAAAACCAGCTTTTTCGCAACCGCAATGGTTGCTTCATTAATAGTAACGTTCTAGCCCAGAAATGGTTGCACCAGTGGCTGATGAAGCAGTTATACGTGCACAGTGTATCATCTCAAAGCGCTTCTAGATTTGTAAAAAGGTGCTAAAACACAAAATAAATAAATAAATAGACATGCAGTGTTTACGATTCTGAGGGGATCAGCCCTCTCTCTGGACTATGCATACATTAGCAACACTGAATTACCCGTTTCAGACAAAAGCGGCCCAACCCAGCCAGGATTCACCAAATTGGCTAGGCAAGATTTTTGAACCTCATGGAAATGCTTGAAGTGCAGAGCTCAGAGTATCACAAACATGTAACAACTCTGAGGTGTGATCACAGTGGAGTTCCTTAGTTGGCATCCAGCTGCAAGGGCTGCCTGCACTCTTTGAGGAACTAGGTGGCAAACAGCAAACAAGCATATCCATCTGCTTTCCACACATGCTTCACCAGGTTTTATGGTCTCATTTGTCAGTCCAGCTATCTGGATTCAGAGGCCTGCTCTCCAAGGCTGTCCTACAGATTCTACCTCAAACAAGGACCAGGCACGACTGCAGCTCTCAGTTGCCTTCATGAGAAAAAATAATCGTTCCAGTCTCAGGCAGCAGTGCAGCAGCAAGGTTCCAAATAACCTTTCTTATCGTATCAAATTTGAAAAAGTAGGAAAATGTCAACAAAATTATTCTGCCTTCCCAGAGAACTATTGCTAATACAGTCTTTTCCTCCAAGAATACGTTAAATGACAGCATTAGTTTGAATTCAAGTTTAACTAGAGGAAATCTGGTACAGGACATGTTCTTTAGTCTTCCAGTCTTTGTAACAACAGCTTCCTCACTTCACACAGCCCGCAAATACTAGGAGCCAGAAATGCTGCACTGCTCATTTACGTCTGGGAACAAATTCAGTGAACAACCGTGGTGCAACGCAGGGTAAGACACTGCACAGCTAACCACCTCAAGCAGTGCAGTTACCTGCACTTTCAGGTATGGCAAGAGAAAAGTTAACTGTTTACAGTTTAAACATAAATGTGAGCAACAACTACTCACTTATTTACAGAAATATCAGGCTATGTGTAAGTCTTCCCAGTTCCTCTTCCATGGAACAGTAATATCTGAATCAGTCTCAGGCCGAGATGTGTGTCAAGCACAGATTACTTAGTCTTCCACATGCACCACGGGTCTGACTGTGTCTCATACACACCGCTGCAGTGTACAAGGCAGCATCACCCAGTCATCGGCTCAGTTCAGGTTTTCCAGTTCCAGTGCCACCTAATTATTAGCTGTCACAGCAGTCGGTATGAAGGCACTTCTTAAAAAGGTTGTAAAAGCCCATTTGCGTGAACTGTTTGGAATCTATGAACCGGGCGTTTGAATCCTAGACCCTAGCTGAGGATTTTATTACGTAGTTGCACATGGAAGTTCACAGTATGGATTTTACAGTGAATGCTAAGGCTGCAATATTTGCCTGGCCAGCAGGAAGCTGTGTCTCACTGAGGAACTAGAGGCTTTGCACACCCAGATGCCACCAGTTACTGATTCCTTAGAAAGGCCTGGACATAGCTGGATCTGGGGCCACAGCATGGACACACAAGTGCTTAAGGTTATTTTCAGGGTCTTTTGCCACAGTGTCTGCTCAGAAGCAGACAAAGCAGTGTAGTCAGGCACTGCTCCATTCCTACTCTACCTATACCTGCAGATCTAGATGCTTAAGGTTAATAGTTGGTGGAAGGAAAGGATGAAGGAGCAACTCAGTGAGGTGAGTGCTGTGTAAGAAGAAAGGACTCACGCCACACTGCGGACCTTCCTCTTACAACCCTGTTTCCTCTGTGCAAAACCTACTTCCTTAAATATAAACTTATTAAAAAAATAAGCACAAGGAGGTGCAGGAAGTCGTTATGCAGGCATATACTGCCTACATAAAGTAAGTGTTTTCATAAAAATAAGAACATCCACTGACCAAGATATGTATTAAGATCATCCACATTTGTGACTGGAATGCCTGCTGTCAGAACCAGAGAATAGTTACCATTCCCTGCCTTATAACTTGACATACTGCACGCCTCCTTCTGCAGAGCTTCTTGCCCAGATTGTTCTGTTATAAAAAACATTGCTAATTAAAAAAAAAAATACGCTTGGTTTCTCATAGTACAACTCATACAGCACTAGAAGGCAACTCCTATGAGTCTCTACACTTCAGGGAACAGCACTTGCCAAGGGAGGAGCCAGAGCCTGGACTATCTCAGCGGCAGCTCACAGTTCTAGCACTGGATCAAGACTGTTTGTCAGAATAGCTGCTATGAGTTAGGAGGGACAACTGTTAGTAATCACTGCACAGCCTGTAAGCTCTTATCTTAGAGATTGGACAGACAAAGGCTCCTAGATTGCGAACGAATTAACAAAGGCCTTTTTCTGCTGCAGAAGGATTTGCGTGGCTGGACTCCAAATGCAGACAGAGACATAATGACGGGCCCCCATGCTAGCAGAGCTCTTGGCAAGATCAGAACCTCCCAGTAGAAGCAAAATGAAAGAAAAAAAAACCTGCCTCCCTCTCCAGGGAGAAGCTTACCTTTGACATTGAGTTAGAAAAGCCATTTGTTGCTTTTCTAACTCAATGTCAAAGCTAAGCTTCAACTGTTTTTTTTTCCTCTAGGCGCAAACAAGGAGAAGAGCAGCAAGAGAGTCATCTCATCTCTAGACGGACAACTCCTTCCCTCAGATCTCAAGACAGATGTATTTTGAGGGTTTTAATCATTGGGGTAGGTGGTATAATATATATCTGCAGACCTGTAGATTTTTTTTGAGGTAAGAGTGCATAGGGTGGGGAAAGATCACACCCCTAGTGAGCTCCAAGCAAGGCAGAAGTCCTAGGATACCACAGCAACAAGGCAGTTAAAAACGGTAATGAAAACAAGAGCAGAACTGAGACCTGTTACGTTAGGAGTACTCAGCAGGTGTGCATTAGCCATCAATTATTGCAACAGAACAAGTAAGGCATGCAAATATTTTGGCCACCTCATTGACCTCTATATTGTGCTTTTCTTTGTTTTGCAGAAAGCATTATATGAAGATTTAAGGCTGAATCATATTTCACAAAAAGAACTGCTAAATCAGTTGATTTTGTTTATATCCCCCATATTTCACATTGTATGTGTGTGTATATATCTAGAGAGAGAGAGAAGAAAAAACCTCTAGGACTAGCATAAGTCATAAACTAATCCCACTGGAACCCAGATAACTACAGTGTGTTCAATCTTATTCAGCATTTAGGGCATCTGAGCTGGTGTTCTACCACCAAGTCATCTGCTTAAACCAAATAAAAGTGACACGTAAGGTTTAATATTGTCAAGTCCGTCATTTGTACTAAGGCAGCTGCTGTTGTTACATTTGTGTCTTCTGGTTTTGTTTTTTTGACTGCTTACCCCACTGCTTGGAACGGGAATTCTCCAAAAGAAGTTTAATCAGCATTAATGGATTGCTTGGCTAACTCCCATCCCAACAGCAAAACCAGCACCAACAGAGGAGTGAAAAAACACAGCAGCTAGAAAGAATACTTTTCAACCAATGCACAGGCCGAAAAGGAAGATGACACACTATAGTCTTTTTCTGATCATCACTGCATTTAAAATATTGTAAAATTAGCCATGGAAGCAGAACTGAAGGTCTTGGGAGATCTTTAGACACAAGCTGAAACAGCACAGTAGTAAAGTAAATGAGCACTCCACTTTTAAAGTTAACAGCAACCGGCAGTGCTCCTCTAACTAGCATTTTCTCAACAGCAAACATTCCGAATAAAGAGTGTACCATATCTTAAATCCCCATGCAGTACACACAACTTGCAGTTTAAGTGAGCTGGCAAAGCAAAGTTGGACAAAATTCAGAGTTTAAGAATTTGCGTGTAGAACTCCCCTTCTGTTGACAACTGGACCGGATCTGAATTGTACAAAATATTCAGGTGCCTTTTAAAGTTATAATAGAATAAATACTCTATTATCATTGGTACATTGCTTTCTCAAACTAGGTATATAATAACTTAATATATTCAATATTTAGATAAACAATTTTTAGTAGATGCTTTGGCAGTCAAATTCTTATTTCTACAGAAGTATTTAGTTATGTTTTTGGAAAAAAATATCTGGATACTACTTACAAGAATTATATGCTGTACCAAACAGCAGTCCAAATCATCACTGCAAACTGTAAAAGACACAGTTAATAAAAGGAGTATAAAAAAGAATGCATATTTGCTAGAAGATAGCCAGCATTCACAGGAAGGAAGAAGACACATCTGCACCATGATTTTTTTTTCTTGCCAATGAAGCCAGAGAAAGATTGTAAGTTATTTGAAAAGCATTTCACTTATTCCAGTTTATACAACAACTCTGTTTCTTACACTCCATACGCTAGTGTTACAGAGTTTTGCAACAGATTTGTTCCCTTGGGCAATGCTTGTTCAGGACAATTTAAAAAGGTAAAAAAGTCTTCAACTGTTTGTTTAACTGACTAAAAAGTTACTAACTGGTATATTATGATAAGTGGGTAATAGGTGTTTCCCCATTACAAAGTGACTGTTGTATTTTATTTGTAACAAGAAAAAAAAAAAGGAGAAAAATACAGAAGGACCTTCTAAATCTTCACACCGAGAACTCTCTGGTTGGGCAACAGAGTGGAGCAATAAGGGTCCATAGGTACAGACAGATACAAACCCAACAGGAGACCACCTTGATCCAGAAGATGGACCAGGTTCCGGTGAAGAATTTTTCAATCTGAGCACTTTCATAACTGTTAAGAAAAAAAAAGAAATAGAAGCAATAAACTCACTATTCGTATCTCAGACTACAGAATTCTCTGCTCCTCCAAGAGAGTCACAGACTTCAACTAGATTAACCCAGACATGAAGCAGGGGAGAGTAGCCCCTTATAGAGCAAGATGTTGCTCAAGAATCACACAGGGAAGACTTACAATGTCTCTTCCAGCTTCTTACTTAAGGAGAGGAGACACACTAACGGCAGAAACTCTCATTCACATCTTTCCTCACTGCAGAGAGACATTAATTTCTCAGCTTTAAAGAAATACACTTACTGGAACCAATGAGTTACTGTCATCATCACGTAGAGCGAAGCCAAGAAGAAAACAAAGTGGAAGTAGGCATAACTGTACACCGTGCCTTTCTTCTCATCGTAAATCACAGTCTGGCCTCCCCTTTTTTCAATGTAGTCTTTAGCATCAGCTGTAAGAGACAGGAAACAAGAAAGCTTTTGCAAATTCAAAGAGAACTGAAAACAGCAGCTGGCTTCACGAAGAACACAGCAAAACACCTATGGTGTGATTTAGGAAAGCATGATAGAGAGCAACACTGGAACATTTCCTTGCCCTCAGGGCATGGACCCAAGCCTTTAGTAAAAGAAACTGGAGTGGCAGTGAAATCCTGCCTTGCATCAGCTTCCTGGCCTACTGGCCAGTTTTTGAGCATTTGGGCCATTTAAATTGCTTTACCTGTACAATTTTCTCTGGCCAGTCCAAGCTAATCCTGATTGTACCACCCCTGCAAACAGTACACTCCCTTCCTAATTCACTCCTGAACTGCAGTCTCTGCAGAGCTGCTAAGCCAAAAATCCAGTAGTCACACCCACAAGCATGCAAAGAGCAGAGATTACTCTTTGTACGTTGCAGTAATTAAATGTTCTTTAAAGAATTATTAACTAGCCTGTTGTTTTAAAATGGTGTTGTTACATTTCTTGCTTCCTTCCATAGCCTAACTTGGATCACTTCAGCTGCTTTAGTTTGCTATGCTACAGAACAAGGACAGAACCAGCTCTCCATCTGCAGCTGTGTCCTTACTCTCTTAGCTTTGGTCTGAAAGCCAGAAGTGAGGTAAATTGTGTGGTGAAAATATAATTACCGTCTCCATCAGGCATGCAGCAAAAGCAGCAACGAGCTACCTGTGGAAGAGACAACAGGAAGGGTAAGAGTCTGTGCTACAGCAAAGAAGCAGAACATCTGGTGAAGGAAAGTCTGTTATGCCTCTGTTACAGACACTAATTTAGAAGAGTCTGGTTTGTATTTCCAACCAGCACAAAATTCAAATTAGGATTTGCCAAGCAGCTCACAAAAGAAGTTTATAAACTTTGGAAAAACCTACTCAGTAAGATTTGGAGCCACTTAACCATTCCTTAAGAATTACTCTATCCATTTTACGTAACTCAAGATCAAACACTGGTGCAAATAATTATCACAAAATTATGTAAAAGCTACAGCAAAGTGGTTGCACATTAGTAGTTCAGAGGGTACTTACCTCTTCAGACTTGCATCTAAGTGCTTTTTAAATAAAAAAATTTCTCTACTGAAATGAAAGTACAAAAAACTTTTAAAACCCTGCTGCATGGGTTGGAAATCACAACTGCACAACTCTAAGTCGGAAATTTACTTATCTTTGCAAGATTTTGCTGAAATGGAGCCAGAATGAGTACAAGCAGAATGAGCAAAAGCAGAAAGCTGGTTTTATTGCTTTATTTAAATGAAGATTTTCTTTTTTTTTTAACTGATGGAAAAAAGAAAGCTGAAATGGACACTTATTGTGTTGAGTGGTAATGTAAATGGGAAAAAGGTGCTGACTATCCAATAAATATTTAAGTACATTTTCTGCACTAGATCACAGTATAAGTCAGCACATTCTGTAGTGTACCACCAACATAATTTATTCCAATAAAATCCTACTCTGTTTTGTTGTGGTCTGATGAAGACAACGAACTCTGTTAGGAAAATACCCTTCCCTAACTATTACATCAATCAGTCTTTCCAGTATGGAACTGTATTAACTTTGTTAGCATGTATTAGTTCACAGTATACACGGCAATGTAATGAGGTAGTGGAGTTTTACTGGAGACTTTGGTACTGCTCATGCTTAAGTAAAACAAACTAAAGGATAGCTTGGCCCTGGAAATAAGGACTTTGCTTCTTAGAAGCTTAGAGCTGTTCATGAAAGTTAAAAGATACCCCCAGACAACCAAGATAATGCCAGCATCCTAGACCCTCTAGAACATCTTTGAAACCCTCCCAGCATCATAGATAAGTAACTATCGCAAGATTTACTCCAGGGATGTCTGGATCAATAGACAAGAACACTGCAGAAACACAGTTGTCTTACAGAGTTTTACTATGACTAGTAATTGGTGCTGCGGATGTTAGTGATTAGTCAAACCATGCTATACTTGAATGCTAGAAGGATATAAGTACCCTATGCAAAACCACATTCGGGATGCCCCAATTTGGCAGGGCCACCTCACGCATATGAATAAATATTTATCCTGTAATTCTATATTTAGTGTTCCAGCCTCTCTCCTCAGCTGGCACGGGCCAGCTGCAGATTTTCCTAACACCCTCAAAAATCAGATAGTAAGTCTCTAAGGTAAAGTCCCCAATAGAAACACCAAATGGCAGTTTTTACCCTGCATGTCCATGATTACGTGTACTCACTGGGTTCATAAACTCATGAAAAGCCAAAAAGTTCATTCTTTTTTAAAAGACTAGCTGAGTTTAAATAGAATTCTTATTCCATATCTCTTTCTACTGCTTCACCTACAGCACTAGCCTGAGCTCTCCTTGGGCCGCACTCACATCCCGAAGCAAGTATTGGATTCCCTGAAACTTTTTAATCAGTTGCAATTAAGTCCTTGCACACACAGAGTGATGCAATTAGCAACACTGGTACACAGACCACTAACCACTCATAATACTCAGTTGTCTTCAGCACAGACAGACCCTCTGTACACTACAAGAAACTGCAGAGCTATGTTCACACTCCTGGCCAGGTGACAAAGGCCCTCTGCCACAGGGAAGGCAATCAGAGTGCAATTAGTTGCTCTTCACCAGTCATTTCTTTATATTTACACTCAGCAGCTCTTGCACTGCGCTTTAAAACCAATGGTCTGGAAATAATCCTGCTAGCAAGCACTGTGGCAGACGAGCTGGACCCTCGTGGTGAGGGGTCTGCATGCAGCATCTGTGTGATGCCAGCTGCTCCTGCCACAGGGCACACCACAGCCCCAAGCTCCTTGGACGAGATCTCCTACGGCGTAATGCTGGCAGAGGAAGGTGGGTGGGTGCGAAGGGCGGTTGTTTTCTTCCCAGTTCCCCCGGCCCCAGCCTGCCCCTCATCAGCACAGGGCAGTAAGGTGCAGGTCCTGCCCAGATCTGCCGGAGGCAGCTCCGGACGGGTCTCGGTGCTGGATACTGAGCCCTCTGGCGGGCTGCCACCTGCAAGGGCTGAGGCTGGTGCGAGACACCAGTTGCACCATCCTGCCAGTCAAGGCCAAAGAATAGGTAGGTGGAATGAAGAAACATGCACTCCTTAAACAGGGACAAAATAATAGAATCCAAGATTACAGGCAGAAAGAAAGGAACTACTTATGTGTGGAAATAAAAGTAAGAGACAGGAACTTGGGATCATAGTCAGTTGCTATGAGAATAAAGGCAATCAGGACTGAAAATGTTTGAGAATGCCTCCAATTCTTTATCTGATAGCTTCCTAGCAGACTTTTCCTTTAAATGAGAGGACATGAGCTTGTGTGCAGCACAACAAGACTTACAGGAAGTCTGTGGCACGTTAAATAAAATGCAGGAGCAGCAAATTACTTCTTTACATAAAGGAACCCCCAAGGGACCAGCAAGAGCTGCAGAAGGTCTAATGGACAAGCGCTCTGACGACTCCTTACCCAGAGGCACATACCACGCTACGAACAAGCTTTTGTTTTCACCTAATTACAGACTGCTTCGCCATGAAAACAACAGCAAGAAAAGCACATGAGGAAGTCTGCAGAGAAATCCTGTGGGAGGAAGCAAGAACTCACTTCAGTTTCAGGTGTTGCATATATTCCCCTCAGTGCCTCTGAACTTGCACGTGTTGTTGAGGTCAAACTAGGAGCAAAAGAAGATAGCATCAAAAACCTCATAAGTATGAGCCCAACAGGGTGATTTTTCAACACCACAACAAACAAACAATAGTCTACTCCCATGTCTAAGCTAAGCATTTGCCCAGATATAGCATCAAGAACTAAGCATGTGAAAAGTTTGTTCTGCACAAGTATAAACCAGCCTGACAGACAGACACTGGCCAACTCAGCCTGAATCACCAGCACAAAAGTAGGTCACCGCTGAAAAGTGGTGCATTCATCACCATGAGACAGGAGCAAACAGCCGAGCACTCCAATCTGCAATTCAGAAGAGGTCTCCCCTGCTGGGCAGAACCAATGCTTTTATGTTAACTTCACAGACACACCTTCGGCTCAGGACTTCTGTAAAGGCTTTGCCAGCAAAGTTAACAGGTCACTGGCAGCAGTCAGTTTTCAAAAGTAAATTACCAACCACTATTGCCAATGTACCAGTTGCTGGAAATCACTTTCTTGCATGACTGTAGTTGTCTAGGGGGAATCCCTTCTAGTTTCTCCTGACTATAAACACTTATTGCTCAGTCTTCCCCTTTCAGGATGTGTAATGTAAAGTTCCCATTACCCACAGGGAGACCTGGGTTAATGTTTTGCTGTACACACTAAACCTTAGTAAGCAATACTCCAAAACATTCCCTTTGAAGGCCTGCTTATCTCCCCAGCTAAACGGTGCACTTCCCCTCCAGGCTATGGGAAGGCTGTCTTCCTTCCCAAAACACCTTCCTGAGGAAATACTGTTGTAATGAGAGCTAGATCCATGATACAGGATATCCATATATCTGATATCATGGAACACATGTGTATTTGATATCAGAAGAGCAGCCATGCTATCTTTTCAGAAAGTCTCTCATTTTCACTTCAAAATTATGAAGGAATTTCAGTATGTGAATTTTGAAGTGGACTAATTCAGAAGAGGAACCTGCTCAAAAACCTGCAGCAGACAGGCAGTGCTGTCTCCTGGCAACCCGCTCAGCCGAAACAAGTGATACATCACGTTTCAATCATCAGCAACTCCCTTGCTCCCTCTCCCAGAGTGCAATTTAATTTATTGACATGAGCTGCAATAATACAAGGTGAGCATCACAACTATATGGGCACAAACAGATCTTTTTAGAGCAGGAGATTGCTGACAAATCCTGATGGCAGCACTGTACTCATCACTTGTTCAAAGGAAGCCCTAAACCTTCCCAAACAGCTTTGTTTGTTTTAAAGACCCTCAAGGAACAGTCATAGCCTCTGCCAGGAGGCTACAGAAATTTCAGATAGCTCTTTTAGACAGGCATAACTGCATGGAGTTTTTCTTATAGAAAGTGTAAATACAGAACCTAAGCACCCTGAGCCTGTCTGGGATCTTGGACAGCTGGAAATTTTTCCCCTCCACCTCTAGATGTAAATTGCTCTATTTGGTTTTCATAGAATCATACCATGGAATGGCTTGTGTTGGAAGAGACCATAAAGATCATCTAGTTCCAACCACCCTGCAATGGGCAGGGACACCTTCCACTAGACCAGGTTGCTGAAAGGCCCATCCAACCTGGCCTTGAACACTTCCAGGGATGGGGCATCCACAAATTCTCTGGGCAACCTGTTCCAGTGCCTCACCACCCTCATGTGATAAACTGTGAACTGTTTGTTCATCAAACCTTGTCAGAACAATGGAAATTTACATAAAGTATGCAAGGTTGGCCACAGGCATCCCGCTATGTAAAAACGGCATGCTGGACTGTGAAAGGAGGGAGGGGCTCATGAAGACGAAGGGTATAAAACCAGTAACTTTCTAACCATATGGTTTGAAAAAGCAATTAGTGGGAGGGGGAAGTCTGTTTTCATGAGGAGTGAGAAACAGTCTCACATTATCTCGAGGGAGTGATTAAGAGGAGCAAGGATTCGAAAGTAGGATGGCATCCATCACATAAATCTCCTTGCTCAAGGAAAACAGGTGGTTAACAAGGACATGAATCGGCCCAGACTGATAAGGATACTGCCAACTTGTAGGATCAGCACATTCCAGGCAAAGGTGAAAAGTACACCATGAAGAAGACCTACGGCCTTCCTCCCAAAAGACCCCCGAAGACCCTCGCCCACAATTCCTGGGAGAATTTGCGTAAGCGCGAAGGACTGATAAGCTAATTAACATACGAAGCGAGAGTAGGCGGGTTTAGGTAATGAATATGTATAAGCGTCAACGAAATATTCATTGTTTTACTGTATAAGAATGGGATGGTTTGCTACCTCAGCGCACGCCGTTGGCAGAGCAGGAGACTCCGTAGCCACCCAGTGCTGTTTTGCTTACTGGTCGCTTGCTTTAATAAACCAAATTTTTAATTGGCCAATCTCTGTCATTTAATTAGACAAAGGACAGATAAACTATAACACTCACAGAAATATTTTTAATGAAATATATTTGTTTCAAAAGTTTTATTACCTTATTGAACATTTTTGTCTAAAACATCTAACCATTCTGAAACTAAGGAGAATATGAGCCTTCCAGCTCAGTTCTATTTGACTTCTCCCCGTTACTTTGTCTGTATGAGGCCTGCTATAAGCCTACGGTAGCTGACCACCACACTGGATTTACTGCAAACCCTCAGTCTTACCAAGAATATAAAATGCAGCCAAACAAAATGGTAGTCCCCAGACCAGTAACCAGGTTTTCATCTCTGTGCAGGCCTTGGCTAAATTCAGGTACACAGATTGTGATGTTCTGATTGTTTTCATCCAGGACTTCACAAAACAAAAGAAAGAAAGAGAACAGTTAGCAAAGCTTATTTCACTGCATTTCAAAGTAGTCTTCAGACTGAAGATTTTCAGTGAAATATTTTTATTACTTCAGGCATTGGGTGGGTACATTTCAGTGGTTTCTATCTATCTTTTGAAATGATCACACAGAAAGATATCATGTAAATCTGACCTGGCAGATTCTGTGTTTTGGGCAAAATAAAAATGTAAGTTAGTAGGGTACTATAATGTCCTGTTTGACCAGAGAAGACAAACAAAGGAAAAGATTGGTGAACTAAGAAATAACACTTCACCAAAGACTACAGAGCCATGTAACATTGAGATAGTACACATCTGATATCATAAATTACTTTGACAGCAGGGGTGTCTTGAGGACAACTATGAAATTCATACTTGCTGAAAAAAAGTGGTGTGTAGCTGCCCTGTTCTCAGATTGATATACAAAAGACCAGAGAAAAGGAGATACACGAGTTAAAGGTAAAATTTTACCTTGACATCTAAGCAAATGCTACTTTTAGGTCCCAGGCAAGACTTTTATCTTAACATCTATGCAAATACTACTTCTGGGTCCCTGAAATGAAACCAATTCAGTTCCAAGATGCATATCTGGCTTTTTGGTGTCTGCTTGGGGTCGAAGCAAAGTAGAGCAGTAGCCTGTAGCATCACTCCAAAGGCAGAGATTACAGCTGCACCTTATCTCAAATCAAGAGCTTTTTGAGACAATGCTGCTTCAGGCAAACTGTGTTCCCATCTCCTCTTTCCTTCCGGCAGCCACTCTGCATCCCCACTGGGACAGCACAACTGTTTGTAGGGGCAGAGGGCAAAATGTACGAAAGGCTACATTCAGGTTAAAAATAAACTCAAAGTCAGCCCGTGACCTGTGTGGCCCTGGCCCTGCAGGGCTGCACAATCAGCTTTACTGGCACACAGCAGGGACAGCACGAAGGTGGGAACAAAAGAAGGGATGACAACCCTTTATAGAGTCATAGAATCGTTTAGGTTGGAAAAGACCCTTAACATCATTGAGTCCAACCATTAACCTGACACTTTCAAATCCACCACTAAACCACTACACGAATTCTAAATACCTCCAGGGATGCCGACTCAACCACTTCCCCGGGCAGCCCGTTCCAATGCTGCACAACCCTTTTGCTGAAGACATTTTTCCTAATATCCAATCATTGGCATAACTTGAGGCCATTTCCTCTCATCCTATCATTAGTTACTTGGGAGAAGAGACCAACACCCGCCTCCCTACAACCTCCTTTCAGAGAGTTGTAGAGAGCAATAAGGTCTCCTCTCGGCCTCCTTTTCTCCTGACTAAACAACCCCGGTTTCCTCAGCTGCTCCTCATAAGACTTGTGCTCCAGACCCCTCACCAGCTTCGTTGCCCTTCTCTGGACACACAAGAACCTTGACCAGAGAAGTGTCCATCAGGGACACACCTGCAGCAAGGCAGATCCACGCTTTGGTAGGCCTTTTAGCTAAGTCTGGCACCAATAATGTAATACATGCTGTGATACACATATATTCAACAGACATTATCTTTTGTTTGTCCACTCCTTCTAAAGACATTGGCAACTCTGCTTTTTGGGTGTGGCAAATAAATACTTGCAGCTTGCATTTTCCTCACACCTGGTTTGCAAAGTGGCAACGTGCAAAATGGCCAATTCGAAAGTCCCTCCTTGAGGAATGGGTCAACATTAGGTAAGTTCACAGTAAATCTGAGTGACTGACATGGGACACCTTAGTAATAGCCAGCATCCCATACATCCTCCAGCACATGCCACTGCAAAAGCTGCACAGGCCAGTATGAGAGTCCTTATCATACAGAGAAGGGAGAAAGGAGCATCTTTGATACCAGACGACAACCAAGAGAATTCTCTGGCCTGGGAAAATAAGGAGGAACATCTCATTCAGAAGGTCTGAGAGAGTGTGCTTGATGCACACTGACAAATCCAGTAATCACACTTGCAATACATACAAGAAGAATCAGAGCATTCACTTAACTGCTGAAGGATTTGACTGTCAAATGCATGAAATAACCTGAGACCAATGATTTAGTACTATACATCACTTTCTCCCTCATTCCTCCCTCCTTTTCTTTTACACTGTGTCAAGTCTTATGAGGCAATTCAGATGCCTTCTAAATTAACTTCTATATTAATTAAAAAACACTGCTTAAGCTCCATAAGCAAATCTTCAATCTAAATACCGTCTGCTGTTCCTTCTTAACTCTAGAACACATTTGTGTATGTGTCCCTGTGCCTACACAAGCGTGACAGAGAGAGATTCTTTCCCCCATCGCTTCCCTTTCTTCTTGGGAGGCATCTGTAAAAACTTCTCCTTCCTGCCAATGGACTTATTTTCCTCTAGTTATAGTTGTTTCAACTATTCAATACTAGAAGTTGAGCAATATTAAAGAAGGGGTTTTTAGCATTACTGATTTGAACCAGAAAAGTCTTCTGTAAGTGAAAAGAACGCTCCCTGTCCAAAGAGATGAATCTGATGGGTATGTGGGAAAAGGAAACAGTTTGAGTTGTGCTTGAAAAGTCTTGCTGCTTTTTTGTAACATAAAGAACTTAAAACCCTAGGGAGTTCCCTACTTCTCGCTTGCAAAGCCAATGGTTAGAAGGCAAGTGGACTACAGGAACTCCGCTGAAGAACAGCATCATCTTAAACAACTGCAGCATAACTTTGGGTCCTTTCTCAGAATGTTTCCTCTCAAAATGAAAGGTAAATGGTACTCCAAGTTTTTGCTCCATTAGGAGTCCAGAGCTCAGGCTATCTGGCATACCAATTCTAGGAAAAAAGAAGTGATTTTAGTATCCAGTCTGATGGCCAGCACCTACTAACTGGTGGTGGACCTAGTAAACTTTTGGATGGAGCTAATCACCCAGCTTCTTCCAGAGGCATCCAAGAGCCATTTGTTCCAACTGTTTTCCCATCATGTGACCAAACAAGTTACATATTTAGCCACGTCCTATCGTACAAGAACATGCACTTGCCAGATGAAGGACAGGCTACAAGACTCTGGGAAATTCGTCCATAGGGCGCAGGCTGGAATTGCACTGGTGCAACAAATGCAACTAACCCAAGATAAGCTTCCCTAGACCAAAGCATTTAAGGCACACGGAGAGTGCCAACTGCGTGGTCTGTCTGCTGCACTGATTTATTTTTAGTATTTGCAATTTCTTCTACATAGGCTAGAACAGGACAAACCCAGCTCTCCTGTATCCTTGAATCTGTTAATTCAGGTTTGCTAAATTCTTGCTTTTAATACATGACATGTCTAAAATAATTTACATAAAGCATTAGATAACTTACTAGTTTCTGGTGGCTTGCTGGATAGCGCTGAGAAAGTGAGGTACATAACGTAGCAGCTGATAACTCCTGACTGCAACAAACCAGAATGGGGCTGGCCTTTACATGGAAGAGGAAAATAAGTTATTTTTGTAGACATTTTCACAAACTGAAGAAGAATTTCATATCCTCTAGAGAACAGCACACTAGTACCTTTCAGAAGAGAAGAGTATCTTTTATGTTTTACATAAAGCAGTTCCTAAATCTTTGAGGCACTTTAGATACGTTTCCACTGGCAGGTGAAGAGAAAAGAGTCTGTCCTTTAGTTCTGCTGGCTCTTTTAGAAAGGTATTAAGAATTACAATGTACACTAAGGATCACCCATCTGGTCTTGCCCAAAGCATCAGCTTTCCACTTGGCTATTGATAAGCTGCCATGATAGTTTTATTTGCCTGTAAAATCTGTGTTGAAGTCACTCAAATTACTATTTCCAGGTCCAATGTATGGAAGATACTAACAGCACACATAAAATACACTGAAGCATGAAATACTGCTGGTAAGTCTTCCAGACACAAATTTTACAGATGGTAAATCACAGGCAACCAAAAGTAAATGGTAAAACACCAGTGAATGAGTTTGACTGCTATTACACCAACTGCTGCCACTGCAAGAGTTGTGTAGGCTGCACCACACATTACTGGCCATCAGCATGGGAGTCTTCTTTACAGTATGATTGCCTAATGGCACATCCAAAATGTCTGACACCTCTGTAGTTTTAGCAGCTGAGCTGATGACCTGCAACAGCACTTCATAGTGTATATAAAGGGACGGGGCAAGGGCAGCACCAGCTTTGAACTATCATGAGACTTTCTGCCCAGAACACAGCTCATGCCTCCAGGCACACAACTGTGGCAGCACCAGAAACCCAGGAGAAGAAGAGGCTGGCAGACTCACGATTCTGGACACAGGGTGATACAGCCACCAGCGACACAATGAGGCACAGGCCACCGTTAACACCAATCAGGACCTTGTTGTACATGCAACCCTCTGAGCGTGTGTAGAAAAGAGCCATGAGGACTAGGGCTGCCACAGCAACTGAGTACAAGATGAGAGTGACGAGGGCAAGCAAACCGTTCCACATCTGCTTGTGATTTTCACCTGCAGTCCTGGGGAGAGAGAGACAAGCACCTTATCTTTGTCTTCCCTTCCCCCAAAAATATGAAATTTTAATAGCAGAACAGTTCATATCCTCAAACACAAAAGACAGTGCTTACTTTCCTGAAGCATGTGTACACCACTACACCAACACAGGCCCTTGCAAGGCTCCTCCCATGAAACCAAGGGAAACATTCCTCAGTATTAGCATTTCTCATCTGTATTGCCTTACCCAGCTGTTTCTGTAATTATAGTCCACTGTGGACTCCTAGAACTCCCATTCTCTGGGATCAGCCCCATCAGCGCATTTCAGCTCAATATGTCAGGGATTTTCTCAGTGGGAACTCGGAGTGCTCTAGGCTCAGCTAGCGAGCGGGGCTCTTCACACGAGGACAGGAGAGGCACGTTGCTTGTCATGGCCTCTCTTCTGCCCTTTAGCTATCCTGACAGTTTTACTACCCTTTTGCTTAAAAAGCCTCCTCTCCATCTAAGTCTATCCCACCAGGCTCCCTCCGCTAAACTGTGGACCATCTTGTTTTCCTCCTTTCACCTTCCAAACACCTCTTGCAAAGATCACTCTTTTTTTCAGGAGTAGCAACTTTAAAAGTTCTTTTAGCACAAAGGGCTTTTTGGTGCACGGGGGGTTTTTTGTTTTTTGTTCTTGTTGTTTTATTTTGTGGAAATGTGACTTATTTTAAAATAACATCTTATGTAGAGAGTGCTCAAGTTAAATGCTGCTGCTGGAAATCTTTCATCCACAGAAAAGCAGCTACAGTAATTAGCAGTAAAAATATCTGTGATATAAGGAGATATCACCTCTTCCAGGCTGAAAACAGGTATCTCACAAAGCCCAAAGGTCTGCTAAAACACTTTCTTAGTAGTCAGTATGCTAACAAGAACAAGAGAGGGGTGCAAAGGTTTATAGAAGAAGAAAGGAGAGACAGAAAGGGTGGAGATGGAGGCAGGAGTTCCTGCATAAACGTGGGAGGACAATTTAAATATTTTCAATTCATGAGAGGCTAAAGGCTAGGAAAGTAATAGCAAATATGCTTAAACCAGAAAGGAAATCAATACCAAAATGGGGTATATGTGGGTTGATAATGGAATCTTGCATATTTAGATGAAAGCAAAGAAACTGCAGATAAAGCAGCAGTTCTCATGTACAGAAAAAACAAACTGATGTGCACTAAGCTGACACAAAAAAAAAGCAGTATTTACCAGTTTACATCACTGCACACAATTGCACTGTTATATTTTGCAAACCCAGTTTTATTCTCTTCCACCACTCTCTTTCTTAGCAGGTATATTTTAATATAAAATATAAACAAACTTAAAGTAGGAGGTTTTTGCATCACTACTACCTATTGGAAGCTGAGCAATTCAGGTTAAGAATAAATCAGCAGAGTAGAAGTGAGTAAGGAGGAAACATCTCTGCTGGGGAAGGAGAAAGTGGATGAAGCAAAGACAAACAGCTCTAAATATTGCCATTAAAGTGTCTTCTTTCAGAAATTATATCCATGCTACTACTAAATTCTTTGTTATGAGAAATGTAGTGTTCAGGAGTCCACCGGAATTTTAAGCAAATAACTACTTGCCCAACACATACCAATTTTTATTCCATTTGTGTGCGAACTCAACAAGCAGGATGAGCTGAATGGCAATGAAAAGGAAACCTCCTGTTGCTCCTACGTAGCGCCAGGCTGCAATGCAGAGAGGCAGAAAATAGGTCAAACTGCAGTCATCTTTCCCTTGAGATAAAATGGAATTATTCTCTATACAGTGCAGCTGTTACTCTGTTTGAGTATCTCGAGCTCACAGATGCAGCAGGAGACGACAGATTTCAGCTGAGAGGCCAGCTCAGCTTACTCAAGATTAGCTCTCTGTTGAATTCAGCTTGCAACCTGCTACACTTTCAAAATAAGCCTATTAGGACAGTTACTGAGTTTCCCTAACCTAGAGAATTTTTGTGGAGACCATGAGTTACTATATTCAGACAGAAAATACTGAAACCTTTATTTGCAACTGGCAGGAGGGAGGTGGTATGAAGGCAATTCACAGGAATCTAAACCCTGAAATTGCAAGGTACTGGAACCCAATACTAAAAAGGGCAGTTTCTTCCTTTCCAGATTCCAGTAGCACAGAAAAACAAAGGTGGGGCTTATCTATTTACAAATGCTGTCCTGAGCCACTCCCAAAGAGCCAGGAACACTTGGTATTCAATCACTAGTTTTAATTCAGGTTGTTTGACTACTTAGCCATTGACCTACATATACTGTATTTGGGTAACTATTTGTATACTTAGGACAACAGATCTCTTATGTGCAGCATCAGAAGTCTCTGAGGAAATACAGATACTTATTTAAACGTTTAGTTGCATACACAGCTTGTGCTGCTGTACAGTGCATAGCCTATAAATGACACCAGGTCTGCAGCTCATTTCAGTGAACAGCACTGAACTGCATTAGCAAGGTTCAGCCACATCCTACCATTGTGTTTTCCTTTTGAAAAAAGCTTGTGTAAGTGAAGTGGAAGAACAGAACACCTAGGGCACATTACGCTTCGCAGATGATGTAGAGATTTTTTTTTTTTACTGTACCATAAGCTCATTATTTGAAAGCAAGCAAAAATGCCACTTGTCTGGTTTTACTAAACGCATTGTATGCACTTGATAAGCATGCTGTTCAAACAAAATAAAAAACAGAAGAAGGGAGCATGTAAAAAAGTACATAAAAAATAGGCAGGGACCAAGGTATGCATGTGCGTTTGGGAAAGGTAGAGTAGGAAAAAGCAGATCACCAATGGAGTGAGTAATTAAATAGCCAGACTGTCAGGATCTCATACTGCCACAGGAAGGACACTGCGGGATGTTTTATGGATCCATCATTGATAAGGTTAGCAACGCCAGTGTGGATTTAACACTACAGCCCATGCCAACCTAGCGCTTGCATGTAATACTCCTCCTCCATGGCTAACACACACTGCTAAGCATGGGAAGCATGGCAAAAGCTTTCTTTTTTTTTTAAGAAAAAATAAGCAAACTGGGAGAATGCTCCAGTGGGGTGGAAAAAAAAAAAAAAAAGACAGTATAAGCTTCTTGATGGGAGAGGGAAAAAAAAAGGAAAACAGAACCATACAATACCCAAACCATCTGTAACTCTCAAATTCAGGAGCTGACTGGAGGACAGTTTAGCAGGATAGGCAGCATACAGCTTTAGACTGAAAAGTCAAGAGCTAATCTGCAGAAGAAAGCTTGTTATGCTGTATCTCCACGCTAGGTTAGACAGCTGTTGAGAAACAGCACTCTAATCAGCACAGAAAGTTCTGTTTCTCCTTTTCCCCAAGCACTTCATTTCTTGACAACTTTTCACCATGAAAAGGGTCACTTGCAAAGATGTCAGGCAGTCTCACTTGCTCATGAGTACAACACATTGCACCCCTACATCTTTCTGATCCCACCGCTGATTAGAGACCAAGCACAAGCACATACAGCTATCCTGTGACCTTGCAGAGGGAGAAGCCCTTCACGTCTGTGGCATCAAACTGAATCAGGACCAAAGAAGCAGCTAGTAAAAGCAAGCAGATGAATTACACCTATCAGTGGTTTACCGGAAGTGGTTTTTACCTTAGTGTCCCCGAGCACTGTGCTCACAGTAAGTCTGCCCACTCTGTTCTCTTCCCTCATGATACTGCTTCCTTTTCCTCTTTTAAACACTTCAGCTAGAGGATGATCAGTATTGAAAACACAGGTAACCAAGAAAGCCTTAGTGTAAGCAGGCAGCAGACACAATCACTCCTTTGCATTACTGATCCCACCTACTTCCACCTGCCCAGACGCAACACCTTAAGGGCATACAAGTACCTGGCAAACTGAAGAACACAAACTCATCTCTGTATCACCACCATTTTTGCTCCTAGCCCACAAGAGACCAGTGACAAGCCCCGCCAAGAGCTGACATGTAAGTACTGGTTCAGTACCAACGTGGCTGTGCGGTGCCAGGGTGTCTTCCAAAACTGGAAATGCTTCAGGCACGGCATCCTCAGCACAGCACTAGCAACAAGCACCAAGAAGTCTAATTTTACCTTACTGCACTTAGGCCACCAGCCTGAAAGCTAACAGCATCCCAGATTCTCTTGCAGCACTGCAGGTTTCCAGGCAGCTGACACCAGTGCCTGGCAGGTCACCGTGCCCCCTTGAGCACTGGCACCTCTCCACTGCGCAGCACCATTCACGGCTGCTACTGCGCTACGGCAGAGCTACTTGCACAAGCGAAATTAACACACGGATCTGTGTTCTAGAGTAAACAATTTATTGTGCAGCATTACAGCTTCCTGCTTCTTAAAGAATTTCCAAGACAGCACCACAATGGTATTTTTACCTATGCCCCTTGGCTTGCTCTTGGTCCAGAAAAAACATGCTCTTTACTCTACATTCACATGAAGACCACTCAGAGTTCCCCTGAAACACCTTCAAATATTCCTTTTGAACCTGCACTATACTGGCTGTACTTGGAAGAAATATAGCAATATGATTCACGTTGATCAGACCTTTAGGATTTATAACCACTCACAAGGTAGTACACAACAAAGCAGCATAACAAAACAAGAAGGACGTACCATTAAGGAAAGTGTCCTGATCAGGAATGAAGAAGGCTCCTGAGCACATTGCTGCCAGAAGTATAAGTTTAAAGAGCCAAAATCTGGACAAGTGGAGAGAAAAAAAAAGAAAAAATAATCTGGTTGCAATAGGAATTAGAGGTCTTCAACTCAAGTAGAAAAAAGAAATATTTATTCAAATCCCAACAAGAGAAAAAATAGCCTTTGATTACTGATTGCCACTTTTGCTAGTTTTCACATGGCATTATTTCCAACAAAAGCAGTAAAATCAACTTCTGGGGTTTCTGGTTGGTTTTTTTTTTTTTTGGTTTGTTGTTGTTGTTTGTTTGGGGTTTTTTTTTTGCCTAGTACTACACCCAACTGGAAAATAGGCAGCACAAAGTAAAAAGAAGTGGGAATTAAGCAATCAAACAAGTACTCACCCGTTATGAATGTATGCTCGGCAGCTTTTGCTGCTGTTAATTTTGATGGTGAACAAGAAGAACAAAAAGAAGAAACAGGCCATTCCAAAACAGACTTTGTACACTGCAGAGTATCCCACCAACTTCTCGCACATCTCACCCGCCTGAATACTCTTGCACATCTCCTTGTAGAAGGGAATCTGAAAAGCACAACATGTTACAAGCCGTTAGATAGCACGCAGGGCTCCTCGTAACCACGCGTGTCAATGTCTATGCACCACGGACTTTTCACTGGCTTTGTTTAACATCTCTCACTCTTGATACCATTCAGCCTGGATTTAAAGGTTCAAGGCACATAAAGAAATGTAAAACACAAGGGACTGGAGTTTTCCAGAGCCTCCAGTCTCAACTCCTTCCAGATGCTTTGGGGTACTAGTTCACCTACCTTTCCTTCAGCTCTGTTGGCTTAAGCCATCCCTGCCCCTTACTGCTTAACCCCTCACCCTGGGAACCCTCTCCCTTCTTCCCATGCTTTACAGCGAACTACTTTGAGTGCTTCAGTACTCGTGAGCCATATCAGTGGTTTTAGCAGCCAAGGGGGCACGAGTGGGGCTGCAGGGCAGGAAGCTCTGGCTCGTGCTGCCCTGGGTGGAAACACAGACCGAAGCACACCCAAGCAGCATGAGCACACCCCTCCATCCAGCTTCTAAAAGGGAGTTGTGCCAGTTGCCCTAATTTTGTTTTAAACTTACAGAGAGGCAGGAAAATTCCACCTTTCTCTTGACTCACGGAATATTTGCCTTTGAGGCCTCGCTCTCACCACAAGGGGAACACAAACAGCTGCACATTTTGGCTTTCAGTCTCACCAGGCGGACATGATACTGGGTGCTCAAAAAAGCAGGGTTATGTGGCCAGGACCTACTCCTGTGGGGTGCCTTTGCACAGACACCCCACCTCACAGGCAAGGAACCATTCAGCCGTGCAGAAATACAGGCATTTAATTAGGAAACCACCACTCGTTTCAAAGAAAGAAGGGCCTCTCTGTACACTCACAGCCCTTGGCTGAGGCTGGTGAGACCAGTTGAGCAACACACCAAACCCTCTGGAGCTGATCGCTGCTACCTGCAGCAGTAACTGAAGGAGACAGGAGACAATGTGTGCCAGGGCACAACATGCACAAATAAGTCACTCGGGCAAAGGAAATGGGAATCAGACTTCAGAAAGCATCCAGCCAGGCCAGATTTTGCTTAGGTAAAATATACAAAGATTGTGGGCGACATTATCCTTGAACATTTTCAAGAAATTAGCAAAGATAGGAGTCTCCTTCCTTCAGAGGGTAGGTCAGTACACAAAACCAGGACAGGGAAAGAACAAACAGGACCTGAGAGCAAGCGATCAGGCAGCATTCCCAGCTGGGCAGAAAGCCATCTGAGATGCAGGAAACAAGGGATAAACATGTGCACTGCCGGCTTCCAGCCACCAGCCTCTGAAAGCCTGCTTCCCTCAGCAGGGTGTGCAACTCCCCATCCTGTGACAGCAGCCCAAATCAGTCAGGAGCTCAACAACTCTCCCAGTGGTTTCCCAAAAAGAGCAAATATTTTAGCAGCTCACAGCAACACTAGTTGCTGTGCTAAGAGTAGCAAACCCATCTACGGCACCGAGCTGATCCTTGGTGGACTACAGCCAGCCAAGGAGATGAAAAGCAGGTCTCAATGCAGCTGCGTGGTGTTACAAGAATGGATTCAAGCTGGGCGACTCTGAGATGCTCTTTCAGAAGTAACTTGGAGATAAGTAGCGACTGCGCCAGAAACTGGACAGTAAACAAGTAGCTGTGGCTAACTCACATCCAAGAGTTTTTAGAGAACTCCTGAGAAACTGTCTGGAGCATCAGCAACGCTGTTCCCAGGTCTTGAAAGGCAATGAAACATCAGAGTGGGCAAACATGCCAGCATTCAAAACAAGTAAATGGATTAACTGGAATAACTAAGAGACCTATCAATGTCACAGGGGTGCCAGGGCAAGCCAAGGGGCCACAGCAATGCCAGGGAAAGCAACTGGGCTATCAGTTAGTGCTTTCCCATTCTTTGCTTATAATAACCATCAGTCAGCAGAGATTAAAAAGATGCGTAATACTGAACTAATAGTATTTCTGAGAAAATTAGATACTTGTTTGATATAGACGGCAGTACTGACCATGGAGATAGATTCTGTAAGATTTGTACTTCACACTGAGCAGTATTTTGCTTATGGGACTTACAGAACAAAACAAAAAAAAGTACCATGGAACTTGACTAATCAACTAGCTAATTAAAAACAGCTCTGAGTAACTGTAATTGGGCATCTTCTTTGATTACATAGGTTTCTACAGAGATCTTGATGGGATTTTTGACTCTGTATGTTCTTTTCTTCATTCTGTAGTAATTTCCTTACAGATCTGGCTCAGAGAAAATGGATGGATTCACAAGAACAATAGCTCAGTTTGTGCCTAAATAAGCAACAAAGAGCTCAGCCATCATGTAGTATGCACAACGCTATGCGTAATACATGATGGCCACAGGAATAGTCCTGTGGGATTGAACACCCTTTTCAGAGACCTGTGATCCTGAAGGAGCAAAACAAGAATAAAACCAAACTCTCGGGGACCCCAGCAGATTATAAACACAAGCACAATGCTGGAGACAAAAGGGCTGATGTAATGAAAAGGGCATGTTTTTGTGAGAGGATGGTTTACTGCTGGGAACAATTTATCAAGGCTTATGTGACTTCTTCACTGAAAGTTAAAAAAGACTAATTTTTTTTTTTTTTTAATTCTGTATCTCTGAAATATGTTTAGCTGCTGAGCCGCTTGCCCACCTATGTGATTTACCAGACTTGGGTGGTTGATGGGTAGTTTCATCAGCTGCTAAGTTTGATATAGGGAAATATCTACTTTCATACCTTTAAAAGCAATGTAAGCTAAATTCTTTGGTCTCTGAGTAGAGCACAAAACATTCTTGTTGCTGAAACTCAGTATCTGCTCAGATAACGTAAATGCCTCAGGTGCTGTGCAAGCAATGATGTTATCACAGCAAAGTCGGTAATTTTCCAAGTTTCCACTGAAACCCTTTGAGATGATGGCAACGTCTACAGGAACAGGGACAGACTGCCCTGAACCTGCTTTCCCCTCACTGTAAGCTGCTGGCACCTGAAATAAATGCAGCGCAAGAAGCAAGCCAGCATGGCCACACCACATGCAGGCTCCAGCTGGCTGGGGCTTGGCCACCTCTGAGCTTGGGTCTGTCTGCACCCAAACGTGTGAATGCAAGAGTACGGGAAATAGCATCAGAGAGGGACTGGGAAGGAAGAATTGGGAAGAAATGGGCCTAAAGAGCCCAAAGGAGACTGCTTTCATCTAGATGTCATCATCCAACAGAGGCAGAATGAACAGGCAGATGAACTTTGTTATGGAAACTGAGAAAGCATGAAAGAAAATCTGTGTAAGTGGGATGACAAGGGCAAAAACTCAGGTAAAACTGCCTGTCTTGAGCAGCTGGCAAACAAAACCAAGCAGACTAAAACAGAGGCTGTCTTGCATCGATGGCTAACTTCTTATCAGAAATAGGCAATGGACATCTCCACTTAAAAAAATCTTTTTTGGTAGCAAATTTGGATTTTAACATACTAGAATGTAGTTAAGGGCCAAAATATAAAGCTGCTTGGGCAAACAACCTTGAAAACATGCTCTGCCAGAACATGTAACAATCTAGAACTGAAATGCTTTGACACAACTGAACTGTTTTTTTCTGGTATTTGTTTTCCTGAAAACATCTTTCTTATTCTTCCTTTCATTATTTATGTAGGATATGGATATTTTCAGGGTGAAATTTCTAGTTGCGAAACAGTTTTATCATTAAAAATTTAATTTAAAAAAATAAATCAAAATGACAGACCAAAACAATTCTCTACCTTTTCTTCTCTCAGTTATCCTTTGAACACCCGTGAAATGCAAGGTTTTGCTTCAACAGAACATTAGTAAGTAAAGCTGTACCTGTTCTTCAAAAAAAACAGAATAAGCGGGAAAAAAAAAAAACAGAAATCAAGGCATAGAAACACGTTTTTAAATTGGGTCCTTTTCAGTTCATTTGGAACAGAGCCAAGTCTGTAACCATTTTGTGTAACTGCATATTGGTCTTTTCTGTCTTTCTGTCCCCATCACTGAGGCTCTCATGTCTTGACTGATGCTCTACTCCATCTTTTGCTTCCATATACAACCTTGCTCCTCTGAAATCTACATGTGAAAATATTCAAAAATATTTTCAGGGTCAAAACCATCTACTCCTTCCCTACCCCTCCACTGCCTCTTCCCCAGAGATCAAACACAAATGCCTTGGTTTCTTTGCGCATCCTTCAGAATTTAACCCTTTGTGCCTCTCTCCCTTGGTGTCCCATGGGTACAGCAACAGCTCAGAAGATAGGGAAGAAGAGTGAAAAGAAACAGAGAAAAACTTCCCCCTCAGAAGACACTGTTCAGTTCTTAAGGCTCACCACAAAATAGGATGTCCTCAAAATGCTGCTGTTTAGATTAGGAACCAAGGTTTTTGAAACCATAACCAAATACTCCACAGGTACTGTGTCCTACCACTGACACCTGGTTTCATCTACCTTGCAGTTTTGATGGAGATGTGGAAGTTGAGCTCTGTGGGACAGTGCCTCATTTTTCTTGCCATGTTGCAGGGCCCAGAGCAAGTCTTCAGCTCTGGGCTGGCACCTTCAGAGCATGGCACCTCAGGAACTGCAGAACTGTTTTACACATGTTTTAATAGACAGAATGCATGACCATGGGGGTAGATAAATACTGCAAAACAAACACAAACATTTTTTTTGAAGTCTCTGTTTAAGATGTCCATAGGAGATGTACTTGTGCTATTGCTTCCTTTCAAAATAATGCCAAAGGACCAAGTGCTACAATAGATACTTCTAGAACTGTTTTAGACTTGGGAATTTATACCAAATCAACCAAAAAAAAAAACCCTCACTGACATGGCAGAGATTCCTTTCACGTAACATCAGCATAAGTATTCGATCTCTAAAATGGTAAAGTAGACACACGGATCCCTGCCAAGATTATGGCTCCATAAAGGACTGCACTAAAATTTTAAATTTTAATTTAATGAAATTAATTTATTTATTTTCATATAAAAAGTAAAAAAATTATAATTAAAATTAATTAAAATTCTGTCTCCTCTCAAGAAGGAGAGGGTGAGGTCCTTGAAGAATCATGCAAAGTGTTCACTTATAGTCTGGCTTCAGGAGCTAGGAGTGCTCCATGATCCAGCCAAAAGCAAAGGAATCAGTAAGTGCCCAGCACTTAAAAACACAGTTCATCATTGGGAAGCTGACATTGGTTAGTCTGAATAAATATTTTGAAGGTGCACTCTGTTACTACTGGGCTAAATTAGCTTCAGGAGTCTTTGAACTTTTAACAGCCCCAAACATTATTATTAAATCAGAGAACAGATAAAGAAAGTCTACTTTCAGATGGTCCATCTCCCGTGCAAAGACACTAAATGCTCTAAATTAAGAGGGTGATTATCTTTCCACTTCATGGTAACAGCTACTCTTTGTGCCATTTCTTCCCACACTGAGCTTTCAGGACTATGAACTGGAAAAGAAATTTGGCAATACTGAAAAGCATGTTGTTGAAGGCTTCTTGAATCACTCTTCTGTTGGATAAAGAGCGAGGTTTTTGTGTTAGGGATAGAAGCTGCATTAAAACCACACTACTAATGGAAAACGACTTTATGAAATTTGGATGTGAGCACATAATTTGTCTCCCACATTCTGCAGTTCCTTCAGTTCATTTTATTGCCAAGCTAAGCACCTAGTAAGTCAAAGTAATTCCTGGCAAGCAATTTCAGCACACACATGTTGAACACTTTTTAAGTTGCAGCTCTCAGGCAAGCATCATATCTGTACTGTGTGCTCTGTTGCTGTAAGCAACTTCTGGTGGCCAGGGGTGAGAAGGTGGCACTAGCATAACTCAAGCGAAATGCTATCAAATGAAAGAAAATTAGTACAGAACATACAAAGAGGGTACAATGGGAAAAAAAGAAAGGTCACTGGTAGCAGAGCACAGAAGCCCTCAACCCAGTCCCATCATAAACCCACTGATTCCTCTGTGTGGCAGGGACAGGGTGCTACCATCAGCTTCTGGATCCGGGCTGCTGAGGAGGTAAGTGTTTCACAGACAACTGAAAGTCAAGCACAGAAGGTAAGCAGGGCATCAACTTGACCAGCAACTGGTTCAAGGAGGAAACAGCGTTAACTGTGCACCGACTGGCACTCCTTCTTGGGTGGGTAACAAAAAACAATTAGATGCTCGCAGGGAGAGAAGCCTTCTGAACCTCCAGGGCAAGTACACTCAACCTCAAAGCAGGCCTGATGCTGAGTTTCATGCAGAAACCTAATTTTTAAGAATTAAGCAATCCAGCCATTGTTCCCTCTACTTAAAAACAGACTTCTCTTTTTGTACTTTGTAGGGGGCGAGAGAAAGGATTTGTGCTACTACAAGCAACTTGGGGGACTTAAGAAACCAAACCAAAGATGTGGCACAACTGGTCTAGTGTGTGACTGCAAGCAGGCTGGTGAGCATTTAGCTTAGGGAAGTTATATTAAGACTCTGAAAGAAACTTGAGTTTTAAAATCCAGTTTTAGCCCAGCTCCTTTCATGCTTTTGAAGCTTTTTAATTAAAAAGACAATTAACAATGAACAGTATCTGCTGTGGTTAGAGGCCACGTGAACACGATGACTAACGCACACTGAAGAAAACCCCTTGTAAAGGATTTGCAGCATTGTGCATTACAGTAGCCTGTTACACAGCACAAAGAACACAGAACTAAAATTATAAGTGCAACACTTGAAGAGATATTTTCTAATTTGCTGCTTCTGCTACTAAGCAAGTTGCCAGAGATGAACTCAATGTTCGGCTGAAACAATTTCTTCTGCTACAACGTGTTACCTAACAGCCTGTAGTGACATTACCCACGAAGTAAACCTGGGATGGGTTCACTGCAGCGGGTTTCCGCACAACGAAAGAGGAGGAAGGATGCTAGTCCTATGATTCTTGACTCTTCCTGTTGTGAAACACACTCGATGGGTGAGCAGTCGACAGGAAGAGGCTGAGCAGGGAAAATCATCCTGTCTGGGTTTGGAAGTGGATGGGTGGACAAAATCGACTGCCTCTTGTGAGGGAGCAGCCCTATACATGAAGAGCTGTGGAAGGAGCCGCATTTCCTTCCAGGGACAGCAGTGGGTTCATCTCTCTTACTTACGTGCGTTTTCATTTCGTTAGCTACTGTTGTGGACATCATGACACAACAGATGATGGTCACCAGGATGAAGTACAGCGCATACATGAAGCGGGTGCTAGTTGACTGTTTTATCTTCGGGCAGCACGTGCAGCACAAGGAACAGGCGGCAGCACCACAGCAGCAGGCCAACTGGAAAGTAAGACAGAAAAACAAGTCATTCCATCACGATCTTTAGTTTCTGAAGCTGGGAGACTCCCTGTAAAACTCCAGAATTTCTTAAGTCCTCTCCTTCCAACTGAGCATCATTTAAATGGAAGCAAACTGTGTTGTTTATCAAAAGTCACTAGGTTTTAAGCAGATGAGATTCTAGCTTTCCCACACGCTAAGGATGAGAGTGAACAGGATGAGGAAGAACCGCTCCTGATTTCTTAATCCTGCTCTTTGCTATCTCTGTGCTGCTCATGGTCCTCACTTGTTCCACCCAGCAGAACAGGCATTGCAGTGCTAAGGCTCCGTTTCCTGCAACACACTCTCCCCACTCCAGAGTGAAAAAACAAAGGACACAGACTCCAAAAGTGTTTGATTTTAACATACAGATAAAACTATCTTGTTTCTAAGACAAGCTGGAAGTTTTGTTTCAAAACAAGCTGTACAGATCCATTTCAATTCACCAGAACCATACTGTCCTTTTTAAGGTGCCCTTTCTGCTATACACACAGACAAAAAAAAATTTTTTTTTTTTTTCGTACAGAACATTTTATGCTATTACAGAATTTGAGCAAATTAAAGGGGGGAGGGAAAACTGTTTCAAGCCACACTTTGGAACAGTTGTGCTGAAGGCTTCATAAAAAGACAACAGCTACAAAGAAAAAACCCAAACAAACTGAAACCAACAAACAAAAAACTACATTAACAGTTCTAAACATTTGGGGCGGTAGAGAAAGAATCTGGAAACACTTGGCTTAATGCAAACAAATCAAGAGATGTCTGAGCTTGAAAAACCCAAAACACAATTACATCATCTTGTACTGAAGAAAGCCAGAGAACAAATTAAACTTCAGTTATTTAGACACACTTTGCAAAGGTAGAGCGGTGATTCCACATGCAAGATGGCAAGGAAAAATATCCACAGCTGCAAGGAAAATAATACCAAATCACACTTTAGCTGCTATGATTCAGTTCTTTTCTACCTGCAACTATCTGAGGGTCCACAAGATAAACAAGAAGCACAGCAAAAAGCATATAATTGCCTTCTTCAACAGGGTACTGAATAAATCCTGAAAGGGATCTAGCTCAATGTTCATTATTTCCTTGCTGTCAACAGTATCATTAACTCCCAGTGAAGCTGGATTCACCTTCCCTGTCTTCTACTTTTTGAAAAGTCATATATAGAAATACAAATACATGCCTTGTTTTTATCCATAAGGCAGCAGTGTCCTTGGCCAGGCCCTTCCTTGCAATAGGCAGCAGCTTCATATGGCTCCCACACTTTACCCAGCAGCCCTCACCACAGGAGGAATTTCTGGACATCAGCAGGCGGCCAGGAGCAGGGAACCTCTCTTGCAGGTCTCACTGCTGCCAACCCAGAGCAACCTCACCCCCAAGCACTCTCATTTTCGAGGGTCTCCCTGTGGCTCATGTATAGCACAGGGGCAGTGCGCTGCCAGTGCCAGGGGCTCAAGCACACAGAGGCGGCTTTTTCCCGGTGCTTGCTCAGCCCTCAGAGGGGCTGCGAGGGTGTTCAGAGGACTCCCCTGCCTTCCAGCAAGCAGTTGTGCAAGATGGATGGCTTTTCTTAGCCCTTGCCAAGAGATTCAAAATGCACAAGTGCCACATTTGAGTCGTCCAGGCAAACTTCACTCACTTGTACATGCCTTCAGGTGCCAAACCACCATGCAGTACTTTCCTCCCAGGACACTTTCTCTTCCAGTATCAATGGCTGTCCGACTCGGACATGGGGGCTTCATGTGTGTGTTTGCAGACATGCATATCTGATACAACTCCACAGAGTCTCACAGCCAGACTGGTTGACCAAAGAGCCCCAAATTATTTCTAAGAAGTGTCCTGAAAAGTCTCCAACTTGTCGTTTGCTTGCCATGACTATCTGCTGAAACACCCAAGCTCTGGCTTCCTGCCCTCAGCCCCGCAGAAAGTGGGTAGCGGATGGGACGTTGCCTCGCTCGATGACGACTCTTTAGTTTGCAGAAGACATAAAATGGGGACAGTCCAACCCAGCTCCCACTCTGCTCTTCAGTCAGTCCACCACCGGATCTCACGCCAGAGGAGACGGGGGCCTCAAAGCATGCAGCTGCTAAAACTGCTGCTGCTGCAAAACAGAAATCCTCCCCAAAACACACAAAGCTCCCACTGTGGGGAACAAACAGGATGGGCTTGTGTTGGCACCAAAGCTGGAAATTAAAAATACTACGTGCATAAGCACATCATGCAAGTATACTTTCAAAACAGAAGGCACTGGTGGCTGAACGGCAATTTTATTTTTTATATGTAGTGAAATTAAGTTAACTTTTACAGCATCAACTACAAGTCGAAGAAATAAGGAAGCTATGGCAAGTTACTGATTCAGCAAACAGAATAATAACACTTAAAAAAAAAAAAAATCAGAAAAGTACAACTCATCCACTTCAGAAATACAGAAAAAAAATAAAAGATTTAGACTAAAGGCCTTTTCAAATCTGTATCAGCCAGATCCAAAGTATCCACGATGAATTTCAGTTGGTGATCGTACACACCATAAAGTTAAAAACTGTAGTATTAAGTAAAAAGGTATGCAGCTTTGGCATTTGTAAAGGGAACAACATTTTCCCAAGCCAGCTGCTAGAGAGCTCTGCCAGTGAAACCTCATCTACATCCAACAACGTGTCTGCTATTCCAGTCCTGGGTCCCCGGAGCTGCTATTTAAAGCAACAAATACTTAAATAGAATATATAGCTCATTTATGCGTTGCTCCACATTACTTACCGATACTTTAATGATAGTTTCTAATACCGAACACACACCCTATAAATTGGCAATATTGGTGAAAAATACCAGTGTCTCCATTTTTCTTCCAGATGCACTCCTTTAAGCACTCTGAATAGCTGTGGAAACCATAGAAAGTTGGTTAGGTTATTCAGCCACAGCCCCAGATTTGGTGGGGTTTTTTGTTGGTTTTTCTTTTTTTAAACCCTGGTTATTACTAACTACATTCCAGAGCAGGCCGCAATGAACAAAAATAAATGAAAACAGTCTCTGTCCCGAAGAGTAAGATACTGGCCACAACCTACTGACTGGTTTCAAAGATGTTATCTTTGGGTGGCAGATTTCAAAGCCCACATACACAACAAACTCTCTGTAAAAAGGTTGTGGTCAACGCACTGCTAAACTACACCTTCCCTCTGATGCCACATGCTCTGCCTTGGCATGGCCCATCTCGCTTCTCCTCTGCCTTGCCTTTCGACCACAGCGAGGGTCTGTTCTGGCGCTCAGGACCCACTCGTGCAGAAGTGCAAGCCAGTAACAAATTGTTCCTATGTTAAAAAATTGGACTGTGAAAAAAAACCCATGTCATAAATCTTTTACAGATTTAGCTTATCATTAAACAAAAGCTCCTCCAAAGGACAAGTTTTGCAAAAGGAAGGCACTGTGTGGCTTTGAGGACAGACAACCCAAGGTCTGTGATCACTGGCAGCAGGTAGGCCTTGAAAATCCTGGTCTGTAGCTACAGAGCTCCTTCAAAGTCCTGTGATCCTTCCCAGTCCTGGGTCCCCAGGAGCCCAGCACAACGGTATCCAAAAGCCAGGCTGCTCTGTCACGCTGTTACAGCTTCAAGTCTTTCTTGTCCAAGGCTCCCACAAGCCAGGCAGCAAACACAGCCACCCCAGCTCCCTCTCTAGGTTGACATCTCACCACGTAAACAGCACAGTCTGACAATGATTACAAGCACTACGCAAATATTTATGCTCTCCACAAATGCTTACAATCAGCCAGCCTCCTCGCCCTAACTCACCGTAAGGACTGGCTGCCGGCTTTGCTTGGTGCTACTCTTGGGGAGCTCAGGGAGGGAGCAGTGCCAGTTAGCCTGAGATCCCGAAACTTGAAAACCAAGTGTGCTTGAAAACAGACCGTGCTGTGATTTGAACTGCCTAGATGACAGCTGACTTGACTGGCTGCACAACAGCAGCTGTAGAAAGCTGTGTGGGAAATTTTTCTGTTAAAAAAATATTCCAAGTGCAGTTTCACAGCCATTTCTTCTGGTAGCCAGGTTGGCTGAACAGCCACTGGCTTCCCCTCGGCCTTTCTCTTCCACCAGCCACTCGCTCACTTCTGCCCTGGCACCAGCCCGCACTTGCCCTGATAGCTATTTCTGCTGATGGGGGTGACCAAACAAAGCAACTTACTGGCTAAAAAAAAGAAAAAAAAAGATAAATGACATATGAGGCCTTCTCAGCTGCTGATTTATTATGCAATGACAGAAACAGTTTTACCATTTCAAGTGAGGGAACAGTGTGTGGGCAGGAGGGGAGAGCAGAGGTAGATGCCTTGCAGCAGTCCTGCAGGCTCGGACCCTTCTCTGAACAGACATTTCTGCCGTGTTTTCCTACCAACTCATTTGATTTGAGTGCAGTAGGTTTCTGTCAATGCAGAGGAAAAGTAATTTTTACATCCGCACAGCGAGGAGCGGAAGCAAGCAAACTAGATAACAGCCCTTGCCTGTGCAAACCACTTTTCCAAGTACAGGTAGACCTGAACATATGTGAACACATCCATCTTATGCCAGCCTGGAGAGTATCTGTGGTGAAGAAGAGTTAGACAGAGTAAAAGCAGGTTTACCAGCCTGCGCATGAGCTATGGCTCCCGACAATGAATACTCCACCAACATACACTTAACATCTGCCACACACTCAAGTCTTGATTTTTGCAAGCTGTAGCCCAATCTAGTAAACCAGTGGAATGAGAGATGATGGTAATGTAAAGCACACATGTAACTGTTCACACATAAGACTTCAGAAGTAAAGTGAGTATGTCCTGCCTACTACTTTTGCAGAGACAGTGGCATTTTTAGAAGGTATTTTTCAGAGGTGTTTCCAAAAAAATCTCAAAGGTTATAGAAAATATTTGGCGTAGCCATTAAAACAAAGTGAGGAGTTTCAGGATCACTGCCCAAAATAGCCTACGGTACTTTTTAAATATACAAACCATAGGGAAT
Source organism: Chlamydotis macqueenii (assembly GCF_036417535.1). Taxonomy (NCBI): domain Eukaryota; kingdom Metazoa; phylum Chordata; class Aves; order Otidiformes; family Otididae; genus Chlamydotis; species Chlamydotis macqueenii. The sequence goes on along the minus strand of NC_141593.1, from coordinate 23,340,904 downwards.
TATTAAGCTTATCACAACAAAGCACTCTTCCTTTTGGTAGACTTCAGTAGAAATTGTAAAAATCAAAGGAAAAAAAGCACATTAAAAAAAAAAGGGGCATATTTAAATGAAACAAAGACTTAGCAGCGTTTCATCTCTTCCCTCCTAACTGAGAACCCTGCCAGCATGGCCGGGGAGACCACACGCCTTCCGGCCCGTCTGCAGAGCACAGGAATGTGCCTTGCTGAAGCTTCTTTTCACATGGGGCCTACAGCGGCTTAGTTTTTCATGCACTGCTTGATTACTTGACTACCAGCATTATCTGAGCCGTAAGATTTGCAGATAATGCGATCACTGTGCTGTTAACAGCAATGCTTATAAAAACTCCCAAACACCCACCCTCACAGCTACATGCAGTATCCAAGGAGGCTGCAAGAGAAAAGCATCTGGCCCTGCACAGACAGTGTCCTGAAGCGGCTACGCACCTGCCCTTAGACTTTCTGTTTCAAGAGAGAGCATGTAGGAGGCCAGCCATTTTGTTAGGGCAGTGGTTCATGAAAAGAAGACACCCAATGCCAGGTGTCCTAAGTGGTAGGAGCGGGGGCTCAGACTGTTACTGAAAACTCCCACTGTTACACATACACATTTTGCACGGGTTTCTTCAACCGGTCTTGTGACTACACAGTGGTTTGTCTCTGTGAAGCAACTAAATTCACCAAAGAGGCTTTATTTTGTCCTTTGTCTGACTTAAGTGGCTTTTCACCACTTCACCTTTAATACTCAGACTCACCATGTGGATTAAGCCGAAAGGTTTTGTGACCAGCATACCCGTTAATCAACTGACGACCTATTTTTGGCAGGACACCTCACACGGCAAACTGTGCAAAATTAAAACAGACTTCAGGGGAAAGTCACGTACGTCAGCCTAGGCACCGCCTGAATGCTGCTGTCCGGCGAGGCTTCCCGGCCTCCAGCTGAGTTTCCAAAGGGAAGGGCTTCTGCCCGCAGAGCGGCCACACAGCACCAGGCAGCTGAAGAGCCAGGTGAGCGGGCAGCTCTAGGACAGCTTACCAGGAGAGCTACAGCATGGAGGAGCTGTTGTTGGGCACCGGCCGAGCTGCAGCCAAGCTGAACTGAGGACAATTAGCTTCTATCTCTCTGCTCAAACCTTACTAGGGGGTGACTCAGCTCAGCATTAGAAAATAACGTCACCACAAAAATGTCTACATTAAAGACTGCTCAGCTGTTCTTCTCCTGATGATTTTGGAAAAATCAAGACAACTGTTTAGTCTTATCTGAGCCTTGCAGCCTACCACGTCATCCAGTTCCCGAGTAGTACAGCTATTTTCCACCAGCCAGACCATCTGGAGTTGACAGCAATATGAGGTGGGCTATCTCTCTCTCTGGTTACTTACATCTATCATTAAAAACTGCAAAAACCCCCTCCACTTCTGATTTGCCTGCTACAGTTCCCAGGCACTGGTTCTTGGTGAGGCTTTCTTCATTAGCTGAGAGATACTTTTAATTACCTGGTCTTTTCTCCCTACTCATCAAAGAAGGAACCCAAGCCGCTTACCCTCAGTCTCATTTGACAGCTTTATGATTTTTCCTCCTAGCAACCTAAATTGTTTGGGCTTTTTTCCTGCATACTCTCAACTTTCCCCACTCCCTCCCACAAAATCACAGCGGCAGCATTATCAGCCCAGCAAGTCACCTTGCTCCTCTCCGCCGTGCACAGCCAAAGAGCGGGTGAGACTCTGCCCCACAGGACGCCACGCACCTCGCGTGTACGACCAGTCGTACCTGAAAAGCGTATTTTAATTGTAATAGGGTCATGCTATCTGGGTTACACCACCTTCAATAGTACTCTCTGCTCCAACAGTCCTTGTGTGCTTTCAGGAGCAATTTTAAAGGTACCCTCAGGTCACTGATGAAAACAGGCCACTGTTTTCCTCAGCTTCTTTGCAGATCCCGAAGCTTCTTTGCATTGACCCCTTGATGATCTCCACTGAGAGCAACCTCCGCTGGGTGACAGGTTCAACTGTCCTTTCCTATAACTTTTACAGTTTTCTCATCTGCAGGTTGTTCCACCTCATGCTGCAGCTCCTCCTCTGGTCAGCTCTGACGCTCGCGACCAGGACTCTAGAGGCAGACTGGCGCACGGATGCGACACGGTGCATCGCCAGGGAGAACCACCAACACAGTGCAGGGCAGTAACTGCCGAAGTCCACACACCACAGGAGTGAAGAAGCAGTTACAGTGAAACCCCTGTATGCGTTGACTTAGAACCACATAGCTGGAACAGCTGCTTCACTTTTTAATAAACTGACAGCTCTGACCTGTTCCACAAAGATGTTGTGTCTTTAAAAGGTACTTTTGATCCTGGCTACAAGTAGATTTAAGGCAGGGGAAAAAAGATATGAACACTTTGTACCAAGTGACAAAAGCCAATAAATTTGTACCAAACATTAACTATTTCTCACTTTTTTTTTTTTAAATCTAATTGCTCAAAGCACTGCTAAAGATGTTTCCGTTCAGATCAGTGACACAACCACCAACTTCACAGACATTTCCACATTGTCAGGTTCCTGCCAAAATAGAGCCTGCCCATGTCTTTCCATTCCTTACTTCTTGATGAGCATTTTTAATTACCATTACAATGACTACACAAGAAGTACCTTCAATAGTATTCCTGAACCACTGTTTTGCCAGTGACGGTAATATAAAAAGTCAAAGAAAAAGCATACAAGTTAGGTCTCTTCAAAATATGTTAAGAATCGTTCCTGTTAAAACTCAGTGAGAGAGATGACAGGTTGACATATTTTGGATCAGCCCTACTGGACAGAAAGATGTATAAAACTTTCCATTTTCAGACTCTGTACATTTGTATGTTTAAAAACTTGAGCATATGCCATCTCTAATTGCTGGAAGTTCCAATCACTAAACTGCAAACATCACTCCCAGCATAGTTATCACTAATTAAAGAGACGATGAGATTGCTAGGTGTGTCAGGACTCCCTTCAAAACAAACATGGAGCCACCTTCCCACAGCTGCTGCCATAGGTAAACGCAACAGTCCCCACAGCTCTGGCTGGCCTGGTCCCGCACTGCTGCACGCTGTAGCACATGCAATGTTAAAGCCTATCTCTTGGGTGACCTGAACAATGCAGTAGGTCAAATTCAGTCGGCAGAATAGTCAATCACAGCCTAAAAATCTAGGAGGCCAGGCATTTAACATATCAAAACATATTAGAGCCCCACAGAGTCAAGAAAGAAATGGAAGTGCCATTAACTTGGGTATGGGAAGGACCTTGGAAGCAACCAAAGGTCTTCACACGGCTAAGCTGAGAACACCATCCAGTCTCAGCTGGTGTTCAGGATGACAGCAGTCACCAGCTCCAGACAAGACCTTCAGCTTATACTGTAGTTGCAGCTCAGGCCCTCATTCAGTTGCTCCCCTGGAACAAGTATGTCTTGCATCCATTGTAACAGAAGTCTCAGTAATGGAAAAAACATGCTGGAATACCTATATTGGCAAAAACTAAAAACAGCAGTAGGATTTATATCCTTCCACAGAAAAGTATCCCCTTGCCCTTAAAAGTGAAGGCCTTGCTTTCATACTCTCTTCACTCCACAGCTACAGAGCCATGGGTATGTAAGCTGTTTCTTCAAACCCACAATGCAATCAACTTGCAGGATGCAAGACAAAAAGGCTGAAAAAAATAGGCAGCAATGCGAAATTCAACAGGAATGAGAAAGACTATCTTCTGCCTGGAATGAGAAAGAGTATCTTCTGCCTCTTACGTACTGCCAGTGAAAGGATTCCAACCTAGCGATGCAAGTGTCAAATGACACAACACTCACAGGATCTCTTTGTTTTTTGGTTGCTTTCCCCTCCCTTTCTAATCACTTTTGAATCCAGCAACAAATATTATCCAGCTAGGGCAGGCAGAGGGAGGCCTCAAAGATATTACATTCTTACAGTTTCCTTGAAAACAGGCAAAAGGTTTAGCAGAGAAAAATGATCTCACAACCCTGAGCAAGGAAAGGGCTGCAACACAAGTTCAGTATTTATTAGAAAGATACCAACCTCAACAGACAAAGCTGCAGAAAATCAGGCTTTTCTAATTCAGTTGTTCAGGCAACATTTGTTTAAAACAAAAAACCACCATGTTTCTGCAAAAAGGGAAAAAAAGTCTATCCTCAGTCTGTTTTTCCTGACTGTATTTAAGTGGAGTACACTACAGCACCCCACATAAGACCTCTGAGAGCTAGTTTCATCTTCAGTCATTTGTCTTTTTGTAACCGAGTGGCTCAGTTTAAACACATAAGCCAAACCCCTCTCACTCAGGAAGACCATTTGCAGAAGGAGAGACGTGTTTTGGGGAGCATCACGTGGAGCAGAGCCCGGAACGCTGCCGGCACCATCCCATAGCGCTGCCATGCATCACACCACGCACACGCTCCAGCAGTGCCCTGGCGTCCTCAGAGGACACAAACTTGCACAGGGACGACAGAGCCACCCTTTTCACCACGTAAGGAAAAGAGGAGACCACGAGGACCGGGCTGCAAGCCCCCTTCTCAACCTGCAGATGCAAACAGGTAGTGCCAGAGGGGTAGGCCTTCCCTTGCCCCAAAAGCCATAAGCCCCAGGAGTCATGAGATTGGGTGAGGCCAATCTTGTAAACAAAGCTGTTTGTTTGTTTTAAACCCCTCAGAGTTACAGGTCTGGGTATAAAACAAAAATCTGTTACTCTAACTTGCAGCACATCTTACTGCATTTACTGCATGATCTGTTTTCTAACTGCAGAACAGTACCAAAGAAAGCACTTAAGATTTAACAGACCTACAAAAATAGCTTTATGAGCTTTAATAACTACCAGTTCTAAGTGAAAAATCCATCTTCTGGAACAACCCAGCTACAACATACAGCCCCCCAAAAATTAATGTTAACTATCTAAATTACATTTATTTAACTCTGGAAAAAACACATTCATTGTAATAAAGATTTTCCGCAACAGCTGCTTTTCTTAAACCATGATCTCAACTTTATTCTCTTGAGAATAACTACTGAAGAAAAGCCAAATGTAAAATCCTGTTTCCTGTCAATTTAAGCAGATGTTTTTATGTAATCAAAAGCATTGTGGAGGCCCAAGCCAAACTGTATTCTCAAAATAGGTCTGCCAACTAAACACTAGCAAAAGAAGAAACATTTAGCAAGCTTACTACAGCTCAGAAACCTAAAAATCACAATTCTCTTCAAAACAAGGTTGCACGTTGCCTGATAAAAACCAACTGCAGAACTTAAAGTTTATAAATGGCCAAGTTCCTTGAAAGCAAGTTCCCAGTGTCTACTTGGCAAGGCTACAAGTCACACAGTAATGTTAATTAAGATTATTTTAAATATTTTTTGAGTGCAAAATCAGCATAACTAAAATACACAAAGTTTGGCACCTTGTCATTGTATTCTTTAACAATAGGAATCTGGGCTCCGAAACCTGAATGCGTTTGTTCCAACAGCCACTGTCAACTAGATGTTAGTACGGTTTGACGCAAAAGTACTGATCACTCATCGTCTACTTCACATGAGGAAAATTTGCTGGCACAACGAATGGAGGAAAAATGGATAGTCAACTGATGTTAACTCACAACAAAACTTTGATATCAGCTAACAGACATCCATGTGTGGGTGTCTGTCTGTTACACTTTTTTGTTGTTGCAGACATTGCACTTTAACAGCTTAGAAGGACAATACCAAAGTTCTCAGTCAGTTGTAGGAAAGCAGATCCACGGAAACAGAGGCAGACACAAGATCTACACAGGGCAAAAGTACTTCATACAAAAACCCCCTACCCCATGGGATATCAAACCCATTAAACTAGTGTACTTCAGGGAAAAAGGAGGGACCCAACATAAGTGTTGCTTTTCAGGACTTGTATAAAGTTCCATCTTCCCTCAAGCACATTATCTCTGTTTCCAGAGACAGGGTTAACTTCATCTTTGAGGCAACATTTAAGGAGAGGCCAAATTCCTTCTCAATTTTCCAGCTTGATTAACAGTATCCATAAAATGCCTGAGGAAGTTGCGTTGAGAGAGAAAGAACTTCTATCCCTTTTGTTTTTAATGTGTATTAATCATGTTAAACAAACATCCCCTCATCAAGGCTGGAATAAATCAAGTCATGAACATAAAGACTATTTTTCCTTTTAAAAAAGTTACACTGCATGCTATTGAAACATGGTTTACACCATTTATCATCTTAGCCTATAAAAAGGTCATCCACAATAAGATCGCTGGTATAACTCCAGCAATATGCCGTGCTTAGCACAGATAATTCTTACATCAAAAATACTGCTTAAGCCAGCAGAATTCATCTCCCCAGGGTATTGCATAATTTTGGCGCTACGACTGCATCCACTTTAGGGCTTTTGCTTCGGCTCCAACATCACTAAGGAGTTCAGTTTATTTACAGACTCCAAAGTGACGCACATCAGCGTCAATAAAACACATTACTATCAGATATTACTAGACCGGGTAGGAACAGTGGCTTTAAGAATGTCTCAAAGCGTGGTCACACTAAAGCCATGCCATTCACCACGAGCCTCACAATGGTTTCATCCTCTTGGTATTAAGTTACTTCTCCAGGAGCTACACCAAAAAAAAGCAATGAAAATGCAAAGAGCCATGAGCCACTGCAGTAACATCACCTACTAACAGCGCTTTGTAGAGCTGCTCCAAAACTTGTGTCACACGCTGTCAAAATGCATGCGAAGCAGCAGTCAGGGGGGCACCCTGCTTTTAGAGTAACATTAGCAAACACAGTTATTGCTGTTCCCCACGACCACCCAGGGCTCTCTGGTGAGGTACAGGGGAGCTCACTGAGGACGGGCGCGTGGAGGCATGCTCAGTAATTCTCCCAACCCACTGAAGACGGAAAGAACCACAGCTAGAAGACCAAATCCAGCCTGGGATTGCAACCTTCAGGAAAGACCTGAGATCTTTTTCCAGGTGGTTCGCACAAAAGCAAGAGAATAATCAGATGCTGAGGGTGGGCAAAGTGACGAATGAAGAAATATTAATAGAACTAAGACCGTAAGGTGTTTAAACACATAAAACAACAGGAATAAACTCACTGGCTAGACTCTTGCAGATGGGACAAGAAGTAATGGGTTTCTATTGCAGAAGTGGAGATTTGGGAAACAACCACAAAATAAAGTGTCTGGGGGAGATGCGGTCTAACACCAGGCTAGACACACAACTGGTAGGGACAGGAGTCCTTCCCTTGAGTGCAGCCAAGGAGAGGACAGGGCTTGGCGACCACCCTTCTCCAAGCCCACAGTCCTTCGTCCATCAGAAGGGATTCAGTCGAGAAAACCGGTGCACCCCGGTCAGACGCGGTGCACCGATTCCTCACCCCACGGATGCTGAGGGGCGCAGGTCCCGCATCGCCCCCCGCCACCGCTCGCTCTCGTCTCTCGCTTCCTCTGCCAGCACCCGCTCAGTTTTTCCGCAGGAGTCAGCGCCAGGCTCCGAGCAGCCAGCAGCGCAGAGCGGGGCCAGGACACCGGTCTCCTTACAGCGGCGAGGTCTCACCGCCCACCACCCGCGGCAGCTCTCCAACCGCCCAAGCTCCCGGCTCTGAGCGATCTCTCACCCCCCCGGGGATCGCCCCTTGCAGTGCGGGTTTCGGGAAGGCTCCCCTCCACCTCCCCCTCCCCAGCCTCCAGCAGAGCCCACCCGCCGTGCCCCAGCGCGCCCTGGGGAGCAGGCAGCCTCCAGCCGCCTGTCCTCCCGAAACAGGCGGGGAATTCCTCCGGGAAGCTCCGCCGACGCGCCACGGGAAAGGGCCCAGCCTTTACGGACAGCCACCGCCGCGCCGCTCGGCTGCCCCTCCGCCGGGCGCCACTGTTATTTTAACGCCTCCATCGCCCCGGGCCGGCCGGGGCTGACCGACGCTGCGGCCGCGGGGCAGCGGCGGGATGCGGCCCCCGCCACCTCTCCCTGTCCCGTCCCCAGCGCGGGGGCCGTCGCCCACCCGACCCCGCCGGGCGATCCCCCCCGGGCCGGCCCGGTGGCTGGCGGGGCCCGCGCCGCCCGCCGCGCGCACCTGCCGGCCTCCCCGCGCCCCCCGCCCCGCTCCCCCAGCCCCTACCTGGCCGGCGCAGCAGGGTGCGGACATGCCGGCGGCGCGGCGCGGCCTGGCCTTCCTCCCTCCCTCGCTGTCTCCCTCATGCGGGAGCGGGCAGGGCTGGGCCGGGCCGGGGCAGGGCAGGGCAGCGCGGGGTCCGCCGCCGCCGCGGGCGGAGCAGCACCGCCTCTGCCCAGCTACCGTCCGCAACGCTCTGGGCCCGGCCCGGCCTCCCCCGCCTGCCTTCCGTTGTCGTCAGCCTGCGCGGGGGGTCCGGGCGTGAGGGGGAGCTCCGCGCCCAGTTCCGCGGCCCTAGGGCCGCGCCGCCGTTGTTACGGCTCCCCGGGGCCGGGCCTGGCCAGCGACCTTGCCCTGCTGAGGGCCCGGCTTCCCCGGGCGAGGGGACGCCCAGCGAGCCGGCAGCCCCAAGGCCGCCGGCGGGGAGAGCGCCCGGCCCGGCCCCGGGGAGCTGCACCCCGCCAGCGCCCGCGTCTCGCACAGCAGCTGGCGCGGCGTGATGGCAGCCTTTTGTGCGGCTTGCCCGAGCCAACAGAGGTGACAGTTCCATCTGCAGCCGCGACGTTTAGCGTGGGACCCTCCTCCGCGGGCTGTCCTGCTCTCGAGGACACCGCAAAGACCACCTGCCTGCTCGGTTACCCTCAGAAACACCTGGGTTTTAGTAGCTGGAATGAGAGAATTAAGCGTAGGGATCATTCAGAGGCCAGGCATCGAGTGGTAAGTTTTCACGCTGCTGTGCACCAGCCTCGGGTTCAAACTGCTTTGCTGTGTCCCGGGGCACCCGCACCTTCGTGGAAAAGTCATGTGCATTAAAAGGACGGCTTCAGGGCTGTGCCTTCCTACAAGGAGCTGGGATCTTTCCTGGTGTTTCTGAAATACTTCCTCCAGTATCAGTTGTTAGGAGCCAAATGTAGTACTAGGCACTAGCTGAGGACTTCTCAGCCTCCTGTGCGGTGGCAGGGTATCTTCAATTTTGCGGACAAAGCCACCAATAGCAGCAGCGAGGGTCTCTGTGGAAAGACTCCCTCGCCTTGTTGGCTTTGTTGCCTCTGTGTGTTTGTGTGTGCGCGCATGCACGATAATATTTAAGACAACTGTTTGGAACTTTATTTCTAGTCTTAAGCTGCCTTAGCTTTAGGAATTCAGCTATTAAACCGCATACAGGTACACAGATGTAGATAACATAGCTACACCTGCCAAAAAGGAAATCGGTATGGATTGCAGGATGTAGTGCGTAAAACCCCTTCCTCTTCCCTTGTGTGTACAAACAAACAGAAAATCAATGCTTTCGGAAGAGGATCATATGATGAATTGGCATGACATAATTTGGGCTTATACTGGTGACCGAAGAGACCAAGTTACCGTAAGGGTACAGTTTATAAAAAGCAGACATGTGCTTTATTTTTAATGGTGGTCTAACATCTGCATATACTCAATTAGAGACGGGGTATTTACCACTGTTGTAAGATTAGTTCTGTCAACCAGATGGTTATGTAGCCACAAAGGACAGCAGCTGGCAGGCATCCCAGAGGACCCCACCGCAGTTCAGGCACCGATGCGGCTGATGCTCCTGCTCCGTAGGAGCAGAAAAAGCCCCAACCTCAGGTGATGACTCCTTAATTCAGGACTGAGGGTTGGAGCCTGAGTGCACCTTCTCTGATTTACAGCTCTGCTCCCCAGAGGCAGGGCTGAAGAGAAAGAATCAAGAATCGAACAACGGAAAGGAAAGCAGCGTTGCCAGCAGACAGGCAATGGAAAACCACTGGTGTTTTTAACTTCGAAACATTGTCAGCTTCCTGAAGCATGTGGTTAAGACATGCATCACAGCATAGTAAGAACTCAGCAAAAGTGTATTAATCTTCTAGGCTTCTCATACAATCACGAGAAGTTGACTGGTCAGGCTTTGCTTAATTTCCACATCTGCAAAATCAACCCAGATCTTGAAGGGGAATCTGAAGTTTAATTTGAAAACAAAACTGTCTTGCAAAGACTGGTGAAGGTGACATACGGGTATGCTGGAAGAGAACAAGTGGCTGTACCACACTTCAGCACATCTGCGACAGCAACAAGCATTCGCTGGGCGGGGAACACCTTTAACTCACTGCTCCATGCAGGTCTGTTAATGCCAGCCAGCACTGTTACCACTGGCACCAATACCCAGCCTCTGCACTGAAGAAAGCAGCAGAGCTGCGTAATGGAGTTTCCAATCAGCTAGAGCACCCCAGAGCCCTAGGATGTGCGCCTGGGCTTTTTGAGTGAAAAATTCGTCACCAGAAAGGCTTGAACTTTCCTGCTGTGTTGCTGGCAAGCACTAGGCAGGCTAAGGGCAAAGCAATGAGCAGATGTTACTGCATGAAAAGAACTACCACTCTGAAACTATTCATGCATTTAGAATAAGGTTTACCCATCAAATACATATTCTGAAAGAAGAGAAGGCTGTTGTGTTCCCCTAATCTGATTTACTGGCCAGAAGTCTTCAACCAGTAATTCCTGCCTCAAACTGTTCCTTTTGGCAGGGTAAAGAGTGCCTCTTTAGAAGAGATGCTAATTCTGATTTAAGGCTTGCAAGTGACAAGGAATCCATAGCATCAGTAGAGAAAGGCAAGATGCTTTGGCCTTGCTTTGTATAAGGAATTTTCTGAACATAGAGTTACAGAGATTTAATGAGTCAGGCAGAATAGGGGCAAGAAGTGGCCCCATAAGAAGTAAGACAGCCAAGGGGTACCCAAGAATGGAGTTAAAACTCTGGTCTCAGTTCACATGCTGGAGAGCAAGGAATAAAGGAAAGTGTTCGGTTGGAAGTTGTAACCATATGGCACTTCCCAGAAGAAAAACCCTGGTAAGAAGCCTTTTGTGTCCTGGGCGCAAGCCACTTTCCTCAGTGTGTAGGTAAGCAGAGCAGAGCAGAGCAGCAGAACCTGAAGCTTCAGAAGCATGTCAGTTTGAGCCACGTACCTTCAGGCAGCCTACAAAACTCTGCCTGCAGGATCACCAGCCCTGTTTCATACATGCCAGTGATGACCTGCATCTCAGCTTTGCTCAAGTCACCAGGAAAGGCATTACCTTTGGATCCAAACTGCAGTTTCACTTGCAGATGTTGCACCTTTTATGCATCCACTTTATTAATTCCCAACTAATTTCAAGGTGGATTAATGTAACAGAAGCAGAGGTTCTCACTGTCTCCTTTCGCTGTGAGAAGAACGCAGTATTACTACCACTATAGAGAACTCAAAAGATGTTAGTGGTGAAGCAGAGAGCTTTTTGGCATAGCGCAAGGAAATCATAACTTACCAGGAATGCTCAAGGACTCTGTGCTTCCTCAGCACTCGCATAGCATGAACCAGCTCAGTGTATTGTAGGGTTAGAATATTAGGAATTGTGCTGTTTTCTTCACATCTCCTGAAATGAAGCTGCAACTTGGAATGCTACTTTTGATGTTCGGTAATTTCAAGATTTTTCAATAATTAAAGCATTTTGGTTTGTGCCAGCTGGCAAAGAGAAGAGCATAAGAAGTGTGTATCCAATGAGAAGCAAAAATATAACACTTGGCTGTTTTTCAGCTGAAATGAAATGCAGAAAATTTTTCCAAATGTAAATGCAATCAGAAAGAAAACAAAACCAGGTTGTTATACATCATGGTGGCCACTTACATAAAATTAGTTAATTTTTATACGGTAAATTTAGACTTTATATGCCTATTAAAATAAAAAAGATGTGAAATTGCTTTTTAGGTAAATCTGTATTTTGCTTGAGCCTAGCAATTGGACACCAGTCAAAAATGTGGTTATGGGAAGGAGGGGAAATGTCTGTGCACATGCACGCACGTGTTCTGGAAACCACCACTCAGACCCAAACTGAACCTCTAACACGGCTAATGACCTAACTGCTATGATGTTTGCTGGAATAGTTTCCTGTGGAAAATGTATTCCAGTAAAGGGGAACACCATGCAAAGGTGTGATCAGACAGTAAAAATAGCTTATTTATCACCTAGGAGTCTTACTTGTGTGTGGCTGCAAGACCATCCCCACCTCACAGTCTAGATGGCAGCACGCCATAATAAACTAATGACTTCCTAATTTTATTTTCTAGAGTATGCACCAGCACCTGGATTATGGACCACTTCTCCCTAAATCCTCCTAGGTAGCCAAGGGCTTCTGGAACACTTGGACATCTTCTAAAAGTCTGTGTATCTAGGAATCGCACCAGGACCAGCTGGCACAGAACAGTATAGCCCAGCTGTAGACCTGACTAAAAGCACGTGGGAATAGCTCACTTAGACACGAAGTTGCACCATCAGCAGTGGCAGCATCCCAGAGGGGCTTTGATGCTTGGCTCGGTGCAGGAAGCCCAAGGGCAGGGCCCGTTCCAGTATTTGCCAAAAGCACAGAGAACGGAGTTCTTGGCCACTAAACTTTACTGATTTGCATCTCCAGTTGCTACTCTGCTTAAAAACAAATAAATAAATAAGCACATTACAATAATGGCTGCAAAGACTCCTATGATGGTTAGAAAAAAGGTAACTTTTATGACATCTTTTGATGTTTGAGCTTTTAGGATCTAAGTTTTCAAGCTGTTGTCAGCCTCTCTAGGGGCTGGAGACTACATCCCCTAGTAGCAGCTTTCAGAAAAGCATTGGTTGGCTTGGAATCTAGTAACAGACTTACATACTGTGGTGTTTGTTACTGCTATAATGGGATCAACACCTTCCAGATTGTGTGTGGAGGTGCAGGGAAGCACACAGAGCAACTGTAATAGCAAAGAGTGCACTGAATGATTGGCCAGTGCAAGGTGAGAGCAACCTGCAACTATACATCTCTGAGATGGGTGGAACAGAGATTGTCAGTGCATGTGGGGCCAGACACGCACGTGTAACTGGCCCTTCCAGAATATCAGGTTAGTCATAGTGCTAAATGCTGGTATCTTCCACTATATCTTTATTAGTGTTCCGTAATTCACACTAATCTTTTTTTAGCTGGGACTAGTTATTTAAAAAAAAAAAAAAAACTAAAAAAGAAAAAAAAAATCAGCGCTGTTAAGTAGTAAAATTGGGTTAGATTCTAATAAAATGAAAGGTTTTAAATCACTTGTTGGACTTGACATAAAGCATTTCATAGCATTTGAAGATTCTAGTATTGAAAAACTGGTATTTCCAGGCAAGTTTGCTTAAGAAAACCTTTTATTTTAAGAATGATAGTTTAATATACTGGTTGCTTAGTTGTTTTTTCACTCAAGTAGTAATTTAATCCAAAAGTGGATTAAAATTTATACTGTTTATTAAGGAAATGTACCAACTAAACCTTTCTGAGTAGGTTAATTTTTGTAACCAAAGTACAGAAGAGTAACATTACACAGCTTCGCACTGAAATCTCCAGGTGCTGCATTTGCACACTCTGTGTTGACCCTTTTTAGCACAACACAATGTAATGCCAATTATAAACATCATTCTTTGTGACCTCTCAGCAACTGTATGCAGTATAGCTTTTCATAAACCTAAATCAGGTTTATGATGTCTCCGGTTTCATTATCACAGCTAATACCTTTACTTTCACATAAGTGACATTAACTCAGGTGACACTAAGGAAACATTGTGCTAGGAGAAAAGGGGACAGCAGAGTTCCCCAGCACGTTCACACATAACCGGCCAAAAGCAGGGAGTCTGGTGCTGCCCTGAGGCACTAAGTCTTCTCGGAGCTGATGAGTGACAGGTGGAAGAAAGGAAGCCTGCATGCCTCCAAGTTACTAGATAAGGTTAATATAAAGGGTCTTATTAAAGAAGTTCTACAGAGATAGGAAGTTAAGCAGGCTCAACCTGCATGCTGAGAGACAGACCAGTTCTCCATCCTTGCAAGGAGATTGAAGGTGGCAAAGTGATGATTCTTGGAGACAAGCATGGGGTTAAGATCAGACAGTTGTTACCACGTGCAACCATCTGCCTTACGTCTGTCATTCACTGCCGCTAGCGGCAGGGGAAAGTGGTCCGCTTGTAAATCAGCATTCCAACTCCTGCAGTTAAGTCTGATAGATGAAAATTGGTTTCTACCATCATATATAAAGATAAAAAAAAAACCCCAAAGGAAGCTGCTGACCTGAAGTTTCAAGTATAAAGGAAAAGCCAGCTTTTCCTTGATTTTTATCAGTTCCGTGGTAGACTTCTTCAGAATTGCCTGATTGCAATTCTTTGTTAATTACCTGTTAATTTTGTCAGTGAACTTTTTCTGAGATCTGAACTTTTTTCCGAAATTCTGAATGAAGAGAGATCTTCATTCACAGATGGCAAATCCATGCAGGACAGCGTAAGAATTCTTTGAGGGTACCAAACTGGAGGTTTCCCAAAACCAAAGCACACAGCTCACAACCTGTTGTCAAAGTCAGCTTAGTGTGACTGTCAGTGTCCCTGCTGAAGTGGCACAAATCTCTTCTAGTAGGCAATAAACCACATTCCACTAATGATTTCCAATTAAGAGTGAAATGCCCCGTTCTCCTCCTCCCTTCTCTGCATACCATTCTGTTCTTATCACAGTAGTGAATTATGTGTATGAAAGTTTCTGGGCACAATTTGAGCTGACAGCACTAGAGGACTTGGTCACAACACTGACGGCCTCTGCACTGACCACACAGCAAGCCTCTCAAAAAATCTTCATGCAGGACCGACCTGCCTGCCTGTGGATTTCATTCCTTGGCAGGAAGAGACAGAACCCTCCCTCCACAGCCCCCTGTCCTATTATTTGAAAGAATATGAGTTTCCAAAAGAAAATAAACACTTTTTCTGAGTAAGTTTCTCACAAATAGAAGAAAAAAAAATACTAAAATGGAATACAGAGACGAGATGAGGCTAGTTTAATAGCATCAAAACTGAGATTTTATTCCAGCTCTACTTAGGGCAGCTTGAAAATGAGAAATTGTCACTATAAGATGAACAAAGTTTGGCCAAGCAGAGTTCTCAAGCTAGGGAGAACAGAGCTGTTTCTGGGGCCTTCCTGGTAGTGGTGATGGGCTTACAGGAAGAACAAATCTAATTCCCAGCAGGTCTTCATTAAGGTAAGAATCAACAGAAGGTTTTCCTAGGCCGTGCTGTATTTTGGAGCCAAAAAGAGACTGCAGCTATGCATGTTTTTTCCTCAGCCTCTCATACTACTGGATATCAGCAGGGTGTATTTCAAAACATAGCCTGCCAAAAAGTGTTCAAAACACTTGGTTAGGTCTCTGAAAAGTTTTTCTATCTCAAGTTGACAAGCTAAACCCAGGCCTACCCCTGGTTTACCCTGCCATTTTATTACAGCCATGTGGAAAGAACTAATATCTTACTTCAGAGACAAAGTTGATATAGTTGAGTATGAAATGCAAGGGAATTCAAAGAAAAGCACGCCTAACTATAGCCTTTTTTTTTGTAACAATCCCTCCCTTCTCTCTGAGAAGCAAGTTAGTATTGAGAGGTCACAAGTGAAACCTGCTCTGTAAAGGCATTGGAGTACATGGAGCATAAACTTTTTGCAGCAGAAGTAATAGCTGAGTAGGAGTTAAGCAAATAGTGTACATGCAGCAAACCAAGAGAACAAGAACAGTTCACAAAAGCCAAGAACAGGTAGTGCTGCCTGCAATGCGGACAGCATCAAGGCCATGCCATGGATAAGAGCATAGCACAAATGCAAAGAAACAAATCAACCTGGCTCTGAACCTTCTTTGTCAGAACAAAAAGGCTGCAGGGATCACGCAGCGTTGGCACCAATCAAGAGCCAGGGGGACAAGATGAGGACGTGATAGCTAGCAGTCCTTGCTTGTTCTCCATGCCACCACAAGTAATCTTGGTATCTGCGAGAAAATGAAATCAGTTTTGTATAAAACAGAGAGCACCTCCCCCTTCTGTACTGTGTGCTCATACAATGAGTTTTGCTGCATTTATTATGGCAAAGTGGAAGGAAAAAGCCAAAGTTTTAATTAAATTGTGTAACAGTATCAGTACAATGCATAGAAGTTAACTCAAATTCTATTAAGTCTCGAGGTAAGAGCCATTAAGGTTGCAAACAGAAGGACTAATTTTTCAGGAAGAAACAGCAATAACTGATGGTAAAAAGGTGGTAAGGACAGAAGAACTGTCTCAACTCAAGAGAGAAGGCATTTAGAGTACGTTCCAGTTTGCAGAAGTGTACAACTGAGACCTTTGCACAAGCATGCATATTGTAGGCTCAAGACAAACCATCTTTTATTATTGTGGTTCTGAACAGAAGCCAAGTAGATTGCAGCAGCAGTATATTCAATAAGCTGGTGTGGTAAAAGATTGTCAAAGCCAAAGCATGACATAAAGCTTATAAGGTAAGCAAGTCACAAATTAAAGAGCATTTAGATAACCAATTGCATAGGACTGTTTATTAAGTTACAGTCACCAGGGGTCTCAAATACTCCTTCCAAAGTTCTGACCTAAGTCACAAAAGTTAAACTACCCAAAAGCCTGAAATGAAGAAAAAGAAACATGAACTCAGCTGAAAATAAGGGTTGCTGTATACCCCCACAGTACAGAACAGGCCCCAGCCGTACATGCGGTGCACAACACGCCAAATAAATTTCAGTGTGGGACCTGGGAGGGAACAACTCCTGAACTTATATAGAAGCATTGCTTTTTTTTTTTTTTTTGAGCATTTTCTGTAGTAAACACAACTGGAAGCATACAGGACAGTAGCCTTGGTCACAAAATATCCTTTCTTCAGCATCTCTCTTAAAAGGCACAGTAACTGTGCTCTACACAAACACTTACTGCCCATCTAACTCAGCACCTACTCTACAACTTTTCCCAGTAGGAGTTTAGAGGGTTGCTGGAAAAGGTTTCCCTCAGAGGAGGGTATAATCTACACACACACAGCATTTGACAAGAAGGGAAGGGTGTTACTCTCAAAGGAGAGCTAGCAGAATACTTAAAATTGGCACTGCCGTGCAAACTCTGTTTGTTATTCCCCATAGTCAGGATACTCACTGAAAAATCTGGTATCTGTTTTAGGGGTGGAAGGTTTCCAGGCTTTGAAGTCCAGTCAGAATGCTGCCCTAGATAAGTTCAATACAAAAAGTTTACAGTACTCTTAACTCTCTCTTCCCTATTCAGATGAATGTATTTTGTACACATACCTGTGAGAAGTAGGACTGCAGTTCTTTTAATCCCCCAGCCTGCGTTCAGGATGATGATGTTTGATTACACAGACAGTAAAAACTGCTGTAACTAATGTTGTTTGATAAACATTTTTTCTACACTGTCAATTAGATCTTAGTAGGAAATTTAAGTTTAATGTTCAACTGCCAACAGCCAATACAGAACACAGTAGGGTACTGGGAAACAAGAGTACTGTTCTCCCTTACAAGGCCAGCATACTTCACATTGGCTCAAGGTAAGAGTAAAATGAAGTAACACAGGAGTAAGAAGACGGTTGCCTCAAGTCTTTTACTAATGCACTTGCCACATACATGCAAAAACAGAATGCTGAAAGGGGTTCACGGGGGGAAAGTGACAATGGCTATCCATACCAGGTATCGCCGAGATCCACTGCACAACAGGAGTGGGCGTGCAGTTAAGCTGCACCAACAGCACCTACTGGCCTGTTTCTCTCCATTGTAGAAGTCTGGTTACCCAGCAGCTACTTTGCAATACAGACATGCGGGAAATGAGGCAACAGAGCTGAGCCCTGTATCTGCACTATGAGCTGGTCAACAGCCAGAGGCTGACAGGAGGGCTGGGATAGTTTTCCCAGCATCTCCTTCCATCTCTTATTGCAGTCTCGAGGCTGTGAAGGAAGCAGCAGTTATACCCTCTCAGATAATTTCTCCTGGAAGACTGGAGTCTAAAAAAAAACCCCAACACTTCACATTCAATCTGTGCATCATTACAATATAGTGGATGTGTCCTCGGAAAGTCTAAGGCATGACCACTGAGAGAGCACGTGCAAACTCATTTGTTATTGCACTGGCATATCAACTGGAACAAAAAAGCATCCTGCCCTTCCCTTATAATGACACAGTTTTTCCAACATTTATTATAGGGCTAGTAGACAATCAATGTGTACATCTAAGCTCCAGGCGAGAAGGTTGTCTTCGCAGTTTTCCTCCTTAGGGTGCGCATCTGTACAGGACAGCATGTGATTCAGCATAAAGGTTGTGCAAAATGAGTCTGTGTAAATCTACAGCCAGCAAATAGTTTGGACAATTATGACCTCAAAACATAGGTCAAAGTAATGAGACAGCAAACCAGAGAAAATAATATTTTGTTCTGCTTAAAAATACTTTTATTCAGAAAAAAAAAAAAAAAAAAAAGAAGTAGAGTTAACGAAACCTCAGTTTCAGTAAGGAAATATTAAATTCACATTTTACATATGAAAATATTACAAAATAACCATCCAGTGACTATTACAGCCGTTTTTCAATGGTTGGGACCCGGGCCATTTTCACTCATTTTCATCCACCTTCCACAGCAATCAAAAAATCAGTTTTTTTGGTAATCCTGAAAAGTGTAAATCACATTGTTATCAAAGTGAAGTGGTTTGGCCCTCTCCTCAAGGTTTTACTATTATTGATATTACTCTTGAGATAAATATACCCTGAGACGCTTAACACTATTTGATGCAGCAGCAAGCATGATGAGTTTTTCCAGTGAATCTGTATAAAGAGTGCTAGAATCAAAGCCCACTTGAATCAGTAAGTGCGCTCTAAATGAGTCCCAAATTTCAGGATTAAGTGTTAATTGAAATTGGGATACATGTAAGTATATCTCTTTGTTAGTATAAAAAGCTAGCCAGTTAATTCTACTTTCACATTTAAGAAAGGCAAGTATTCTAAGGCTTAGCCCTGCCCCACCATACATGCACTCAATGATTTTTCTTACGTGCTGTCACTACTCAGCAATAAGCTGTCTGCAGGAAGTAATAGCTCTTTCAGGCTCTACCTCATTCTTTTAACCATGTCTTTGTTATCAGCTGTAGAGATGATGATGGCAGGAGTACTTTTCTGATTCTATTCCAGATCTTGTCCTCTCATTTCTTCATATGCTACTTATTTATAATGTAGGTAGAACAAACCATAGCTGCCTTCTGAGATGGATATGAAGCTTACTATGAAAGGATCCAACTGTTTTTCCCTGCCCTACAGGCAGAAGTCTCCTCTAAAATACAGTGACATTAAATCACACCCATGAACTTGAGATGAACAATACAAATTCTTAACCTTAGATATGAACAGAATGGTATTTTTTTCCCCAAATCAATGTAGAACAGTTTTGAAGTTAGACAGATTCCCTATACTGTGTTAGCTCAGGAGAAAGTTTAGTGCTATATCCTTTATACTGTTTTGCAAACTTATAGCTTCATAGAAATGTAGATTAATGCAACTAGAAATTGGCGTCCTGGGAAAGGAGTGCTGCTTTTGATTAAGTGTTTGCCAGAGTGGATTAGATGCACAATGATGTCATCGTAGCATCAGTGTCTCCACACACCTCACTGATCAGAAATAAGTGGTAGTAATAGCTAGAAATTATGCATGCTTAATACTTTTCACAGGCAGTCATCCATCTAGTGATAGTTTTCCCCTAATAATTAAAGGGCTGTTTTTTTGAGAAGTACAGCTGCTGCACATTTCAGTTTGAAAAACACACCCCACAGGCTACAGGCTTTTGTTCTTGTGGAAAAGCAGCACTTACAGGTATGGCATAAATTCTTTTCTCCTGGCAACCAGCCCTCTGTGCCAACATTTTATTAGAGGGCACTCATCAGGAATCACTTGGTCCATACTGCTAAGTTCCAGAGCACTACCTCAACAGGGCTGAGGGAAAGAGAATGTACTGTGCAAGATGCAAGCTCAGGCTGGCCTAAGAATTTCAGAGGATGCAACTTATTTTTCTTTGAAATTACTTTTGCACATTTCCACCCTCAATAGTAATAAAATTTGAAGTATAGCATATTTTTAGTTAAACAAAGACTGTAGTATTGTTCTTGCAAACCAATATTCAGATTTTAACTTTAGAGAACACCAGGTAAGGATATCAAATTAAATCCAGAGTAGCAGATTTTATCCTTCCTTGAATTTAGTTGGCACTAGAGGTTCTACCTTTGAGACCCTCAGGTTTTGTCAGCCCAGCTAAGGCAGTAACAGAGCATAATGGATTTTCTGATGTGCTTCAAGAAGCACTTAGTGGAAATGATACTGCTTTTTATACTGATACTCAAATGTCTCAAAAGGTAGTGCTGACATCCTAAATGCCTTAAGTTACAGCCAATCTCAAAACTCCAGGCATTTAACAGAAAACAAGTCCGATTTCTTCTTGCTGAAGATGAGACTTTCGGAAAGATGTTAGATTAATTAGTGTTCTAGCTTGATACAGCTCTGGAAACTCTGCTTCTTGTCAAATGCAAGACTTCAAATGTTGCAGAACACAAGGAAGGACTTCTTCCTCTTTCATCTCTTTTAGTTAACAGGCATATTTTAGGGCATGTACTCCAAAACACTAATCACAGACTCTCACATGGTGTTCCAAAACGAGATAAAAGGCTTACAGTAATTACCTAAGCTATAGTAACTTGACAAGTTCCCAAATGTCAGTTGGCCCATGGTACTGTGGTCAGTGACAGAATGCAAACAGTCAAGTGATTAAATTTTCTTTGAGATTAGAATCTTAAACTAATTTAATTTGACATGTACTAAGAAACAATAGGTCAAAGTGCCTAAAAAGCAAGTTAAACTCTAATAATGTAGCTGTCTCTCTGAAGAGAGACTTTCATAGAGGCATCTCTGTTGCAAAACAATGTTACTCTTGTATCTAAACAGAGTCTCATACTGGCAATAACAAAAAAGCTGATGCTAACCTGACAGCTGCTATCTAGCATGTTGCAGCTGTTAAGATGACCAACTCCAAGTTTAACAACCAGTATTTCCCTCTCTACTAGCAGGTCCAAGTAATTTAGTGTTAGACATAGGTCTTGAGTCCTCAGAGCTTTTCTTGCCATGAAGGTAAGAGGCACTTACTACTGTTTGGAGAAGACTGGAGGCTCCATATAAAATAAAATGTTATGGCATTTTACTTTTAAAAGGGTCACAGAAATGTGCTTAAGGTTCCTTATCCTGGGCAGTCTTAACAGTTAACTTGCTTAGGCTAAGAGAGAGAACAGAAATCTCTCTTCTGAGCCCAATTTACATTCTCCAGTCTGTCATTTGAAAGATGACATGCTATCTTTCCTTCCCCCCCCACCTTTTTTTTTTTTTTTTAAGGGATGTAAAATTAGGTTACTTCCACCTTGGTAAGATGTCTCATGTCTCAGGAAAAATACAGGGCCTCCTAATAGCTTGTAATTTACTAAGTAGTACCACACTTCATTACAGAAATTAATGGAATTGGGTATTTGTTCTAATAAATAGACTTGCAATTGTCATAAAGAGCCTTTTGGTGCCAATTCTGTCAGAACACAGAACTAAGTCATTCTCACCTTAAAGCACAAATCATTAAAGGGCTTCAGCTGGTGCTGGCGCCTAGGGATGTAGTCTATTCAGAGTTTTTGTTCTGAAACACTGGAAGTTTGACATTCTCTCTATGCATGTAGCTCCTGTTTTAAACAAATTAAAGATTAAGAAGTTACCTTGATCTATTCCTTCTGTTCTTTTCCTTTTTAAATTTAAAAGTGCATTTTGTTGCTCCTTTACAGCTTCTGCAGGACAGTTGGGTCTTGGCAGCTGATTTCCTGGAGTGGGTCCTGGTCGGTTACTGAAATACTTCTGTTTCAATGCCTTATCAATAATGTAAGGAAAAAACCCAAGTAATTACTATGAAGTCTGAGAACACCATGTATGAAGAGTTTATAATGACATAACGCACTTGCAATTGCGACTTCAAAACCACTTGTGCACTTTTATACTAGAAGGTGGCCTTAGGGTAAATCAATATTTTGTGTTCTCAGTGACTACACGGCACTTTGATTTGTAAGCCAAGAGATAATTGTGTACCGTTACTTTTAACTGCTGCTCAGACACCCTAACAAAACTCTAAACTACATTACAGGAGGTCTTGTACAAACAGCAAGCTTCTAGCTCTGAAGAGCTTACATTCTTAACAGACAGATCAGACATGAGGATAAAGAAGAAAGTAGGAATGAAGGAAGATTAAAAGAATATCTCTAAAGTCTTGATGAGATCCAGGACCTGGACACTATCTATTTTGCTAGCTTTTATGATAGGTCTTTCCCCAAAATTTCTTTAACTGTGGTGTTTCTACACTGTAAACTGTGAGAAGAATGTAGTTTGAATTGCAGCAGAAGACAAACACAGGATAGCAGGGTTAATTTAATCCTGTGGAATCACATACTTAAATTTTAGGAATTCCACAGCTTCCATAAACTGTGGTTAAGGAAAAGAAGCTAAGCTGTCTCTTAGGTAATCATTACTCTTGCTTATGTCAGTTACATGGTATTCAATGCCAGCTATAAATTCAACCAATATAGTAAGCTCAGGTTGTTTCCTGCCTTAAACTGTGGCAGTGTCAATAAAAACACCACTAGAAAAATCATGTCTATTCAATATTCAAGTCACCATTCTACAATATGACCTGTAAAATGACTTAATACATACGAACTAGTACAGGAAGTGTCTCAAGCACAAAAGAACCAATTATTTGGAAACTTATATTGCAAGTTCTTAAAGATGGTGACCAAGAAAAACCTGAATGTGCTCTGAAAGACTCTTCTAGTAGAAAGATACTTAACACATGCACTGATCTCTTGGATTGGGATCTGCCTTGTCTAACAAGCAATAAGTCTTGGCACTAAGGGGACAGCTCTGTTTCTTGCATGCTTCCCTAACAGTGTAAGGTGACAGAAATACAGTTTTGAAATTGCCAACTTTTTATCTTCACAGCAGAAATCAATATTCTGAAATAGAACATTCTGCAAGATTTTTCTTCTTCAAAGTCCTTCATTTCTCCCTATCAAGCAATAGTGAATAGGAGATCAGTTTTACCCAAGTATAATGGAAAAGGATATTCAGATCAGAATGATGTTTTAAATCACCACAGAATTTCTTGTTAAAAAAGAACTTTAAAAGTTTAAGTTAAATTGAAGAGGAGACCGGATGAATTAAGGATGAAAACCTTTCAAAACCAGAGAATGAGATATGCTATATTAAAACTTAAGTTTCAAGCTTTACATGACTGAATTTTGAACGTCAAATATAGTGACTGTCTGAATGCCATGATTCATATACCTTGTGGCTGTCTACCTTTGCTCTACACTGGGAAAGGAGATGACCAATCAGCATCGTTCATGCCTGTCAGAGTTTTCTCCACAAAACATCAGAAATATGTTTCCAGTGTTTCATAGACAGAGCTATATGACATTTCATTTCAAACTTGGCCTACTGGCTTCAAAGCACATTTATTTGATATTAACAGTAGGTTAATGAACATTAGGACATAATGCAAGTGTACTATACCTGAGTAGCTGTAACCCTAGTACAAGGATTAAATGTGAATAAGCCTTGCAGAAGATTGAGCAAATCATCACCAGCTGCACTGAAGATATGCTGAAGAGGCATTCCAGGGAAAGACTTAAATGTCACATAATCTGGAAGACTTGTCATCCCCTACAAAGACAAAAAACGACATGTATGTTTTTCAAGTTAGAAAGAGCCCAGCTTTTCACAGAAAGGGAACTTCATGTGGCTGTCTTGCAGCAGAAGCAAATTCTCTTTCAAAAGTCCCTGCTAGTACTTGGTCATTGAAATAAAATAAATACAGGAAGAATAGGTCATAAAGACTTTTTTTTTTTAATAACAGTTACAGTTGTTTCACACTTTCCCTTTCCAAGTAATCTGTCCTTCCCTTGTACTTTAGTGATGACCAGTTGTCGTAGTTCAGCCCCGATGAGGACCAGCCTACGCAGTCTCTCTCTCAGTCCCCCCACCCTCCAAGAGAATAGGGAGAGATAATCTAAGAAAAATGGCTCGAGGTTTGAGATAAGGACAGGGAGAAAATCCTTAAAGTTACCGTTACAGGCAAAACAGATTTGACTTGGGGAAAACTACTCATTTATTACTAAAAACAGCAGGATAATGAGAGAGAGAACAAGATAACCTCCCCCCACCACTCCCTCTTCCCAAACTTAACATTATCTCTACTACCTTCCCCCCTAAGCGGCACAGGGGGAAGAGGGAATGGGGGTTGCGGTCAGTTCATCACATGTTGTTTTACACTGCTGCTTCATGGCCGGGGGAAGAACTCCTCACATTCCTCCCCTGCTCCATTGTGGGGTCCCACCCATACGCCATAGTCCTTCCTGAAACTGCTCTTCCATGGGGTGCAGTCTCTCCAGAACCGCTGTCCCAGCGGGCCCTCCACGGGCCACAGCCTCCTTCAGGCATCCACCTCCCCCGATGTGGGCTCCTTCACGGGCTCCAAGTGGATCTCTGCTCCTCCGTGGACCTCCATGGGCTGCAGGGGGAAAACCTGCTCCACCATGGTCGTCACCACAGGCTGCAGGGGAATCTTGGCCAGGAGCCGCATTACTCCTCCCCCTCCTTCTCCACTGACCTTGGTGTCTGCAGCTGTTTCTCTCACAAGAAAAATTCTTCACAACAAGCTGGCAGACACCTCTCAGAATCTCTTCACACTATCCAGCTCGTCTCCTCTCCACTTCTTGCAGCCGGGCCAGGCTGAGTTGGACCCAGTCGGCTGCCTGGCGAGAGGCCAGAGGGTGAGGCCTGCAAGGCCCACGAGGCCTGCGCCTTCCCCTCTGCGCCTCTGCCCCCGCTCAATTTCTTCACATCTTCTCTTCTCCTTTTTTTTTTTTTCCTGTTTTCCCCTTCTTAAATACATTATCGCAGAGGTGTTATCACGAGACATTCTGCTACCAATTGGCTCGGCCTTGGCCAGCAGCAGGTCCGCCCTAGGCCCGGCCGAGTCCACTGAACAAAGTGGAAACTTCTAGCAGTTTCCTACAGAAGTTACCACCTTAGCCCCGCCGCCCCCCCCCCCCAAACAAAACCACAACACCAGTACAAAAGGAACTAAGGCATTTAATTACTGTTACTTAATGCTAACAACACTGCTGTAGTGATCAGAGATTTGCCAAAAGAAAAAATAAATCTCAGCTGCTTATCCTCCACTTTGTGAGATCAGGCAGCTGCCTTCTCAAAATCTACTAAAGTATTCTGGTATCTGATTTTAGTAATCTAATTCCAAAAGTTAAAATAGAGAGTATCAAGTAAAACTAATGTCAGTCTCTTAACCAAAAGGACTCACAGGCCACTGTTCTTCTGTTGGAGTGCCCAGTGTTTCAAATATCCTTGTCAGCTGGTCAAGATCAGAGTCTCCAGGCAAAAAAGGAACCTGGAAGAAGGCAACATTTGATTGAATTAACTTCTGAACTTCATTTCTAGAAAGAAGCTTTGAGCTATCCCTCACTGACTTGATAGCTATCACTGACTTGATAGCAGAGAGCTAAACATACTATTAAACCACCACCACATTAACTTAAAATAATTAAACACAGGAGAGGAAAGATTTTACACGTCAGTTTCCAGTTTAAAGTCATTTGGTTACAGGGACCTTTCCATTGTCTGCTCCCTGAAGTCAGGTTTTATATATATTCAAAACATTTAAAGTGAATTGTAACCGGATTACACAAACAGCAGTTAGACTGATGGAATAAGACCACAGCATGAGGGAGAGTAGTGACCCACTAGGACAGAAACTGCCTAATCAGCGTCATGTCTCATTTAAACTAAGCAGAAGACAGAAAGAGGGATACTTGCACAGTTCAACTTCTAGCTTGTGCATGAGGCACACAATACAAGAAAAAAAAAAAAAAAAACAAACAAAAAACAAACCTAACTTTGTGACCAAAGCAAAATTATGAAGAATTAGAGGCAGTATTTAACTAAGTAGGACAAAAAGACCGTAATGAACATCCCTACTAGGCAGTTTACTAAATTCTGGTGTCATGAAAGCCCCTGGAACTGCTTTTGTAAAGGCTCTAGAAGTTGCATTGTCCCTCAGCCCAGCACGCTCAGGAAGAAAAACGACAGATACATTTAAAACTATCACAGAGATAAAACTGAACCATTACACATTTTCTGCTTTGTCAGAAACTAAAGAATCAACAGAATTCAACAATTTCTTATTTGATTTCTGATTTTCCTTTAGTCTATCCAACTTCAGCAGGTCTAATGCATATTTATGTACGCATAGCTAGTGCTGCTTAAACTGCCACCATACATTTCCATTTCTGAACTGCCAAGCAAATTGTACGTGTGATACACCAAGGCAAGATTGTGTGATAAACCAAGGCAAGATTTCTTTCAAGGTGTTTTCAAATAGACCAGTTCCCCAAGCTAGTTCATGACATGGCCACATAAACATTTTTTTAAAGCACAGCACAAAAACCAAGCAGAGGCCACTCACTCATGGAAGAAGGTAGATTATACTGCAGGCCACCTCACGCTTTCAGCTGTGTCTGTGCCCCTACCCTCCACTCCCCACCTCACACTTTCATGTCCTCTCCAAAGAACCACTTCAGTAAAACATACTTAAGGACCACTACATCTGTATACTGTACTCAGGACTGGCAGAGGATTAGCCTGATGTTAATCTTCAGCTTCATTCCAATATTGTCAACTAACCACAACTTAGAAAAACATCAGTCTTCTGCTCATAAAAAATAAACCCACAATTAAGGTACTGGTGATAATTATTTACAGTTATTGAGGAACAAAGTAGAAGGCACAGAGTATGCATGTATCTATGATGTCATATTTCTAGAAGGATAGCAAATGAAAACTGACAGAAAGCTGTGTGAAAGGGTAACACGCAGAGGACTGGAAGAGTTATCTACTGGACCTTCCCCAAGGTAAGACATTTTTTTTTTACCCAGCTGTTTTTAAAGACTTCCAATGATTGTGATGCTTACAGAACCTCAGTCTATTCCAAAACTTCACTTTCCTTACAGTTAGCAAGCTTTTGGAAGCTTTTTCCCCCCTCCTTGTCTTCCTCCTTTCCTAAATAGCCTAACTGCCTTCACCTGCTGCTGTTAGCAGGAGAGAAGAAGCCTGCATACGAAGCTGTAATGCACTGGACAGCAAATACAAATGCTTACATTTGAAGACTTACCCTGAGGAGCAATTCAGCTAAAATACAACCAACAGCCCACATATCAACACCAACGCCGTACATTCTAGCACCAAACAATAATTCTGGGGCTCGGTACCACCTGAAAAGAAAATACATTTTGATAAAAAAATCACTTGGCTTTGCTCATGTTAAATGCTGTATACTGTAGCAATGCAAGAACACCAAAGAGGAGACATATATATATATATATATCCTGCTGTCCTCTACCCTGCCAAATGTTTTAAGAAACACTGAACACAATTGTGCATTCCTCACCATGGGATCACATATAACCACTAATTAACTACAGTTTTAACTGAGCTAATTAACAAGCCACAGAACTGCAGATGTGCAAGGGAAAAAGTATTTAACAGGCAGGTTTGCATGTTATAAACCAAAATTTTCTTTAAACTTTATGTCACAGAAATGACAGAAAGAGAATTAATTCCAGCTTCAAAAAATCTCCATACCAACATACCTAAGTATAGAGACTAGTTTTACCCAGAATGAACCTTGACACTTGTTTAAAACAGCTACTTCCACTGCCTAAGAACAATCTAGTTTAATGCAACGATCTTATACAAGCTGCACTTGAAACTACTGTATGTTTTCTGCCTTTTGAATAAAGGTGTTGAAACAAACCAGCTTTGCCTGAATAGTTTTAGCATTACAGCAGACAAAAGGATATACTTTGTACATTTTGCAGTGCTGCTTTTTAAAGCATTCCTTAAATAAGCATGCCACAAATAACCTTAGTAAATATTTTAATTGGTTTATACTTTTGTCTCATAATAGGTAAGGTAACTAGCTACAAAAAAGACGCTAGGTCTCATGATTAACAGAAAGTAACAGCTGTCTTGCTCTGACAGCCAGGCTTATAGGCAGATACATATTATTTTCACGTGCTTCAAAAGAGTATTGTACCACAGAACAATCCCTATGGATGCATATTCTAGCAGTTCTTACGGAGACTTTGCTAAACAATGCTTTCTTGTGTTTTCTTTATAAGGCTCTTGCCACTACTGCCATATCACGAGCTGGATGTCAAACTTTGCACATGTTGATTTGACACAATGTATTTGAAGAGACACTGCAAAACAGCTACACAATCACTATGTAAGAAACAAAATAAGAGTGTCTTACCTTGTTACTACCTGGTGTGTATAAACTCTATTTGGGCTTCCAAAAGATTTTGCCAAGCCAAAGTCAGCCAATTTTAATATCCCATTTTCATCTAGCAACAAATTATTTGGTTTAAGATCCTGTCAATACAGAAAGCAAAGAATGAGTCTTGTCAGAGTTGACAAAAACAGACATATAATGAACCTCAAGGCAGGTGTGCCATAACAGTATTCTAAAATACAGGCTTTTGATTCTATTCTAAGTCTACATTGTGAGTAAAAAACTAAACCCAACCAAACAGGAAATCAAGTATTTCATCATACATGAAAATCATAGTGAAACACATCCATTTGAATATTATCATATTTAAGCTGCAGAGTTTTTAAGAAAACAAACAAACAACCCTGCCTTTTGATAGGTTTTAGCTTTGCTGCAGGAACAGCCACTCTGTCTTAACTGCATAGTTGCCAAATGAACAATAAAAGGACCTTGCAAACGTTTCAAGTAACTGTAGAAATCATGAAAGTGATACAGTTTAATACAGTAACAGTACGTTGTGGGTTGACCTCTGGCCAGCAGCAAAGCACTCACACTGACATTTGCTCACTCTGTTCTCATCCCACTCCCCCACCTTCAGCAGGATAGGGAAGAGAACAAGAGCAAAAGGAAGAAAACTCAAGGAGCAATATAAAGGCACTTTAACAGGTGAAGGAAAGAGGAAAAAACCTGAACAAACAAGCAATACAATGGAAATAATTCACCACCTTCTACAAGCAGGCTGATGCCCAGACAGTCTCCAAGCAACAGCCACCTTGGAAGCCAAAAAACCTGCTTCTTCTACCCGTTTTTATTGCTGACGATGGCATTACATGGCATGCAATATCCCTCTGGCCAACTTGGGTCAGCTGTCCCAGCTGTGTCCCCTCTTCACTTCTCAGTGAGATCCATCCCAGCCAGACTCAGTTCACAGTGCTAATCAAAGTCGCATGTAACTTGAGACACTTTTACATAAATATCTAAATTATAACCACATAAGTAATTCTTAACATTTCTGGTATTGCTATTGTCTCTCCCAAACAGCCAGCATGAATGCTTATGAACTAAGAACATGTGAACTTCAGGACTATCTTCATTACATTTTAGACTCAAATCCTGTCAAACGCGACTTTTGTTAGAGCATAAAGGCTGTCAATTTAGTACACTCTTACCCTGTGTAGAATCCAGTGCTGATGTAAATATTCTAATCCTTGAAGTGTCATTAGCATATATGCCTTGATGTGAGATTGGGTCAACACAATACTAGTATCCTTTATAATAACCTGTAAAGTATTAGATTGATAGTAAAGCTTACTATGCAAGATTAACTTACTTCCATTCTTTCAGCTCAAAAATTACTTCATCCTTTAAGACAAAGTTTGAATTGGCAGTCACATATTGTCTATGGTTCCCACTCTCTTTCCAGAAAAATAGGGCTGTTCTAGAGATCAGAAATTGAAATAGGGAGTCCAGATAGCCCTCATGAACTTTGCATAACCAGCAAATGGCAAAGTGGGTGGGAAACATGAGTTTATTATTTCATCTCAGTTCCTGGTTGTAACCCGAACTTACAAGACAAAGACGTACACATAAAAGTGATAAATGTGTCAGTAAACTTCAAATTATGTTCCCACTTATTCCTTCTTTCTCTGTGCAACCTAAGCATCTAATCTTCGTAAATGCAATGACTTCCTCTTTTGTTTCCATGACGACCAGGAGGTATGGCCACTTCACTATATTTTAACAAATCTATTTACATTTTCCACATTCTTTGATTTTTAACATTAAAATTCTAAGTAAATATCCTGTTTAAAAGTATTTTCTACACTGCTCTCCAAAACTTGTTTGTTAAAATTACTGTTCAGTTCAGTAATAGCTTCTTCTAAGCTTTAAGTTGTTTGAGAGTTACAAAATAGCTGTCTAAGACGACAAAAAATTTCATGTACACAGCACATGCTCAATCGCAAGAGGCTGCACTCCCAAATGGTGGCCTGAGTGATATTACAATATTAAATGCTTTGCATACCACAGCATTATGTAATACGAGAGTATTTCATTCCTCTTTGTACACCGTATCTTCATCAGCTCTAAATGTCGCATAGTTCCCAAGTAAGAACCCTCTAGAAAGTCTACTTATTACTTTAATTTCTGTTAACAAAAAACTGATCTAACCTCTTCAGTCATGCATTCATTTAGGTCTCAGCAAGCTTGTCAATGTTTTATTTTAACATTCTAAATGCTAGCCCCAGTTAACAGCATATATGTAATAAGCTAGCTTAACAAGTACATTAATTTCAGTCCAGAGTAGATATAATGTGTGCATATAAAGATATAACATGAATTGCCATCTAGGACACTCCTTCAAAACAAAGAATCTTCCATCAAAATATTCCATCAACAGGTTTCCTCAAAGACAAACTGACTTAAGGTCCTGGAGAATGAAACATCTGTAAGATGCTGGTTTGCAAGTACCGGGCATTGTTACATTTAAACGAATGGTTTTAATGTGTGAGATTTTAGTACCAGCTCATCACTTGGCATATTTTAGTATCACACTTACTTGAACATGTTTGATGACATTATGCTTAGAAATTGCACTCTGAGATGCTGATCTATGACTGAGATTCTATGCTCTCACTGGAGTCCTAGAAAACTGACATGGTAAACATAATCTGTTTCTTGAAGATCATGCTGACAAGTATTTAAAAGTAAAGGCATTATCAGCTAAGAACTCACAAAAATTGTCAAATTATTCAAACTACTTTTAAGGCATTACCTTAATCAACTAACATAATGAAACTCACCTCTCTAACATGGGCAAATATAAGCCTGTTAAAGTATTTTCAAAAACTATTTGAAAATACAGAAATGAAAGAGTTTAAAAATCTTACCTCAAGATCTGTTTCCATAAAATCAAACACCAAACTAATATTGGACTTGTGTCCAAATGCATCTAGAAGCTGTAAAACAAAATACATTATGATAAAGCATATTCTCATACTTCCAGTTTTCTAACATTCTGCACCACTGAAGTCTGCATGTGGATTTTCAGCTTGCTGAACTGCTTTATTTTTTTGACTTCCACTACAAAAATTCCTACACAGTTTAGCTTCTTAACTTAGTCTCAAAAAAAAAAAAAAAAAAAAAAAAGAAGAATTAACTTTACTACGTTAGCTACAACAGATAATCTAATGCACACTTTGTTCTCTCCTCAAACTTTGCTGTTCTAAAAAACCCCTACCCTTTCTTGAGACCAGATTAAGTTTTCCCGTGGATTCAGCTCTGTGTATCTGACTCCTGTAAGCATGCAATATTCAGAAATTCTAAGTGTTAGGCTTATTAACCTCCCTTCAAAGATATTCTTAGGTGTGTATTCACCTTTGCAGCAAGCTCTCTAGGATAAATAAAACTCTATGGACAGTACCCAAATGGCCCTTTCTTAAGATGAAGCTGTGTGATGACAAAATCAGTTTTTAATCTCAGGTAAAACAAGCATGATGACAAGTAAGAACAACAGATCATCTAGCACAGTATTCTGCTCTCATGATCAGGAAGGTATACTCTCCATGGTGTGCTTCATTCCTTATGGTCTCAGTATGATGACCATGTGAATTACGCAATTGCAAGATGTGTGTAACAGCAGTGACTGTGCTCATGCTCTTCCTCTGCAGAAACCATGGAAACAGAAGATACTATGCAGATGAGCCTACAGGCTTGGCCACTTTTTGTAATTCATGCCCCTTACACTTCCAACATCCACAACAGTTTTACTAGGACTGCTAAGACGGGTACAACCTACTTATGGACCTGCTGATCATAAATTTGCCTAATTCCTTTTCAAACTGCTGATGCTGTCTGCCTCTACAACACCCATGGCTACAAATTTGAGAAAT
Source organism: Chlamydotis macqueenii (assembly GCF_036417535.1). Classification (NCBI taxonomy): domain Eukaryota; kingdom Metazoa; phylum Chordata; class Aves; order Otidiformes; family Otididae; genus Chlamydotis; species Chlamydotis macqueenii. Next base: position 23,308,613 of record NC_141593.1, on the reverse strand, counting down.
TCACTACATGCTGTGTAAAGTAGTATGATTTCCACACACCCCCTTCTCCTGACCCAAATATGTTTTACACACATTTCCTATTCCTAGTATTGTGGGGTTTTGCAAGTATCTGTCCTGCATGCACTTGACCTACCACCTCACTTTTGTTGACCTCCCCATTCCCAGCCTTTTCCTCTCCAGAATGAGAAATCCCAGACCGTTTCATAAAGATGTTCCATCCCTTTGTCATTTTAGTTGTCTTTTCTGCACATTTTCTAACTTTGATAGCTAAAGCAACCACCTGGAAAGTAAGTTTGCAATCCAGAAAAGAATAATATTTCCACTCTGCAAAAATTAAACAACGTATCTGGAAAACTCATGTTTGGTCTAATGCCTACCGCAGACTTTCAAATTATCACTATTAGCTAATTTTAAAAATCTTTAGCTCCAGCTGGGTATCTGTAGCTGGAAGTCAACCTAAATGCAACTGGAAAGATACAACTTCTACTCCTGCTAACAGAGGTTTTAGATATTAGCACTAAAACCTAATGAATCTCACTTTACCATTTACAAAAGCTTGCTTTTGGCTGTAACCACTTCTGTGAGAAGCAAACAATCAGGTAAATTCAGCACTGCACTCATTTGAAAATCTATCAGAGAGATGCAAAATCAGTTAATCTAAATTTCCACCATTCCCAAAAAAAAAGCAAGATGACTTCAAAATAAACTACTTTGTCTTTCTTATTGAAATGGGTGTTTTGCTGTAACAATTGTTTCACTGCTCATTTTGGGTTGGAAAAAAAAGGCTCAAAATTAAGTGGCATCTCCGTGACCCAATTAATTCTAAATTTCAGTTTGAACCTGTACCAAAAGTATTTGAGGCTTGTTTCTAGAAGTAGCATTCATTTTACGTACCCCAATAATATTCGGATGGCTTAGCTCCTGTAACAATTTTATCTCCCTGAGGGCTGTTCTGTTGATTCCTACATTGGGGGGCGGAGGAAGGGAGCGGGGGAAGATGAGAGACAGAACAAAATTTAAAACTTTAGATTAAGCTCCAAATAAACCTCTAATTTTGTTACTCACTGATGATTTACTACTACAAACTACTTTCTTACCACTCAACAATTTGTTAAATAACAAGTACATTGCCATAGATAAGTAGATTGCTGCAGAATAAAAGTGGACATACACTTTGTTCCACGGCAAATAAATTCTATGCCACAGTAATGAGATTTAAGTTATGAAGCAACATGTCCCCCCTTCAGCAAAAAAGGGAAGTTCTTGCAAAAGCCTAGAAAAAAGCCACCTTTTCAGGGTATAGTAAGCTTTGGTTTAATTTTAAAGAAAAGTTACATCTTGCAAATATCAGTTCTTCAAAGCATCTCACTTCCAGTGGGAGGTACACTGACAAACCTCATGAAAGTAACTATTCTTTTTGACGTAGCATTATTTAATAAGTCAAGGCACATATGTCTGTCTTTATTCATGCTGCGGAATAAAAGGTACAGCAGCCAAAACCTGCTCGCCCTTGCTTGAATCCTTTAATAGCCAGATTTTACAGACGAAAAAAGAGGGGAGGGAATGGTGCACACTGGCAGTCACACTGAATGCACTGCATCAAACCATTACTCTTGCTGAATAACAATTCCTCTTTCAAAAACGCTGGTATGTATGGCTTGTATGAAAACTGATTGGCAAGCAAATGTTTCTGTGGTATGTTGCACAGGAAGTTTCAGCTGTGCATGAGCTGAAAAAAGTGTTCTCCCAAAACTTAGGGCATGATTCAACACATAAGACTCTAACAAAGATCTAGACAAATCTATATGGACTACTTTACACTCCTGGTTTGCCTATTTTAATTATCTATTTTAGAATCAAGTCGACAATGGCTTCTTTCAGGTGGGCAAAGCCTTAGATTAAAAAAAAAAAAAAAAAGTACACCAATTTATCAGATAGCACAGGGAAACCAGACATGATCATTATTTTTAATAACATCCTTGAACTAGATAGACATTGTATAGGCCAAAAGCAATGACTGTCCTTAAAGGACATTAGTCCACTGAAGGCCAGATGGATCACAACTCACAACACAGTTGTCTCAACTGTGAGACCTGGGGATGAGTGCTCAGTTTCTCTTTAAGAATTCTCCCCTTGGAATAGAGTTGGAGAGCTGAGACCAAAGACTTCACAAAACAGTTGGTAACCCTATGCAGGATCCCTGAAGGATAGCAGCCTGCACACACAGGCTGTAAGAAAAGACCAGGATGATCAAGTTTTTACATCCCTCAAATCATATGGCTGGTCAGAGCACATGATCAAAAGACACAGCTCTGCGGGCATGATTTCTCTACCTAAACCAACCCACATAGAGACAAAAGTTTTAAGATCTTGTTTTTTTTAACTTTTGTCTCAGCATAAATCACAGAAATAGACCAAAGGAAATACATTAAAACAGCGATAGATACTCTCACCTATCTTAAATATTCAAAGCACAAAGATGCATCAATATAAAAAGGTATTCTGAAATCGGTGCTGTAAAGATTAATATTGTATGCTATATTCATGTTTGTATTCCACTTAAATTGAGAAGCCAGCCATTCACATACTCATATTTAGAAATAATCTATGCATGTAGGTATCTCTGCTGCTTTTTTCTGTCCCCGCAGTTTGGGACGTAATCTTCTACCAAGCCTTACACTAAAAGAGTTGAGCTCATTTTTCTCAGCCAAGTTATGGTGTGGGAAAATAGTATACCAATTTACAAAAACAAAGCAGACAAAGCACAGCTTCTGCAGCACGAATTTGTTTCAAAACTCACCATCTTTAGCTTCTGATCTATGTCCCAGCTTAATCTGAAAATAAATGTTTCATATTACATAAGGTTAAGCCATCTGCCCCAAGAGTAGGGGGTACATTCTTCAGTAGTACTCTTATAAGACAGAATGGAGTTCAGTAACATGAAGCACTTCACCAGCAAGAGTTGAGGTTGGTTTGGTTCCCCCCCAACCTTAAAAAATTAATTGTCTCTACAGCATTAGGTTTTAGGTTTTATAAAAAAAAAACCAAACACTGAAAACAGACATAATACAAACTGGCAGCATAAAATGCTTTGTAGCCACAAAGCTTTATTACACCCCTAATGAGCTTCTCCCCAAGGAGAAATGAGGGCAAAGTAATTGACAGTCATCTTAGAATAATTATAGTAAAATGAGCATACTCTGTAAACTTGGGCTGGCTTGAGGTCCCTCTGTCTCAGTAATCTACTGCTCTGAAATTTTCAAGTCCAGAATCCCATTACTGATATTTCCAGATGATAACAGAAAATATTCTGATACAAACAAGAATGCTTTTCACAACAGCTGGTACTAATAGCAATCATACAGGAAAAATATAATAGTGCCAAAAGGGATCAGTGTATCAAACAAAGCTACTTACTTCTGCTACAGTTCAACTAACCAAAGCACTCTAATGTGCATTGTTGATCCCTCACAAAGCACAGCTGATCACCTATTTTTAATATAAAAACTTCCTGCAGTCTCTTCAGATAGCATGAAGTAAAACACTTCATGAAAACATAAGACATTTTCAACATGTGTACTCAAACAGGTAAGTTGCAGGTCAAAGATCACTTTTATCAAATTTTGTCAAAAAATAACCATCAATTCTAAAGAACTTAATCAGGAGTAATACTCCTGGACTGAAGGAAATTGGGCACAGCAGCAAAAAAAAGTTAAAAAAAAAAAAAAAGCCACTAACAAAGTCTGACGTTTGGAAATGCATGGGGATTTTAAAAAATAAATCTGTTTAACAAATAACTGAAATGTCAAGCTATTGACCAGGTAACCCTTCCAAAATTCAGAAATGTAGTAAGACCGAAGTTAGTATCTCTTTGGCCTGTGAGGGAGAAAATGTATTAAGGATAGGTTAACTAGATCATTTAAACAAAACACTCTAGAAAAAGAAATATATATGTTCTCCCACTACCCATTAAGACGGTCAAAAAAAAGATCATTAGGCAGGTCAAGAGCAACCAAACACTTGATCATACAACGGGAACATACTCTGTCACTCACCTTTTTAATAGCCACGATTTGGTTGGTGTTCTTATCCCTGGCTTTATAGACAGTAGCAAACTAAGGAGGGGGAGAGAGAGAGAGAGAGACAGAAGGGAGGGGGGACACGGAGGGAGAGAGGCTCCGGTGACCAGCGCATCCTTCGCGCGGGCTGGGCCCCCCCAGCCCAGCTCCTTAGGCGGGAGAGCTGCCCGCGCCGGGGCCCTCCTTCGGGAGGCAGCCACGGAACCCTGCGGCCAGCAAGGGGGAAGGGATCACCCGCCCCCCACCTCGCCCTACAACCGCGGCACCCCCGGCCCCACAGCGGGGCCCTGCCGCCGGCCGCGGAAGGCAAGACGGGGCTGGGCCCGGCCGCAGTCATAAAAGGGGCCCCCACCGGGGCCGCCTGTCCGCCCCTCACAGAGGGACCCCGGGCCTGGTGGGCTGGGGGCAGCCCAGGGGGCTCCCACAGACACCCCTCCCCTCCCCTCCGTCGCGCGTCCCAACGGCCGCTCACCTGCCCCTCCCCCAAGAAGTCAAGCTTCTCGTAGCGCTTGGCACGCACCCGGGCGTCCATCGGCGGGGCGGGGGGGTGTGGGGGGGGGGACGGTGGGTGTGAAGCGACGGGGCCGGCGGGGGAAGCAGCCCGGCCGGCGACGGGACTTTAACACCGCCAGCGCCCGGCCCCGCGCCGCTTCCGGCCACGAGCCAGCCCCGCCCCTGGCAACCGTCACCCCGCCCCGCCCCCTGCGCTCGTGGCCCTTGCGGCGCCTCGCGAGAGTCGCCTGAGGCTCCGCCCCGGTGAGGCGGAGGGAAGGGGGCGGGGCGGCGGAGCGCGCACGGGCTGGCTGCTGTGTGACGCGTCGAAGGGCGCAGCGAGGGCCGGGCGCTGCCATTTTACTGAAACTCCATCCCGCAGCTCCTCACTGCCGCTGGACACAACCGGCCGGCTGCTGAAACCGCCAACGATTCACATCGTCCCTGAGGCTCCTGTTCCTGCTCCCTCCCCACCGCAGAGCTGCTGCTGAGGGAAGCAGCTGCGTCGCTGTGAGGAACAACCACAGAAGTCTCTAATCTCTGGAGAATACTTCAGTGTCCCTCTCCTGCCCGTAAAATCATCCCTGATGAGGCATCAGAATCCTTTTAAGTAGAAAAATAAAATTAGTCAGTTCTATTGTCAAGTCACAGCTAATTAGAAAAATATTTTAATGGTGTGGACATCAAATATATTCAATGGGCGGTCAGCCATCAACAGAAAATCCTCCTCAATCACAAATGAATACATCGTGTGGTGTGTCAACCTTCTCACCCTTCACGTGGGTTTTTATTGAAGCTATTAGTATACAATCATTTATAATGTTAAGGAATCGCCTTTATTGTGAATACAGTATTTCATTCTTCAACAGTGGCCAACAAACTTGTCCGTAGTTATTCCGGACCTCCACGCTGTTAAAAAAAAAAAAAAAAGCAGACAGTGAAATACATCCCACTGAAAGAACAGGAAACAGAGATCAAATCTTCTTCTGCACTGCTTCAGAGTAACAGCCAGAGTTCTAGTTTTAATTTCTGATTTATAAATTGATTTTTAATCTATAGAAGAACACGCACAGAGTGTCAAACACCAGCATCTACCAGTAACAGCTCCATTTTTTTCAGAGAATACAAAAAGACCAACACCTGCAACCTACAATTACAGCTGCTTCCACTTCTCCCACTCCGAAGAAACCTGACTCTTTCTCAGTTCACAAAGGTCTGACAAACACAGCAGTAGTGAACACAGGTTTCAAAATTATTTTCACTGCCCAAATTCCAAAGGGCAAAGTAAAAACAAAGCCAAGGCGAGCCACTACAATCTTTATGAGAAATCAGAAGGTATTCAATTCATTATTTTGCCAACAAAATTATTTCACAACTTACTTCACCATTAGCAAATTTAAGCTAGAGGTCAAGAAGTGTATTACTATGGGAAATAACTAATTTTATTTCTAATTTTAATACCCTACCCACGTACGTGCAGGGAAACAGATTTCCTCTACTAACATGGTTATACTGCAGGTCTCGTTCTCATTTAACAAAGCTATGCAAGCACCTTTTAATTTCAAACTCACACCCATCTGGCGACTTCTTCAAATTTTGTGTATTCTCAGTTTTTAAGCATCGGTGTTTGCAACTGAGAATTATTACAGAACAAAAGCAGGTATTTCTTGCCCTTCATGTACAATGCCGTACTTGAAAATACTGCAAAAAATATTTGTCAAGTTTAATAAAATGTTTCCACTACCAGAAATACAGGAGTTAATTTACTAATAAATAACTTATAAAAACTAGTTTGAGAAATATTTTGGATTTCAGCCACGTGGTAACAGCCTTTGCTCTAAGAGTGGACTCCTGTGCTCCTGTCCAGCTTTCAAATTACAGGTTAAACAGCTGTTACAAAACAGGTAGTGGCAGTGATTAACGTAGGCTATGACTATCGCTAGCTATCTGCATGTCTGGTTTAAGTCCGTATCTCTTTTACTTAAGCAATACCATGAGCCACTAGTAAGTGAGAGTTGGCTACCTTGTGTATTAACAATTTGTAGTTTGGGTGTTGTGCATCAAAGCTATGAAAGCTGGGAGCGTACCCTTACCAGGAATTATGATGCAGTACTGTATTTGAAACTTTGAAGAAGGTGTAGAAATCAGCTAAATGCTAGGTAAATACAGACAATACAGACCAATAAATGGAACTTACCTGAATAAATTCAACCTCTTCGTCTGATAGAAATTTCCTTCTGTATTTCTGAGGTAAGGTTCTCGCTAATTCAGAAGTGTCTGGTGTACCTTGTACTCTACTAACAGGTGAAATACTTTGAAAGGCCAGTGATCTGCCTCCTGCAGACTCCTGTGCTTTCGAAGCATGAAGAGATGGCACACTCTCTTGTAGAGATTCCTGTACTGAAACCCAGATTGCAAGTCTATTTACAGAGATATAACAACACTGTAAAATTAATTAATGCCAATAAAAGCTACCCATTCTTGACAATTTTCTTCATTATAACGAATACTCAAAAGAATTAAGACACTCCACTTCTCACAACCTGTTTTTACTGTTGTTAAATATATCAAAAGCATACTGAAAAAATTCTGACAGTGAAAGAAAGCATGTTTGAGCGGCAGAAATACTGATTCGGAAACAGAAAATAAATCAGTGTATATCCTACCAGAGGCTTTTTCACTGGGAAGCTGTACTTACAGAAAAAACATAAAGTATCATAAATATGTGTGTGGAGGCAATTTTGTAGAAAGGTAACTAAGATAAATGACTAAGATCCACTGAGATTATGTTTTTTTTTATTTACTGTGACTGTAAAGACAGACAACTGAAAAAGAGGCAGAAGCTTACTGAAAGATAAGGCTCACAACTATGACATACTACAACATGAAATGCAGTGTTGCACCCATTTTTAATATTACAAAATGGCATCGTATCAAATTTTGTTACTGATACGTGTGCATCAGCAATGAAGGTTAATGAAAGGCAGAGACCAAGGAGCACATGAAGTACTTTACAGGTGAGGGCCAGGAGCTAGGCATAAGGAATTCATATTAGAGAAGGTGCCTTGAGTTTGAGGACAGGAGGAGAGACGACAAAAGGGCAGTGTTGTCAAAGTCAGCATGAGGAATCTTAGGGCTGTCCCACAATGGCTGATTTTACAATGGAAGTATGCAATTACTGGACCAGGCAGGACAGAATCTCACAGTCATATGTTAACTTCATAAGCACTCAGACCTCTACCTATAAGGTTAAAACACCTGAAAAGCAGACTGCCTCCACAAGAAGTCCATCTCAGTCTCCTGAAAAATGAGCACAACAAATGCAACATCTAAACAGGTGGGGCATTTTATAATTTTTTATAATTATAAAATAAGCAGCATCAAGATTGGATGAATCAAAGAATGCAAGGAGTTAAAATACCACAGCATTGCCTGCCTCTCTCCCTCTTGCATCCAACAATATCAATGAGAACAAAAGTGAGGAGCCAGTTTTAGCCATATTGAGTCCGAGTCAATGCCAGAATTGGGATATCAAACACGTGCAGCAATGTATCAAACCACCACTGGTAGAAAAAAAAAAAGAAGAAATTAAAAAAGCCACCATCGAGAGGCATATTCAGAAGTTCTCTGTCAGAACACTGTATCTGAAATTCCCAAGTTCATCAGGTGGTTCAGGAACAATGGAAGGTCGCAAACAGAGTGAGCCTTAGTGAGTAGAAGAGAGCCCATCAGAAGCAGCATACTCTGAACAGAGGGCAAAGTATTTTTGTTTCAATAAATAACACACCTCATATATGAAAAGACAAGAAGCAGTTTCTTCAAGTTTGTTTCATACACCACAAAAAAGTCTAGAGATTTGCCAAGTATTTTACTTTATTGTATATTTCAAAGTCTAAAGTGTAATTGGAGTACATGGCATTAGCCAATTAAAAACATCAGAAGTCAAGACTCAAAAGTACCAGATTTAATATGCTGTTGCTTTAGCTCAGATACAGTCTCTACTACATTCTTCCCTTTCCTGTTTGAGACCATCATGTTGCAGCAGTAATATGGTAAAAGAATTTGGCTGGCCTCTCAAGCACTGACATCCCTAAAAGTTTAGTCTTGATCTACAGTGTTTGGCTATGTAGAAGCAACAGCCTGGGACAGTGAAATGCAGCTACTGCTACAGGATTCAAGCAACATGAGATAGATTGCAATTTACTAATGAAACTGATTAAGGTAGAAAAGTCTAACTTAAAAGATATAATCACAAAAAATCTTCTGATACACAGATAAACAGGAGGTAGGTAAGACATTTTCAAGCCTTTGAGAATGCAATTCACTGGCATGAGAGGTGGTGCATTTAGCTGAACTGTGCAAAACATACAGAATTCTGACAGAAAGCTATCACAGAAAATAATTCCTGAAGAGTTCACAGGTCAGTCAGAAGTGGCACTGATGCGCACTGTAGATAACTTTGTAATGTTAATGGGTAAACTAAACTTAAAGCTGAATCACAAAGATGATAATGCTGTGGCAAATAATGTGGTATGGTTATCATTTCTAAAGATGTGAGAATAACAATGGAGCTCTTAAGACATCTACTTCAGCTTCAAATGCTTTCTTGACTGAACGGGAGTATTAAAACAACATACAGCTCATATAACTTTGATGCTTAAATGTAACTGTACTAGGAATCTCATAAATATCAACATAGATATAGGTATAAAAATTAACATCAGAAATTGCAAAGAAATTATTTTTTTTTCCCTCAGCACTAAGTAGTAACGCAAGGAAATAACTTCTTAAAATGTACAGTGGGGTGGCTCTCCCAGCTATAGTTATGGTTTTAAATACCACAGATATCGCACACTCCAACTAAGAGAGAGATGAGGAAAATGCAACATCACTTCTGCAAATACCACTGAATACCTACAACTGCGTCAAACTGACTTGGGCACAGTCACTTCAGCCAAATACTAGTATTTGCAAAAAATACTAAGGACTTATATATAAAGTAGAAAAACAACACTGGAAATCTTCATGAATCTGTTTTGACCAAGAAATAAACACATGCATGTATGGAGTCTGTGAAGTCTGAAAAGGGAGTCAAAGCGTGGCCTTCAAACTGGAACAACTATGTTGCAGAAACTCTGCTCAAAATCAGTTGAGTTGCGTAGTTGAAGCATAAAAATTGCATGCTGGTTCTTACATAAAACAGTTACTGCAAAGAAAGGTGGCTCAAGTTGTATGTAGAGACTAAATAACTTACTTTTAGGTCTGGGACTACTTTTTCTGTCCGGAAACTTAATTAATGGAGTATGCGGCTTGACCACCTAGAACAAGGCAAGGTAGTAGGAGAAACAGGGAGAATAAAATGTATTTCTAGACACACATTACCGTCACAATAATAAAATGGAACATACAGCATATTAAACAACCACTTCCACACCACTGCTTTCTGTACCACCACTCCGATAAACTTACTACCTATTAACGTTCCATGACCACCCACGGAGAAGCCTCACCTCCACAGACATTCCTCCGCCCTAACGCCCAGAGACGGTTCTCTGCCTTTTCTCAGGGCAGCCAGCTCCCGCGCCTGCAGAAACTGCCACCGCAGTCGCATAAATGCAATTTTAAAGTTTCAGCACACGGACTTGCTAGCTGTGCTCTGCCTGCACATACTACTTCAGGTGGCTGGACGGCACTGACGTGTTCCATTAAGGGGAAAAAGCCTCTAAATGATAAAGCCTAGCAGTGGAAGCTGCACTGCTTATTTCTGAAACGCGTCTTCTGAAGAAGACTCCGCGTCTCACCTTCACCTTGAAGAGGAATGGCTTAGGAAGGAGTTGCCGGCTGGCGCCTTCCCCTCTTCAACAGCGCACAGAAGGCTGCGGGCTGCCCTGCAGCATCCTTAGGTAACGGAGAACCGGGCACCGGCATCAACCGACCGGCGGCACCGGGCGGGCCCCACCGCACGCCTCTTCCCCCGCGCCAAGGACACCGGTCCCCCCGCCGGCGGCTCAAGCCCCGGCCGCCTCAGGCCCCGGCGGCCGCCCGCCAGCCGAGGCCCGCCGCCCGAACCGGGCTCCCGGGCCCAGCCCGCCACCCCCGCCCCGGGCCGCACGCTAAGCGCTGTTACCTGAACGACCCTGGCGGCGGCCGCCATCTTACTGCCCATGGCGACAGCCCCCGCCGCCGCACCCCGCCGCCCGCGCCTCAGGGGCAGCGCTGAGCCACGCCCCCCAGCGGGCGGGGCCCGCGCCTCAAGGGGGCGGGGCCTGGGCAACAGGGCTCTGCCCAAATGCAAATACAGCGAAGGGCGGGGGCAGCACGGTAAAAGTTAAAAAATAATCCAAACAACGAAAAAAAAAACCGCTTAAAGTGAGCCTGCGTTTTATTTTTATTCCATCAAGATACGTTCCATTGCCTTTTAAAAGGTGATATCCACTTAGCAAATTAAAAGTGACGGTGTTTTAACATGCTACACGCAATGGTCAATGGTCAATTTTCTTCACACATTAAAAAAAAACCAATTGACAATTAAACAGGGTATTTAAGATATCAATTTAAAATACATTAAAAATACATTTGAAGTACTGCTTAGCCACAAGATGGATCGGATGAAGTCACCACTTCTGTTTTACCTGCAGTAGGGGTTGTGTCTACTGCCGGATGCTCCGCTTCCCTTACTGGCCTGTAACAGTCACCAGTGGCTGTTATGAGTATGAACTTTTTGGTGTTTAAATTTATACATAACGCTTTTAATAAGAAAAAAGGAAAGAAAACCCCAAAGACTGACTTAACTAAGTTTTCCAGTTTGGGCTTTCTCCAGTGGCAGCACAGGGCTACGTACCCTCTGAGCTCTGCAGCCAGCTGATGCCCAGGGGAAGAGGACAGAAACAGCGCTCTGAGCCTGGGTATAAGCCCATTTCTACATAAAAGCTTTGAAATACACAGATTATTCTTCTTTCTTCAGCTATTGCTGTCTTTCAGAGGGAGACGAGCACTTGGGACAGGACAGCTATGAAGTGACTCTTCAGGTTGTTTCATCAGCTACGCTACCTGTTCAAATGTTTGTTGTGTACCAGGAATTAAATTTCACTTCAGAGAGTTGTGTGGCCACGTTCTGAGACTCTATAGAGGCCAACAACTTCCAGAAAGGTTAGATTTTCAAATTCTTAAAGTGTGCTTTCATAATGCATATTAATCTATCAAGTGCAGTACACTGATTACACACACTGTGTAAAATAAAACACCGTTTCTCCCGACTCACAGAAAATAGACATTTTTTTCAAGCTGTAGAACAATTGCCTTTAAAGATGGATCTTCTGCCCAGTTAACTCTGCTTCCAATTATAATACTCTATAAGAAAGAAAGATTATTGGTTAAAAAAAAAAAGCCTTTAAAGAGGATTATTCCTAGTAAAATCTCTCAAAAGCTGTCTGGGCTTTAATTTTTAATTTGGAAGCCCTTGAAATTCATAGCAGTGCTTGGAGTAGGTGGGATGGAGGGAAGAGGAGAAAGGGAGGTATTGTTCTGGATCCTATTGTCAATACGTAGGGAAAAGAAAAAAAAAAAAAAAATGGTGCTTTGAATCTCCTAGAGGGACTTGCACAACATCTCTATTTTAAACATAGACATTTAGAGGATTTTTTTTTTTTTAAACACATGAAATAAAGCTTGCCTCAAACACAACATAATGCAGTGAACATTCTCATTCTGGAATGAAAATGGGAATTATTAAAAAGAAGCAAAGTTTTGCTTTACTTATAGCTCAGAATATTTCAGGAATACAAAATTAGAAGATAATTCTAGGAATCTAATCTGAAACCTGCTAAAATGTTTGATTTCTTGTTCTCAATTTCTCTCTTTTCCCCTAAGTTTTTAAAATAAACTTTGTGCACACTTAACTGGGATTTCATAACCTATTTGCAGATGAACTCAGGAGCACTGCATTTACAATTTACTGTTCACTGTGGCTCCCATCTTTGTACTTACGTCACTGATCTGTGGAGCCCGGCAAAGGAAGCCAGGACAAGTCACACAGTTAGAGGCAGAGCACATGAGTGCAGCACAACATACGTCACCTTTAGCAGAGCCCCTCTGCACACAGGATGCTGGAGGAGGCCCTTCCACCCCGTCCCAAATCATGAGGTTTCCTTCCTTTGCATGACTCCACACTCCAGAGGACCTGCCAGCTGCGTGGGTCCAGCCTAGCCAGTGGCATCTGGTATGTGGGTAAGCAAAAGGTTGAAGGCTACGCCACTAAATGTATTTGGAGACTGGCCGTGGCTGCAGGCCAAGGCTTTCACAAGGCTGCAGTGGGCAACACAGAGAAGCGCATGTGGTCAGAAGGGGGAGACTGAGGAGCAGCAGCCTGGCTCACTAGTATCGTAGGATTAAGACCTACTTATTTTTCCTAACCATGAGAATAGGACTGATTTGGGGACATATAGGGGTGACTCTCAGTGTAAGGAAATATAGCCGCTGCCATGACAAACATTCTCTGAAAAACTTCATTATTTTTGTACTTTAAAGCAACAAAGGAATAAAGATAGATTGATAGGCTGTCTCTAAACTCTGTAAGTAATTATTCCAGAGAAATTTGTGACAGTTATCACACTTACTGCCTTTAAAGCAATAAAGTTTTCCTTTCATAAAGCTGTTTATCCATCACCATTGTTACTTAAAGTTTTTAGACAACACAATTTTGTTTGAAGTTACATTTACCACAAACTATGTTATCTTGACAGTAATGCAAAACTGCAAACTTGCTTCTAAAAGCTACAACACATTACCTGGAATACATTTTGAATTACTGTGGTCAATTGTCTTTCTTTTTCTAAGTTATTGCGTATCTTCTCCAGTGTTTCATTTACTGCTGTACTTGCTTGTTCCTCCTTTTGTTTTTTGATCATGGTATGAATTTGCCGTAGTTTCTGTCCTCCAGCTTTTTTTAGTGCTGTCCCATTATTAGGAAAATGAAGCATTAAGAAGTAGTTAGGTGAGCAGTAGCACTAAAGATATGCTTTTTCCCTCTCAGACCTCTAAGGCACTTCCACTTGCAATAACCCTGACTTCACACTCCAGCCCTTGCCTCCAGTATACCTCAAGGTATTCCTTTCACACAAGAGGCAACACGTGCTGCGGCTTCCTGGTATCAGAGTACATCAGTTGGTTCCCTGGCTGCTAGCAAAACAGAAAGCACTTTGTATGCTGTCTGCATTTCCATCAGACATGGACAATAATTTGAACATCCATCCTACACCGTCTTCGGCTGTCACAACTTTTACAGTCAGAGGTGTTTAAGACCTTTCCCCCTTTTTAAAATTTGATCATAGGCAAATTTCAAAGTCATACAAGGGACATACAGACAGCATCAGTGAATATTACTATTTTTTAACAGGAAATCAGGCTAAGAACTAGATTGAATAAAACCATTTAGGGACAGTTCATACATTGAAAGAATGCTGACACAGCATCTCTTCCCTTATTTCCAAACATATTAAGAATGCTTATTTTTCCTATGAGGACAGATATTTCATTGTGTTTGTTCATTACCATCAACATATACACCACTTCCTATGCATGATTCAAATAACAGTTGTTAAAACTGTTGGCAAACCTGGTCATATGACAGTAGGAGCATTCAAAAAAAAAACCCCCATATTTAACTTATTAAGCTCTGAAGTTTGACTTCACATCTACATTGACCCACTCTAATAAGCCTACTGAATACCAACATATATAGAATTATGAGAGTTCTTTGTGAATAAATCCTCTCCTCTATTCTACAAACATGTCATAAAGGTGTGGCCTGACAAAAAAAGAATCCTTTAGGTGTTGTAGGACGGATTTAAATGACTAAATGATGTGCAGTTTTCTGGGGAGCTTTATTACAGTAAGTAATGAAATACCACCACATTCTTTTTGAGTATCTTCTTGCATCTCTTATTCTAAGATGTCAATCTCATGCTCAACTAGACAACACCCCAGCTCATTTTTACAGTATCCTAGTCTTTTCAGAAATTTTATAACTTCTGTGTTGAGAGTTTCGTGGTTACTTCAAATGTAAATTAATATTGCCACAAGAACTACTATAAAATATGAACTGTACATTAAAATATAAACCAGTCGATACAACTAACACACTTACAGAGTCTTTTCCTTTTAAGGTCAATCAATTTCTGTTCGTTCTCACGTGTTTTCTGAAAGAAAGAAAAAAAAAAAAAGTATTTCCTAGACTCTTGGCTCCAAAAAATATTGGAAGATGCTAATTCAATCCACAAGAGCAGTTAAGGGCGGCTCTAGAAGCAGACTTTCTTACATAGTCATTTAAAATAACAATTTCAGTAATTTTAAACCACACCCTTTGGGCCACATATTTAGCTTCAAGTGACTCGTGCAAGCCAGTTACTTTCAAACTGCACTCCTACAACCTGAGGTTGGAAGACTCACACAACTGCAACAGAAGCTACAACTGCCACTTACCTGCTGACATTCAATTACCTCCTTGCTGAGCATTACTATGTGTTTCACAGTTTCCAAGATCAGTCTAAGGAAAGAAACACAGTTGTATATCTTAAGACTATTAATATGAGTCACCAGCATAAATGTTTTAATCAAAGTTATTTAGATTAAACAAAAAGTCCACATTTCCGCTAACACCAAAATAAAGTATTTTTTTTAAAACAACCTGCACACTTTCTTTTTTACAGTTATTATATCAAGTATTGTTGTAGGGGCCAAATAATCTCCTTATTTCCCTTTCAGTTTCCCTAA
This sequence comes from Chlamydotis macqueenii, assembly GCF_036417535.1. Lineage (NCBI taxonomy): Eukaryota > Metazoa > Chordata > Aves > Otidiformes > Otididae > Chlamydotis > Chlamydotis macqueenii. The sequence continues at coordinate 23,293,272 of NC_141593.1, read as the reverse complement.
TGTATCAGTTAAGTCTGTCTAACATTTCAAATCATAGAGCTTGGAAGGCATCAAGGAAGCCTAAGCACCTGAGAATGGTTAACAACTGAGCTCCTGAATTCTGGCATGTGGCGGGGACATCATGGAGATGCAATGTTTGCAGCTGTATTTCTGAACAGAAATGAAATTTCTCATATTATACTTCATATCCACCCTGGGTATAAGAGGTCTGACCATGCTGATTCTAGCCAGAAGGTGGATTGTAAAGTATTCCATTAAAACGAGAAAGAAGCTTGCTTTTGAAAAAGGTACAATGAAGTAATGTAGAAGCATATCACATTATACTGTGTAAAGTCCTTCCTTTCTAGCCATCCTTTCCCCAAGAACACCTTACTTACTGTGACTCATTATCATTTTGCTTCATTTTGTTTCTCAGGGCAACCATAAGCTGGATCCTGCATAGTGTGGGGAAGAAACATATAACTGATAGGAATTGATAAGAAACAGAGAAGTAGATTTAGATAAATAATGGAAGAGATCTTTCCAAGGTTCCATTTATGTCCACTTTCACATTGGAATTACATATATAAAATACTCAGTACCTTTTAAATATCACACTTCTTAAATAATGGGGCTTAACTCTCAGGACAAGAAAGGCGTATCAATGATCATTTGTGAGAGTGACAACTTTCTCTCTTGCCAAACACACTCAGACATCATTAATTCCAGAGTCTGCAGAAGGGAAGCTGGGCAAAGGTGGGAATTCAAATAAACAGCCATGTAACACAAGAGAGGTAGAACACCTATCAACTTCCACCTTTTCATAGGCATTTGTAAAACACTGCCAAGAAATGTTCACTGATTTATATAGTCAGCCTTTCACAATTTTGCAGGAAACTTTGGGTTTATACATTTCAACTTGTAATTTTTTTTGGTTTTGTTGTTCTCTACAGTATTTCCATCCGCATTCCTCCTGGTTCAATAGTACTAAAGTCCTTCATATTTGTAACATGCACCGTATCACTTTGTAATACTATTTTAATCAGAATTATGTATATGTGCATGTATGTATGTGTGCACACATAAATAAAAGAAAATCTCCAGATAAACAGGAAGAAAATTCTACCTTTGCAAGGCTAATGTCTTGTTCTGGAAAGAGACTTTTACTTCCTCCATATTTCTTTGCAAATCTTGTCTGGCACTGAAGGAAAAACAAAGAAACAAACAAACACCACAAAGCCAAAGTGTGAAGATAACAAAAAAAATGTAAGAGCAATATCACATTTTTAACTTGCCCTCTACATGTCTAAGTAAGAATTTTTCCTGTAAACCACAAATTAGTAAGGCTAGGAATATTTTAGCATGTAGAACTGTATTACTGAATTCTAGCCACCACAGGAAAGACTGCAAATTTAGACGCTGCATCAGATACAGAATTATGTTAGGAAATTCAGTAAAATATCTCTCCCGCATATTTTCTCTTAATTTCCTTTGTTTTCACCAGGCTCCTGCAAAGTACTGATTGTTAATCTGGATATTTGCTAACAAGAGAATCTCCAAGTTCACTTCTCAACCCTTCTCCTCTTTGTTTTAAAATATATCAAAAGTTTGAAATTATCCAATGACATACTTATCAATAAGCTTCTCTTCAGTGACGTGATCAAGGTAACTTTCTTGACCTGCAAAGAAAGAACGGCACTAAAAGAAGCGCAACAGAGACTTTTAAATACAATCTGCAGTGCATAAAAGATAAGCAGTTTGATGGCTATACTAAAAAAGTATTTCTTATTTCTACCTCAAAGCCTTATCATCTCTTCCACTGTTAGTGAGACTATACTATCAATCAGCTGTATCAGAGAAATAATTAGACTTCAAAATATTTCAGTTCAGCACTTTTTAGACATGCCAGAGCTGGCTCATAGCATTGCTGTATATATGTAGCTGGCTGGTTCAGTGAAAGAGGACACAGGTAACAGAAACACAATGGGAACAAGACGAAACACCCTAAATCAGTATTGCTGCCAAACACTTCAGCAAACTTTTGGTAAGACTTCAGCCCCAGTGATTGGATTCCTGAAAACCATCATCACATGTCAGAGTGTTAGAGTGGTCTCAAATGAAAACCCAAGAGGAAAAATAGCAGTGGGCAATAATCACATTTGTAAGCATTCAAACATGTCTCAAAGAGTTGTAGGATATGCAGCCAAAAAAACCATTTCATTACTATAACAAGCACTTTTGATAAATAATTTCTTTACATGTATACTACAAAATCATAGAATGGTTTGGGTCAAAGGGACCTTAAAGATCATCTAGTTCCAACCCCCATGAAAAGAGCAGGTACACCTTCCACTACAACAGGTCACTCAAAGCCCCATCCAACCTGGCTTTGAACACTGGCAGGGGCTGGGCATCCACAACTCCTCTGGGCAACCTGTTCCAGTGCCTCACCACCCTCACAGTAAAGATTCCTTCTGTATATCTAGTCTAAACCTACTCTCTTCCAGTTTAAAGCCACTGCTCCTTGTCCTATTGCAACAGGCCCTACTAAAAAGCCTGTCCCCATCATTCTTATAAGACCCCTTTAAGCACTGGAAGGCCACAATAAAGTCTCCCTGGAGCCTCCTCTTCTCCAGGCTGAACAGCTCCAACTCTCTCAGCCTGTCCTGACAGGAGAGGTGCTCCAGCCCTCTCATCATCTTCATGGCTCTCCTCTGGACCTGCTCCAACAGGTCCACATCCTTCTTATTTTGGAGGCTGCAGCACTGGATGCAGTGCTCCAAGTGGGGTCTCACCAGAGTAGAGGGGCAGAAACATCTCCCTTGGTCTGCTGGCCACACTTCTTTTGACGCAGCCCAGGATGTGGCTGGCTTTCTGGGCTGCAAGTGCACGTTGTCAGCTCATGTTGAGCTTCTTTGTCCACCAGTACCCCCAAGTCCTTCTCCTCAGGGCTGCTGTCTCGATCCCTTCATCCCCCAGCCTGTGCTGATACTGGGGTTGCCCTGACCCATGCACAGGATCTTGCACTCGGCCTGGTTGAACTTCATGAGGTTTGTACGGGCCCACCTCTCCAGCCTGTTCAGGTCCCTCTGGACGGCATCCCTCCCCTCCAGCGTGTCGACCGCACCACGTCACGTTCCTATTACCGTACCGTCACATTAAGAGGAAGCACAAGAAATTGTTGGAGCGAGTTAGAGCAGGGATAAGCTTACCTGCTTGAACTGCAGTGCGGCACTCCAGGAGCTGCTGCTTCATCTGGTCCCTCAGGCTGCAGCAGAAGCAAAGCGACAACGGTCAGACCCCGCGCCGCGGCCCCACCGCGGCCGCCGCCCCTCGCGCCCACCCCGGCCTGCTCGGAACCGGCACTGACCGGAGCAGCGCGAGGACGTCCACCTTAGTCTCCAGCTGGGGCAGCGAACAGCCGGCGGCCGTGGCCGCCGTGGCCGTGGCCGCCGGGGCCGCCGCCGCCGCGCCCGCCTCCCGCTGTAACGGCTCCATGATGGCGCCTTCAAACATCCCGCGCGCGCCCCTCGGCGATTGTTTCTGCCTGGTGGGGCGGGGCTCCCCAGCAGCCCACGCGCTTCCGGCCAATGCTGGGCCTCTTCTTCTGCATCGGCGTTTCGGCACTCGGCCGCGCTGTCTTAGGGCGGCGGCGGGGCGGCCGTGCCTGAGGCAGGGGGGCTGGCGGCGAGGGGGGGGCGTTTGTTAGCTCGTTCTGAACGGGTGAGGAGCTCTGTACGCGCGGTGCACACAAGGCAGCCCCTTCTCCCGGGTGTTTTTCAGATAAATAACGGGAGGGAAGCAGGAGCACGGTTAAATATTCGTGGCAAAGGAGCGGGGCAGGTGCAGCTCTGACCAGTATTCTCCGAGAAGCAGAGCTGGGAGTTGCCGGATGAATTACAGCTGCGCTACGATCAGTCAATACCGACCTGTACTGCAGCTTAAATAACGCGGCGGACGCTGTCTCTGCCACCACATTAGTGGAGCCTGCGTGGACACGGGCCTGTACGCCTGTGGAGAGGGCCAGCAGCCCCCCGGGGTTAGCCCTCGGTGCTGCGACACCCCCACGGGGGTGCCTCAGCTGCCGGAGGGAGTCAGCTACTGCCACAAACAAGTAAGAGAGAAAAGCACTTTATTAAAAGCTTAAAACACACGAAGAGGAGATAGACACAGCTACTATACACAGTGGCACATAGTGCCAAGGTACAGGCGTTTCAACTTTTGAATTAGAGGTTGGGCTAGATCCCATATAATAGAAGACTCCAGCTGTGCAATGCTACTTATGTTAGCATTTTTCCTGCTTGAGTATTTGTTCTTGATCATCTGCAGAGAGGTAAATTTGATTAAGTTCACCCTGTTCATAGACTTAGACTATGCCAGCTCACTAGAAGCTTGGTAGGCAAGCCAGGCTCATCCTAGCACACCAGACCAGTTCATAGCTGGCTGGCTCATGCCACTTTGGCTAGATAGAGGTCTTTAACCGAAGTGAGCAGGTCTGATCCAAGTCTGATAGCAGTGGCTCAGCTAAGCCAGCTCCAGAGTGCCACATACTGACACTTAACTACACACACTCCCCACCTGCACTGCCAGATTCTTACCGTGTGCTTGATAATGCCCTCATTCACAAGAACTACATTCTTTGCTAAGTGCTGCATGACTGGTAGAAGATCACTCTCAGTGTAAGACATGCAGTGTTGCAGAGTTGGTGTCTGAAAGGAAAGGAAGTCATTAGACAAGCCTGCTAGCACAATCTGAGTACACCAAGTTTTGTCTTCTGTTGGGCTTGGACAATTGTGGTCTCCTGTGTCACACGGGAGGGTTAACAGTTACTGCCCTATTTCTGTCCCGCTTGTAATGGGCCACGAGGAGACAAGAATGTGCTGAGATATCATGAGGGAAGCAGAAGACGTGCACTTGGCCCAGAGTAGCCTTTTAAGCTAGTGTGCAGGCGCACCAAGTCCCACAGTAGGAGGTGGGCTGACAAGGATGACTTACCCATTCGCATCCATTGAGGAGTTTCAGAGCCAAACAGGAAGCAGCTGCTGCAATCTTGGATGGAGGGAAGTGAACCATATCATAGTCCTAACGTGCTGCTTGAAGTTTACCTGCAGTAAGTCAGAGTGGAGTGTTAGCTATCTCCAAGGCAAGCCTTTGTTTAGTCAAGCAGGAAGAAATACTTCCTTAGCAAACATTAAGAGCTATAGGCTTGAAATTCAAGTGGCTTAATCACAGAGCCATTTTGAGCTGTTATTAAACTGCTCGTAGTCTAAGACCACTCCTTTCAATGGCAGTCTAGCAGTCACCTGCAGTACTGGGCAGGCATTTTAACTCTGGTTTTGAGCGAGTTAAGCTCACGTGACTGAAAGCAGGCAAACAAGACCTGTTTCTACATGGGAGACAGGTCTCAGCCAGGTTCAGTTGCTAAACTGTTGCCGTACTCAAAAGTTTTGAACAATTTTAGCAAGCTGCCACAGTTGAGTATTGTGTTTTCCAGATGCTGCTTATAGTAACACCCATTCTCAGCGTTACCTTAGCAATCTTTGAAGCCCTTCTCAGGAAGTGTGGAGGGAGAGGGCGACCCAGACCAAAGCCAAGGGCTTGCAGGATCTTTGTCTCCATCTCGCAGATTTTGAGCTTTGTGTAAGCGTAGTCACTTACATAGGTAAAGTCTCCAACACATGGGGGATACAGCTCTTCGTACTTGCAAGCTATGAACATAGCTGTAACACCAACCAGCTGCAACATCATCCTCAAAACAGCATTGTCCTGTAGTAAGAAGCAGTAGAGATTTATCTGAATGACTTGGTTCAGAACACAACTTTTTAAGGTAGCCAGTGTAAGGTTGGTTGTGTGGCAGGATGTTCATACTGGTATATACACAATAACTGTACAGCATTTGTTGCCTCTTGGCATCTGCAGGGGTATCAGAAGCCTTTGAGATCAAATCAGAAAGAGGAGTAGGCAATTTTAATACATCAAGTCACTGTTCATAGCTGGGAGGATTATCTGGTGCATAAAATTCAACAGCAAATGCCCCTTGTTGGTCAACTGTATTTTATTAAGGGTAACATGTCTAACCATGTAGGGTGTTACCAATCAGTGCTCATTGTGCTTTTAGCTTTGGGGAACAGCATTGCCTGACACTAGGTGAGAGACACTCACCTGCAGGAATAGATCGATGATAGCAATGGTCATATACAAGGTCTCCTGCTGGAGTATGAACTTCATCTGTACTTGTACAAGCCAGTCTATTAATATGGTCCACATGTTCCCATTGATTTCCTGGCCAGCCAGGTATTTGGGTCTGATACGTTGACTTTCCTGTGTGGAAGGAATAGGGTCAGTAGATCTAGTCACGTAGCTGAAGCATTTGCAATGCCTAACCTCCATTGCATCTTAAGGCCTGTCAAGGAGTTCAGTACAGGCAGAGCCCAGAGGTGTAGGCCACAGCACACAAGGTTTCTTTCTTTACTAGAGCTGGTCTAGAAAGAGCATGGTACTAGTACTACTATTTATAGAGTCATAGAATAGTTTGGGTTGGAAGCAGCCTTTAAAGATCATCTAGTCCAACCCCCCTGCAAGAAGCAGGGACATTTCCAACCAGATCAGGTTGCTCAGAGCCCCATCCAACCTGGCCTTGAATGTTTCCAGGGATGGGGCATCCACCACCTCTCTGGGCAACTTGTTCCAGTGTTCTATCGCTCTCATTGTAAATTTTTTTTTTCCTAATATCTAATCTAAATCTGCCTCCCTCTATTTAAAAACCATTACCCCTCATCCTATCACAACAGGCCCTGCTGAAGAGTTTATCTGCATCTTTCCTGTAGGCCCCCTTTAGGTACTGGAAGGCCACTATAACGTCTCCCTGGAGCCTTCTCTTCTCCGGGCTGAACAACCGCAGCTCTCAGCCTGTCCTCACAGGAGAGGTGCTCCAGCCCTCATCATCATCTTCATGGCCCTCCTCTGGACCTGCTTCAACAGGTCCATGTCATTCTTATGTTGGGCGCTCCAGAGCTGGACACAGTACTGCAGGTGGGGTCTTAAGAGAGTGGAATAGAAGGGCAGAATCACCTCCCTTGACCTGCTGGCCACTGTCCTTTTGGTGCAGCTCAGGATGTGGTTGGCTTTCTGAACTGCAAGTGTTGGCTCATGTTGAGCTTCTCACTCACTAGCACACCCAAGTCCTTCTCCTCAGGGCTGCTGTCATTCCATTCTCCACCCAGCCTGTATTTGTGCCTGGGATTGCCCCAGCCCACGCACAGGACCTTACACTTGGTCTGGTTGAACTTCATGAGGTTTGCATGGGCCCACCCCTCCCGCCTGTCAAGGCTTGTTGATTGGTTTAACAACCAACATCTGCTTATGTTATCAGCTCAGTTTAATCTTGTATTTTAAGTTGAGGGATCACTTATTAATGCCTCAGGAAAATCCATAGGTGAAAGTGAATATCAGCTCCAACCACACCTACAATGGCAGGTTTACTCCATGTCAGCAGATGCCCCTTGCAGTTCTGACCTACTCCTACCAACCTGAAGGTCTCTCTACAATTTGTAGATGTTTTTCACATAGTCGCTGCAGAGGTTTGGGTCAGTGCCATCTTCCACATCTATGTCTTCCACATTAAGCAAGACATTAGGAAAAGCTTGATGCAGCATGTCCTCTGACAGGGCACATCCAGATGCATTCATGGGGATTGGAGACTAAGGCCTCAACTACAAGGAAATTTGGGATCTGCGCAGGCCGCATCTCCCTCTGTAGCCCAGTGCAGGCCAAGCGAAGCTTGCAACCAGCAGCCCCACAGTGCAGGAGCACTGTGGGGGCTCATAACCCCATTTCAGGGCATGGAGCGAGGCTGTGCCCTGTTCAGGGCTGGTGCAGACCAGGGCCAGGGAGGGGGCACATGGCCCCGACTGGGCAACAAGCGGTACCTGGGAAGGCTCCAGCTGGGGCTCTGGTGCTGGCACCTCCTCCTTGTTGGCCATGAGCATCTTCTTGGTAGCTGTGTTCTCTAGGGAGATGGTGGGCACAGGCCTGATGCCCGGCCCCTGCCCGCAGTCCCACTGCTCCACCGCTGCCTTGGTGGCAGCCCGCTTCTTCGGCTCGGCCATGCGGTTGCCGATGTCCCTCAGGGCGGTGCGGGGCCGCAGCTTCACCTTGGGGACCGTGGCCACCGTCGCCATCCGGCGCTTGGCGACAGGCAGCGATCTTCTCTTCGCCCTGGCATCGGTGGGCATGAGAGCGTGCTGCGGGGAGAAGGGAGGGCGGTCAGCGGCACCGCCACGGCCGGACACCCGAGAGCTGCAGGAAGGGAACCGGGGGCGGGGCGGGGCGGCACGCACCCCTGCCCGAAACCGGCGGGCTGGAGGCGAGGAGCCGGGGGAGAGCGGCACTGGCTACACACCCGCCAAGCCGGAGGGCTGCAGATGCGGGACGGGGGGTTGCACAGCCGGGGGCATGGCCGCACATATTAGGCCGGGCAGCGAGCCCCACCCCACCCACCCACCCCCGCGTCGCGATGTGACAGCTCGCTCCGCTGTCCTCTCCTCTCTGGGCCGGGCAGGCTCGGCTTGGCTCGTCCCGTCCCGCATCTGCCTTGTCAGCCATGAGCGCCATGGCGGGACGGCAGGTGCGGGGCAGGTGCGGGGCAGGTGCGGGGCGGAGCGGCAAGCGAAGCACAGGTCTCCCCAGGCCCCCACGTCTTCAACTCCGTCAGCCGCCGCCGCTGAGTGGCACCCGTTGCCTCCCTATTGGCTGCGGGCGGCCCCGCCCGCACACGTTCCTATGGCGACCGGCGACGAACGGCCACGCGGATTCGGAAAAGGGGGGGGAGTGGCCCACTCGTGCGCGCCCCTGGGCCGTTTTCGGGTTCTTCCCCTCGTCCGCCAGCAGGCGGCGCCCGAGCCCGCGTCCTCGGGGCGCGAGGCGCGGCCCGGAGCTGTGCGCGGAGCCCGCGGCGGCGGCGCGTTCCGGGGGCGCGCAGCGGCTTGCAGCGCCAGCTGCCGGAGGCGGCGCCCGAGCTCCCGGTCCCGCCGGGATTTCTCTTCCTCGCTCCCGGCCCAGGGAGGGCTTGAGCCAGAAAAAGTCAAGAGGTGCTGCACAAACTGAAAAGACTGCTGGAAACAACATTTATTTTTCATTATTATACACACATACATTGCCTGCCGCCAGATGTACAGTGCATGGCAGCTGCTTATTTTAAATCTGTGTTTTAATCTTCAAAAGAGTTCTGTTGCACCTGCCTGCGTACAAATGAAATGACCCGCACGGAAGCTGCCCCGCTGCAGAAACCATGGAATCACAGGATGGAAAGTGGCCGCGTGCCTGTCATGGTGCAGGTTTGCACTTGCCTGTGAAGTATCCAGGCACGAGCTGATCCTCACTGGCATGGCCATCTCACGTGGTCCCAGCCCCCTTAGTTTGTTTCAGGTCCTGTTGCTGGCTGCTGAAGTAGGAAATCATCGTTTGCTCAGTTGTGGCAAGCATGAAAGCTTCTCAATTGTTAAGCAAACTTGATTTGAAAAGAATCACCTCCCTTTTCGTAGAATCATAATCGTTTGGGTTGGAAGGGACCTTTAAAGCTCATCTAGTCTGATCCCTCTGCAAGGAGCAGGGACATCTCCAACCAGAGCAGGTTGCTCAGAGCCCAGTCCAACCTGGCCTTGAACGTTTCCAGGGATGGGGCATCCACCACCTCTCTGAGCAACTTGTTCCAGTGTTCCACCATCCTTATCGTAAAAAATTATTTCCTTATATCCAGTCTGAATCTGTCTCCTTCTGTTTTAAACCCATTACCCCTCATCCTTTCACAACAGGCCCAGCTAAAAAGTTTCTCCCCATCTTTCCTGTAGGCCCCCTTTAGGTACTGGAAGACCACTATAAGGTCTCCCTGGAGCCTTCTCTTCTCCGGGCTGAACAGCCCCAACTCTTTCAGCCTGTCCTCATAGGAAAGGTGCTCCAGCCCTCTGATCACCTTCATGGCCCTCCTCTGGACTCTTTCCAACAGGTCCACGTCTTTCTTGTGTTGGGGGCTCCAGAGCTGGACACAGCACTGCAGGTGGGGGAGCAGAGCAGAGGGGCAGAATCACCTCCCTGGACCTGCTGGCCACTCTCCTTTTGATATAGCCCAGGATCTGGTTGGCTTTCTGGGCTGCAATTGCACATCGGCACATCTACCCATCACGATGGGGCTAAGGCTCAGTTTAGTGAAATGTTGTCAGGTCCAGTAGAATCACCTTCAACTTGAGTGGCACGTGCAAATATTAACTGAAGCTTTTTGTGTGAGAATGGTTTCCAAAATCAAAAGATCACCCTAGAGAGCGTAATTCTAGCACTTATTTGGGCGTTCTGGAGGAGGCAAAGTGAGAAACCACTGCTGGCGGCATAGCTCAGAAGAAAACAGGATCAAGCTTCGAGAACTCTGCTGGTTCTGCAGTGCTGAGAAATGAGGGACTGTGATTTGTGCAATCTTCACCACTCTATGTAAAAGCAACACAACTTTTAGAAACTTTCTCACTGCAGTTTTTCAAGTCAGTCCTGTACTGCAGATGGGGTTTAAAGACAGCATGGGAGAAAGAGAACAGAATGCAAATTTGTTTTACAGTTACAAAATAAACTATGCAGTTTGCATAAACAGCCTGATCACAAGAGAAGCAGAATTACTGAGGGACATCTCAAACTGCATTGCTGGTGAATCTGGTCTGATCATGTAGTTCCTACACCACTCAATCCTCAAATTCCAGTAACATCAAGTCCAGTCTATCATGATACCCGGGTACTGATCCTAAAAACCAGGATAAGCAAACAATATGACAAAATAAGAGTGCTGTGATACATGGAATGGAGAAAGATGTACTCATTCTTGCTAACCACTGAACTGATTTGCTGAATTTGAAGGAAAATATTTAAGGGCTTCACACAAGAAGAAAAAGGGGCACAGGAAGACTGTAAACAGATGTAAGGATAACTACTTCTGAAGACCTATGTTATTACCCTGTTGACAGGTTTTCACTAAAGACAGAGATTTGTTTTCCTTGTGGTATTAAGCCCTCAACATACATAATTCTTTCTTAAACACTCTTTCTCCTTCCAGTCAAGAACCCTCTACAGTTTGTTTCAGCAACTTGCCAAATCCCAAACTATGTTCACGGTTTAGACCTGGACTGCTTGCTTCGGTAATACACAACAGTAGCTGGCTTCAGCACAGCAGCAGCTGTGTCACGGTATTATGAAAAAAAGCAAGTTAATGACAGAGTAACATACCTTGAAGAGGTGAAGTTTAGCTGAGTGCTAAAATGCCCACTGATTAATTACCTCTAAGCTTCAAACTATTGCATTTGCAGTTATACATACAAAAAGGACAAAAAAAATTATTTTACAGAGTTTTTTTTTTGGTTCTGAGTCTTCACAGGAAACAGAAAAGTGTTTACAATTTTTTCCCCTCCCAGTTTCTCACTGTTAACCTGTGGATTTCTCTTCTTAAAAAACCAATTTGATATAAATTTAAAATGGCACCATCTATTTGCTTTGATGCATTAAGTTTAGAAATAAGATCTGTACACTGAGACATAATAAAAACTGTGTATTTCTATTATCTAACAAAGTGTGCAAAAACCATGTCTTCCTGTGGTTTTGTACTCCCCATAATAAACATGTCTTTTTTTTTTTAATTCAAAGAGTCTTCAAGCTATGCTTGAAAGAAAGAAAAATATTTTTCAGTTGATGGGATGCTTGCATTCCAATAGAAACTATTTCTGTTTCTCACTGCTAACATGAACATCATTATAACCATGATGTTCCACACTTAAGAGAAAGCATGAAATATATCCATGCTCATCCACAAGTTGCAAGACTTCTGTTTAATAAACACTAAGTACAGTATTTAAGATTTCCATTCTTTTCATATACACAGCAAATATTCATGTCCATCAGATTTCCTTTACAAAAGCATCTTGATCCAATTTTAATATAGATAGTATGCTTAAAAAATTCAAATATATAGTACATTTTTTTTTTCTGTACATGTATGTGCAAGATCTCCTGACAAAAAGTAATGAATATGGAATCCTACACCTTCACCATTTACACCTCCTTTAGCGAACATGACTTTGTATCACATGATGTAAGTACCATCTTTGTAGTATTTCATGGATTCCAGTTGCTGAGTCATTGCAAGGACATCCTGAAATCCTGTACTGAGTCCCGACATGTGTTGAAAATAAGCTTCCTTCTCCACCTGGACAGTTAGGTTGTTTACACCAGCATCTTTCAGAATCGCTGTAACCTGAACAGAATAGTATGGTTAACATTAGTATTACACTTGGTATGCATCCCACAGTAACCTGCAGGATTCTGGCTCTGAAATACTGCAGATTAAAAAAAATACCATCATATAGAATTCAGTTTTCTGGAAAGCAAAGACTAGCTTCACATGGTATGGCTTTGCAACTTCTGCATAATATCTCAGTGTCTTGCATAAGGAAATAATGTCTTTTTATGGAAAAGAAAAATCTCAAGGCAGACAGGTATTAGTCAGCCAGTTACAAACACACAATTAGCATCCAGATATCCCTATTGTTTACTGCCTGTTTTGCAGCATGAAATCCACCTCCTCTTCCTTTTCCCACAGCAGATGTAGAGCCACTTTCAACTGTGAGGAAAAACACCCCCATATCTTTGCGATTTTGGCAGATGTTTTAGGAAACAATTTTTTTATGCAGCTAATTCCAAGCTAGCAGGCAAAGGGGGAGTACAGCATTAGAGATCAGCTCTGAGACATCAATTAATAGCTACAAAAATAATCACAAACAGCAGCTTCAAACTTCAGTCTATGACTGAAAAAGGGCTACAGAGTAAGAAATTAAGACATTAGGGTCTAAAACCCTTGCAACTTACCTGCTGTACAATTCTCTGTTCCATCATATCTGATACGACTTGCACATGTATTGTACCTGCTACAACGCTTGCAGAATGACACCAAAAATGAGGATCTCTGTAGGATATGACTCCCTCTATTTTCTGAATCTGTAAAGAAATTACGTTACAGACAATTAATTTAAGAATACATTTTAAACTTGTGTATGTGCATGAGTATTGGTGGTAAATATTTCACAGGGAAACAAAGCTGTATAGCAAAGCAGCTTTCCAGCTAAGCTGTATACAGAAATCTGTAGTATTGAAAGGTCACCTTACTACTACCATCAAAGACTAGAAGCTGAAAGTGAAAACAAATGAAAAACCCAGCAGAGTGCAATGCTAAATAGGATGAGAAAAAACTGATGTAGCATACAGAGCACAGTTACACCAATGGACAGACGAACCAGAAAGTTGTCAGGGCACTTAACCATGTCAGGGCATCTGTTACCTCACTATCCAGGATAAGCAGCTATTTAGTTATCATAGCTGGACTTAATTCAGAGATGTAGTATCTTCCCATAATATATAAATTTTTGAAATTGATCTTTGTACTGGGTCTGGCTGAGATGGACTCAACTCTTTTCACAACAGTGGGTGAGGTGCTATGGCTTGGATTTGTGCCTAAACCAGTTTTGATAACGTACCAGTGTTTCGGCTATTGCTGAACAGTGCTTGGGCACGGTCAAGGCTTTCTCTTTTTCCCACTCTGCCCTCACTTCAGCAGGTAGGGTGGGGGCAGCTGGGACAGCTGACCCAGGTTAGGCAGAGGGATATTGCATGCCATATAATGCCATGCTCTGCAATAAAAACTGGGGTACAGAAAGAAGGGGTTTTTTTTTGCTTCCAAAGTGGCTGTTGCTTGGAGACCATCTGGGCATCAGTCTGCTAGTCTGCTTCTGGGAGATGGTGCACTGCTTTTCCCTCCCGCGCCCCCCCAGATCTCTCCTTCACCTCTTAAACTGCCTTTATATTCCTCCCAGATTTTTCTTGCTCTTGCTCTTCCTGTTCTCTCCCCTGTTGCACTGGCAGTGGTGGAGGTAAAGGAGGGAGCAAGCAAGTGGCTGTATGGATGCCAGGCTGCTGGCTGAGGTCAGCCTATAGCAAACATATTGTTTTACTGTGATGTATTTTTAAAAATCCTTTTCTTATTATCTTTTAATGAATTGCTCTTTTATTGTTTTAAAAAAGTATTTTCTTCTTCTTCAGTCTCTAAGAATTGCCATCTTCCCTCATCAAAAAGTGAGACCCCACTCTCTGCCTCACTTTCCTTTCACTACACAAGTCTCTTCCAGCCAATTTCCATTTATTTTTTCTCTCACACAGAGAAGAACACATCTCCCCCTCTACTAATTTACAGGACACCATCAGGACAGTCTTCCTTGCTGCCTCTAGTTGATGGCATCCTCGAAGAATACGTAACTAGTTCTTTGACAGAGAGCAGCTCTCCACACTGAGTCTGCACTATGATTCTGGGCAGGAACTTCAAATGAGCCAACAGTAAAGACTTAGGTACAGCCTCAAAGCAGCCTACTGCAGCAGACAGGAAGAGAATGGACTAGAATGAAAAAGTAATTAGAAAAAACTTTACTTTTGCCATCTCACCTACTGTGAACCAGCACACCTTTCATGATATGGACAAATAAGAAAACCTGCAATTACAGGCTCAGGATATAATCCTGTAGCCTGAACTGTACACATCAAACTTAAAAAGGTCGCAAGCTTCCGGCAATTGCTACATTATTTTCTTAGTATTAAGTACCTTTCCCATACTGTTACCATATGTGTCTGAAATGAGCTACCCATAAAAACAAAAAATAGTACAAGCTTTTTTTAGTTGCAAAACAGTAGAACTCCTAATCCTCTCATATCTCTGCAAAATAGATTTAAAACAACTTGAGACATGAAGTTATCTAAGACAACGGAAGCTGTCAGACTGAACTCCTTGAGTTCAATAATTATTAAAACCAGTTATAGCTTTGCATGTTTGTATATGAAAACATTTAGAATGGCAGTTCTGACCTTTTCTAAAGCAGCATGCAGATCTTTCTCCTGTTCCGGAGGTATCCTCAACAAAAGCACTTGACAGGCATCTTTCAATAGTGGGATAACGCTAAGAAAAATCAATGTAGCAATAAAAAGAGAGCAGAGTGGATCAGCTATGAGCCATCCAAATTGTTGAATAAATATCGTGGATACGATAACACCAACACTGCCAAGAGTATCTGCTAACACATGCAGAAACACACCTGAAAACAAAATAAACTGAGTGATTAAGTTGAACAGTTCTGTTTAAAATGTATGTATATGTTAAATAGTGGAAACTTAGTAGGGTTTATTAAATATAATAAACACCCCTCAAGCTAAACAGAGGCAATTATATGCCTAATGTGGTGCAAAAATAAGAAAAAAAAACACTTAACTTTTCTCATGCTAACTGACAAATCAATGTAAAAAAAAAAATACTCTATAGTGCAATGATCTAGGCAGGTATTTGCAGATTAAGCCAAACATGAATACTCCTTAAATTCTTAGTGGAATTTGTACTATATAGCATAATCATTTAACTCTGTATAGAGGGACTCTCTGGTCCTTAACAGATGATAAAAAGATCAGTATAAATGCGCTGGTCTGCTAATGTAGGCAGATATTAATATACCATTTGTTTTTTTATTCCTGCTGCTGCTAGGAATTTTATACTTTATAATGCTTTAATGGTGGGTAGTATTCTCAAGGTACACTCAATGGACATAGAAAAATAAATCTCTAACCATTTGTAAGACTAGTGCCAGTTAAGCATCAGGATTTGAAAGAATATTGAAATAGCTAAGAGCATGGGCAGGCTTCACAAAAATGCCAGAAAACAGAATAGCCAACTGAATTAGGATGTAAAACAACAAATGAAATATGAGACTATTAGCTAAAATGCTTATGCTCTGACCAGCTTACAGAAAAAACTCATTCCTTTATAGATTTTTTCTTTTATAAACCAGGCAGTTGGTAAATAACTACTTTCTAACTACTTGGCAAAAAGTTCTAAGAAGTAGCTATGCTGAAATTTTATATACATTGCCCTTCTCTGTTAGCTTCTGATTTTAGATTTGAAAAAATAAAAAAATTTCATCTTTACCACCTTATCTTCTGAATCACAAATAGAAGCATATTCTAGACTGCTGGTCTGCATTTTTACGTCTGCTTATTATCCCCTTCCCCAGTGTTTTTACAACCAGCTGTCATATGATACCTAGAAGTATGGCAATATCTTTATAGAGAAGTCCTTGTACTTTCTTTTCTAGACAAAACTTTGAAACAAGGACTTTAAGCTTATTCAGTAAGGTTTACAATGATTATATATTAATGTTGGTGAAGACTATAGGCTAACGCTTTTTATTGGTCCTTAGGTATTGCCCACATCCAAGAAAGCCATGCAAAGCAACATTTCAAGTTATGTTTCTTGAAGTTAAACTCATTAATGAAGAAATAGTTTGAGAAATTCATGTATACCACATTAAATGGCTGTCAGATCACTCCTGGAGAGAGATTTTAAGAGTGATGCATAGTACTGGGTCTGATTCTGAAAATCTTCAAAGTCTGCTGCAAATCACACACATCATCATTTACGATTCAACAATCTGTACTTGCCTCTCATGTTGGTATTCATGCCTCCTCCAGAAGACCCGTGGGAATGTCCGTGGCTGTGCCCATGGTCACTGTGGGAATGGCCGTGCCCATGGCTGTGGCTGTGTCCGTGGTGAGAATGGCTGTGATCGTGTGAGTGACAACCTCCGCGAGAAGCCCCATGGGAGTGAGCGTGGCTGAAGGCACAGATACCAACAAGGTTTACGATCAGCCCTCCAACAGAGACCGGCTGTGAGAGGGAGAAAAGTCTTTAACATCACTATATCCTCCTAGGTTTTCAAATTTATTTTCTAGAATATGGTAACTGAAACACTGTGCACCTAATTAAGAAAAACCATGTAAGATTTATAATCAACTGAAGGATTATTCTAATAAGGATTCCCCATCATATCCTTTCAGCATACAAGCTGGTTTCAAAGGAATTTTCTTCCCCTCTCAAAAAAATCCAGTTCTCCTCAACCTTCCCAAAAACCCCAGCCAATAATCACCACCAAAATGCAAAACCTAGTATTCACAAATCCAGACAAGACAACAAATTTAGTTTTAAAAAGGGGCGATTTATTTTATTTACTTTCAAAAAGAGATAAAGTGGTTTGAATACAAGCTTTGCTTTGCTTTGATTGGTAAAAAAAAAATAATTATATTGTATTTAGGACACAAACTTACCTAAAATTGCACTTAACTGAAGAAAGCAACTACTGCTTTATTGGTTGAGTTGTGCTTTTTATCTGTCTGCCTATTTTTCTACTCTTCTCAAGAAAAACTAGCAAAGCATAAGAGTAATTCCAACTAATGAAGGAGTTAAGCAAGTCCTACTTGGGGGCTATTAGACCTTTCCTTGGCTATGCAGACTGTGCTCGTTCACGTAGAGGGGATAACTCCTTCCACCCCAAGAAACAAAATCAGTAGTTGAAATGGAGTGAATATTGAAGATTAAAAAGGAAAAAAAAATCAGGTCTCAATTCCAGTAATGCATATTTCTAATTGTGTCTACATAAAAATCTTTCTCTTTGTCACTGAGAGAGCAGGACAGCACCAATTTGTGTGTGTGCATGTGAGAGAGAAAACAAGTGAAGCTGGAAATGAGGTTAAGTGACAGCTTGGATTTGCAGAATTTCATAATAAAAAAAAAAATAGTTTGAAAGAAAGGGACGAAAGCTTGAAAGTTTAAGTGGGGAGCCCCTGAAGAGGCTATGGGAGGCAGAGAGACACAGCTGTAGTTAAGATTAGCTATGCACAGCTTCATGATTATTTACGCCATAGTAACACACTCAGCATAATGCTGTGAATTCAGGTGGAGTTTTGAAGTTCGTCAGAGACTAATACAAAATCTTTTGTGTAGTAATCGACATTGGTACATGTAACAGCACAACCAAATTTAGTCTTCTACAGACTATCTCCTTACCATGTTTTACTGTAGAAAGACCACCACCTAAAGAGATTAGAGCTGTAACATCTCAGAAGAAAATTCAATTTAACTGTTATAATTTAAATGTATTCACCCCTATATATTTTTGTATTTTAAATCTAGATATAGTTTGGATTTTCAAATCAGACTATGTTAAAAAATCAAGGCACAGTTTAGATCTCTTGAGTATGCAAGTTTAGTCTCCTTAACTTTTTCTTATAATTAAGATGAACATAATTGAACCATTAACTGCCAAACAACATTCAAAGAGAATGACAAAACTTACAGTTAGCATGTTTGTGTCTATGTCTGGAGGATCCACCAGTCTGGCCACTGATTCCATGAAGACAAAGAAAGCAATTACCATCAGGAAGAGGCCATTAATAAATCCAGAGAGAATTTCTACACGTCCATACCTGAAAGCAAACATATGTACCTTTGAGAGTGAAAAATGGGTACTCTGAATAAATACATAAAAGTTATAATAAATAAAGTTATGATATATTTAATACAGCATTAACATTTATTTGATTTTTTCCTCAGTGCCACAAAATTATGCCTTAATTTCTGTGTTATTTATTTTTGACCAAGAGGTAGCTAGTCCAAACACCAATAGTATAAAACTATAATAATATAAGTATTTTTAAATATATATGGCACATTCAGGGCTTCAGCTGCTAAAATATCATGCAATTTAACCATATAAATTTTGATTATGTCAGCAGAATTGAAATCTTCATGTAAACTCTGACTTTTAATATCTATTTTTGTTTGACATAGATACATACATAGAGTGAGGCAATTTCTAAATAATATTCACAGTGATAAAATTTTATTTGTAGAGATAAATGAAAATTACATTTCAGACAATTTTTCATGGGGGTAAGAGTGGAATAGCATGAACACAAATGGAACAAAAGACAAAGTAAAAAACCCACAGAAGCATGCACCATTAAAACATCCCAAACATACTTCTATAGCAAGGCATTTTGAAAATGAGCAAGAATAATAATTTTCAGATTAGGGATCTAATATACATACCCATAGGAAAATATGCGAGTTGCTTTCCATCTTGTCATCAGAGCTGCAAAAAGCCCCATCACTAACGCAGAACAATCAAAAAGCATGTGAAATCCATCAGAAATAAGACCAAGGCTATTGGTCCATACTCCATAAAAAAGCTCCACAAAAGTGAAAGCCTAAAACAAAAAAGAGTTTCAATTTTTCCTCAAAGATTAACTTATAATTTAATGCCTTGGTAGCTAGCAGGAAACTATTTCCTGTATGATTTACTATTATTAATTGGTTTGTCTATAAACTTTCTTTCCCATCTTTCATATTCCATAATGGAATTCCTTGAAGTTATCATGGATACTTCAAGTTTCTCCCCCTATTTTCTTCAATAATTGCCAAGGAACAAAGAGAGATCTTTGCAAAAGAGTTTCTATCAGTCTTGCTTACTGTATGATCTTTTCCTATTCAAGAAAGAGAGAAGCTAGAAACAAAACCAGTCTACTCCAAAATGATGCTAATTGTTCCCACATTTACTATTTTATTGTCCCCATCCTTGAAGGGCTTTTTAGTTTCAGCTTATCTGCTGGTAACATTGAGATACCTCAATCTTAAACATACCATTATACAAATATTTACTTACTGGTATAAGTTACACATAGAACCCGTGTCACACTGTGACAACAAATCAAAGTGACCTGCCACTTACTGTAAGATTAGCATAAGAATATCCTATTTTCACATTCCATCTAATGAAACTACTCTATCAAGGGTCACTTTAAAAACAATCAATCATGGGAACCTTTTAAAGAATAACTGTTCTTACTGTACCATGCATGTACTACTGTGATTTGGTTTGGGAAAAAAAACAACCCCATGCACTTACCAGATTTAGGCACAAGAAATAGAAGATCTGCCTAGAATCATACTCCTCAAGGATTTGTTTCAGTGACTCCTTAATAAACCGGGGTAATGACTGAGAGCTCTGCTGCAATGCATCACCCATGAAGTTATAGAGAGGAGTGCCTTCAGGGGAATAGCCAATAAGGGTACCCTTCTGCCCTTTCCTGGAGGGGGAGGACAGGATATTGGCAGCTGCAAGGAAAGTACTGAAGTTTTTGTTGCTGTTTCTAAGCTTCACAGCTATTTTATAATGTCTTTTATCTGCAATCAAAGCTTACAAGAAAACTGCAGGCAGCAAAGTGATTGTCAGCTTCATCTTTGAGGTTTATCATTACATTTCATTGCTATGTAAAATTAGATCATCGCTTCCACAACAGAGTAGATCTATTACATTATTTTTTTTGTAGACAGACAGTAAAAGAGCACAAAGTTCATGCCCTTTTTATTAAAAAGAATCCACAAAAGCCCATCCAAAACAATTCTGCACACATCCATTTTCTGATTGGCTTCCCAGCCACACAGACAATACATTTATTAAAAGACAAATAAGAATACGTACATAAAATGAAGAAGACAGCACTCACTACCACCCCTCCAGAAAGAACATGCTCTGTGCTTTCATGGTGTGGTGGCTTGTTCATAGCTCGAAGCTGGTCTGTTATTGGATGTGTCCAAAAGTTGCCAAAAAGCAGTGCACTAATGAAAGTAAGAAAGGATCCATATCGAGCACACGTGGAAGCTTCCATCTTGACAGAGCATATGGACTCCACATAGAAATCCAGGATCACAACAAAAAAGATGACTGTTACGAAAGGCATGATGAGAGAAGACCAAGACTCTACTTTACTCTGCAATAAAAAAAAAAATTCAAACAGGATTGCTCACCCTTAGATGTGATTGTGTATACAGCATTAAATCTAATCACTTTCATTACAAATGTTTTCAGTGATCCATCAAAACATAAATACTTTAATAGTTTTAATTTATCATATAAAACCAACATTCCAGCTACATAAAGACACATATAGCTAATGTGCACTGCAGTACCTTATTTAAGGTACTTCTACGTGCTTAAAAGGAATGCCATATACAACACCACGTTTGCAATTGTCTACTCTCCCTCAGCATGCAGGCAAAACAAACATGTATTTAAATTACAATAATCTACTCCTTAAGAATAAAAGAGCCCTCTATTTATACAGTCATTAATTCTTGTGCAATGTTAGTACGTGACTCCAGGATATAATACCTGAGCTAGAAAGATGAAATAAAGTTATCACACAAAAGGGGAATTTAAGGTATCACACAGGTATACATCAAAATAGAGAGGAAAACTTTCAAACAGAACTTACTACAAAAATAAAGAAAGCAGCTTTGGTAATTTTAAAGATATTTTAAAGGAAAGATTTAAATTGCACTTCAAAGCAGAATCATTAGAAAAAATTATTTATTTTTGTACTTGCTATCTTACCTCTGTTGTCAGAGATAGGACAATGACCCATGGGCACAACAGAAGGACAGACACAAGATGAGACAAAGCTTGAAGACGCTTGGCTCCACCTACATCTACAGATAGTTTTCGGGATGCCATGTGAAAACCAACCTTACAGCACAATGCCAGTACCAGCAGCAGTACTCCTCCCTGGGAACACAGAGGGATCCCATTAGCATTTCATAAAAGCCAAATACCTAACTCCAAACAAAGTGACGTTTAGATGTAAAAAGATTAATATGCTTTATTTAACTTATCAACAAAAGCCAAAGACAGGATATTTCCTGTAATTGTTACTCTAGTTAAAAACAGTAACATAGCATACATGGTTATACCTCAGCACTATTCACAACAGCCTAATATGACCTGAGGTTTAAAACTCTCAATGGTGTTAATTGGAATACAACAGCAGCAAATTGGTAGTGAACAGCATAAGAGGAAAAAGAAAAATCACAGAAAACTTGGTTTTCCATCTTCCATTATTGAAAAAGTGTTGAAAGCATATGTTAACCCCCAAAGTGTCATGTCACCAAAGTCTTTCTCCAAGTCTTTCATAACCTTTTAATTCACTTACCTTTAATTGCACCATACCATATTTCTTCACAATATTCTTTCAAATTGTTCTATAAATGAATCACAAGATATACACACAGCATCTCATCTCCCTTAGATCACACTTGCTTTGTGCGCAGTTAACCAGTCTCTCTAACATTTGATTTATTTTTATATTAATACTGTGTCAGCTGCTCCATATACTTTTTTTTTTCCTGTTTTAGTCTTCAATGCAGCCACTTTTGCAACAAGACTAAGCTAACAGAACAACTCAATCAGGCAGGTCAATCCCATGTAGTAAGATTTTGATATTCAGTTATTCAAGCCACCAGTTATAATGGGACTATACCACTGAGAAGTATCAGAATCTGTGTCTCCAAATACAAATGACTAATGTAAAGGAAAGACTGTGGAAAGAAAAAGCAGCAGCAACAAAACACAGATCTCCAAAATGAAGAAGAAATGGCTTGTATGCAAAGCACTATGAACATCCAGAACAGTGATGACAGAATGCTTTATGATAATTTTAATGAGACTTTTAAAATCACGCATTACAGCAAAGTCCTTATCAGCTGTACAAGCTGAATATTGTACGGTTTGGCTTGCTGTATTCAAGTTGCTTACACTCAATCAGGATGCAAAAATAACATTGCCACTGCATGCCAATATGGGGTGGGGATGTTGAACTTGTTTTGGTTTTGATTTAGGCTTGGACTAGCTCTGAGCTGGAGAAATTCTTACCTACAAAACTTAAATAAATATTAACTTACTAAAATATAAATTACTTGCCTTGTGATCCGCAACACCTAGGAAAGCAATGATTGTATACAGAACATGGGTAAGAGCACTGTCATGATGTCCCTCAGCTAAGTAAAAAAAATTAAGGAAGAATTTAATTTGATTAATTTTTTTAAAACCAAATAATAGGTAAAGTAGCAGAAGACCACAGAAAGCAAAAGTAAGCAAACTGAGCTTTAAGGTTTGTCAGATCCTTTACATTTAGGAAAGATGAAAGGATTTCCACAGAAAATACATAGTTTAAAATATTGAGGGGGGAAAAGAAAAAAAAAAAAGAGTATTTTAAAACATGAGAACATAGTCACTGCTAAATACTGCACAGCAGTGATGACACAGGATTTATGTTAATTTTGTCAACCAGACTTCTAAAAATATACTCAACAGCATTAAAAATTAGATTGATTTTCACTTAAGCACTAAAACAGTGAAGTGTCTAAAATATGGTCTATATCTTTCCAGTTTCTAAGTAAACTTTAGAAAACAAAGAGTAATTGACCATGAAGGACAAGGAAGTGATTCAAGGCAGCCAGCATGGCTTCACCAAGGGCCTGACAAACCTAGTGGCCTTCCACAATGGCATGACTACATCAGTGGACAAGGAAAGAGCTACAGATGCCATCTATCTGGACTTCCGTAAGGCCTTTGACAGGGTCCCCCACAGCATCCTTCTATCTAAATTGGAGAGAGATGGATTTGATGGATGGACTGTTCAGTGGATAAAGAATTGGCTGGATGGTCACATACAGAGATTACTGGACAATGGCTCACAAACTGAACAGAGGTCAGTGACAACTGGTGTCCCCAAGGGATCCGTACTGGTACCAGTACTGTTTATTATCTTCATCAATGACAGACAGCAGGATTGAGTGCACCCTGAGCAAATTTGTTGATGACACCGAGCCAAGCTGTGTGGCTGACATGCCTGAGGGATGGGATGGCATACAGAGGGACGTGCACAAGCTCGAGAAGAGGACCCCTGTGAGCCTCAGGAGGTTCAATATGGACAAGTGCAAGGTCCTGCACATGGGTGGGGGCCACCCTTGGTATAAATACCAGCTGGCAGATGAAGGGACTGAGAGCAGCCCTGTGGAGAAGGACTTGGGAGTACAGGTGGATGAAAAGCTGGATGTGAACCACAATGTGCGCTTGCAGCCCAGAAAGCCAACCACATCCTGCGCTGCATCAAAAGGAGCGTGGCCAGCAGGTCAAGGGAGGTGATTCTGCCCCTCTACTCTGCTCTCATGAGACCCCACCTGGAGTACTGTGTCTGGCTCTGGAGTCCTCCACACAGGAAAGGAATGGACCTGTTGAAGCGAGTCCAGAGAAGGGCCACAAAAATGATCAGAGGACTGGAGCACCTCTCCTATGAAGAAAGGCTGAAAGAGCTGGGTTTGTTCAACCTGGAGAAGAGAAAGCTCTATACCTAAAGGGGGCTTACAAGAAAGATGGGGTCAGACTTTTTAGCAGGGCCTGTTGTGACAGGACAAGGGGTAATGGTTTTAAACTAAAAGAGGGTAGATTTAGACTAGAGATAAGGAAGACACTTTTTACAATGAGGGTGCTGAAGCACGGAAACAAGTTGCCCAGAGAGGTGGTAGATGCTTCATCCCTGGAAACATTCAAGGTGAGGTTGGATAGGGCTCTGAGCAACCTGATCTGGTTGGAGATGTCCCTGCTCCTTGAAAGGGGGTCAGACTACATGGCCTTTAAAGGTCCCTTCCAACCCAAACCATTCTATGATTCTGTGATTCTATGAATCCTTCTGGATATATAGAAAAGATTGCCAGTCAGGCTGTCAATCATTTACTGCACACACTTAGGCTACAGCCATTATGTCTAGAATTTCCAAAAAAACCGAGTGCTGATCAAAAAAGCTTCTAGCTATCCTAAGTGGTCTGGTATGTGCAAATGGGCAGGGAGCATTTAACTGCAACTTAAAATCTATAGCTGTGCTCTAAATTATCAAAATAAGCAATCCCATTAATTTGGTTGTAAATAACAGCAATTAGATGTAAAAGTAAAATCCTGTGCTATAATATTCTCAAAAGGTAATATTCCTATCAAGAAAAATGCAAGCATATTTAATTCAGTGCACTTAACTTCACATTCTCTCTGCTCCAGTACTAACAGGCACTTGGTCTTACACACAGGAAAGGATACGATGTTCTGCTATTTTAGCCATGAGGTCATCATTATCAAAAAGTAATAAGCAGATGACAGCTATGATGAAAAATGCAGCACCTCTTGTCTGTTAAAAAAAAGAAACAAAACCACAAACAAACCAGAAAACCACCTCAAATACTTTTATAATGTGGTGATACAGATTAATGTAAAATATCTGGGAAATCAGTCCCCTCCCTCCTCCCTCCCAGATCAATGTAAGGATATTTTAGTTCAGTAAGAAAAACATGAGAAAAAACCCTGTTTTTTTTTTTAAGTGACCTTGGCAATATAATTTGATATTTATTCCAGATTTACCAGGTGACTCAGGGCAAATCACTTCTGTAACAAGCTAGACGTCTCCATCTTATGAATTTCAAGTATGATTGCTTCCTTCTTTGTGGTGTGTTTCTGCCTGCCAGAATGCACAGCTACTTAAGCCTGATGATTTAATATTCTGTAGCATTAAGGAGCTATAAACAAGATCTAGTGGACAAACTGTAGAACTTTTTCTCAGGGGAAGTGAAGGCTAGAGCACTGTGCAAAGGCTCTGAGAAAGCAGAGCTCTGCAGTGCTTTTGTGGGGGAGGGACAGTTAGCTATGAAATCCCAGCTCCAGAGCTTCACTACCCTGACTTAAGACACTGCAATTTTGATATTCATCAACTTGGCAAGACACTGAGCTCTACAGCTAAAAAATGCTATTACAATTCATCTTCTGAAGCCAAATACAGCTGTCACACTCTTGTTTCAGAAAGTCAGATGACTTCTCTTTGCAACAGCTGAAATGTTCAGAGGATAGGGTTATTGCTCCCTTGTTTCTGCTGCCTTAAATATACAGCTTAACTGCCAAGCATGGCGCTCTCAGATACAGACTGACAAAGAACCTCTCTGAAGCTCTACATCTAACCTTTGGGTGGTCAGTTGGAGAAAAAATGGTCTTCTAGATAAATAGCTTCATGCTGGATGCCTTAAGTATCTCAATTTGAGGGGGGCCGGCGTAGAATGTTGGAGCAGATGACTGTGCTATTCACTCTAAGGCCAGCCTATAAGCGATTAGGAGACTCCAGCAGTAGTTATGAGATGGAGATTTCAAAACTCCCAGCCTGAGGTGACACCAAAGCCAGACCTTCTCTTACACAGCAAGTACTCTAGCCTCAGGTATATGACATGATAAGGTATCTTCCTCCAACTGTCACTGGTTTTGAGTGAAAGTGGTCAAGACTGCTAAGTGGTGGGATGAGCTCATTCCATTTAGGGCTGATTAGGCAGAGTTAGAGAACATCTAGCAAAATTCTGTGTAATGGGACTCAGACAAAGTATGTTGCAAGATCTGTGATTAAGTGAAAGACTGGGGTCAAGTATTCAGCACATATAGGCTCATGCAGACACTAAAGTACTTAAGAGAAGTTTTTGGCAGAAAAAAACCAAAGTATGCGAAAAGCTACGGACATTTCAGAGGCTAGGCAAGGATCTGGAGACTGCACTGCTGGACTTCAGTGCCTAAAGGCCAGGTCTGCTACATGCACATATGTCCTTTTGTCAGTCTGAACCCAAAATCCCACTACAAAGAATGCTGAAATGCAAAAATAACTCTCAAGATTCTTTTCTGCCTACAAATAGAAGAACTTTTCAGGTATCTGCCCTGGATCTCCTTCACCTACTGCTTCTCTCTTAATGTCATATTTACTATTTCAAGTAGTACTTCTTATAATTTCACCACTAATTAAACTAAAAAAAAGCACAGTTTCTGTGAACATAGGTCTGAAACACTGTTCCGGGTAAAGAAGTATGTGAATTTATAGCAGCGAGTATTTTTTACATTTAGTAAAATACATTTTTAAATACCTTTGCTGGTCCTCCACCTGAGCTTGTGAACAAGACACTAAGGAGTGACAGTACTACCACATCACTGTGCTCAAACAGCAACAACGTCCTATAAAAAGTGAAATAAACACTTATATTCATTTACAAGGAGTTTACCTCACAAGCTTGATACATACTATTTCAGCTAAAATTCAGTGACACAGCAGTAAAAGCTTTATCCTGTGATTTTATCAGGAAGTTTAAACAATTAAAAAGGATAAATACAAATCTATTTGCAAAGAACACAAATTATTTTACTTGGAGTATATGCAGTAATACTACCCGATTCCAACACAGCACAGGCATAAAATCAGATAAAGCAGTGCCCTGCAACAAATGTAGAAATCAATTCTAGTCACCTGGCACAGGCATACAAGCTGCTAGCGCTAGCTGTCAAGCCATGGACTTCAAACAGTTAAATAAACAGTTGGAGTTACATTAATGAGACTAGGGAAACGATGAAAACCACAGTCAGTACAGCAGTCAGTTATCTTGTTGTATCAGTCATATTAATAGTTTAAGCACTATCAAGAATTTCACTGGCATCTTGTCAAAGAATAAACGAAGAAAATTTAAAGTTCTACAGAAAATTTTATGTAGCTTTTCTGAAGCACAACACAGTTCACAGGAAAAAGCATAAATACCAATTTAAAATTAAAAAAAGTAAAGCAAGAGGCTGGCTAATGGACACAAAACAAAAAACAAAGGAGCAAGACAGGGAAAGATGACAAAAATTAGCTTAAAAAAATAAAACATTCTTTAGAGTAAATATGTATTTACCTCAGTGGTCCACAAAGAGTAAGGCCAAAAAACCACAAGAGTGAAATGATACATCCCACAACAGCATGCTTAAAAATTTTGATCCACTACAAAAGAAAGGTATATCATTATTGTTTTCTACAGTTTCAAAATAAACCCCATTATTAGCATTCTTTTAGTACAGTACCTATGGAAATAGCGTGCAAAATACACGCTCTGCAAGTTCTGCAAAATTTAGAGTATGATTATCTTCTTAACTACTCTGCCAGGCAACTAACGTTTGTTTGGACATACTATTTCTTTTCTACCACAGTATTAGATTCTATAGCATAGTATAGTTTGAGAGCTCTTCAACGAAAAGCTTGAAAAAAACACTGAAAAAAATTCAAGTCCATTTACCTGTCAAAGATCCTGTATATTTTGTAACCTATTGTATATATCTGATAAACACATATAGCACTAGATAACACATCCGAGATAAAGAGACTGAGACCTAAGCCTACAAATATTTATGCACGTGTCAAAATTCTTTCTTCAGGAAGCAGGCTATAATTCAGCTATTCAATACATAATTAACAGTAAATGCAAGTTTTTGAAGAAAAGTAATCATTTTAGAAATACATTAAACAAGACAAAAGTGCCTATGACAAACATCACATCTTCAAAATCTAGAATTTAAAAATTTTTATTAGCAAAACAGAAAGTGCAGAGATTTCTCCAAACACAAATAAAAGATGCAGATTATTCCTGTTCGCACTTTAAAATTCTGCCATTATGTGTCTGGCCATGAAAGCAGCTGACATTTGGAAAACTTCTGAGGCTGTCCTTCTGATTCTCTCTACTGAGCACGTACACTGATGACACTACGTGTGGATCAAGCTTTGGCACACACAGTTACACAAAACCAAGACAGATATGGAGCAGGTGAAGAAAAATTATTTCTTACAAAACAGCAGGTTCCAACCTGGCCCTACTCTGACATCTTAGGAAGCTGAGAACTCAGCACTGGTCTGAAGAGCATAGATTAGCCCCTAATCACAACGCACCACGCAGAAAGCACTGTCTTGGCGTGGGGGACATAACTGGAGCACTTTGACACTCTGGCACTCCAGAAAGTGCCCTTTGAATCTGTTAAAGTCAGCTAAGCAGACTAAGCTCTTTTTGAAAATCCAGTTCTCAAAACAGATGCTTGTATGAAGCCAAGGAACAATCTTCTCATGATACACTCAAAATGAATTGACAAAAGCCGAAAATGCTGGTTGTTTTTTACAGCGCACTAGGAACAGTTAGTTACACAATTCTGGTAACTGCAACCACATCTTCCAAGTGCAATAACCTTTGTTCCCCTTTCAGTTACGGCAAGGGCCATATCGTCAAGAATACCTACAAAGTGTGAATCACTAGTACCTATGTCAACTCACCTGACGCTTGGTTACCACTTTTCCAGAAGAAAATGGTTTTTGAAACAAAACCATAAAAACTGCAGACCTGTTAAAAGAAAAAAAAAAAAGTCTTCTCTGTTAGTGTATTAGCAGTCAGCTTTTTATTCAAACCAGCTTTAAATAACTAGGTCTCTTGTACCAGGCTCAGTTGACAAAATGGCTTCCTCTGCATTTTCCATTAAAAGGCCTCACTGACTCCATTCACTGGTTTTATTTTACCTGCTACGTTACATGTGTCAGGTAACAGTACAAAGGTGATGACAAAGTGAACTACAGTTCTGGCCAACTTTAAATGCGAATTCTTCAGAGAATGGCTAATGAGAAGCCCACCTGTGACTTACAAAAATAAAAATAATTGACCTCGGAACTTTTGAGGAGAAATACTACTATATTTTTTTATTACCAAGATACATACACCCAAATGCTTATTCGCATTCGGAATGCCAAATACACAGTCTTGTTAGAAACGGTAAGAAACACCACGTATCTTCCTCAACTGGGATCAAGAGTAACTGATGGGGAAGAACACTATGGTGCTTGGGAACATGCAAGTGAGAAGCCCAGCAATGTATAATTTGAAATAAAAGGTAAAAATGAGGTTCCAAATGTTCCAGCTCTGCTAAGTTTATTGTAGAAATGCTCTTCCACATCATATCACTTAAATATGAAGCAAGATTATGTCTGCAAAGGTTGTTTCAGTGTATTTGCTATCAGTTTCTACATTTTAGTTCTCAATCAGGGAAAAACAGCAGTTGATGTTCATAAGAACTACAAGAATACAAATTATAAGGAAGAAAGCTTGTCTTCTACAGCTTTTTAAAGAAAATTTGGACACACCTGAGTTTCCTATCATCAGTAATGTCATAGTGCGATCAATTTTAAAGTAACAAAACCACTGCAGTTTCTCAAGGGTAAAGAGGCCTTACAGAGAGATGTGGATAGACTACAGAGCTGGGCAAACACCAACCATATGAAATTTAACAAGAGCAAGTGCCAGACTCTCCCCCTGGGGTGGCGTAATCCTGGTTATACATACAAACTGGGGGACGAGAGGCTGGAGAGCAGCCCTGCAAAAAGAGATCTGTGGGGTCTGGCTTAATGGCAAGTTGGAAATGAGTTAATAGTGTGCCCTGGCAGCCAAAGGGACCAACCACGTCCTGGAGTACATCGAGAACAGCATAGCTGGCTGGTCAAGGGAGGGGATTGTCCCACTCGACACTGCACTGGTGCAGCCCCACCTTGAGCACTGTGTGCAGTTTTGGGCACCTCAATTTAAGACAATCACACTATTAGAGTGTGTCCAGAAAAGGGTGACTAAGATGGTGAAAGGCCTTGAGTGCAAGACTTAAGAGGAGCAGTTGAGATCACTTGGTTTGCCCAGCTTGGAGAAGGATGAGGGCTGACCTCATTGCAGCCTACAGCTTTCTTAAGGGATGCAGGGGATAGGGAGGTGCTGATCTCCTCTCTGTTGTGACCAGTGACAGGACATGAGGAGATGGAATGAAGCTGTGTCAGCGAAGTTCAGACTGGACATTAGGAAAAGGTTCTTCACTGAGAGGGTGGTCAGTCACTGGGACAGGCTTCTCAGGGAAGTGATCACGGGACCATGCCTGTCAGAGCTCCAGATCCGTCTTGATGATGCTTTTACTCATATGGTTTAGTTTTCAGAAGTCCTGCAAGGAGCAGGGGGTTGGACTCAACGGCTCTTATGGGTCCCTTCCAACTTGAGACATTCTATGATTCTGAACTTATGGTAAGCAGAAATATGAAGGAAAAAACCTGCTACAAACAGAGTATTTCTTGGATTCACTGCTATGTCTTCTCCTCCCCAATTAATCCGTAATAACATAATGCTGACAAAGAAGACTGTAGACAAAGTGTGCTGTAACAGTGGCAGACAAGGCTTCAGCCCCTGCACACTCACCCCAGCTTCACTATGAAGATAAACTGCACGAGGTGGACTGCTTTCAGAAGATCATAGGATTCAAACAGCCCCATGGCTTTTAAAAACTTAGTGAAGCACAGCAGCACGATGTACCGAGTCAGCCTGCAAAAGGAAAGATGGCAGTTTGCACCCGCGACAACGCACACGCCGCCGCCGTCAGGGCCCACGCTCCGCCGCCGGTCCCCCCCGCTCCCCGGCGGCCCTGCCCCTCACGCAGCCTAGGAAGGCTGAAGGGCGATGGCCGCTGCTTTCCAGAGGTAAGGGAGCTCGCCCGTGGCCTCCGTCACCCAGCGGAGTGGCCATTCCCCCCGCGCCCCGCCGCCGTTACCGGGCGCTGGGCACGTCCACAGGCCCCAGCACGCCGCCGGCGGCCAGAGCCTGCCCGCTGTACTTCTCCTCCATGCCGAGGCGGGGGAGCGGGCGCGGCCCCGCACCGCTGTCAGGTAAGATGGACTGCGAGAGCAGGGGTGCGAGGGCTCAGGCGCGGCGCGGCCCGCCTCCCCGGCGGCGGGGGCACTGCATCCCGGCCGGCCGCCGCTGACGGGGCGGAACGGGAAGGTAGGCCGCCTGCCCGTTAGCGTGCGCGCATGCGCCGGGCGCAGCGCGCAGGCGCCCCAGTGCAGCGGACGGGGCGGGGGGGGCGGGAGACGTCACGTCCGCGGGCGCCGGAAGCGCTGTTGCGGCGCGGGAGGGGCCGTTCCCCTCCCTTCCGCCCATGGCTGGCGGCAGCCATTTGCCGGCTGGTGGTCCCGGGGCGCTTGGGGCGGTGCTGGGCCGCGGGTGGCGCTTGTGCCATGTGGGTGCTGCTTCATGCGTGGTCTTGGGTGTCTGATGCGGCAGGAACCGTTGCGATTTTGGACGGTGGTGTTTCTCAGGGACCCGTTTCTCCACCACTTAGTGAACTGCGTTGCTTGTATGTGGCGCTGTGGGAGGGAGGCCGAGGCCTGCCTTGGCACGGGTGAACAGCACGAGTGAAACTGGGTTTTAAAAACTATAAAATACACTGCGTGTGTGCTACAGAGGGGTTTGCCACACGTTTTTTGAAACTTGCTTTCCCAGCCCGTACTTGAGTTTTCTCCTTTACTTTCACTGTCCTTTAAAGTTGTCCTTAAGCTCTTCCATGATGTGTCCCGCCTGCCTTATGTTAGTTTCATATTGATGCTGTAGAGCAGGGCCACGCCAGGGATCGGCTGGTTTCAGAGTTCCTGGTGCCCTGAAAATGGGGCTGTATCACACCATCTGGTACCACTGCAGCCATTCTCATTAATAAAGTGACATTTACCAGTAACACGCATTTTTGCAGAACACTCTGCTGACAGGAATCAGATGGAATAGTTGGCAGGAATCGGTTGCAGTGTATTACGTCACCCCTTTCTATCTGAAGTTGGTCAATATGTAGAGCCTTGCAACTTATTTCCATTAGAAGGAGAGGTGAATTGTGGAATTGCGTGGTTTTTAATGCAAGTCTGTCTCTATTGTATTATATTATATTATTATAGAATCATAGAATCATAGAATGGTTAGGGTTGGAAGGGACCTTCAAAGGTCATCTAGTCCGACCCCCCTGCAAGGAGCAGGGAAATGTACATTGCCATATTGTCCTGACCACTGTCAGGATCAAGCAGCAGGAGAGGATTTCATTGCTCACAGCCCCAGGTGTGTAAGTCCTTCTGCCAAAAATACACTCAGTCTTTTACTTTTTCTCAGGACAATTGCTGCACATCCTTCACTGGATAGCTTTCGTTTTTTTCCTTGCAGTTCAGCAGTCTGGTGTGGTCCTAGTTTCCTAGATGAATTTCTAATTACACATATTGTTGGGTAATTTTTTTTTTGTTTAAAATCTGTTAGCTGAAATAGAGACTACCTCCAGCAGCCTGGTGAATCAGTGAATGAGCCAGAAACCTTTGCACAATGTGCCTTGTGAGTTGCCTGAGTGCTTTCATGGCTTTGAATAACCAATTCTTGGGGCTCCTGCCTGTGGCAGTGTTTACAGTCAGCCTCCCTCCCTTGATGCCCCCATTTTTTTGGACAAGGCATCAACATCACCATCCTTCTACTCAAGCCTTATCTTGCTTGTGAAGCTATTACATGGCTGTTTCTTCATGCATGCACTACGTTGCTCAGGATTTTCTGGTAACAGTCATGAACCTGGGAAGTCCTCCACGGTGGTGAGTTTTGGTACGTATCAGTGCCTGACACCCAACTGCTTTCGCCCTACTGTCGGTGTAACAGTAGGGATTGCTTCACTCACAAGTAAAGCGGAGCAACATCCTGGATGACACACAAAGCATGTAACAGTTTACAGAGATGCTACAGAAGAGCACAGGGGACTAAAATATCCAGTTGAAACTAATGAGAAAATTGAGGCAGAAGGTTGGAAATCTTCATATTGTGACCTAGCAGCTTTCTTCCGGCCACCTATCAAACTCCCTGGTTTTGGGACATTCCAACACATGATTTTTGGTCCCTAGTTCAGCACTGGGGCGGGACAAAGAATTCAGAAATCAACCGATGTGAAGAGAGATGGAGTGGGGAAGGAATGGCGCAGTGGAAGGGGTACAGATCAAGTGTCTCTGAGAGAAGAGACTGGAGAGGGGAGAAGAAGGGGGACTGTAAATACTGGCTGTGCCTATTTCAAGTCTGCTTCTGCTTCTGCTGTTGAATGAGTCTCGGCAATTGCCAGCTGCATGCTGGATTTCTTTGAAGTAACAAGCTTGGGTAGACTTTAACTGGGAAGAGATAGAGGTATGGGAGCACAGAAGAATATGGCCGCTGGCAAATGGAAATGTCAGAATTTCAGTGGTTAGAAATGAAAGATTACTTCTTTTTTTTATTTGCAGATTTGCAAATTGTTCCCAGTGCAGATGGAGACCTCTGCATGGCAAGCATAAGCCTGTTAAGCAAAATGCCAGCTCTGCTATTTCAGCCACCTTGTGAAGACCTCTTAAAAGTTTAATACACAGGTTCTACCTCCCGTCCAAAAGCCCAAGTTACAGCCTGAAGTTCCCTAAACCCCATGGATCAACCAGCAGATGTCAATAATGTTTGTAGGCAGGAAAAAAAAGATGTGTCGTTACATGCCGTGTGTACTGTGTCCGGGAGATGGAGATGTTGGCAAAGAGCACAAGGGAGATGACTGCAAACCAGAGGCAGGGGTGGGTGGATGGCCCCAAAGGCGTAGAGAGACCAAGTGCTGTGGGAGTGGGCAAAGGGTGAGAATCAACCTGCTGGGTCAGAGCCATGCAGAGAGGGAAAGAGAAAAAGGCTACAGAGGCTCGGGGGAGAGCTTTCTGGGACCAAAGTGGGAAGAAACACAAAAAACAGAGACGTGAGTTAAATGACAGCATTGCAGACCAAGTGATGCAGGCATGGATCCTTGATACTTTTTAAGGGTGGGGATGTGTGCCATGCTGTGACAGACTGCTGCCCATCAGTGGCTCGCCTGCCACTGCTGAGTACTGACAGAATGCACAAGCCTTGTGTTGTCCCAGATGCTGGCCTGCCGGTTCACTCAGCTGGCCCACACCAAGCACGTCCTTAACACGTCTCAGGCATCTGTGCCTGGTGGCATCCTCTTGGCTGCGGTGGTGCCGGTTGTCCTGGGCTGGTTGTCCTGGCTATGCGCCCCGGCAGGACCCCTGGCTCAGAGAAGCCCTCCAGGAGGACACGTGTCCTGCCACATCGGCAATGCTGCCTCACCTGTACATACAGAAGCATACCTGGGGCATGAGCTTACATGTGTGTGGATCTGCCTGTGGTCTTGACATAC
The DNA here is from genome assembly GCF_036417535.1 of Chlamydotis macqueenii. Lineage (NCBI taxonomy): Eukaryota > Metazoa > Chordata > Aves > Otidiformes > Otididae > Chlamydotis > Chlamydotis macqueenii. Next base: position 23,258,641 of record NC_141593.1, on the reverse strand, counting down.
TGGAAATTCACCCCTGTCTTGTCAGCCTTGTGCAGTGGTATTTGGTTTGGCCTTGGCGTCAGCCTGTGAACTCTCTTGTGTGTGAAAACATACTGTGTCTCCACTAGTTGTGAAAACACACAGTACTAGACCCTGCCAGGGTCAGTGTGAGGGCTGTTAAAAGTGAGTGTTCATCTATTCAGATGGAGCACCACTGCACACATAGATGGTTACTGCCCTGCTGTAAAGACAGCGGGCGGGTAACTAAAAAACAAAATTGTGGAAAAAAACCCACCTCGTGAAACTGGTTAGGATTGTTCAAGGGAATGGTGAAAATAAATGACTATTAACTTGAGCAAAGTTGGAGTCTGCAAGGGCAGCTGAAGGAGAAAGAAACTAAAGGCTCAGAAAGAATAGACCCAAACCCAGAGACTTTATGGTCGAAAAAAGAAACCATATGCAGGAGGATATGGGGTTCTTGGATAGGATTTGAAAGGGCTGTAATTTAAACCCTGTAAAACGTGCAGAAATGGTGAGAAAATCAAGACATAAAATTGTGTATAGACATTTATTGTTTCTTTTAGTTGTAAATGTGTATTAAGCTAAGTTTTTGTTTGTTTGGTTGGTTTTGGGTTTTTTTTTGAGGAGCTTTTAAAGCCTGTTTTTTCTGTTTGCTTAAATATTGCTTGATCTTGAAGACTTGAGTTGTCAAATGAGACTATCTAGAAGGTTAGAGCTCTGGGGAAAAATGTGGTTGAAGCCTCAGCAGTGGTCCTGGGGTATCTGTATTACTCCTCAATGGAAATGCGACATGGTGAGAAGGAGAACACATCCCTAAGAAATGTCGCTGTGAAACCATAAACCTGATTGTTGCTGCAACCTAGTGAGACCAAGGGAAACTCAGAAGGGAAAGACTGAGAGAAATTTTGGAGGATAAATTTTTTATTTTTTTCTACTAAATGAGATCTTGAAGCAACTGAAGCAAAAAAGGACCTGTGCCACTTTCTAAGTGATGTAATTCTTTCTGCTATTTCAAGATTACAATTAACTGTGGTAGATGAAAAAAAAAATCCTTTTTCTTCGAAAGCAAAAGTACTTCAATTTGTACTCAATTAAGAGCTGCAGAGTCATTTCAAGTTTGGGCTTTTGGTCTATGAGGAAAGCTCAAGCATTTTCCTTCTGGGTGAAGGAAACGATATGTGTGAGTGCCACTGAAGAACGCAGGAGTGGTTTTCCAGAGCCGGCTCTGGACTCGGGTCTGTGGGTATACGCACTCAGGACGGTGGCAAATGTCCTGGTGGGGGAGCTCCGACAGAGCTGTGCTGCCGGTAAGCATTTATTCCAAGTTGTGCTTTCATTAAGAGTTTTGTTTAGAAAATATCTTAATAGCTTTGTATTTATTGAGTAATGGCAACACAGGTATCTGTTCCCGGAAAAGCTCACTGGGATTGACTGAATAATTGAAATGGCAGAAAATGTCTTTTCTTTCTGATTCAGCATGAGAGGATAGTGACTTTGCTAAGACTTGGTTTCTGCATTTTTTCCTTCTGACTCTCATACAAGCCCTGCTCTTTAATTTTTCAGCTACGAAAGAACAACTGAGCAGAGAGCAGCGTTACTGGGAAGTGCATGGACATCAGTGGTCCATGGATTTCAGTTCAGTCATGATTAAACTGACCCACAGCCATTTGCAGAAAATTTCAGGATTGGTGTCTGAGGAAGTGAGGAAAGGAGGGCAGCTGTCCCTGAAATAAAGTTGTGACTTGAATTGCTATGAATCTCAGTCTCTTCCTGTGCTACTATTGTATATCTGTGTATATCACTATGTAAACTAGTGAAATTACAGTGATAGAAGCTAAAGTGAAAAAAAAAAAGCCTCTATGGAGTAGTTCAGAGAAAATAAATGTCATAGCAAGAAAGCCTTATTGTGATGTAAAATGAGATTTTCCTGTTATAAAGCTCCAATATTAACTATGTAGCAGGCGCGAGAAGGGAAAAAAGGGCTGATAGAAAAGTCAGAAAAGCATCTGAAAATCAGGGTCACTTTAGAGGCTTTCATGATTTCCTGTAATGTGGCATAAACCATCTATTGTGTTTTTGCTGGGAAATTTGTAGCTGAGGTCAATGTAGCAGAAAATAAAAGCTGAGAAAACACACACAGGGTTTCTGTGCTGGAATGAGAGTTGTGTTCCTTATCAAACCAGGCGCAGAGGATGGTGCCTGTTCAAATTTACATAAAACAAATACTAAAGCGTCTGTTAGACTGTATTCTGACATGTGTGTTGCTTCCTGTCAGTTTAATTTTGCATTGTTAGAAAGTTTTTGTTTAGGTATAAACAGCTTTTGTTACTCGGACTCATTAACACAGGTCTCTGGCAATGGGTTTCCCCCAACTCCCTGCTGTGAGGTGGTGGCACCGAGGAGTGGTGCTTAGTGTGACCAAACGCCGGCTTCCCAGTGTGGTTCTGGCTTTGCCGTGCTTGGCACAGATGGGGCTGGTGCTGAGGATCTGTCCGGCTCTGGCATCTCCAATATAGCAGGCAGTCAGCCACCTCCGCCTGGCCCCGTGCTCAGGTGCGTGGCCCCGCTGAGAATTAGTCTGCAGTCTGACCTGGGTTTTCCCTGAGGAAAGCAAGAAACCCAAGAGATTGTTCCTCCCTTCCATGTCCCCCCTTCAGGGTGTGGCCCTTTGATGGCAGTGATACATGCAGCGAGCTGAGCATTTCCCAAGGTCATGTGTGTGGTTTGCTAAAAAGTTTAGTGGAGGGAACAGATACAGCAAAGGCCAGCAGAGTGATGTGGTTTCACAGGGAGCCGAGTTGGGGGCTGAACCTCAGTCCTAGGCCAGTAGTTTAACCACAAGGTCAATTCCTCATTCATTCCGACTTATTTAATAATAAAGCTGAAATAAATACTTGAAATTGTCTCAGATAATTTTTTGGAACTTTCCGGTCAGAATTAGTTAAGTGCTTTGAGTAGAGCACCTGAATCATTAGAAATGATTCACTGCTTTCCTTCCTAAGGGTGTAAATTAACATATGTTCTGTTTTGCTGACAGAGTGAATTCTGCTTTAGGAAACTCAAGAAGGATGGCTAGCATGAGTAGAGACAAAGGCATGATGCTAACTTTCCATCCAAAAAGAGCAGCTTCAGTTAGTTCTTATTTTATATTGTCTTCTCTCCCCTGTGACAGTCCTGAGTAACAAGGAACACATGCTGCTGAGAAGCTGAACCGCACAAACCTCTTTCAACAGCGTTTTGCCTCAAATTTCCCCCTTCCTCAGCATCACTGAAGGCAGCAATTACAGAGTCACAGTCACGTGAACATTAGTAATAAAAGCATTGTCCTCTTCAACCCCCTGGGTGATATGGAGATAAAACTATTAATGGTTGGTCTACACCAGCCCGCCTATATTTTCTAGCACCAGCAGAAAATTGAAGAGAGCTGGTAATGCAGGCAGGGGAGATGATGGAGACATGGTGAATTCAAGGCAAAAGATGGTCTAAGCCCTGTGATGTGCTTCACTGCCCTCCTGCCTCCTCCGACACACTGCCTAGGGACTTTAAGAAAAGCCCCATGGCATGTGTTAAAAAAAAAGTACAATAAAATGTGCTTCAAAAACCCTGTATCTGGGCTGTGTTCTGGTAGACTGTGCCTCGCTGTATCTGGCTTTGGGCCGGTGTAAACTGTGTGTGGTCCATGAGTAAGTGCTTGGACCTTGGGCTCCTGGCTGTGGAGGACTGCAGATGCAGGGGCTAGAAATGGCGTGGATGGTGGGCAAGCCCAGCCTCGGGAACAAGCCTGGCCCAATGCGTAACTCATACTACAGGCATATTCAGAAAGCTCTCCGTGCTGACAGAGATAAATGAAAGCTGTAGGAAAGTGATAGAAAGCAGAGTTCAGACTACTCTTTGTGGGTGATATTCCTCTTCATGTTTTATTTCCAGTTATTTTAAAATTAAGCCATAAATCGAAGACAGAATTCACATTATACATTCATCTCCACTTCTGCAGGCCCCTGGGGGACAGACAGTCTACTTTATCAGGATGCAGAGCGGAGGGTTTCGGACCATTGTTGAGCTCTTGTGTGTGTGTATATGTACTGCTTGAACAGGCAGGTGTTTTCTTTTATGTTGTCCTGGGAATGATCATGCTTTTTTCCCCATACTGTTACTTGTTAACATCCATGCTGGTATTCCTCAGGTCTTGTTTTGACAAGATGTATAATAGGGCCTGGTCCCTGGAGAACCAGGAGTTATGCTGAGGATACGTTTTTGCCCATATTGGAACATAGGGTTGAATAAAAGACTTTTTTTTTTGATTTAAAAAACATTGTTAAGAAAGCAGGAAAGGTGAGGAGAAGAGGAAAGAGAAATAAAAAAAGGGACTGTGAACAAAGGAACGTTTTTATTGCCAAAGCTGTAGCTATTAATGATATGTAGGTTGTCTAGAATGAATTTCTAACCACTGAATCATTAATTAAGCCTGAATGAAACTTTTCCTGCTATTGAGGCATTTAGGATGGTCTTAATCTATGTGGATTCTCTGTGGTCTGGTAGTTGGGTCAAGCCCGTATTGAAGACTTTACCTAGTGAGATGCCAGTCTAAGTCTCTGTCCTCTACCTGGCTGCGTATTTTCACAAAACTCTGGGAACTGAATGTCTCTAGGTCCTCTACTGCTCCGTCAGTAACTAAAGCTGGCCAACAAATACAAATATCTTAGAAGGGGATGAACACAAAGCCAACAAATTCACCTGTAGGCAATGCTTAGGAAAGCAGGCTGGTAGAAAAGCATGCATCCAGCAGCAGTGAAGGTAGGTAGGAAATTAAGCCATCAGCATATCTGAGCATCAGACTGAAGTTGTGAAATGGTTTGACGGGCTTCTGGCACCATGTGGCTGTAGACAGTGGGTTCCCTCGGGCTGTCTTGCGGTGCGGGTTTGGTTCTTGCCCCAAGGAAACTCATCAGCATAGAATCATAGAATACAGAAGAGTTTTGGTTGGAAGGGACATTTAAAGGTCATCTAGTCCAACCCCCCTGCAAGAACCAGAGATATCTCCAACTGGATCAGGTTGCTCAGAGCCCCGTCCATCCTGGCGCTGAATGCTTCCAGGGATGGGGCATCCACCACCTCTCTGGGCAACCTGCTCCAGTGTTTCACCACCCTCATCATAAAAAAAAAATTCCTTATATCCAGTCTGTATCTACCTCCCTCTGTTTAAAAACCATTACCCCTTGTCCCATCAGCATGACTACTCACAGCTAATTTACTCTGTGAGATCTCGTGAGTTGGAGGCAGGGTGCAATGGAGGGTGGCTGGCTCACTTAAGGAGTGTCTGTGGAGTTGCTGGGGACCAAATGAAGTATCTTGTCTTGGTGTTGTGGAAGAAAGGGAACGTCCGTGCTGTAGGAGACCAACTGCCCAAGGCTAACTTGTGACTCAGGAGCAGGGAACTGGTTTTGCTCATTGCCAGACCAATGGCAGGAGGCAAAGCTTGATGAGAGAGCAGAGGGGATAGAGACTCCCAGAGCCTTTAAATCTGTCTCAAACACTCACAGAGCAGAGCGGTTGTCATGACCCTATAACGGGATGTGGCTGGGGCATGGAACCTTGTGGAAATAAGGTGGCCTTGCTGGACCAATGCCACCCTCACCACCCTGACCATGGATTCTCTCTCTTTCTCTCTCTCTTCTTTCTCCTTTCTCTTTTACTTTTTTTTCTAGTAAGTAACACAAGGCATAAAGTCCTTGCATGCGTGGTAAACAATAAGTATTTCTGCTACCCAATTATTTACCAACAAGCCTTACTATTGAATAAAAGTATCTGTTTACCCATGGACTGGTACTGTATGTGCCTTATTCCAACCAGGGGTATCAGTGAATATGAGTCACCTCTCCCTCCTCTCGCCATTGTGTGCTGGAACTGAGTAAATCAGATATGACGTAGTTGTGAGTTTGTGAGTTCTCACAAAAAGTGAGAAGCTGGGATGTGACACTTGTTGGAGAAGCAATGGAAATGGAAAGCAAAGGAAGAAATACAGCAGGGGGATCACAAGGAAAGGAAATTATTAAGATGAAGGTGCTCTGATGAACTACTTCTTGCTTCTTTTTCTTTCACAATCTGGTCCTGCCTACAGCTCTGAGATCATGTTTTTGTACTCCGCAGCTTGCTCCATCTGCTCCCCCTTGCTCTTTGGCAAGGCTGCGTGTTTTCATGGCTGGGCGACAGAGCACCAGGCTCTTTGGCACAGCTGGTGGCCACCATCAAGGCTTGCATTGCATTCTGGCTTGGCAGGCTGTGCTTCCTCTCACTGCAAACCCTTCTGGCTTTTGCCACCTGGGCTTGTTCTTTCCGGACTGAGTGTAGCCTCCCTCCACCAAGCTAATGGTGCAGCATTACCCTCCCAGCAGCAAGAATTAGCCCTTGTAAGCAGCACTGCTTCCCTCTCAAATGGACCAAGAGGAGCCCGTGGTGCAGAGGCTACAAACATCTCCTTTCTTACCTGACAAGTGAAAACCCTCTGCTAAGAGAGCTTCCTTGTCTTTTGAGGGGGTTTAAAGCACTGCAGCTGTATTTCACACAGCCCTCTAAGGTTCTCCGTTTGTTTCAGGCAGTTAAAAATAGCAAGAAAGGACATGGTCAGCAAGACAATTCCCCAGATAATTGTGGAAACGTGTTTAATCTTATGTTGCCGTGAGCCCGTTGTTTGTTTCTTGATGCCAGTAGTCAGAACATTTATCATAACTGTTCTGAATTATCTCAGCATGCCATGAAATCAGGCAGGGCGAGAATCTCCCTTTGAAGTGGCCTTCCTTTCAGTAGGTGGATTTAGCAGAGAAAAGGAGAAAGGATTTAGCCAAGGTTATTGGAACAGCCTGAGATTACTGAGCTCACTCGAAGCGGATGCTACTGCATGAACGGTTGCTTTGTGTGCACTCAGAGAGCGGCAGCCGATGGGTAGACCTGTAGGAGTGTGGATGATGAAGGGCGAAATCTGACACTGGCATCCACAAATGTGGGTCCACTGAAACCACCAGAGTGGCCTATTGTGCCAGGTCTGGATGTGGTGGTGAGACTAAAGACAGATGGGATGTGGAAGAAGGAGATTACCAGAATTCAGGAAAAAGTGCTCAGCTGAGTAATTAGTTTGTACTGCAGGTGAAAAGCTGCTCTCTGTCTCCTGATAAACAATTATTGGGATTACGAGCTGAGGGAGATGTCATGTCTCAGTCCTTCTAGTGCAGCCCGTTACCAAGGCTCATTTTTCTCATGTCTGGAGCAGCTGGAAGCACTTGAAATGCGCCATGACATGGAGAGCTTGAATCTTACAGCCATTAAAAGGCAGCCATGGGGTGAGCTGGAGGGGAGGTGCTGGCTCTGCCTGTGCTCAGAGCTGGTTGGAGCCCATACAGCTCAGCCTGAGCATGCTGTGGTGAGAGCCAAAGCCAGCACATGCTGCGTGCAGGTAGTAGGATTATTACTTGCCTCAGCATCAAGCTAATGCCGCTGCATGCTTCCCAAGATGGCGTGGCTCATTGTCTGCCAGGGAGGCAAAGCAGGCCTGTTCCTCCCTGTGATAGGCCCCATAGACGTATCTGAGGTTTCTGGGATGATGCTGGTGCCAAACTGGCTTCAACCTGGCAGCTGCTATCTATTTCCCTGTGCAGGTGGGGATGTCAGAGCAGCGATGTACCCTCCTTGAGGAGATATGTTGACCCTATAGCCCCTGGAGATGCAGCTGCCCAGAGAAACCTGAGGCAGCAGAGCAGGTAGAACGAGGAGGGTGGCAGGGCTCAGAGTGGCATCAACATCTGAGTTGCCAGGAGAGAGAGATTTCAGCTCTGATGGCAGCCACATTGCACGAGAAGATCTGAGGAAAAGCCTGGGAATTTAACTGGGATGACTAATACGTCTCACTGCTTGATATCCTCTGCAGCACCAAGAGAGCAACATGCTTTCACGTAAGTGAAGTTTGGCATCAGTACTGATAATGGTCAAGACCCATCCTTCTTGCCCCTTTTCCCCACAAAAAGTGAACTGTTGTAGCCATGCAGGGTGCATCTATGTCTGTATGCTTGCACCTCTCAAGTGGACCTATAGGCTAATTTCAGCTAGAGATGTAGAAGCGCTGATTTCAGTTTTAATGAAAATGACAGCCTTGTCTGCTGTGTGCTGCCGTGTCGAGTGCGTGCTGTGAGCTGGGCTTGGAGGCACTGGCGTGAAGGGAGAGCAGGACCAGGAGTGAACCCAAGGGATGGAGAAGATTTTGCTGCTGAAGTCATGGAAGAGCCATCCCCATCCTACACACTTACTTACTTCTTGAGGGGTGCTCCTGTAAAGTGTAGCTCACTGAAGGGCATTGTCCCATTTGCCTAAATGTTTTGACACTCTTAGTTATTATCAGGTTTAATTGGTGCTCTTTGGGATCTCATTGGTTTATGGAGACCAAGCCCTCAGGGCGTATGACAAGGGATATAAGCTAGAAAAACAAGCAGCCTCCTCCTGCAAGAAGTCACGTTCCTTTACTGTAAACATGTGGAAATTCTTTGCTAAAAACACAATGTGGGAAAAGCAGACTTTGGTGAAAACTAAATCAAGGAATGACTGAGCCAATGCAGTTTTTATGAAAATAAAAATAATACTAAAACTAAAGAAAGCTAGGAGATTTCTTGGCTGTCTTACAATGATTTGGAACATTTTAATTGTGAATGCAATTACAGTTTGTGTTTTTCTTGAGGTTTGCAAAATTGTGGCTAGCCTTTTCATTCTCCTTTTTGCATTTCTTTACACGTCATGTTTTTAGATATTACCACAGAAGAACCCATGTGTTATGAGAAAGATTGGTGTTATTATATTCCTGGCCAGACTGAAATGAGGAATTTTCAGACTCTTTCCTGGAAGAAAAGGCATGTGATGTTGTCATTTTTCTAAATCAAGAGGTTTTGGACATTTGAAAACTATGCCTCAGGCTACTGGTTGCTGTGCAAATAAAAATGCAGGACTCTATCTGCTGGAAGACTGAGTTACTGATTTTGCCAAACCCTGCGTTGCACTTTTACCTATTTAACAGGAACTAAATTCCCAGAGCTGACTTCTCATTTGCATTACAGTGCAGTTGGATACTTAGGCTGACATATGTACATACACACAGCAGCACCCACAGCTACACACAAATGTATGCATGTGTTTATCCCTAAAATGCATACATATTACCTCTATATCTACATGTATATTTTACAAGTGGATCCAGACAGCATATAAAACTTTTGTTTTACATATGATGATTGTGAAGTTCTTCTCTTGACACCAGTGGAAGATTCGTCATGCGAAGAGTCAAGGATCAGCCCCTTATGTGGTATCTGTACTGTTAATGCAAACACCCTCGTCTAAGTCCTGATCATATGGAAATTGGTGGCAGTTCTGTCATTGATTCCAGAGCAATAAGGACTTGGCCTAGAATTTCAATTTACACTACCTTCTTAATAGTTTAGTCTATTAAATTTAAATTGTCGGAGACTATAAGATAAACACTGGGGGTAAAAAAAGGTAATAAAATGGTTTAATTTATTTCCGGGTCTATCAAACATTTGTGCTGGTGGTATTTTTATGTTCTTAGTTTTTGTTATAAAATAAACAATAACACTGTGGTGGGAGATCTCCTAATTTCCTGTTAATAGAGTTTAAATTGAAAAGCATTTTTCAATGGCAGAGCTGCCCGTTTAAATTATGGATGGCAATTTTGTTCCATTTTTAAGCGCTTCTCTTCTGGCTGGAGATCCTTGAGTCATAAGGCATTTATAGCTTCTTTAACAATACATAACAGCAACAGAACTGACACTTCCATATACATCTATAAAGATGTTAAAAGCGTATTATGGTTATAACAGAGAGGGGCAAAATCAACAAGTTACAAGAGTGGATCCCATTCACCTGCAGCCCCTCCCTAGCCCTGAAAGCTGCGTCTCTCTCTTCTTTGTGGCGGTGATGAACCTATGTCAGCCCACAACCAGACAAGCAGAGGAATGCTGTGACCCTCCTTGAAGGGAGGGCACGAATGTCCCCATGGACCTGACCGTATATCAGACCTGCAGTCCAAGTCCCACCTAGTTTAGAGCAGAGGGGAGGCAAAACTTGGGGAGTAGGAGATGGCACCTCTCCAGTGTCCTGATACTCTGAGGTGGCCTGGACTGTGCAGCTGGATGCTTGTGCAAGATAACTGTGTGAGCTAATATGGCAGTGGGACCTATACCTGTTGCAAGTCTCTAGTTTAGATGTATATACTTTATCTTTCCCTCCTTGGAATCAGAGGTATACATGCATACACACCTATACATATCCATATCTGTGTCCATATCCATACTCATGTATATGAGCCATGTACTCAGTAAGAGGTGGGAATTTCTGGCTAGCGATGGAGCTGTAGGGGTATCTGGTGGGCAGAGAGTTGGGAAGGGCGGGTGGTGGACAGAGGTGTGGGGCAGAAAGGGCACCGCAGGGCTAGGCCGAGGCACAGAAACAATGCGATCTGAGTGTGAGGTCTTGGCCCCACTGAAGTAAGTGGAAAATCTCACACTGGCTCTAGAGCCAATATTTCACCCAGTATGAGCAAGATATTAAAAAGGAACTGATTAGAAGGGAGAAACCCTGGTAACGAGTGACCATGGAAAGGAAAACAGGAAGAGTACATGACATCTTAATGAAGCTTTAGTTCAGCAACACGCTTTATTCTCTTAGGGACTGAGGTAGTCTAAGAGTGATTCCTTGACTCCAGATTTATCTGCTTTATGGGTTTTGTGTGAATGCCATAATTTTATTGATTTTTTTTTTCCTTTAACAGCGATACTGTAAGAGGCCTCTAAAGCTCAAAACGTGTATCAAGTAAACTCTTTTACATATGTTTTACTTTGCAAGTCAGGCTCCTGTGTTTAACTTTGGTGTTTCAAGGTGCACTTTGAGGCTTTTTGTAGCTTTATAAATGGCCATTACATGGGAATAGGAAAGGGACAATTCTGTCCTCAAGGCTCATTTTTGATGTCCCTCTGATTTGAGATTATTACCACAGTGTGTTGCATCAGTCATGTTGGATATGCAGTGAATGACCTCGACTCTTAGGAAGCCATTAATCAACAAATCATCAACAAGATAAAACTTAGTGTCTTTTCTTGTGCCTTTGGATGTGAAGGACAGTGCCTGATTGTTCCCGAGCCACTATAATCAGAAGAAAAATGCTGCTGGCTTCCTGGTGAGTTAGTGCGGTTTTGTTTTCCTCGTACCACGCTTTCCTGGTGAGGATGTGAGGTCCTGCGGGCTGATATCAGGGGATGTTTTTCTGGCTTCTCACCCATTGCCAAGGAAATTCAGAGGCTGGAATTTCTTGATTTTGTGGATGTGAACAAGTTGTTTGGGAGAGCTTGCCTGGGGCCTTAAACAGAAGGCAAGTGCACGAATGGCTTTGCTTCAAATAGTGATATTTCAGCATGAAGAAGCATAAAAAAACAGTGTAGTATGTGCTTCTGTTGAAGCATTTAAGGGTTATCATGTCTCCCATTCTGAAGAGGCGCAAGGGGACAAGGGAAGCATGTTTCATCATCTTGGAGTGGGAGAAGATTAAGATTCACAAACCATTGGTTTTTGGTGTGGCTGGTCCATAACACTGGCTGCTTCCGTGGTTCCCTTCATTATGGCTCCAAGCCCAGTACGATTTCCCTACCATACATATTTGTATTTTACCTTTATCAGAGTTAGATCTTAAAATAAGTATTGTCTTTTGCACAGACTGTTGAACGATTAAGTGTGTACGTATACTGTGTAACAGGATGGGGCATGGTTTCTAAGGACTATCACAGTAGGCATGCATTCCCTACACCTGGCAAAGCTGGGTGTCAAATAATAATATTTACTAAAGAGATAGAACTCCACATCCATACTTCTGTGCGGGAGGCTTCTGAAACAAAAAACACAGCACCACTAGAACAAACACATCCTATTTAAGGGCACTAATAAATGTACTGTTTTGTATCACACACACCAAACCCATGACATATAGTACTCCCACCCACTTGTGTTTGTGTTTGGTGGTGATGAGCAGGGACAATAAAAGTTTCTGGTGGTAATTGTGGAGATCAGCTGGTAATTCAGCTAAGTTACAGTTTTACTAATGTGCTCCGTGACTGGTGAAATCTTGCTGTAAATCAGTGAATTGCATATGCCTGTGAGTGCATGGATTAAAACAATAAAGACTTGAGGCAGTGTTATTGGGTTGCCCTACTTAGTCCACTGACTGACATGGGAGCTTGAGGAGATCAGTAGTAGGCAGCAAAGCTAAACTTTGGTCTTGCAAACACTTCTGCACGTGCTTAACTTAAAGCTGTGTCTAGCTCTGTTGGTGTTAATGGCACTCCTCAAGGGCTAAGAGGAGGTCTGCAGGCTAATAGCACCCTGGTATTGGACCACAGGAGAAGAAGGAAAAAAAAAATCGCAAAATGTGCTATATTAATTCAACAAATGTATTTAAGTTTTAATTATTTATAACATTTCAGAGTATATTAGTAAATGTTCTGTAATGTATTGATAATAGTAATGAAGTCTGAGTACTTCAAGATCAAATTACATCATCTTACTATTAAGTCGTGCTTAGAATAGAAGACAAAGCACCAATCTGAGTTCAAACAACAAAATATGATTCAGCAAAAAAGTACTGGTTGGACTAGATTTCTAAAACTGTCAGGAATATTGAATAGTAAGTGTCTCTGCTTGTCTTAAGAGATGAGATTATTTAGTTTACTTGGATAACTTGGAGTATTGTTTTACTCAAATTATATGTGCTAAGAGAAGCAGACTGCCCTATAATTTGTATTTAAAAGATATTCAGAACCCATCAAAAACCTCCCAAACCTGCTTCTATCACTTTATTCATGCAAGAGGCATCGCTACCTTGCATGGACTGGGCTGGCAGAGCAGGAACGAGACCTGGCATGCACATAGCACTGTGGGAATCACGGCCACAGCCATAGAGGCTGGTGCCGGCACCAGCTGTGGTTTGGCAGGGACACTGCTGGTGGGATGAAAGGGTGATGAGCGCCATGAGAAAAAGATCTCTGCCACAGCAGACCAAGGCCAGCTCCTTGGGGAGTCCTCCTGGCTATCCACTGAAATACTGGGATGGTCAAAATGGCCATTCTGGCTACCGGGCAGCTGTGTCCGAGATGGCTTCCCCTGCTTGTCTTGCATCGCCTACTCTGTGGTGCTCTCCTGTACCTTCTCCCTAACGCTGTCGTGGAGAGATCACCAACACATACCCCTTATAAAGGGATCAATAGATCATAAAGGATGATCATTAGGAAGATAAGACCTCCCTAGCTCATTGGCAATTATTTTATGGTATTTCTGATTAATGATTCCATTTTAGCCTTTTCAGTGCTCAGCAGTCTTCAGTTGTTAGTGTTGATTATGGGAGTCCATGCCTTGCCTGAATCTGAGTTATTTTGACCAACAAATGTGAATTAAAATCAATAGAAATGTCATTAGCATCCCAGTGCTGTGAAAGATAATATGACCATTTCTCATGCATTCAGTTTATTAAAATTTGCTAAAGTGTGAAATATGTATGACAAGTAATGATGTTTTACTCTTTCGCCAAGGTAACAATTGAAAGCTGATTGATTCCATTCAGTAATTATAAAATCAAAATGATGGAAGATTGTAATCAAAAAGGATTCTGTCTTGCACTTTGTCATGCCTCCATGCAAGATAAAATTCTTGTTTTAAACATCTCTTTTATCTGAAAAGAAATCAAACTCCTGTTTGCCCCAGTTTAAATCTCATGGCTAGTTAGATAATAAACTTTTTTTTTTTTACTCTGATGAGAAGATAAAAGCAGCCTGCACCGACCGAGTGGTTGTATCCTCCTGTGTGCCATGGTACCTTAAAAGCCCTTTCTCCGTTTCTAGGTATCCTTATACAGGACAAGGCTGAGAAGACAACTGTGTTGCATTGCTGGGGTGCTGGCAGTTATTTTGGTTTTTGTGAGACAACTGAAGATGCAGTCCTTCTTCCTTCCTCTCCAAACATAACCCCAATGTTGGCTCCTCAACCAAACCATGGAAATGTCCTCAGGGCTTCATGGGCTCCATGAACGATGCCTGGAGCCAGGCAGGGTGCACTGCCCTGCCAGAAATGCGCTGTCCCATTGGCCACTCAGCACCTCACCTGCTGCTGAGGCACCCCACAGACGTGTGTCCCAAATGCGCTGGTCAAGAGGCTGAACCTCCAAAACTATGAATGAATGTTTTGCTTGAAGTTACCCAAAACAGATGAAACTCTGCTCTCAGTTGGAATTTCACCGTAATAGCAGAGTCCAGTAGGCAGACAGGGGCTTGGGAGACCCGGCTTTGTTTCTGGCTCTGCCATTCATCTTCTGCGTGGATTTGGGCATGTCTTTTCCCTTCTCCATGCCTCCCATTGCCCACATACCCTTCTTCTGAGCTGCGTAATGGCAGTAGAGTCGACTTACTGCAGTGCTGTGGCTGGTTGGGCCTACGTAAATAAATAAAGAATAAAGGCAGAATGGAGTAATTTTTTTTTAAAAAGATGCTGCTTGACAAGGTCTTGTGTTAACTGAAGATGGAAAAAATTGTGGTATGTTGAGGTTTCTCCACTTCTACTCTCTGCTTACCTTTGGTGGAAAGGGGAGTCTCACCAGCTGGGGGACACAAACAATAACAGGTGGTGAGTCCCAGCCGACCAGTGCATCTAGAAGATTAATTACAAATGGTCTGAAACCCAAGCAGGGAGTCAAAATAAAGCCAGTTTATCTCTTCAGTTGCCTTAGACAGTAAGAGTAGTCTGTGGACCAGACAGCTACTCAGAGATGTCCTGGTCTGTAGTTTCCTCTCTGGACTGCTTGTTTTTGACATCCAGATTGGGTAAGCACCGAGCTATTTCTAAGTGTAGAAGGACGTCTCTGTAAAGCACTGACATTTTAGGGTAGGCTGAGTGCTCTGCAATGAAATCCCAGATACAGTGCAGTCAGTGGGTGGCCTCAGACAAATTTTAATGGGCTTTGGAGTAGGGCCTGAGCATATATTGAAGAACAGGAGAAGGAAGCTTTGGTTTAGCCCAATCTCTAAGCATGTGCTTAACCATAGACTTCAACGAGAATTAAATATAGACTTGAGTCTTCTGCTGACCTGTACCTTAACTGCTGAGTAACAAATACTGACCTGCAGAGGCTCTGCATAAAACAGGGATATATGCCTTTTAAATGCCCAAGGGGGGCATGCCATTTAAAACAGCAGGTTTCTTTGATTTTCTAGTGATGTAGCAAAAGCAGAATTTGGCCCTGTGCTCCTTGGAAGAAGGAAATTTTAAATTATTGTTGACTATCTTCTCTCAGCAACATTTCACATGATGCAGGTTAATGGCTGTCTGCTAGAATGGAGGACTTCTCTGTTTCAGTCATCTAACAGGATTTTTGGCATCCTGCTCATTAGGAGGATTTCTTTAACCATATTGCATCTTTTAAGTATCCTGCTGCATTGTGTTGACATGACCTTCATATCTTTTCAGCTTATAGTTTCTGGAATTCTTTTTCTCCCAATAAGAAGCAATGCTGCTGGGTATGATTTTCTAATAAACCTTGATGGAATATTAGGAAAAAAAACCTCTAATATATCCGATGGCTTGATAGTTTCAGAGTCAAAACAGATTTTAAGCATTGATCTTCTTGCATTTACACTTGCTGATGAATCTGTTTGACCAAGCAGCTGGTGTACGAGATCTAGCTGGCAGCACACAGAACACATGAGGAAAACAAAGAGGATGTGAGATTAAACTGAAAAGAGGCAAGAACAGCATTTCCTCACCGTTCTGCATGAAGGCAGAAGATGCTCTGAGAGGATACAAACTCAGTTCTATTATTGGACCTATGACCTCTTCCCCCCATCAGATTATTCAAAGGTAAATTTGCTTTTCACTCTCTCAGACAGACCATTTCCCCCCTCACTGGTATACTTATTTATTAGTAACGTTGTTTGTAAAATGCTAACTTCATTGCCTGCACTGTTATGATGTTATCTCTATGTGCTTCTGTGAGAATGTAACAATGTCATGAAGAAAAATGATGTAAAAATGATGTGGGTACATAAAATGGGATTGACAAAATGTAATAAATCACTGCTGGGCTGAAGAACAGAGCTGCATGTGTAATGAAATACTTCACCATTACATCATCGTTTATGTAACATCTGGCAGAGCCTTGTATTTCAGTGCTGCTTTGAATCAGAATCATTTCTTCTCTCTGAGAAAAGAGAAAAACAAGCCATTAGGTTTTGCACATAGAAAACAAAAAAAAAAAAGAAAAAAAAGCTAAACCCTTGAAATACCTGTGTGAGGTTCCTGAGAAATTCTACCAACCCCATCTTGATGCAAATAATATCATGTTCTGAGCTGCCTACAAAATAGTTAACATCCAAGCAGAATTTTTTTTCAGTTTTATAAGAGAAACACATCTTTAACATGAAGGGGATTTTTTGAGGTTGCACAGTTAATTTCCCCAAATAAGAGTTCTTCTAATTTGCATCATTACACATACCCTGGGGCCAGACTTCTAGCAAAAAAAACCAGGTGTGAATTATATGTACTTGAGTGTTTTCCAAAGGGATTTTTTTTTTTTTTCCAAAGGAGAATTGAAGTATCTTTCTGCCATTGTGGACTCCTGGTCCTGTCTCACACAGACATGTGGGTGCTCCTTCAGTGTGGACTCCTCCACCCAAGGCTGCCAGCAGAGTCTTCCTCATCCCTGGGGTGAATCGCTTTGCCCAGGTTCACCTGGGGTGCCAGGCAGGACAGCGGGATGTGCCCCTGATGTGAATGTTAGTTGAAATGTATTTAATTACTGCTGCCATAACTGAAGTCAGAAATGGAAGTGTCTGCTACAAAAGCCTCTGGATGATACCCTGACCCGGCTGAATTCAGCAGAAGTTTTGCTATTTATTTTGAGAGGACTTGGGTTTTGCCTGGCGCCTCTTGCCTCTGCAGCCCCCCGGGAGGTCCTGCTGCTGTGGCTGCTGTGCTGTGCCTGCTGCTGCGGGGATGCAGGCAGCCAGCCCTCATGGCAGTGGTGACACTCTCCTTCTCCAAACCTTCAGAGTGTGGCAGCTGCCCGGTACGTGACGTTGGGGCATTGGCAAGAACTCACTGTATCTAAAAATAGGCTTTTTGCTTTCTTTTTCCAGTGCTCTGCTGTTCAAGGAGGAAATAGGACAGGTTGCCAAAGAGAAATCTGTTTGTTTAGGTCCTTTTCTGTTAATCAAATATCATTCAGATAAGCCACTGCTACAATAATCACTCTTCTCCCAGGAATTTTGATACAGTGTATTTATCCAGCAGTATAGGTCTGGCTGATACACACATAGATCTTAGAGCTGTTACAGAGTTGTTATAGCTATTATACTCCTCGTCCATATTTTCCCCAGGTTGGCACAGAATGGTAAATCTTGATACCCTCTTGAGTAAAATGTGGTATCAGAGTTTGGCTTTTCATGGTGGAAACGGCAAAGAGAAGCGGAGCAGTTACTGCTCTAGAAACCTGATGTACAGCTGGCCTAGGGATTTCCAAGGGGAAGGAGAAATATTTTTACATCTCAAAGGCATCTCCATGACGTTTTTGATTGTGGACATTGCAGGAGCGGAAGCAGACTGTCGCATCAGGGTGGTACTGGGCAGGAGGCAGAAGGTCTGAGAACCAGCGCTGGTGGAGCCGAAGCTCATCTCGGGGTGAAAATGGAGTTGTGATGAAGCCATCTCAACCTGCTCTGTCCCCTGTGATTAAAAATTAATTATCGTGGCTTGGCCTTTGCAGTGAGGTAGCAGTGGATGATGCCTCTCCATGGGGATTTCTGCAGGACATGATGTGAGACCTCCAGTGAGCTTAGCTGTTCCTTTGCATCTACAGTTTGTACCTGTGCCCCTCATGCTCTGTCACAGCCATAATTTAAACAGGGCGATAGAAAACTAAATTATCTAATGCTAACAAGGTTCTTTCAGTCCCTTGGGAAGAATCACAAAAATATGAGCTGACAATGCAAGAATATCTATGATCATCAGTGGGAACTGGCTCTCAAGGAGAAAAGAAGAGTTCTTATTTGATAAAATCTTGGCCAAATGGCAGGTGAGATTTTTTTGATCTCTGCTTCACTCTCCGCAGCCCTGTCTGTGAGGAAGCCTGAGTCCTCTCCTGGGCTGAGATGCTGTAGTCATACAGCAGTTCAGGATCTCCTGCTTTTAGCCAGCAGGGTCCAAGGAAAGGCACACAGCTTGCTTTCTCTTCTATGCATAAACCCATTCCTCCAGTGGTTTGGTGGCCAGGAATGCTGGCCCTTAGTTTCATCCCTGCCCTCATGGGATTAGAACCCTGATATTAGGGCATGCCTCCTTGTCAAAGACTGAGCTATACGTCAGTAAAAGACAAGGAGAAGCCTCTCTCTCTTGCTGTTCTTTATTTTGCCTGTGGCAATGGCATGAACTGGTGAGGAGTTGTTGCTCTTTTCTGCTTTCTCAGAATGATTTCCCCTGCTTTCCTCAAAAACCAGGGTGGGATCAGACTCTTCCAAAGAGATTGTCATACCCACTGTTTATTTTATCATGGCAAAAGAGGCAATGGTTGGCATCAGTGTTCTAACTTAAGTGCCTGAAAAATGTGAAGGCACTAGTCTTCACGGTCCCAGATCGTGTCTGATTCAGTGTGTGGTGAGGCTCTGAGGCAGTCCATTATTGTGCGAAGCAGGAAAGAGCACTTTACTCTTTAATAGATCAGTAATGTGCTCATGTTTTAGTCAAGTGGTAGGGCAGGTGCTGTTACATACCCCTGGGACAAGAAACACTTGTGCCCAGTCTGCCAAGAAGATGCTTGCATTTCTGGAGAGGTGAGTGCCATCACTCGCCGGGGAGAGAGGCGGAAATGGACCAAGGAGCAGTGGTGCCTGGGCAGGCAGAGGTGCTGGAGCAGGCTCGCTTCCGTCACTGGCCCAGGGACGAGTCCCCATCCCCCACAATCACCAAGGTCCTATGGCTTCGCAGCAAGGGCAAGATGCCCTTGTGATTTCACAGGCGGAGATAAAGTGTTGGTTTTCCCATTGCTATCAGCCTTGCAGCCATGCCTCCTATTGGGATTTACAACTACCTTAGTCACATTTGCTTGCATGAGTTGGCTCAATTTAAGGGCGAGCTGAGGCTAGGATCCAAGCACCTTCAGGCTGGCAGCCCTAAAAACGGACCCCTCTTCCCAAAGCCAGTGCCCAATGCGTGGCTTGAGGTCCCCTTCACCTGTACCAGCACCTACACTGAGCAGGGGCAGCTGTCACTGTCATTGCCACCACCGTCCGCCCAGACAAAGGGCTGTGAGTCACCGGCCCAGCCACAGCAGCCTTCGGGCAGAGGGGCAGTAACCAGCCAGCCTTTGGCCATTGCTCAGCAATCAGAGCTTCCAATAGTCTTAACGAGTTAGTTCACCACCTAGCAAATGTTTCCCTGCTGTTGTAACAGATGAAGGACCAGTAACGGTTACAGGGGAAGAATTTTGTACAGGGATGCATAGCAGCATTATTTTAAATTTGTTTCTTTTTATTTCTTGACAGCTGTTTAGCATTACACAGGCGTCCATATTGATAATTTTCCCCATCATTTCTACAGCATGAAGCTGCACTTATTTCCCAGATCTTGTATTTAATTCAGTCAAGCAATATTCAATTACCTATTTAAGAGAAGGTTGGGGACAAACAAGGCTGGGCTGGAAAAAAAATCTATTGGTAATATCACAGCTGTCTTTGGAAAGGTGTCGTCAGCAGGCTCTGCTCCCTGCCTCTCTCCTCCCTGATTTTGGGGAGCTGTAGGGACAGGGAAAAGTGAAAAGGAGGCAAATCCTTCATCTCCTACCCTGGCCTCAGCCCAGGGTCCTGCTTCCACTGGGTTGATAGTGTTTGGCAGGACTTTTCTGGCAGGAGAAATATTAACATGAATAGCTATCATTGTCAGTTGGTAGGCTGAAGATTGCCACCTGCGCACCATGTCAGTGCAAAATATTCAAAGAATTTCTGCAGCCTAGGGTCATTCCTGCCTTGTTTTTCCCCCATGCTGGTTATTTAGAGCGACCCAATACTGAGGTTATTGGCCTGTTCCTGATTGGTTTTCTATTGTGTTTTGTTTGCTTTCAGCTGGTGATGTTTGAGTGACACATGCCAAGTTATTCCCAATTTATTGCAGATGAGATCAGAATCAGAGCCATTATTTGAAAACAATAAATTTGGGGTACAGAGTTTGGGTATTTTTTCCCTTTGTTCTCTGCTATTTGATGGTTTACTTCCAATGTTTCTTCCTGCTGACTTCCAATAGAGGTTTCTTGCTTTATAAACAACTGGATTGATTTCCAATATGGACTTTTACTTCCTTGAAAAAAGGTCTCCTCAGGGGAAATTGGCAGTTCTCTCTGTGTATATTTTCTTATTTGCATTTACTTGGAGGGGTTTGGAACTCAGAGACAAGATTTACGTCAACAAATCCCTCTCCCTCTTATCCAATTTAGTTGTTTTAACATAATACAATCATTTTCTAAATCAAACTGATGGAGCGGTTCCTGAAGGCATTACACCAACTGTATATCTGGAATCATATTCGCCTTCTTTTATTGCATTAGCACCAGGCTTGAACTTTTCAAATTTGCATTGTGCTTTGCAGAAGTTATCAGGATATTTGAAGCAGTTTATAGCTGGAATCTGCTGTGTTTTAAAGAGAGACTGGAGAGTGAATTACAGAGCAAAGCTTGCGTAGAGATGAGATTTTAGTTTCATGAGAGAAGTAGCAACAGGGATGAGAAAACAAGAAGAATATTGCATTTTCTGGGTGGTTTTGGAGGCACCGCAAAGTGGGTGCTGTGTTACAACACTAGTTCTGGGTGTCTCATCAGACTCTCTAAAAGGTTTTATTTCTTCCCTGTGAAGAAGGTGCTGAGTAAGGGTCTGACATACAGCACTGCTGTATGAGCAGACAGCGCCCCAAGGCAATGCACCTAACACCTGGGATGTAATCCAGTGATGCTTCTGTGCTGGCTTTTGACAAATATGCCTCTTGTTATTTGAACATTGTCTTTCTTTTCACCATTTGGGCTGCCACGATTAGGCATCCTTCTCGAGATACACTTGTAATACTAATTTGGGAAATTTTCAAAGACACAATGAGAAGCTCACACTCATCTGTGCTTTTGAATACCTCCTCCCTTGTTCTTGCATAGTTGTTTCAGTGACAATTCTTCATCACCTGGAGCAGTGGGTAGTTTGGAACAAGCTGGCTAAAGCAGGCGATACAGAAAAGAATCATAGAATCATAGAATGGTTAGGGTTGGAAGGGACCTTCAAAGGTCATCTAGTCCAACCCCCCTGCAAGGAGCAGGGACATCCCTGACTAGATCAGGTTGCTCAGAGCCTCATCCAGCCTGGCCTTGAACGTTTCCAGAGATGGGGCCTCCACCACCACCTTTCTGGGCAACCTGTTCCAGTGTTCTATAACTCACATCGTAAAAAAATTTTTCCTAATTTCTAATCTAAATCTACCCCCCTCTATTTTAAAACCATTACCTCTCGTCCTATCGCAACAGGCCCTACTAAACAGCCTTTCCCCATCTTTCTTGTAGGTCCCCTTGAGGTACTGGAAGATCGCTATCAGGTCTCCCCGGAGCCTCCTCTTCTCCAGGCTGAACAGCCCCAACTCTCTCAGCCTGTCCTCATAAGAGAGGTGCTCCGGCCCTTTTATCATCTTTGTGGCCCTCCTCTGGACCTTCTCCAACTGGTCCATGTCCTTCTTGTGCTGGGGGCTCCAGAACTGGACACAGTACTCCAGGTGAGGTCTCACCAGGGCAGAGTAGAGGGGGAGAATCAGCTCCCTCGACCTGCTGGCCACGCTTCTCTTGATGCAGCCCAGGATGCGGTTGGCCTTCTGGGCCGCGAGGGCGCATTGCCTGCTCATGTTGAGCTTCTCATCCACCAGCACTCCCAAGTCCTTCTCCTCAGGGCTGCTCTCAATCCATTCCCTGCCCAGCCTGTATTTGTGCCTGGGATTGCCATGACCCAGGTGGAGGACCTTGCACTTGGCCTGGTTGAACTTCATGAGGGTGGCACAGGCCCACCTCTCCAGCCTGTCAAGGTCCCTCTGGATGGCATCCCTCCCTTCCAGCGTGTCGACGACACCAAGCCCAAGAACATACGGTGAAGGTGTGAAGGGAAAAAGAAAACTCAGATGACATTGGTCTGGGCAAAGAACCAAGGAGGTACGTTGGTGCAGCAACCCTCTGTGTCGACAGGACTGCAGTGCTTCTGGCCCTGGGGGAGTTTGTGTGAAACCCTCCCAGTTTCTCAGCGCTTGCAACGTACTTAAACCACAGACAGCCCAGCTGACTCCTCACAGGTTACTGAGATCTGACTATCACTAAGATGAGGAAAATCCCAACTTGCTCGTAACTGGATGCCTCAGGGCACTGTTAAGAGGTTGTGGAAGTACCTGATTCTAGTCTGGTGTCATTTGGTTCCTCTTCCCACCTCCCACAGCAGAGACCAACTAATCCTTTTATAACTTGTGTCCCCTTCATACGTGTGGGCAGACAAGAGGGTGCAAAGGAGGTTGTTGGGGCACATTACTGGGTCCAAGAAGTCACCGAGGAGTCTGGGGCAGTGAGGGGTACTTGCAATTGCAGTTCCAGTGCAGTGAGTCTGCCTCCCCTCGAAAGTGTTCTTTTCCAATGCCTCCTTCCTTGAAATGTCACAACCAGTTATTGGACTATAGCTTAACATCTAAAAAATTAATATCAGGATTATGAATAATGAACTGGCCTAAGATAGCTGACAGCTGGAGAGTATTCTCTGTTTTAAGTGCAAACCTTACATTTTAATAAATAAATAAAATAATAATAATGAAATCCATTTTGAGTTCTGTACTGCAATTCTTGGAACAAGATTACTTAAAAAAAAAAAGAAGTCCACTACCTGCAAATGGTACTTAGATTAAATTCTGGGCTCCCGACACAAACATGTAAAAAGAAGTGTGTGGTATTTTTCCTGCAGGGCAGATCCTGCCAGGGGTGGCAGGCATTCCTGGGAGATACGATACAGCTTTCTGCCCACCTGAAGGATCAAAGAAACCTGTGTGCTGACCTATGGCCAGGATTTTTGGTAGTCAGGGGATAATTTTTTATGGTTTGGGGACCTGTTCATAAATCCACTGAAGGGGAAGGTGTATTCAGTGGAGGATGATCAGGAAAGGTACCCAGCCTGGGTCCAGCTGGCAATAGATGTTCATGACATGGGTGGTTTGGGGTCCACTGCAACTTTGGCCCCTTTTGCCCTACCTTGTCTTACAGTGGGGCTCAGCTTCTCTCTCTGGAGTAAGGACTGGGCATCCTGTATTCCCCCTGCAAAAAGTTGTTAACCACTGCTAGGTTCGTACCCAGTGCACTACATTTTTCCAAAACCTGAGAAGTTTGTGGCGAGGCAGAGGTGTGTGGTCTGACAGAAGCTGTTCCCATTGACAGTGCACTAACCCTCGCCGCACTGGTGGCTGTAACATCCTCTTCAAGATGTTAATTGTTACTAAGAGAGCTTAAAACATCCTCCCAGTGCTTGCCATTGACTGCCCACATGAGCAATGTTACTTACAGCCCAATCTTTCCTTCACTATCGATTATATTAGGGAAGAAATGAAAAATATGAAACCAGTGTTGCAGAGAATAGGTCAGTTTATTAAGACTCCCTCTCCAAATTGGCTGTTTTAAAATTCAATAGATGAACATAAAAAGCTGATCTGAGTGAGAAAAAAGCCTTCACACTGTTCGTTCCCTCTGCTTTTTATTGTCAGGCTTTGCAGGGGAACCACGAAGCTGAAGTACACTCGACCTCTTGCCAAATGATTAGTAGCATATTTTTACCTCAGATAATCACATTCTGTTGCTGTTTCAAACTGCAATAAGTTGTCATTGTGTCCCACATGTATTTCCCCTTGCCAAATATCATCAATGTAGTATTTCTTTGTGTGTTACCAAGTGGCTTCTAGATCAATACCCTAACATGTGGTGTTTGGGGTTAATGCAACTTATAAATATTGAAGGGGCTTACAGAGCTGTGGTTTTGAGGAATCCCTTCCTCCTCAGTGCTGCTGTCTCCCACATGTGACCAGTGACCGAAAACAAGGGGAAACCCACCATGGCACCGGGCTTATGGCCATCAGGAATGGTGGGGGAAAGACTGCTGGGGGCATTTTTTTATTTGAATGGCCTTGATGGAGAAAGGTAATATAAATACCTGAAGCATAGTATCCCTCACCTGTGCTTTTTCATGCTTTTCACTTTCTATATCATACATCATGGATAACTGAATGGTCAGAACTGATGGCAAAATCCTAGGGAGCATTATGATGAAGCTGCATAGGGAACGAAGGATTGCCTAGGATCCTCCTTGCTTGCAGAGGGACACTGCACTGATTGGCTTCCAGATACACACACCACTGCCAACCTACACCTCATCAGCTGTCTGCTCTCCCCTGGGTTTATTTCAACCCTAAATGCATTTTCAAAGGTGTTAGTATTGTCCTAATAGAATTGGTACATGAGTACATCTGCTGCAGTAGGACTGAAATGCAGAGATTGAGTAGAGGAACATTCATACCCAGCACTTGGATGGCAGCCCATGTGGCACAAATGGCAGGCTAGATTTGTGCCTTGTATGAGAACTTGATATTCATCGCATATGCAACGCACCTGGATAATCAGTGTGTGGACAGGGGATGGGGAGTGTGTCCTCTTCTTCTCTGCTGCCCAGCCTCAACTCCCACAGCGTCTTCCTTTGACTTACATTGTAATGTCACCTCTAATGTCGGTGGGTTTTAACTCAATAGTTAAATCTGCCTCAGGAAATCAGCAGCAAACTGTCCTAACTCAATTTCCCTAACCTGCGGACCTCATTCACCACTGTCTTTCCAGCACATAGATTTTCAGATGTCCTTGTTCCTTTAATGCAGTTATGAAAGGACGCTGTTTTGTATAACCTTATGGATCTGCTGACAGAGTAGAGAAGAAACCCAAGACAAGCCAGATTTTGTCATTTGTTCTTCAGCCAGAAATTAATTTACCAGCAGAGGGCTCTCTCATGATTATGTTTTTTGTTTTTTTTTTTCCTTTGCCAAGGTTATCACGAGGTTTAAAAAAAGAGGAGAGAGAATGTATGAAGCTGTCCATGTCCCCAGAGTTTGGGGCAGTAGGCTCAGTGTGGGCTCCAGCTCCCTGAGTGTGCTGGGAGTCTTGTTTCTCTGTGCGGGGGGCAGCTCAGTGAAGTGTGGGGCAGCGCTCAGCTGTGGGACCTGCGCTCTCCTGGTGTTTGCACATCAGGGATAAGGCAGAGATGGGGGCAGGATTTTGGAAAACGCATTGTGGGGGGAATCTTTCCAAACCTGACCTGGGCTGCAGCCAGCATCCTGGGAAGGGGACTGCAAAGTCCTTTTCTTGCCTGCTTCTGACAGCTCTTCATGCTCTTCACGTTTTTAGTTGCGCTGTTGAGATACGCTTTTTTTTGGTATATAAAGCACTGCAAGTGATTTTGCTGTAATGGTAGGCTTTAAAAACCCCATGAGGCTGTGGCTACTGGGATCCTGTTGTGATCCAGCTGTTGTCCTTTTGTAACTTAAACATTTCTATTTGCTAATAATGTGTGAAGAAATGTAGTGAAAGAAATGTGTATGTACAGGCACACATACATGAGTGTGATTCCAAATGATTACAGTGTTAATAATCTGTTTGAAAATAAGTGCTATGAACTCTTTATATGAGCAGGGCATCTGTTTTATGTCTTATGAAATGCAGTGATTCTTCCAGTGGTAGAAGGTGGGATATTTATTATTTCAACTGAGTTCTTAAAAATACAGGACAGAAATAAAATCAACAGCAAAAGTAGGGTTTTCAGAGGGTTTACACAGATCACAATATTTATTCTTCTCGTGTTCATAGTGTGGACAGTCTTCCACCTCTGTCCTCTTTATCTTTTTGATACATGTAGAACTATATCCTGAGCTGAACAACAGGAATTTAATTTATCAATTAAATTGACATTTCAGGAAAAGAACACCTCACTTTACTATTTTTATTGATGAAATGTGAAAAGCAGTGAAATTCACTGGAACCTTATGACATTTTAACTTGCCTGAGTGATATCAGAGCCTGTCTTATAACCTTGGGTCTATAAGCAGATGTAAAAGCTCCATCAGGATATAACTAGGGCTAAATGTTCTGAACCTTTGGAGGTGGTGGTCAATCCTGGACCACTTGTGGGCTGAATAGTGAGAGTGGGAGTTCTGGGCGCTTTCCTGGCCTTCAGTGCTGGTGTAGGTAAGAGGACCGTAATCTCTGTGTTATCCTATTCTCTGGATGTCCCTGGGAGATAGCGGCTCTGTTTGCATGGATGGAGGATAAGTCACAGAACAGGGTGAGCAGTTTATCTCCAGAAAGTTTGTGGCTGAGCTGAACTCATGTCCCTAATACCCCAGAACAATCCTCAAGCCACTAGACTGTCCTGAACATGTAGGTGATGCCAAAAACATGATTATTAGAAGCCTACAGCCTATGTAATCGCCAGTGGTGCTTGCAAGCACTGTATTTTCATGGACAATATGATCAAAATAAAGTCCCTTCATGTATGCTTGGTGCATCCCGGCCTTTTGGGTGCATGCCACACCAGAAGTGGCGGGTTCCTGTGATGGGAAGGCCAGGGCATCCATCTGCTAAGGGTGGGCCCAGCCCGAGCGCTGCCGGCGCTTCAGGGCAAACAAATGCCCACCGCCTTTGCTAGGGCTGTTTCATCAGAAAGATTGCATCTCATTTGAGGTGAATTTTTTTGTCTTTGATGTCTTGAAAAAAAAATGCTGTGCTGGAGGGTAAGCATTGCCAGACGCTCGGGCTGGGCCCACCCTTAGCAGATGGATGCCTCCTGAGAGTGGGGAGCTCAGTCGGGGCTGGACGTGGCTCACGGCTCAACCAGCAAGATAAGCTCCTCTTTCCAGTACTGGTGGAGACCCAATACCGGTGCTTGGCATGTCCCCTGCGTGGGTAATTGCTAAACAGACTCTGCCTCTTATCACAACGTTGGCTATTGGAAAGTGTTTTGTGCGGTTTTGTTTGGGTGGCTTACACAGGTGTTACTGTACAGAGCCTTGGTCATGGTGATAAACTCGTCATCTGTCTGCTTGGGATATTTTGTGCTTTTTACTCTTTCTCCAAAAGATCTGCATCTCTTTGTCTTTCTCCCCTAATCTAAACCAAGATTTTTAATGAAAGTGCAGATATGGTTTGGTTTTTTTTTCCCATTACGCTGCATGTTGTGATTCAAGAGTAAAACAAATCTACTCTGAGAAGAACAGCCCTTCATGAAAATAATAACTTCTGTTAACTGATAGCAAACCTTACATATCCTACATATGTATTTAGTACTTATCTACAGTAGAATCAAGGAGGGAGAGGTCAAGTGCTCTGCAGACAAGCCCCCATTTCCCCACGTCCCTTCCCCTCGGGGGCTGCATGGCAAGCAGCTCCCCAGCACCACGGCTCAGGCAGTGTGAGCTGCACCGCTGGTTCCTGCTCTCACCCCGGCCCTGCCAGCACACTCCCTGCTGCCTCGTGCACATCTGTCTTTGCAAGCACGAGCTTGGGGTGCAGACAACCAGGGGGTGAAATCAGCCGGGCAGAGCCCATGGGTTGCTCGCTGGGCTCTGCGGGCGCACCAGGTGGTGCAGGGAAGTGGAGAACAATGTGGTTAATTACTTTGGCTACTCAGCAGCTAAATGCTATGATGATTATTAAATAATGTTAAAAATTGGGCCCTGGTGATCTGGCTGCCGAATCCTCAGCTCGCCTAGGCTGGTGTAGCTGTATATAAGCTAGAAGGCTGCACTAATTTTACACAAGCCCCTGATCAGCTACAAACCTCCTATGGAAAATAAAGGGAAGAGATGTCATGTTTGTGTGGATATGTGGTTTTAAGAATGAATGGCAGTTGCCAGGCCAGGAACCAGCCCAGATCTTGGAGATGGCAATGGTAACATCCAATCCCCTTGAACAAAATTAAAGATCAGTACATGTAGGCAGATAGAGTTGACATCTTTGAATGAATGGAGCCTAGACATCAGCCTAATCTCCCTCAGGCACATCTACTCCATGCTCTGTAGTGGTTTTATAAGTGACTGGCTGCTGTTATGCATTGCTACTGCCAACAGAGAAAGATCAAGTCCATTCAGGTGATACCCACCTTAACCAGGGACAAATAAAGACCAAGTCAAAGTATCCACACCATTTTTAGAGAGGTCACTGGGTGAAGCATTCTGGTCAGAATGTCTCCATAGATCTGCCGCCCCACTTCAGCAGGCCTATTGGGGAGCAGGATGTTTCATCCAGCTAATAGAGGTCTTAGTTGTGGCATTTACAATGTCTTAAAGGAAAATACCAGTGATTTTTCAAAATTCTAGCCAGTTACTGAAAGCAGTGGAATTGCCTTTGGAAGAAAAAAGAATGTTGTATTTATGAGACTGATCATCAATCAGGCAAAGAAAGAAAGAAAGAAGAAAACCCAACAACCCAGGAAAGCAAATGGTGACAAAGACCCCAGATAAAGTCACTCTTCTCAGCGGGAAGCAGGTCTGATGAACTGAAATGGAAAGTCCTTCTCATTGATTTCACTGGAAAAAGTAATTGAATTGAAGTCTTTGAATAAGCTGCAATCTGTATTTAATTTCTTGTCCAAGGAAGAGAATATAATTTTGTTTTTCTTGTGGCTCCTATTAGCTTTAATGCCAGTTGCAAAGCTGAATCCCTTGCATCAAGCTCCAAATTTACCCCTGATGTCAGCGTGCTTAGGACTGAAACAAAAATCAGCTTTTCATCTCTCAGTTGCTTAAAGGATCATGCTATAATACCATATTTATTAATTCAAAATCTGTCTTGTCTGTACATGCACAAATGGAGCTGAGTATTCAGAGGAAAGGCAGAGAAATTGTAAAGACTGTAATTTAACTTTTAGACATTAATGCAGCCTATTAACTGGAAATATTCTTACAGGTCTAGCAAACATAGATATTTTTGCCCTTGGACTGCCTGAACAGAGAGATTCAGCACTTCAGGCTGTCAAGGTCACAGATCCAAACTGCTGACTTCCTTGCAGGGCCGCGTTACCTTTTGAATAACATACATGCAGTGTTAGATTTGTTGTCGTCAGTTCCAGCGTGGACGGAGGGACTGCGTCCAGCTGACCCCTGAGGATGCCCAGGGGAGCCACAGTGGAGTTTCCTCAAGTGAATGAGTTTGGGTGAGATCCTGGTAGTCTCATATTGGAACAACCATCTGAAGACAAAGGAGCAGTGCTTGGGTTTGTGCACCATGTTTTGCCTGTCCCAGTATGAAGGATGTGATCTGATCCTGCAGAGCTTCCAGAAATAAAAACCTTACATGTGCACTTGCTGTCCACCTTATGTGGGTTTGTACAAGCTGTCTGTAAAAGCGCCTGTCTTCTTTGCTTGTCACATTGACTTGTTTAGCCAAAGATTATTTGGAGGAGAAAACAGTTTTGATAATTAAACTCTAATGATTTGCACTGGCAGTTTGGGAATATTACACTTTCAATCATAAACACAATCAAGAAGATCAGAAAGCTCATCTAGAAAGACATCTTTATGGAGAAATAATGAGTCTTGCTAAGTCAGGGCTCCAGACAGTGATGCGTGCTGGAAAAGCAGTGAATATTAAACATGAACCCCCTTGAAAGATCCTTTGAAATTCCAGAAAAGTGTAAACAGACCATTGTGTGAATGAAGATTGGGGGTCATTTGTTTGTATTTATCAGCCTTTGTTCTGAAAATTAAAGGACAAAGGCAACGAGTTGTGTATTTTTGAAGTGCTCTGGAAGGGAGAGGCCATGAGCTTGAGGCTGGGCAGGAGATGTGGCCATGTCTGAGTCCCTCGCCAGGTACCTTCTTTATGCAGGACAGAGCATCCCTCCCATGCTCATAGTTTCACAGTTATGAAAGCCTAAGGGAAACTAGAAAACCAGATGATAAATCTATTATAAAATGATATTATACTATTTTTAAATGCCTCTTCTTTTTAAGAGAAAGAAAAA
Source organism: Chlamydotis macqueenii (assembly GCF_036417535.1). Taxonomy (NCBI): domain Eukaryota; kingdom Metazoa; phylum Chordata; class Aves; order Otidiformes; family Otididae; genus Chlamydotis; species Chlamydotis macqueenii. Next base: position 23,228,471 of record NC_141593.1, on the reverse strand, counting down.
GAAATGTGGTCCAAATAGATCTGCTTCCCAAGAGAATTTGACTCTCTCTTTTTGTGTGCAGTGCAGAGAATCAGAATAAAAACTCTTTTTTTTTTTTTTTTTTTTTTCCAGAAGTGTTTTTAGTTTGTGGATACTTTCTTGTATTTTTCTAATAAAAACAAAAGACAGGCAAAAGTATTGCTGTACACCAGTGTATGACATGGGGTTAGTGTATCCAGAGGAACCCCGTCTCTGCCCCGATCAGCAGCAGGAACAGCCTGGACGTAGGGGTTTGTGTCTGGCTACGTGCAGCTCAATATTCTGTGCTGTTCTTCCCTGTGTTTATCTTCCTCTTGTTTTGCATGACAACAGACATAGAGATTTGGTCTGCCTAGATCAAATTCTGACAGCTTAATGTTGTTGGAAGGACATTCTTGTACCAGTGGAGTACCTGTTCTGGTCTTGCTTTTTACCTTTTTCTTCCTGGTTCATACACTCTTCTTTTAACACTGGTTGTCTATTCAGACCATCCAATTTTGTCATCATGTTTATCCCAAAATTGTTTTTGTGTATTTTCCTGGGCTTATCCCAGGAACTTTCATGAACTTATTTTCCGTAGCCCCTTTGAAGGTTTTACGAGCCACCTTGCACCAAGTTCTGCTACAGGTTCATGGATTTTTCCTTTCCCTAATTACAGACTTTTTATTTATCTTTTGGTACTATAAGCTGTCACAGACTGTTTTGTCTGAGAACACAACTCTTATCCCCAACCATGACAACAATTTTGCTATCAATGTTAAAATTCTGTCAAGGTCATAGCAAAAAGGGCAATCTGAGAAGTTGCAGAGAGGCTCCAAGGTCAAGCCTGTATGCACTCCACTGGGCAGACTATATACAGCACTTTAGGGGCTCTGAATAACCGGTCTGATTAAATGAGTAATGAACTAAACTTGGAGGTAATTTTTGGACAAAAGGGTCCAAGGTGGTGTACCTGTGGTTGCTTTTTACCAGCATTACCAATCTTACTTGAGGATCATTCAGGCTGCCTAAAACACTGTGGCCTTCCAGCATCTCTTGTCTTTCAAAATAAGCCCCAAACCTTTCCCCCGAGCTAAGGCAAATTAGCACCCAGCCATTATGGTAAGCAGATACGACATGCCAGAAAGACTTACTTTCGTGGTAAGTCAGGGTAATGCTCTCTCCCACAACAAAGGCACCTTCCTGTCTTTGAGGTTTCATCAGAGGTCATGATATAAAGTTAGTTCTGTTGCAAACAGTTCCTTCCTTGTGCACCATCGCCTCTGTGTATCAGGCCACAGGCACCAGGTGGGTTTTACTATTAATTTTTAGTGCACAGTTAAGATCTTGTCTGAAGCTTTTGATGCTGCTGACTGAGCATTCTTTCTCTGATGGCAAGCAGATGATGCTAGTGGGCCATGGTTTTATCCTTCATGGCAGAAAAGGAGAAAGCTGTAGAAATGCCTGATTGTATATTGCTATAATGACATATGCTGTTCCTTGAAGTCTAACCTGTTTTCTGTCTTCTTCAATATAATCATGAGACATTTCCTTTTTATGGCACATACGTTATCACACTATCTCAGCACTTCAGCATCTGAGCTGTGTTTATCCTCATAACCTGCTGTGAACAGGGAAGTATTTTTATCCTTATGTTTTTTAAAGAGTGAAGAATTGCCAGGAAGGCATTAAGTGACTTGCTGAAGATCACAGAGCTATTGCAGGCTAGGAAATCCTAAATCCGAGACTCATACGGTACCATTTATACCATCCTTCCTCCGAGGCCGTGTAAAGGGACACTTTCTAGCTGTGAGGGACAGCCTTACCAACAGGTTGATAGCACATGAATGTGTTTGCCTTGTAGGCCTGGTGTGACTTGGCAGAGCCCTTGAGCAGTGCTTCCAGCTCTCAAACAGAGACATTTGGTGGAAGGAAACCGGTATTTTCTCCATGTTTGTGCTCCTGAGGAAATATGATTGGAGGCAACAAGCAGCAACAAGAGCTTTGGTATGTTTTCACTAGGCTATTTGTAGACATAGGTGCGAGACGTAGGCATTTTCTGTGCATTGCATCGTATTTGCTGGCTGCACTTTTATTATCTCCTGATGACCCTGAAGCAGCAAACAGAGGTGTGCTTGATCACCCTTGTCTTGTAGGAAAGCAGCAGAAGTGGTCGCCAGTTTGAATGGTCACAACCATCTGACTTCCAGAGTTATCTTCAGAAAACCAAGATTTTCTGAAACACAGAGAGGACAAATTTTCCTGTGAAGCCCGTCTGCAAAGATGTAGCATATGCAAGTGGTTGACTTCACCCTTTATGAAAGTCTTCTAGTCCACCCACCTTTTTTTTTTCCCTTTTAATATTTGGAAAGCCTATGGACTGGGAATGGACTGGCAGATCTGGAAGAGTGGTTAGCCATGGGGAAGCTTTACGGAGTTGGGGTGACTGTAGTGCTGAGATCTGTCCTAAACCTCATGTTATTCAACATTTTTGTCAGTAACCCTTTTCCCAAAGGTAAAATAGCTTCTGTTTAAAATTTTATGCCACCACAGGATTAGTGGAGGCCACCACAAGGATTAGTGGAGCCCACCACAAGGATTAGTAATTACTGCTGAGAACAGCACACTCAGAAGTGCACCGATTTAAACCAAGTAAGTTTCAGTGTATTAAAACTAAGGACAGAGGGCTGCTGCCCTTTCTTACCAAAGGAGACACCTCAGACACCAGCTTTGACTTGGGCAAAGTTAAGGAGGTGATTCCTGCCCGAGGGGCTTCATCCTCTCAGGATGAAGGAAGGTTGTGGAGAAGCTGCTCCCAACAGGCTCAACACACTTTAGTGCATGCAGAATCTGGGACCAAAGCATTTGCTCTCTTTGTTATCTATCAGATAAGTGGTTTACTTGTGGTGGGTAACACTTACGTGGGGAGAGAGTAGTAGCTATTAGAAGAGTATTTAATGTAGCAGAGAAAGGTGTAACTGGCTGGAGCTGTTGTGTCAAGTGAGTGGTATTTCTGGAGTAAATCATGGAGGTGGGAGATGGAGTTTTTATTTCCTGATGTTTCCATACCAAGAGTGGATGTCCAGATAGACCAAAATCTCTCAGTCAGACCAAAACCAGCTGTTCTGCAATACCTGCTGATGGGCACTGAAGAGGTGTGTGTACGTATGTCTGGAGGCATATGTAATTGCCATAGACTATTTATTTGTTCCTGCACACCCTTTGGGTTTGTAAAGATTACAAGCAAGAGTTTTTTCTCTCCTAGAGAAGGTGTCCAAGGAGTGACACTCAGAGCCAGGGCAGTTATCGGCACATCATTTCTGATGCCATGTACAGCCTGGAGCATCCCTGTTTCCTCTGAAATGAGATAATCTAGGTGTGGCAACTGGTATGGTGCAGTGCAGGGCCACCCATGAGGCTGGTGGGGAGCTTCACACCACCTTTGCAGCCATGGCCTGTGGATGTGGTACCCCATCTCCCAGTGAGGTGGCACAGAGCAGCACCCTGAAGGCTGCCTTTGGAAGAAGGCTGATCAGTCATTTCATGATAGATGTTCCTATCTGCATAAAGCAGGAGTGGTATTTATTCTCTTTTACTGATGCCTTTAACTTTTAAATAGAATGAAAGAAAATTTGGTTTTTTATGGCTCCTCTTGCACTTTCCTGTTCCAAAGCACTTTTACGGAGCAGTTAAGTTAGGATATAGTGCTGGTAAGGCAGAGACTGTAGGCAAATGGGGCAGACTGAACTGCACCATATATCACTGCACCCACCCCTGCTGCATGTGATGCGCACACCGTTTGATCTTTTTAAATAGCTATTCCACACCTGCGCTTGATTTTGACCAACTAAATCCAAGCTGTTAAATCTGTGCCTTGGTTCTTTTTTTTCAACACCTTTTTAAAAGGGTATTTAACACTTGTAAAAGTTGCCAGATTAAGGTAGGCTTACAGAATATGTGCTTTTATCCCCTAATAATGCTGAGGCATTCAGAGCTTCAGAGGGCTTGTAAGAAGCATCAAATCAGCAGCCAAGCTCTCCTGAGCTTTGTCTGTGGGGCTTCTGTGGGAAGACTGGCCTAATTTGGTGTCCTTCTCTTGTAAACAGTGCTGTTCTCAGTGATAAAGAAATGGGCCTTCTCCTTGGAGGACATAACTTTTGAGAACAAATGACAACTCCCTTTCCTTGCAGACAGCTTTATTTACCTGTAAGATACTGTGACTCCTGCCTGTTTGGGAGGCATCCAGGTGGCTGCTGGAGCCCTGTGTTGCCTCTCCTTCCTCCTCCGTATCGGTGGCCGGTGGGGATGTTGACACCAACAGCAGGGAAGCAACATGGGGCAGCTCCCCAGCTATCAGAGTGACCTCAACCAGCCTGCCTCTGGAGAAGCAAACATAGTTTTACTCAGCTTTTTAACCTCTTCAGTGCTTCAGAGCAGCAGATGGTCCCTTCACATTCAATGTGAGCCAAGGCTGCGGCAGTGGCGTAAAGCTTTGAGATATTATTCATACAGAAGCACTGGCATATGAGTTTATTAATAGCCATATACTCCTAAACACACTGCTCCACACCACATTGTATCTCTTGTGGCCATTCATTTTTTGTCCTTCCATTCTCGCCTTTGAAGTATACCTGAGAATTTTCCCACTAGTCTTCATTAATGATTATTTCTGTCACTTTCCAGCCAGTTCAGTAAAAATTATACAAGAATAATCGACCAAACCCCTCTCTCATTTCCTTTTAGGCAATGTTATTTATGTCAAGTGAGAACAGAATCACACTGAAGTGTAAGAGCTGAATTTGCCTCAAAGGCTAAGTTGTACTAAAAGCTTTCTTGCCCTGTTACAGGTTGTAACTATTATTTTTACTGGAAGAAATAATGAGCTTAATAAATGGGGTATCTTACCTCTGAAAAACCATCAGGAGAAAATGTAACAGCTACAGTTAAAAGAAAAAAAAATTAAAAAAAAACCCCAAACCCACAACACCCCAAAATCTTCAGGGCTTCTATAAAAAAATAGAGCAGCCTTAAATAACTGGAATTGCACTGTATTCCAGTGCAAACCACTAATGGTTAAATTCTTCTCTCAGACTCTCATAAATCAGAGTAGCCCCTCTGACTTTAACAGAGTTACGCTGAAATTACGCTGATGTAGTCAGCTCATTTTGGTCCTACAAACTTGGCATTTGTCATTGCAGATCTGATCCAAATCCCATGGAACCCCTTGGGAATCTCTGTGTTCAGATAATGGGATTTGAATTGGATGGTATAAGTTTAACATGAATCATAATTAACTCAATTTGGTATTTGTATGGCTTGTAATATGCAAGAGAGCCACGTGAGCCAGTTGGAGCATTGGTCTTCTTAGAAATGGAAGTGAAACCATGAAATCTTTCACTTAGTCCACGTAATTGCAACCAGATTGTAACTACATTAAGTAATTACCAAACCAGAACAAGCTTGGGGCACTGACCTCTTATGATGGGTTCTGTCTCCTTGTGCCAGGTCTCCAGAAAAGTGATTCTCCTCTTTTACCACTCGTAAGTTGTGGCCATTTGTAACACTCATCTCATCATATTGATGTTGTTAATTTCTATTAATATTTTGTATGCTACATGAATAGCATTATCCTACCTACTGTATTTATTTAGTTCATTACGTTCTGTGCATGCAGTGGGGAAGAGGCCCAGAGGTCACAAAGCCTGTTTCTAACCTCGTTTACACTGGAGTTCCATCAATTGAATTTGATGAACTTTAATGAAATTATTTTTGATTTATAGTAGTGCAGCTAAGTAGTACAAGGCTAAGATCTACTGTAATTCTGTCAATCTGCTAGAATGGCATTGCTCATAGTGAGCATGAGAGGGATCAGTGCATGACTAGTATGTATGTTTATTTACATCATAGTTCTTTAAAATGGCTGTTCATGTTCAAAAGGAAAAAAAATTCTCCGTTCATCAGGGATTTTCTGGACATGTTATACTGGTGTTGATGGTAGTAAAATTTAGCTCAGTGTATTGCATGCTTGGACGCAAAACGACACACAACCAATATATGCATCCCTTTTCCAAAATCCTGTTGATGTAGAAAAAGTGTGTTGCCTTCTGTATTGATGAAAGGAAAACAGCTACCTGCCAATTTGTGTGAAGAGAGGAAGCCTTTCCTCTAGTCTTCATCTAAGAAACAAGCAGATGAGTGGAAAGGATGCTTTTGTATCAATATTACATAAAGGGTAATGAAATTGGAAATAGATTCATGATTTATTGTTCCTTTAGCAGCACACTTAAGTGTATGGGAAAATTGGCTTTCAGTATATACAGTAGCTGCTTACATAGCATGACTAAAGAAAGACCCTGTGAATATGAAAGGTCTCAGATGAATGAGGCCTGAAATGGAAAACCTCTATTGCTATAGCAGATGGGGTTGTGTGGCTTTCATGTGCCTTGCCAGTAATTTGCCAACATTTACATTTGATCTTTGGCTAGCAGAAGCGTTGATTTAGTAGGCTCTAAAGGCCCCTTTCTCCACCTGCCATCTAAACCAATAAAAATCATTATGATGCAATCATCCTTCTTTCTAGGTGTCAAGCAGGAAAGCCGTCACCTGGGGAATGGGGAGAAGCGATGGTGCAGTTCCTGTGCAAGGTTCCACATCACTTACTATGCTGGACAAAATACAAGGCATGTCTCTCGGCTGCGGGAGAACCATTTTGCTATAGCGAGGAGGAGGGTGCTCTAAGACAGGAGCTTGGGAGTGTTTTCTAGCAGAGGAGAGCCGGACCTGGAAAGCACAGCCCCGTTAGGGATGGGATGGCCCAGTTTCTGTCACATTGGCTGGCATTGCCCCCAGTGTAGCCCCCATACCTGTGGAGGCAAGTTCCCCCCTCTTATAAGTGAATGACCCCAGACTAAGGTCATGCTTTTCAACCCTCTCTTTTTGTTAGGGTGGTTGGCAACCAGCTTCCCAAGACCTTGGTGCTTGTGACTCAGAAGAGGAAAAGAGCTGAAATATTGAAATGCCATGTGAGAATGCAAAACTGTGTTTCTAAACCCAATTTGAGACAGTACCAGCCTGCTCGAGATGTGATCTCTCTCTGTACCAACGTGCGTGATGGAGGAACAGGCTTGCGTGGAACGAGCACGTGCGCTCTTTGTGAGGCTCCAGCTTGTTACCAGGTGTGTGGTGCAATATCTTTTCCATATTAATATTCCTTGGGCAGACCCTGGAACTGCATCTGTTTCTTAGATCTCTCCAGTTAATGAAATGGCCAAACACAATCATCTGGCAATAGAATTGCACTTCAGCAATACAAACAAAAAGACCCTAATTTACATTTGTGCCAATACCATTAATGTAAATTGGTTATTAGCTGTTTATGCTAAAAAGCTGTAATACAAAGCATAAAGGTAGTTTTATTAACTACATTTTGCCCTGTGAAATCCATGCTAGAAGGCACACTTAGCAATCAGTGATTTTCTTTTCTCAGGCAATATGGCATTTGCGCCACCTAATTAACATATTTATAAACAAATTACTACCCCCTTTTCTGCACTTTGCATTTTATAACACATCACTGCTATGAAGTTAATAGGACAACCGTGTGCAATGCTTTTGTAATTCAATTGCAATGTTGGATTGTTCTTTACCCTATCATTCTCATGTATATGTAGGAAGGGGTAATTAAAGAAAAAATGGCATTTACAAACAATTATAATGCAGGAATAACAAGGAGGGAAATGGGTTTCAATCATTGCTTTGTAATAGGGATGTAAGGAGGGATGGGGATAGCATGAAAACAGAGCTACACCTGATCTGCCTTTCTGTTTTTAGTCTCTTTGTGCCTCTGTGGAAAGATGTTCTGGGGTGTGTGGTCCACATTTTCCCTTATGCAGTGCTGCGATGCCCGTGCCAACGGAAGGGAGAGTGGGACTGGGGCTAGCAATTGCCTTCACAGATAAAATGTGACCTCCTTGATTTCTAGCGCAGCCATTTCAGTGTCATCCTGCATTGCCCAGGTCCCCTCCTGAGCCTTTCTGCAGCACTTGCTCGGGTGCTGGATGCACTGCTCCACCGATCAGGCATGCAGGCAGCAGTGGCAAGAGGAAGGGAAGAGGCAAGGCTGCTGGAAGGGAGAGTGGGGAGGTGGGAAATGGCATGCAATTTGCAAAGAGGTCCGGAGGTGCAATGTACGCATGCAAAGAGGACCACCCCCCCTCCCGGTGTTGCTGTAAGCATCTGTGTAAGTGGCAGTGCAGATTAAAATGTTGCACGGGGTGCCCAGACCCAGACATCCCAGTTAATGGTATCACTGGGGCTAGAATTGGACAAGGCTTTCTTTTGGCAGGAGACCCAGCTCAGCAGCACTGAGCTCCCACTTTCCTCGTCTCTTGGCCAGCAGGGAGTCACAGAACCAGCCCCCTGAAACGCAGCCCAGCAGAATGAACCAGTTTAATTCAGGCTGGTCCCGTGATCCAGCTGTACCCACCTCAGCCAGCTGCCCTAGTGCAGCTGAGGGGCTGTGTGAGGGCCAGGACCCCCAGTGGGAGGAAGAAGAGGGAGGGAGGAGGAAGGAGTGTCTGGGACTGGCATTGACACTGGGAGCTGCAGCCTACATGTGAGGCAGAAATGACTTCTGCTGCCTACTACAATGGATAGATGGAGGATGCCCGGACCAGAGGGAGGTCACAAGCTGGCTCTCTGGGGGGCTTGAACATCTATGGATGTTGCAAAATTGGGAATCAGTATAAGGAGGGGGACACATGGTGAGGTCTGAGGGCTGGGCTGTGTGGGCATGCTCCTGGGTGGTGGGAGGCTGGGTGCTTGGGTTTCCGCACTCATGGGTGCAGCCCCTTCCCAATGGTGGGGCGTTGTGCCCAAGCGAGTGCCCATGGATGCCCCCTGCCCTGCCCCACCACTGCGGCAGGCATCTGAGGCGGAGGCTTTGCTCCATTTCTGTGCCAGGAGGAGTGGTGTTTGAGAGGTGGATGCTGGTTCCTCAGCATGGGAGCCAGATCTTTTGGACCAAAGGAGTTATTTTGGACAAACAAATGGTGCTGGGGTGTGATTTGAGGTTATCAGATGAGCCTGTCTCAGTCACCTACCTCTTTCAGGGGCAGCAGCTCAGGCCTCCAAACCAGACCTTCTGGTGTGGCTTCACCATGCAGACCTTGGATTCCTTACTCACCATAACCCCCCTTTGACTGAAGCTCTTTTGGGGAAGGCAGGAATGAAAAAGATGAAGGATGCATGCTTTTTGTTTTCCAGAAATTAAGAGTTTTTAATTAAAACAAAACTGCAACGTCCCTAATAGCAACTGTGAATTTGGAGGTAGCTTATACTATTTCTTATTTCTGTAAAGAACGCATTCTGAAGAATGAAAATAACTTCACTTTAATGAATTCATATATTTCAGTGGAATTTCAACCTTTCACATTGGTATTAAAAGTTAGCGTTAAATAATATTCTTAAATTATAGTGTCATCTAACCCAGCTATGCATGATCTCTAGCAGGCTGATGTTAGTTATTTTAAGGCAAATTAGGTAGTTTGGAAAAGAGGAGTTAGATCTATTTTCTGCACAAAGAGATTTATAAAGTTGTGGCTAAATAATAGCTAGCAACTAGCTTCTGTGCGTAAGAATATTTTTAACCCCAAGAATGTTGGTATACTCCATGTGAGGATGTATAGGAGAGTCTGAACATATATATCCCGTGACACAAAACAGTCTGGTGCTCCAGTTATTCTTGTAAGGAAGAGCACTAGACTATTTTTTGTTGTGAGTTGATATCAGAGCTTCTTCGGTTGTTTGCGTTTAGTGACCCTGCAGTAGGTTGTTCTCGGAGGGTTGTTGTCAGTAGCTGGGAAGGGAGTGCCATGCTCCCCTTTGGCCACCTGGTTGGGAGTCATAACACTGATGGCTCTAGATGCAGGGTAGAGCATGAAAAACAAGTTAATAATTGACCTATGCGCCTTGTTTTTCATTCTTAGGACTACAGACACAGAAATGATAACATCTGTTTTTTAAAAAACTTTTGAGAATAAATAGAATGTTTTTTACATCTCATGTTAAAAGCAACAGCAGAAATGGTAGGTCAAGGAATGGATTATTTGCTGTCTATTTTTAATGAGTGTTCTTTGAAGAAGGAGAGATCAGATACTGCTAGGGGATATCATGCGGCATTCAGAAAAGTTTGTGAATCACCCACGATCGGCTGAAGCTGCCATTCTTTATATGACTTTCCAAGTTCACATAAAGGTTACACGGCTACCAAGATGAAAAGCAGTCTCATCTGTTTTTTTTTTTTTTTTCTACCACAGCCTTTTTCCATTACTAAAAATGAGGATTGTGATGAATCATGTCTTCAGCTGAACATCAAACACAAGTCTGTAGTCTTCAGTGAGCATTAAATATAGATGTGAATATAAATAGAGAAGAGGAGGTTATTATGTAGGAAGGCAGAGAATAATAGCAAGGCACAAGTCAGCTATTTAACATGTGCTTTCTGTCCCCTTGGTATCCTGTGTTCTTTTATCTTGGGAGAAGAGGGCAATGGGTTAGCATGACCCTGTCGTAGGCTGTAGGCTCTCATCAGAAAATTGGGAATAAATAGACACTGTCATCTATGAAGCACTCATGATTCTACTCTATCTCTGTAAATATCTGACTGGATATTTCACCCAGCTTTGTATTCACGTGGCTTCCTCCAGTAGTATTTTGTGTTATTACCAGCACACACAGCACAGAGGAGCCCCTGAGTTTAAACTGATCTCTTTCATTTAGAGACCTGGTTGCACAGAGCCTGCAGTTGAACCTGGTTTTCCCAGCAGCATCTCTGCTGAAGACCTCAAAGGTCTTCTCTTCCCTCCAAGCCCTTGCAAACCACTAGAAGCAGCACTCTGCTCTCCCTTATTTGACCCAGGATGTGAACAGGTCTTGTCTAAAGATGCAGATTTGTTTAAGCACATCTGTTTAATGTGCTGCCACTACAGTCTGCAACACCACAATATTGGCTTGCTGATGGACTCCTGGCTGTCTACTGTTTGGAGACTGTGTTTCCAAAGGCCTCAGTTCTCAGCCCATGTGCTGGATTTCAAACTTACCACCACAACCAAATTCAGTGATTTCTGTCTCCATGTGTATTTTCTGGATAGAAATGCTGAGACCACTGCCTTGGCTGCCCTCACAGCTGCCTGGCTTGTTGCAGATCCTGGTGAAGGCAATGGACTGTAATGACCCTTTTAGAGTTTGGATCAACTCCACCATCGCTCCCAGTGTCACTCATGGTTGTTGCACAGCGTGGGATGCAGCATTCCAACCATGCACTGCCCTCTCTTCTCTGTGCTCCCCTGAAGCCTTTCCTTCAGAGGATTCCAGATGGGTGTCCAACACATGGAAGGAATCCTACCACAGGCTGAAAATGGGATGGGCTGTTGGTCCTGTATATGTAGCTTGAGGGCAGAACCTGAGAAGTGTATTAGAGAAGGTAAATGAAGACTTGTATGGTGCAGGCAATCATTTTGACTAGGCTGAGATCAGACCTATCACCAGCTAGCTTCCTCTTGGTAAGGAGATGCTTGTCACCCATCTTCTCTTGGAGTCTGATGGCTCTTACTGTGTTTCAACCTGTACTGACTCACTGTTATCCATTTACTGGGACATTTTAATCATCCTTCTCTTCTATTGAGAAAATACCAAATGCTTTTGTTCACTAAACCATCCGTGCTAGTTGCTTTACTTTACAGATTACCCAAATTATGTTGTACTGAAATAACAACACATTTGTATCTTTCAGGGATGGGACAGTCTTCCTTGTGACTTTCTGGAGTTCCTTGAGTACAAAGTTTTAAAGATATGATTCATCTGGTTGTTTAGAATTAGAAACTTAACAGTGAGATATAATGGATGAGTCTTCAATGATGACAAATACTATGTAACTCTAGGTTAAGACATGAAACTTTTTCTAAAACCATTTAACACTCAGGAAAACGAATCAAAAGTCATAATTCAAATACAGCCCCTTTAATTAATTCATCTAAAGATAAAAAAGAATCCTCTAGAAAGCCTATGAAGATATTGCTAGCAGAAAAAAAGTCATATCTACTTTTCATACACATGTCTTCAGTGGATGTCTTCAATGAGCAGAAAAGCCCTTAATGATTGGGCTTAATTGTTACTCATCAACACCACTGCACCATCTGTCCTGAAGTGGTAATTTTCTGTGATAGCTATATAATACCACAACATCAGTGCTCTTCAAATATCAGGATACTGAATTAATCATGAAAGGGTTTTCATTAGCACGGGGAAAAAACTGCCTCAGTTAAAAAGACTTCCTTTAAAAAAGATCTGGTCAAAGATAATTTCAGCCTTTCCAGGAAACTGAAAAGTATGTGATAAACTCAAAAAAGCTGCTGTGCCCTGTGCTCGTCCTGACCCCTCTGGGAATTCCTATCAGCACTGTCTCTGGTCTTTCCCTGGAAATTATTTTTGCTTTAAACTTCTCACTTTCTCACATATTTAAGTCTTGTGGTAGGACACAACATTCCCTCCAGACTCTGTGCTTGGCTCTAGCTGTTTATACAGTCAAAACTCAACTATGTTCTTCCACAAAATGATTTTTGCTGTGTACTTTCCAAAAACTTGCCATTTGATCTGCTTTGATAGTGACCATCATCTCCTTCCACTGTGACAAGATGGGTTACTTTTGTCACTATCCCTCCATACAAGGCTTTGCAGGCAGCCTTTGCAGGTGAGTTGTTCTAGGGCTTCGCTATCATTGGTTTGGGGAGCTTCTTACCACGTCTAGCTTGCATCCAGCTAGCTGCTGCAGTACGCCCACTCTGTCTGGTCTGTTCCACAATGGGCACGGGTGTAACATTCCCCTTTGCTGTAACCTTTTATGTATTTGAAGATGAATTCCCCACAGACGCATTCTTGATCAATGTTTTGAAGATAACATTCTCCACAAGTTTCGTGCTCCAAGGCTTTCGGAAAGGCAGTGGAAAGCAACAGCTGTCTAAACTCTTCCAGCCACTGCTAATAAACTTCCCACTCTCTGCCCTGACCCATCTGATGGCACATGCCATGAAATGTCAGAGATGGAAAGCCCCTTTGGCACAGAGCCCATCTTTTCCTTGGATGGATGAAAATGACTGCCTGTGAATCTGTCTGGGCTGCTGTAATGATGCTAAGTGTGGCTCTCAGTACTGCTGCCCAAACAGCAGCCCACGCAAGCCTGTGATTTTCCTCTTATCCAGTATCTGAACACACAGCCGCTAATCATGTCCAAAATGGCTATTTATGGTCTAATTATTACTCCCAGTTGGACTTTACTGTTAGTATTGAGTGCCAACTATCAGCATTTTGAGTACCAGTTTGCTCAGGAATTGTACTGCAGACTTTTTCTCTTGTCTTATCCTTTCCTGATTATTGGTGAGAGATGTAACAACGTGATCCACAGCCAGGAGAAATCAGCACCGTTACAAAGGGTGTGCTGGAAGCTGAGTTGGGCCACCTTGTGTGCACTTACAAGCACTAGGATGGAGTCTGATCATCATCAGCACACAAAATGAGCTTATTATGGTGACTCTTTATTTGAAGTCTTAATTTTTAAATGCTTCTTTGTTCCATAGTTGAAATTGCTTACACTAAGAGCTAATAGCTTCTGCCCTACTGATGAGGCCAGGAGATGAACCCAGGAATAACTCCATGGATGGTGGGTCACCTACCTGCTGACAGATTCAATAACAATTTTTGTGTTATATATGGGGAAGATCCTGGCATAAAAGGTATGTCTGGCTTTATCTACTATGTAAATCTTGAAGTCACTAAGAATTCAGAGTGACTTCATACTTTTGCTCTAGCTTTTCAGCTGTTGTCTTCTGAGGAAAAGCCCAAGAAAAGGGATCTTGAGCTCTTACAGACTCTACTAAGTATCCCAGGGTTTGAAGGTGAAATCCAGGGACCATGAAAGATGACAAATCTGTGTGATTTCAGCAGGCTGAGGACTATTCCTTGAAGGGTTTTCTAAGGCTTATCTGAGCCCACTTTGGAATAGCAGAGCCTGGGTGTTTCAAATCGGCCCCATCATCCCCGCCAGCACAGCAGGAGCATCAGTGTGCCATCACTAACACGCTCATTGCACTTTCTCATGTTTTCTCGCTTGGGTTTACTTACTGATATTTTTTTCTCATCGTATTTCTTTTCTTTTTTCTCTTAAGTCTCTCCCAATATCAACAAGAGTGACTTTACTGCAAAAACAAAGAAGGAAAATGTATGCGTCTAGATTTTCGTATTTGACCTTGTTTGAGATCAATGAGCCAATTAATTTTATACGGGATATTGGCACTTGGAGTGTTTCACTTTGCTGTGTTATCAGTGTAACTAGTAACACTCAGTCACTCTCTGCACCCTTAAATTAGGCCTACAAACTGTTCATCAGGATCTCATGAAAGCCTCAAGTATTGTATTTTTCAGCAGCAAAGTCTCGCAATAGCAGAAGACAATAACTATCTGTTACATATAAATTTACCCCTTCCCTTTCCCTTCTTTTCCCACATTTGTGTTATTACACTGTTAAAAATGAGAATTAAAGCCACACAAAATCAGGACCTACAGAATTATAATTTCAGTGACATTTGAAAATAGTGTAGTTTCATGTGTAGCCTTATTTATTTCAGCATGTAATGCTAAATAGGAGGACATAGCCTGTAGAGAATTCTCTGCGAGATGCTGAGTTTCCAGCTGCTGAGGAAGCTGTAATGCTTGAGATGGGTGTAGAGTGGGAAATCCTTGGGACATGAACATATAACTCTCTCCTGGCTTGCAAGAAGGCCGTTCCCAATGTCTAGTTGAAAATACTTAACCAAGGGCAATGATGGATATATGCATTACATGTTGAAGTCTGATTCCTGCAGTGCTGCTGGAGAAAGGGCACAACTCACCCACTTCTGATCTGGGTTATATAGTAGGGTTTATTCCTGTCTCAGGAGCACCAGACTGGGGGGGTCTGCGCACCAGACAGATCTTCCTGCTCTGCTGCTGGAAACAGGGCTGTGGGGCTGCATGGGGACCTGCGTCACCTCTCCTGGGTACAGCTTCTACTCCATCTGTGAAGCCACATGGAAGATATTAGAAAAAGTCAGTTTATCTTGTGTTTTACTGGTCCAGGAAGCTCCATGTAGACTGACAGTGCAGCATACAGAAAGAATAGCAAGGAATCTACTTGCTTATTAGTGGGACTTACCTGCTGCTGCTCCATATCATTGGGAAATAGCTCTAGGGATGGGGTTTGGGGGAAACAAGCAACTCGTGACTTGCTCTGAGAAGTTGTGACAGGGCAAGGAAATATAGAAAATGTGATTCTTTCCAGAATCTCTACCTACATGCCTTGTGTCAGCCAGTGAGAACTCATGTCGATTTGTTACCAGTGGAGGTCATGAAAAGAGGATAAGAGTCATGAAGAGGGGATGAGAATGGAAAAATAGAAACGGAAAGAAAAATTCCCAGAGAGCACCCTATTTCTGTCTTTTTTTTCCCGCACTAATACACACTGACTGACGTTGGAATTGCTGCTCTCTGGAACAGGCATAGATCAGTTCCGCCTTTTCCCTAGCATTTCTTATCCTACACGAGAACACAAAAAGTTGTGTGGGGCAGAGAAACATGGGAGAAGGTATGCTGGTTAGATGGCCTGTTAGTGGAGAGCAAAGCAGTAGGAAGGCAGAGGACCAAGGACAGTGTGAAAGGAGCTGGCATGAGACAAGCCGAGGCCTAAAAAGTGGCTACAAATGGTGCAAACCACTTGATGGAGTCTGAGTCTGTGGCTGCCAATGACCATACAGCTGCAGCCACTGCTGCCCCTGCTTGTTTGGGATATTTTTTCAGCTGTGGTCATTTTTCTGTCTTTGGTGGACCCAGGAGAATACTTCATTTTGCCTGGCTGATATCACTGCTAGGATATATTCTGAATATTTAAAGAACTACCCTGTGTGGCAGGGATCAGATTGTTCTTTATCTTGACTGCTGCTGTGTTCTTGATCTCTTAATATTTATTCTTCATGAGTGTCAATGAAGAATGGGCTTGGTCCCCAGTTAGTTATAATCTGACTCTACGTTGCCTGTCTGGCACATAATAGGAGGCACTGAGGTGTCATTTTCATCTTTCGAAGTCTACTTCATTTTTGCTAGAGACGTAATAGCAAAACCATCCCCAAATGATGTAATATCTAAAGCTTGCCCTAAAAGTTCCACTTTACCAAGGCTCTTGCAATAATTTTTACTCCATTCCAGCTCACCTTGTTGGTGTTAAAGTTTGAGTTTTAAGAAACCCAAGTTAACAAGACATTTTAATGGTTTGATCTGGTGTTCAACTAGTCTGAAATGAAGCTTCCAGCAGGGACTCTTCTGTCTGACCTCAGACTAACTTACAACCCAATCCAACTTGAAAAGGCTGTAAAGCTCTGTTAATTTGTCAGAGAGCTGGGATAAGATTTGTGTTTGTAATCACACTTGAGGAGCCCTCGTAGTCTATCCTGCAAATACTCAGGTGTGAGCTTAAATTTAGCCATTGTTTTCAGTGCAGCTACTTGTGTATTTCAGGTTCAGCAGGAGCTGATGTGCTTTCCAGAACTAGATTCTAATTAGCTTCTGAATTTGTTACAGCTCAAATAATTTCAGAAATAATATGTGAAAAGCAGCTGTGTATCATGTTCTAAATGAGAATGCGCCTTCAAGCTTTCCTCTGTCTAGCGGGACCCTGTGATACAAAACGTCACATTTGTCTGTTTTCTAGCATTCTCCATGACATCTTAATGAAAATTAAGAGATGCGTATTTTCTGTGCCAGCGTTGCCCTGGCATTTTTAACTGGCTGAACTAAAAACTAACCTTAGAAAGAAATAATGAAAACACAAATCCACTGTGACTTGATGATCTGTATAGTTAATAGTCTCATTAGTGATGCCACTGTTTTAAATGATGGTAGAATAACTCAATATGCACATTACTGTGAGACATTGATAGATTATTAATTATCTAAATACTGAACTAAATTAATCCCTTATATAATTCCAGGGAAGTCACATCATACCAGAAATAAAATTGATCCACATTGTTTTAGGTATGATTGTTATGGCTAAATTAATACCAATTTACTATCTAAATATCTGATAAAAGCCCAGACAGACTTTCTATACAATCAGAAATAAATATCAGGGGCTGTTTCAGGGTTGTAGAGTTGGAGGGCCTCAAGAGCTTGTGCAGCCCATTTCTTGGCTGGAACACAGGAGCAATGATGCCCAGGTTATTCCTGGCAGATGTTTGTCTAATCTGCTCTGAAGAAATCTTGAATAATGGAGATTCCACAACCTTTCACAGCAATGTATTCTGCTGCTTGACATGTGTAGTGTACATAAATCACGGGGCATTCAGAGATGCTGAAAGGCTGCTAGATGCCTGCCTCTTCTAGCAATCAAAAGATATTAGGACTTAGATAATTTTGATGATTTGGGTATTTGTGACCCTGACTTTTATTTTTCACATGTTTGCATGCCTATTTGTTAATCAGATACATTGAGGTGAAGCCAAAATCACATTGTCTAGCATTACCCACTGGATAATGATGTTATGATGTTAAAATACAACAGGCCCATCCAGAGGGTTGTTCGATATCCTAACTTCTTTTTAGGCAGGTACGTATTGGGTCTTGTGTGAATGCCTCATACCCGACACCGATGACATTGCTGAAGAACTCTCACCTAGAAAAAAAACCTTTATCCAGCTAAAGAGGAAGATTCAGAGGTCTGATTTTATCAGAATTCCATAGTTGGAATAAATTAATTTTCTCAGTACTCATGAGGGAACTAGCACTGTAATGCTTTAATGATATCTCCGCATGAATCAATGTTTTACACAGAATTGCCTTGACTTTCACAAATATCGAGAGAGTACCTAACTGATTGTCAGACTCCTTAAGTAGCATTGATTTTACTGCTGCAATATTCAGATGATGAGGTAATTGCATCTTATCAGCTTATTGAAAAAGTCTTGTTAAAGCAGTCAATGGTTATGGACTTACGCAGCTTCCTCTTTTCTCTCTGGTTGCTCTTCTGGTTTTTCTTTTTTGTTTTTCGATCCATTGGGTCTGAGGTCTGCAAGGTGGGGTGGAGGTCATGACCTTGCTCTGTGTCCACAGATATCACAAGGTTACCACTACTGTTTCTTGTTCTTGGCCTGTGGTAAGGTGCTGATGAACTTAGACCTTCAGTGGTGGTCACCATGTCAGGCAGAGGAATACAACAGGAGTTTGACTCAGGAGAGAGCTTGCATACACAGATAAGTGTTAGGTTGACTGTGTGAAGGTGGCGTAGTGCCTGCATGAGGTATTTATGCCGATGGGCTTTGCAATAAAAAGGGGTGTTCTGGGAGTCACCAGCAGTGTGAAAACACAGGTTGCTCCACGCTGTGAAACTGCACTGTCTTCTGGTGCTTGCATTGACAGGAATGCTGTTAACTGCCAAATTGCCCATGCTGATTCAGAGTGCTTACAGGCATCTGATGGCATCCACAACTCTGCACACAGTCCCCAAGACCCTTGCCCCAATCCGAGCTGTGCTGCATCTTCACAAGAACCTTCTGTATTTCTAGATTACTCCGACAGCCACCTATCGATCACCAGCTGCCAGAAATTTTAATCCGATTACAGGCAATAAAACTGGTTTCTATCTCTGGCGCCTGACTCAGGTTTCAGAGCAAGGGAAAAAGTATGACATCACCCCTGCTTGCATCTGTGTTGGGTAGCTAATGAAATTACACGAAGGGTTTGAAGACCATTAAAGTCAATGTTGATCCTTATTATTATTAAGAGCACTTTCAAATTTACTCCACCACAGGGCAGGCTTGAAAGCATCATTTTTCAAAGGTGTGTGCATTGCATTGGATTGCAGTGAAGAGCCCTGCTGGCTGTAGAGGATGCCAGCAGCAGAGAGAATCAATTCTGAAATTAATTGGCTAAAAGTCTGCTTAGCTCCTTTCCTGCACAGACCCACACATCCCATTATTTGGTGATAATGGGTACAATAGTGACCTTGGGATAAGAAAGCCCCAGGTGGTCTCCGGTGTGTGAGGAGGAAGTGGAAGTTTCCTCCTGCAGCCCGTTGCGGCTCTGGGCCTGCTGGGGTTCTCTTCCCTTCTGTGGGCACTTCTGAGCTCAGTGCAGGGGCATGAATGCCTCTTGTTAATCCCAGCATAAGGCTTTGGGACCTCCCTTTATCTGCTCCAGCAGGATGGTTGGGATTGTTTTTCTTCCAAAAGTTGGTATCACCATTTTGAGGCTCAAACCAAAGATATTTAGCTGCTTGATGCCCACTTACATGAAATGCCTCTGGTCCTCAGTGCTTTCCCTTCTGAAGCTGCCTGAGCTTCTCTGTTTTAGGTGAAAGTGAATGCAAATTGAATATGATAAATAGTGATACTGCCAAAACACAGAGATATTTTCTGCCAAAATCTTTGTTCTATTAACTGGTTTAAAGTATGCTTTAAAAAAACCCAATATACCTTGGATATTTTGGTATTTGAATGTTTATTGCATTTGATGACATTGTTTCTTCAGTCCACATCCAAGATAATGGAGAATTTTACTCCATGTGCTCTAGATTTTTCATTAGCTTTTTAGGCAGGTAAAGCTGCTGTCTGTATTTCAGAACTCAAAAGCAGTGGATGTGGCAGGAACAGCTTTTTGCACTGGTGTTGGTATGAGTCAAGTGAGCCTCTGGGGATCCCTGGATTTTCCTTAGGAGAAGGTGACCCTGATCAGGCTCAAGGTATACATAAGGATTTTTTAGACAATGACAGAAAATAAAATCTGCTTATGTCACTTGTAAGCTTTCAAATCCAGCTGAGGAAGGTGCCTTAAAAACTAACTTGAGCAAGCACACAAAGGTTCCCTTGGTATGAGAACTTACTGGCTGATACAGACTGGGAAGGATGCAGATGTCCTCTCTGCAGGAGGTTTTGGGGTGGGTTTGCACAGCAGTTTGACAGTGTTTCAGGGCCTAGACTGCTCACTGCCTTAGGCAATGCTGGCAGTGGGACTACAGCTGTCTTTTGTCCTCTAGTAAGTTTATCATATAGTGAAGGATGTCCCCAGCACAGAGGAGCAATCAGGAGTAGGCTGAAGACACCTCTACCAGGTGATGAAGCTTGTTGCTTCATCTCCTTGGCATCTGTTGTCTGGCAGCATGAGGCAGAGCAGAGCTAACCTTGTTCTGTCTTTTGAACAGGATGGTTTTATTCAGGTGAAGGCACCTCCCAAGTTCAGAGAGAGGAAAACTGACAGAAAGATCTCAGAGACACTGTCCTGCCAACTACCTGCTCCTCAGACCAACTTCTCTTGAAGTCTGGCACTAGCTCTGTAGCTCTGCTAGACATCTTCTGGGCCAGAATCAGCCCTGGCCTCAGGATATGTGCTCATAAACAGCTGGTGCACAACAGCAGGTCTGAGGTAAGCACAGGAGAGCACTGAGACTTGGAGCATAACATTGTATTTTGCAAATCAAACCGTTTACTGGTGGAGCTGCAATGCCCATCCATGCATTTCTTACCTGCCTCCTGATGCATTCATGAAGAGAGGGGAGGCGCATCCACAGGAATGCTCAGAAACAGTTACTTCTGCCTTTCAGTTTTGCACTGCCTTGTTCCAGTAGGCTTATAAAGCCTTTGTTATAGGGCTGTACTGTCTAAGAAGTGGCTGTGGGAACAGTGTGCTTCCTAGAGTGGATAATCGTGCCTGGTTTTCCAAAGAGAAGCCACTTACAATGGTGGAAATGGTATAATCGGAGTGAGTGTGTCATTTGAATCACTTCTATTGAATTTTAATTTTATTTGAAAGACCAGCCTTAGCACAACAGAGCAGCATCAATTAATACTGGCCAGATAAGGAACTGCATAAAGAGACAGCACAGGCAGAGATGGCCCAAATAAAAAGATTGCATTTCAAATAACAGGCTAGTCTGAGGAGCTACCAGGAGGTCTGCTTCTCATAAAAAAAAAAAGGTCTCCTTCCTGCAGATATCACAACGTCATAGTTGCTAAATACAAAACCAGGAATGGATAGAGGCAAAATTTTAAAATAATACGTGCTGTTCCTCAAGAGTATATTTGTATGGAGAGGACTCTTACTTACTATAGGTTGTCTTACCAGATACTTGCCATCTCAGAGCCTGTAGGCTCTGTGCCTGGAACAGCTAGGTGTAGTTCCTAAAACAATCAGCCTGGTTAAAAGCCATGAGGCACGCTCTCCTGGCTAGCAGCCATAGATTTTCTTTTTTAACACTGGAATTCCACTATGGGGACATTAAACACTGTAACTGCAGTAATATTAGAACCAATGTCCTGAAAATCAGAAATTCCAGTGAAATGATGTACCATACAAGGTGTTTGCCAGCCCTCTGCACCACCACTGAAGGCTTGCATATACTTTGCTCCTCCATTTTTATTTATATTATGTTGCCCATCAATGTTGTTCCACATGTTGCAAACCAGTGAGAGCTAGTGGCACAGTGCTTTAAGGCAGAGATCAGACTACGAGCATTTGCTCTGCGCTTAGAGCTTGTGGCTTTGAAATAGGGTTGCCTTTTTGGAAACTGCAGAAACTGATACTCCCTTTTTAGGTAAATGCCTGCTGAGGCACTGCGCAGTTCACTCGTAGTAGGGCTCCAGTGGTGCCTGCAAACCTGAAGGAAAACCAGTCACTCAACTAAGAAGTTAAAAATGGCTATTCAGGAAACAAAAAGCCTAACTGGCATAGGGTGGAAGGAAAAATTAATAGAAATGCATAGGTTTCCTGGAAGACACAACTCCCACTACTGCTGTTTACATGTCAAGATTTTGGTGTCAGGCTCCTCCTTCATGTCGATAAGCCTGCGGGCTGTAGAACCACACTGCGATCACAGTCCAATAAAGTGCAAATTTTGTCACAGGTTACATTAAAGAGCTTCAACTAATTTAAAAGCTAAACCATGGTATATTTCACTAGCCTTCCACATTTCAACATTTGCTTCAGAATAATTTACAGCTATATATTGGGTGTTCTATCTATACAAAACCATATTGCAGACTGTTAACTTTTAAAAGATAGGAGAGTGAGAAAGCATTCTAATTTCTCATCAGTGAAAGAAAAGATAAGAAAAAATATTAACACATTGGATAATAGCTTTCTGAGTAGAGCTGAATGAGTTTGCAAGAGGCGAGTCCTAGGCACTGCTCCTGGTCTTTGTTAGATCTGGAATAAATTCACTGGAGTCAGTGTAATGCATTATCCCCAAAGTTGGGAAAAATACATTTTTTAAGAAGCAACTTATATAGGCCAGATTCTACTTTGTTCTTCATGACCATGGCTCGGGTAAAATGTTGTTAGTGTTAGTGGTGTCTCTGGACTTGCACGAGTGCTGCCGAATCAGAGTCGTGGGGCAGGAATCAGCTGCAATCTGGCTTTACATTTCATAGTCACATTAAAAATGTATCTGGGAATCTAACAAAAAGCAACATATGCTCAGTACAGAATGCTCCAAGAAGAAGAAAAAAAAATGCATTTTGGCATTGTTGTTACACTACTTGTGATTATACCTGAGCTGGTTTGGGTAAGCGAGCTGTCCTCAAGTGTGTTTGTAGGATCTATCATGACAGTGCTGCCTGCAGTATAGACCCATGCTTGGCAGCTCAGCGTCTAGGCTCCTGTTCTGCTGTTCTTGTAAAACTACTTATCTCCCTCTGGGAAGCACCAGCCCAGCACCATGGCAGCCTAGCCAATGTGAGCTGGGTTTAGGAAACCCAACAGTAGCCAAATGGCAGTGGTGGAGGTGATGGCATAAATATGTCTATGTGATGGGGGTGGGTGGGATAGGAGCACACCTAGGGAGAAGGGCTGAATTTCTGCGAGGAACAATTGTTTGCTTAATTGTTCAGGGTTTCCAGTGCATTGGAACAAAATATACTGTTTCATTGTCATAATCCTTCTGTGGGAGAGAGGCTATTATGCATATTTCACAGAGATGCTGGAGAGTGGATTTACCAAGACTATAATTTTCAAACATTGGAAAATGTATTTCTGCTTTAAATCTGTGCTTGGATGCTTCAGTCTTGAACTTTTTATTTCAGAGAGGCAACAGAGGTCACAAAGGAAGTCAGCTGGAATTACTTGGAGCTGCTTCTTTAATTTAATCAACCATTTTGTCTTTTTAATTAGAACACTGCTTGTCCTTTATATTTCATGGTCAATTAAACTATATAAAAAGCCCCTCCAGCAAAGCTTGTAGGCATCTGCCTAGCTTTGGAAATTTTTGCAGCCTGAAACAGAATGTCTTCAATATATTACCGCCAAGGCAGGCACCATTGCAGCGGAAAGGAGGTCTTGTGAAAATGGCTGGTTTATATCTCACACCATGCCTTTTGCACAGTTAACTCTTCGTAACACTTGTTGAGTGGCTGCTGGCAAAGGCTGGCCCAATCTCCAAATGACAGACCAGCATACAACTGGTGATAGTGGAGGTCTAGATGGAAAAGTGTCCTGCTTCCCTCAGGAACTACTTTCCTTCTTTGAAAAAAAAAAGATAAAAAACCAATTCTGCTCCCCCCTTCACCGCCCCCCCCCCAAGTGCTTCCTGTTCAATGCTTTTCAAGCATTTTGAAATCTCTGGCACTTTTAATCTTTGAATTCAGAGAACCTTTGTCTGAGGTAGTAAAATCACTAGCTAGCTAAGCCCATTATCTAGTGAAAGAGGATTAGTTTTCTTTTGATTATGGGAATGACCTTATAGAGAGCATTTGAAAGAGGCACGTTTTGCCTACCATCAGCTGTGGTATTTTCTACCATTAATCTGCTTAAACAGAAGATGAGATTTTATTTACTTGTTTCCTCAGAAGATATATGAAAAGGATTTTAGGACTTGGTTCTCCTTGGGTTTGTATTAAAACCTTCCATGGAAATTTAGAGGGTTGAACTGAAACATCTTTTTATTTTAGACTGGACAAGCAGGAAGGTAGTAAGGAACACTTCACCAATAAGGAAGGGAAAATGGCCACTTCTTAGTACAGGGTTTCTGCCTTCTCCCACTCCAGATTAAACACTCCAGGACTTCAGGAGAGTCACTTTGAATTCCACCTGTGTGAAGGAGTTTCTGGCCTCTATCTTAGGCAATGTGTGTTATCTTTCTAACTCAGATTGTCCTAAATAGAGCCGAGGGAGTTGGCAACTTCTCAGCTGTCTATGGTTTCCTAAACTTTGACTTCCCAGTGCAGATGCCTCTGTCAGATGAACTGCAGCCCAAGTGTCTGCTTAGACTACACTAGATGCTTCAGGTGTTTGGTCCAAATGTTGGTGTCGCACTGCATCAGTTCTATGAGGGTGCTCAGAGCCCTGATGTCCCTGAGGACCTGGTCTTGGGGTCTCCTCTCACCTTGCCTGCAGCCCAGGACCCCATTTCAGCCCACCAGGGATGAGAAAGGGGGTCTGGCCATTCCCTCTGGTGGAGCACAGGAGTGGAGGACACAGAGGTTGGTAAGATTGCCAACACATGTTGGCTGCTGGGAGGTGGAATAGGATCAGTGGCATAGCTCAGCCTGTGATCAGGCACTGTTGTTCTGCCAGCAGAGCTGGTGACTGAGCTGGTGTGGTGGGGACCCGTCCTTCCCTCGCCCACAGGCAGTGCCGCCAGCCCTCCTTGGGATGGTTATGGGAGCCTGACCCTGAGCCTGTGGCTGCCAGGACAGTCTGGGAGGAGACATCTGCACTGCTGCACCTCCAAGGGACTGTGTCGCTGTTTCTGGGGTATCACGACAATGTAGGTTCTGCAGAAAACTCGTAAATGCCAAATCTGCAGAAGCAGCCTAAATCTGCCCCTGTAGTCCTGTCTATTTTGACTGCTTCCCCAGTGCCCCTCATTCTCGCAGACCTGTGGTATAACCCATTGCTGCATCCCCACTATCACACTGTGCAGAGCACTGTCATACCTTGAGCATAAAAGATGCTATAAAAACGTAATTATATTCTATATCTGATGTTAATATAATATAATGGAGGACTTTGCAGTGCCCACTTAATTTCTCTAATGTTAACTTTCTAGACAAATCTAGCTATGGTATAAAGGTTTTATGTGGAGCAGAATTTTTCATTTTAATTTCTTTCCCCTTCTTCTTTTTCAGCCGAAGGTCTGGTTCTGTAGTGAACATTGTTCTCCTTGCTAGGTTGAGTTAAGCAAAAATGGCAAGAAGCTGAAAGAGCCATAGGACTGCCTCTCTCCCACCTTGACTCTTAGTGCAAGACTGCATTTTTTTCTAAGATGGATTATTTGCACTCTGGGTTACTGGTGGCTGTGGACAAAGAAACAACCATTCTCCTCAACAGTCCAGTATGATGGAGAAATTTATTTACAGTGCATTGCTTGAAATGTATTTAGCCAGTTAAGCCCTGCCTTAAAGTTTATTTTAAGAATCAGGAAGCGTTTACCTACTCCATCCTGACCGTCTGAGGGCAGTGTCACCTAATACTTGCTAGAAGTGGTATGCTTGGTCACTGCATACTGTCTGCACTGCACCCACCATCTCAGGATGTCATCCAAAACTCATAGATGTCGGAAAGAACCTTTCTACACATCTTAACTGCATCTTGGACTTGGATATATTGTACTCACTCTCTGGGCCATGAGTGTCTACTGGTGTCAGTCTTTGGTGGCACTGAATCCAGTTTGGGGCATTCTACCTGATTGTTTCATAGACCTGAAACTAGATGGGACCATGACTGACCTTCAGGTTAGACCTCTCACAGGCATACAGTGTAGATTGCTACGCAGTGCCTTTTGCATGAAGCCGTTTACGCTTGGCTAGAGCATGACTCTGAGGCTTCTCCAGTCTTGTTTTAAAGACCTCAAGTGATAAAGAATCTACAGCAGACTTTGATAAATTGTTCCATAGGCAATCAAGCTTGCTGTTAAAAACATCCATCTTGATGCACCTGAATGTGTTTAAGTTCACATTCTACCAGATACTCAGTTACTCAGAATAAGCTGTCCTTCACTTAATTTTGTCTTTGTTGTTAATGCTAATGCTAAAGTTGTGGAGCACAGCAAACCATCAGATCTTCTTGTGGGTGTTTTTATTAATTACATGCTTGCAGACAGCTCTCTCTTTTCCTTTAATTCTATCTCATCCTGAAACAAAGCCTTCTGTCTGCAGTCAAAACAAGGGTTTGGGTAGGAAGGGATGGGAAATCCTATGGAAGGGGTGTCAATGGGAAAGGAAATATGGGGCACAGACCATTCCTGGATTTTCTCCCCTGGACTTAGGGTGTTTACTGTGGGGATGATGGGAAAACATGAAGACCTCAGAAAGATGGTGATTTATATCAGCATATCAGCTAAGAACCTGACCTCATGATTATGCTTTATGCAGGCTAGTTGTGGGCAATAGAGGCATGGCTGTATTTCAACTTACATACATATGAGGTCACATAGGAGAGAAGGTACATTTCTATAAAGACATACCTCAAACATAGTCCTTCTTGTTTTGCCTGGAGTACTTACTTGAACACCACACATTTACAAGTTCCTCTTTAAACTGTGATGAAAACCATTGCAATGTGATTTCTTCTGGTGAGAAATGGCAGAATATGTAGATTTTGAGGAGACAACAAAAGAGACAAAGTGATGAGGCAGTACTTCTTGGTCCTTCTCTAGCAACAAAAACATTAGGTGAAAAGGTATAGATCAATGTCAAATAATCAGAAAAAAGAAAAAGGATAATTTTGGCAGAGATGTGTAAAAACCCTAAAGGCTTTGATGATTAGTACAGTAATCCCAATGTGTTAAGAGTTGCTCACACTGAACCTGTTAGCTTAAAGCATTAAATGTAAGGGATTCTTCTTTTGTATTTTCCAGATGATTGGTGCTGAGAAATCTGGATGTTAGCAGCAGACGTACAGTGGTAAATACAATACATTGAAATACACACATTTAATTAAACATTAATTTGAATGAATATTAGTGGTTGTTTAGGCACTAGTAGCCAGCTCTGGGCACTAAGGGTAATTCTAAACATGCTAGAGAACAATTCTGAAAATAGAAAAAAATTACTGGACATTTGTTATCTGGTGGGTGGGAAGTTGGCTTAACGCTCAACCCTTCTCTTTCCTTCACATATTTTAAAAAATCTTATATCATGTGAAAACACTTGCAATATTGAACTGAAATCAGAAAAGTCTGGTTTAGGGTGGTACAGAGCAGTGGTGAGGGAGATGTGTCACTATGTCCAGACCAGATCCTGAATTACATATAGTCCCTGAACTCCCCATGAAAACCCACTGGAGCTCCTTACTGTTGCGGCTTCCTTTCTGGGGAGCCTTCCAGCAACGGCTGGTTTTGGCAGGAGCTTCTTCCATCTGCTCCCTTGCCTCAGCTAGGCTTGGACCCAGAAATCCTCTCCTGCGTGATGAGGAGCAATCTCTACCAATTCCCCAGCCCAGGCTCCCTGCCTGGCTGACGTCTCAGAAGCACTACATCAGCAGGCAGGGAAGAGAAGAAGGGTATTGCTTCCCGTACTCAGCTTTTCTCTCTGGCTGGAGTAATCCGCAAGCCCAGATTGTTGTACAGTTTTCCTCTCTCAGTTTTCTAGCTTTTCCACTTTGAGTACTCCTCCTACAGCCTGCTGTGTGCATCCTCTCTCTGCCTGCTCTAACTCCAAGTCTGCCATAACCAAACCACTTCTCTCTGGTCCAACATGTGTCAGTGACCCTCCTTCTTTAACTTTGGCTAGGGGAATGAGGAGCTACCTGTTATGTGAACAGAGGTAGTAGGGTATAGGACCTGCAGGACAAAAATATGAAGGTTTTACTTCAGTATGTTCAATTTGGGCTTTATGACACTTAGGGCTTTGAATTGCATGAACTTCAGCCACTTAGAGAAAGTCTTGGAAATCCCTAAGAGCTTTAGAAAATGCTCTTTGCATCTTTAGCTTGAAAACCATCTCAGGCCCACTTGTCCAGGCATAGGGGACTTGCATTGCACAAGGCACATGGCAAGGGCTGATAACAGTCTATACAAATGTCTTGGCTGCAGCCTGTATGTGGCTGCCTTGTTGGTTGCTTCCATCTCCTTTAACAATTGCTGGTATAAGTAGCTGTCTGGGTTTTCACATTGGACCTAGCTTCATTTCACACTAGTAGTTCCATCACTAAGTAGACCTCCCTCCATTGTGTCTCTTTTGGGTAGTTATTAATGATTTTCCTACCTTTTAGCTTCTTGGTTTTCCCACCACAGTACTGCTGCACTTCCCATTTGGCCTAATGCTTGGAAGATGAGAAGTCAGATGTGTTATTGTCTCAGAAAATGAAGAGTTTTTAACCTCAGTACCTTGAGTAATGATCCACACCAGCCATAAAAAGGAGAAGGCTGAAGAAAACCTCAGGCTTTCTTAAAGAAGATGATTTATGGTGTTTTTTTTTAAAGAAAGGAAAGAAAAATAAAGTTAATGATGAAACATCTTCCTGAAGGACGTACTGAAACACTTTACACAGAGCATGGTACCTGCACACAGAATAGGATGTGTACACCAACGTGAACCATTGTGCTCTTGGGACTTCATGCCATCTTGCTTGCAGATTTTCATATTGTCTGGAAGAGAAACAGAATAAGACGGGAGAACATATCAGACAGAGGCCATTGGCACCAGAGATAGCAGGCTCAGACACAGTGCTGGAGTGAGATAGAAGTGCAATATTTCTCCTGTGACACTCACAGAGAGTTTCAAACCCAAAATTGTGGAACGGAGTCATGAGCTGGCTAGATGGAAACATGTCTTCACTCAATGGTACATTGAAAAAGAAGTTAATCATGTTCTGTCTTTACTCTGAGTCATTCTTGGCAACTCCAGCCACATCCTGGAAAGAGCAGAGAGGAGGAAGGGCAGAAGGGAGCCAGTAGGCAAGTGGATTATGGTTGAGTTTGGTTTGTACTGTGCTTAGGGAATTGCTGAGAAAGACTGTACAAAATAATTATGCTTATTTTTTAAAAACTCATCAGCACTTCTCAGTATTTCTTTTACCACTGTTTTCCTGCAGAGTACAGTGACAGTAATCCTTCCCAGATGATGATATAATGGTTGCAGCTTGATCTGTTATCTACTTAGGTGTCAGGTGGGGTTAACTAAACAGCTGGGAATCAGAATCGCTTTCCTGATTGGGGTCAGAAGGCAAATCACAATAAACTCTGTTTTTGATATTACAGGTCTTTGTTTTTATTGTTGTTTATACATGTAGCTGCCACCAAAAATAACTTTGGTTCATTTGTCATTTCCTTTTTAGTCGACACACAATATTTAGCTATTCAGTTCTCTGATGTTCCAGCAAGTAGACAGACAATTTTTAAAATTAGTATTCTCTTGGAGTTTGTATATTTTTCCTTCTGTTGATTTCTGGGTCTGGGAAATGGAAAGAGACTTCAGAAGCAGCCCAAGTTTATTTTCAATGCAGAAATATGTTTGAAATTCTTTTTTTTCCCTGTACCACAGTGTTGTTTTCTCTGTTTTATTGTCTCAGATGTCAAATGTGATTTTTTTAAGGTATGCTTTGGATTTTCAGGATTTCTTAAGCACTTTTTTTTCCCTGCATCATAGAAGTCAGAATCCGTTTACTGCCAGATGAATAATGTTCACCCATGTTGCTTAGCTGGATGGTTACTAGATTCTACATATATTTGATCCGTAATGTCCTAGGAGAACCTTTCTCCTCTCTCTCTCTTTGTCTCATTCCTCCTCATTATTTACCTTGCTTTCCTGGAGAGACAGAGCTTATGCTGCCTCAGTCTCTGTCAGTCACTCTGGTGACTTCTGAACTAGTTTGTCACTTTAAATCAAATTTGCAGGACGTCAAGAGGGAAGTTCCTGCAAATTTCACAAAAGTAGGAGGTCTATTAACAGATGGCTGCACTAACAGTATTGGCCACACTCCTGTGTCCTCCTGCATGCCCTGTGCAGCTTCAGGCACGAAGAGTTGATGCTGTGCTCAGAGCTGAATGCCATGGTGATTCCGGGCTGGCTGAAATGCAGTGGTGATGGCCACATGCTTTGTCCTGTGCTGTTAGCGCCATTGCCATCCCCTGCTTCTGGCAGTGGATACTGCAGAGGAGAAGTGCTGTGCTGAAGGAGAGGAACTTTTGGGAAAAAAATTCTGAACTCCATCAGCTGGCATTGCATTAGTGGACGAGCGACGTCACTGCCTGCCATGTCCAAGCCAGCTTTTGAGCCACTGACAGATGCCACAGAGCCTCCCCCATGGAACAGAGCCGGTTGCCCCTAGAGGAACTGGAAGGATCATATGACGTTAGAAGGCTCTTTTCTAAAAAGAGAACTGCAAGAGCGTCTGCCTAGAAAGCTCCTCAGCACGTATAGATACCAGAGAATTGTTAGAGCCAGTTTGAAGCAGAATATGCCGCTGTGCATGCCTTTAGTATACCATCACTGGTACACTAATACACCTTCACTTAGGGGTCAGGTGGCTGGAATGTGCATATGCGAGGTGACTCCCTGCTCCTCAGTCCTTGGAAGACGGTCTTGAACGGCTCTGAACCCCCCAAAGCTCCTGACGCGTTTAAAGAAACAAACCCTCGTGTGAAGGGGCCGTGCTGTGCTGCATTCAGCTGTGCCTGAAAAAGCTGTCCTGAGCCCAGCCAGCGTGAGTGGGGTGTGCGGCCTGCGACTGCCCACACAGAGATTGTCGGAGAGCCCTGCCTGCCCTTCCTGCCTGTGCTGCCAGGATGGACAACTGTAGCCGACCGCTAACTTCTTGAGCTCAGACTTGGCCGGTGTAATTTGGGTGACTTCGACACCTAACTTGCACTTACGTTTTAGGCCCCTAGTCTTGCTGAAAAGAGCCTGCGCTCCTTGCCTATGATGTGGGCGGAGGCAGGAGTCTACACCTTGGCAAGCAGGCTTTCAGAAGCCCTGTTTTGCTTGCTCCACAGAACACAGGTATTTACTTCCAGATTCTCCTTTGTTAGGCACCTTATCTTTGATGGGCTGGTAGGTTAGGTGATTTGGATGCTGCTCTCTTAGTTCAAACATTTTTTTTTGCAGACTAGCTGTTAATAGATCTGGCTGCCAGCATGCATGGCAGGGTGCTCACGTGCTGCTGGAAACAGAGGAGTGCCTCGCTGCATGGACAAAAAAACATTCACTGTTGAAGGCATCACTGTAGATTTGGGTGAAATGTGCTTCGTTGTTACAGGCAATTCTTCTATCACCACTCTCAAAGCTATGCCTTTGCTGGGATGTAAGGAAATGTTCAATGTTTTGACTTAAGCCAAAGTTATTTAATAAAGGAAGGCAGTGTACACTTGCATGGCTCCAGGTAGGGCTGGCAGGATGCTAGCTGCTCAGAAGGTTTTATTTATTCCTAAAGAGCAGGAATACGCTGTAACACTTCTAGCCAAGTGATTTCCTTATTTTAGACCTCACCACACTGATACAAACAAGAGGGGCTGAAGAAGCAGATATAAATAGCAGTCAGATATGCTTATTTCTGATATTCTTGCAGAGATTTTATGATGGGTTTTTAGTTTTGATTACACACCTTGAGGCAGAAAACTGGCTAAAGCAGATTTTTTATCAACTATGCCATGAAATCTAGATTATTTCCCTAGTCCTATTGCTGTTTTTTTTTCAGAGGAAATTAAAAAGGAAAAAAATGATTTTTAAGGCCTATCATAGATCAGATAGCCTCTGTTAGTAAAATGGTCTTACCTTCTGTGGTTTCTGAATGTTTGGTATTGCTAGAAATATTACCATTTATTTTTAATTCTGAATCCCTCTTGATAGAAAAGTAAAAGCACACTCTATTTATTGTCCAGTTTTGAAAAGACATAAGCATGGATTCATGGATTCACAAATTAATATGAAGTTAAACATCTACTTAATTTTTTGAGTAATGCCCTTTATGAATCAGAACAATTAATTTAACTTCTCAGCTTTTAATGTACTTGTAGGTACTGCAGTTTGATGAATATAGAATGAGTGAAGTCACTAGCAGCCTTTTTCTTCTGTTTCCTGTCACCTGATGACCAAAGAGCAAAAACCTGACAAAGAAATTTTAGCTAGTATTTATTTGAGGTTGGTGGAGTGAGTGAGTCTTGGTAAAAATCATTAACTACAGAAAACCTGAAACCATAAACTACTGTTCAGTTTAGACAGCAAAAAATGCCAAATACCAAGGGAAAAATAAAAAAAAATCACAGAAATACCGGTTAGACTAGTTAGTTAATCTCTATAAAATATGTTGAAATAGAGAAATATGAATCAAAATTTAATTACAACAAGATTTTTTTTTTTGTTAAAAAAAAAAAAGTCTATATTGGGCCAGTAGAAAATTATGACAAAAGAGAAAGTAGACAAGAACCCAGAATTAATCTTACAGAAACAATACATCAATGAAACAAGAGAATAATATAAGCTATGGACTAATGTTCCTCTCCTTGTGAAACCCAAGCAGAAGCAGACCTTGCTTCTGGAAGGCAGCGATCAGGAAAGCCAGAGCAAGACGATGCTTAGACTAGCTTAATTTTTTTTTACTGGATTTACAAATTAGTAACATCACAGGGGCTAGTACTTCCCTTTACTCTGCACTTCTCTGTACATATTCAGTATATTTAAATGTCTCAATCTTTGATTTTTACCAAAACTCCAGTTTGCAGTCAAATATCAAATAAATTGGTTATTAGGATATACTTAGGTAGGTTATAGGATATAACAGGTAGGATATTACAGGTAGGTTACAGGATAGACTTCCTGTTCATTGCTTCTTTTTGTAATGACTTACGTATGACAGTGGCTCTGTGGCCACTTCGAACCTTAGGGAGAAATAGCCTCTTAAAGCAGAACATGTTCCATAGAGAAAAATACCTTTTTTGATCCTTGAATCAATCCACTTACACTGAGAAGAGAAGACAACAACTCCTAGATAAATAATAAAATTAACAGAGGCTGTTGTTCTTTATTTGGTCCTTCACACTGTTGCCATCTTCAGTTGCACAGCAAACAGCAACACTTGGGGAGGAATAAACAGCTCTGGCTGTCTGACAGTAACCTGAGGCTCTCTCATTACAAAAAAAGAAAAGTAAGGACAAATTCAAAGGGAATGCAGAGTACAGTGACAGAGAAAGCTACTTAGTAAATGTTTGTAAGCAGGACAATTCTTGAATATGCATAAGCACACTAGAAAATCAATATAACCTCTGGGGCCCCTGTCTTCAGAGATTCTGAAAATTCACTTTATGCTCAAGATGTCTCTACCGCAAATGTATGTTCAGACATGAGAAAAGAGCTGGAAGGGTACAGAGTAAGAGATGACAAGTACACAATAGTGAAAAATGGGAGTAAAAAAAAAGGGAGCAATGCAAGATTATACTTAAAACCCACACTGTTAATTGGAATCGAGTCACAGTGCTTTCTTTCTTGGAAAAAGAATAGTAATTTGTGTTCAGCTTTGGCAGAAGAACAGCATGTATAAGAGCAAATAACATTTGAAAGTAGAACAAGCCGACATGGCACCAAGTGAGATAAATGCTTATCGTATAATCTTTAACTCCTGGCTTAGCTGCTGCTCTGCCTTGCCAGAAAATCAGGATTTGGAGAGGAATTATACAGGCTATAAATAATAGTTCCAAGCAGCAGCATCAGAAAATAGTTGCAACTGTATTTGCCTGTGATCATTAAAGTACCACAAAAACAAAGAACATCTCCTCTTGATGGTCCTAAATCACAGATTTGGTGCAGTAGTTTCTATTTTTTGCTGCAGAAGTAGCTAATGTCCATGTTATTAATGAACCAAGTGCCTTCTTAAGTTGTACAATCTTTTTCATCATTACCTGCCTGAACAAAAAAGCCCTGCTGTGCCTAGAAGTGAGGGAAAGTGGTTGCAGCAGCTTCTAGATGACAGATCAAAAGTGTTCTGGACTCCTGCCTCAGCATGAAGCCGATCTGCTGTGTTAAGCCATCTATTTAGCAAGATAACCATCTGTCCGGAGTAGGCTTGATGAGGTAATGGTTTTATTAATTTCTTCTAATAAGTAAGATGAGCAGACGAAGCTGCCTGTGGCATTCAGATATGAGTATCTGACCTTTACAAAATTATCTGCCTTCCTTTCTGGTACAAAATCTGAGGATTTTCAGTGCATCAGAGGTGTTACCAGATGAATTTTCCCAGGGCTTTGCAGTGAGCATGAGGAGGAGGTAGGTCCAAACTTTTTCACATCTGCAGAATAGGCACTTTTTAATCACCAAGGCTAAAGCAAGGAAAGGCTATTTCCTCCAGACTCTTCTGTTTCCTCTACATTGAAGGATGTTGCATGCTATCTGCATGTTCTTCCAGCTCCGCTAGATGAAATTAAACTTTCTGAAAAGCTACCTGCTCTTAATTAGAAGCTATCACTTTCCTTGGTAGGTTGTCCAAAAGTTGCCACCTACACTGCTTAAAAATGGTGACCTGTTCCTTTGCTGCACTTCCTTCTTAAATTTCCACCCACTAGTTTTGCCTCTGCCTTTCTCCTTGAGCTTAAAAGGGCCTTTAGGACTCAGCATTTTCACTGCCTAAAGGAGCCACAGCAAAGCGTTTTGCTTTGCTAAAGTGTGCAAATCAAGCTCCTGAAGCCTTTCCCTGCACCACTCTTCTTCCAGCTCTGAAATAATTTATACAGCTTATTCGTGCAATATCTTCAGGTTTTCAGCATCTTTTTAGAAATGTGAATGCCAAAGGTAGACAGAATTGCACTATGAGCAAAGACATTTATATTCATGGAACAACAACAAAACAGATCAATTTTTTAGGTTTTGGAAGATATTTTAAGGTAAATTCAGAATCCAGAATAACCAGTAGCTAAATAACGCAAGCTCAGGAAAAACAACTCATGTGCCTTTAAGAGCATGGCAGCCTTTAAGAGAGAGTGTATAAAGAGGCACGGTGATAAATCATGAGCAGCATTTCTTGTACATAAAATGCAGAGAATGCTGCAAATGCTGCTACCAACTGAAATAAGGGTATCCCCTTCTTTTATCTGCAAAAAGACACTCCAATAACATTGTCCAGTGTCGCCAAGGATCATCCTATGGACATGTCTGCAGATGCCTGTGGCCTCCTGTGCAGAATAGCTAACACAGACACGCTCAGTAACATGTGTGTTTTGTCTACATGTGTGTTCATTTCGCCTCCACCACTTCACCACCCTGAGCTTTTAATATTAAAGGCTTAATTTGCCATTTCACTTTACTCCCCTGGTCTTCTACTGGAATTCATGTTGGAAAGCACCAAAACCAAGTGCAGCCACACCCGGTGAGGAGTGGGCGTTGATGTATACCAAACTTGAAGGGGAGTGAGGTCCTCTTGGCCTTTAAAGAGCTCAGCAGGTTGCTACTGACGGTCATCAGTAAATCCACGGCAGTAGAGTTTTTAGCCAACTCTCAGTAGCTGTCAAGAACGTGTCTGAGAAGCTCTGGGTGATCCTGATCTAAGTTATTCTCCTTCAGCAGATGCTCCAAAAGCCTCCAAAAGGCAGATACTGTTATTTTGTACATGGTAGATGAGCCATGCACACCTCGTGGTGTATGCTATGCATGGCTCTCACCTTCCTGCGGACACCATGGTGGCCTTTGCTGGTGCCCAGGACACACTCAGCTCCAAGGTGTGGAGGGATTCCAACCAACTTTGGGCACACTGGAGCAGTTACAGCAAGGGAAGTGATACTCCCACAGGGACAGGTTTTCCCCAAAGCCACTTAAATCTGTTCTAAATGTATGGCTTATGCCTTACTCACTCGTTAAGTTTAGAGCTGCTGAAACACGATGCCTCCAGAAATGTCATCTTGTCAGCCCTGTGGGCAGGCATTTCAGGTTGAATGGGGAAAAGGACTGGGAATGTTTAACCAAAAGGGCACATGGCAGAAATAGTCGTAGGGAAGCCATAGCCTGTTGGCCATCCCTGTGGCCAGAGAAGCAGAGCAGCTGAGGCCAGCACCGTAGAGGCAGCCCAGCACAGCCATGACAGACTTCTTGCTTTAGAGACCTTCTCCCAGAACAGCCAGAAACATTAATGGTGGTAAAGAGGATAGGCATGACTGGGAAAAGCTATTTAAAGAACTAGCTCAGGAAACGAGTACTTGTTAGCATGGTTTGAACAAGCTGACAAAGCAAAGGAGCTCCAAGCTGTTAGGTCAAAATCAAGTGTATCTGCACTGCCATGGTGAGTTATGAGGTGAAGAGAAACAGTGGGGCTTGCTACAGAGATCGTGTGAAAAGACCCCCACCTGCCATGCAGGTGTCCCCTTGTTTTGCTGTTGCAGTGACCTTTTCCGCAGGATGTCGCTTGTGCGGAGGCAAGGATTGCTTCTCAGAGGGACGTGCATCTGCCTCGGGAGTCAGGGAGGTGGGGATTGCTTTTGTTTTCTGAGCATGTCCCATGGGTATCTCTGAGGTAAGAGGGGAGTCAGTGTCAGGAGCAAATGGTTTGCCACCCCACAGCTGCTTGATCCCAGAAGGCCAAATTCCCAGATAACCACATCCTGCCTCTTCAGTCTCTCCTTGGCTTCAAGGAAAGCAGATGCTTGTCTCCCTCCTTCCCTCCCGGCTGCAGCAGGCCTGACTCTGCAGTCAACTGCTGCTCCCAGGAGCTGCTTTCTGCAGTTTCTGTGCATGAATTTCCTCAGAAAAGAAGGCCACATGCACATGCAGTGCACTTCGCTGCTGAGTGAAGACACTGGGGCTTCATGTTAAAAGTTTTAATCCATGGAAGAGCTAAAACTTTTCCTCCATGGAAGACTGCTGTTTGCTTTTGTGTTATACCTGCCTTACACCCACCTTGGTGCTAACACTGAGGACAGGCAGGGCACACAGAGACTCCCAGCGCTAAGGGTTAAAATAATATGGGCTGCTTGTAAATAAATACCCTCCAGTGAGTAGCTATTAATAGTGCGAATGTCCTTTTTAGAGGCAGCTGAACCACACTTGGAGAGGAAGACCCAGTATAATGTGGGTCCCTTGGTACGTGCTAGGATCTCTGGGGCTGGAGGCCAGCCGGGCATGCTCCTGCCAGGTCACCGCTTGTCCCACTGTGCCTTTGTCTGCTGGCTTCTTGAGAAGAGCAGCCTATGGACGCACACTTACCACCTCCCTCACCAGACTTTGCATTTATCTTTTCCACATGCCCGCGGCCTCCCCGACTTTGTTTCCTCCACGCTTGAAGGGGAAGCCACCCCTGGGTGGAGGCTGAGCTCCTCCATTTATTGCCCCAAAGGCAGCAGGGTGGGCTTGTGTCTCCTGTTAAGCGCCTTGTGGAGAAGGTGATGGAGAATGTCAGGTCAGCTTCAGTAGCCATCTAAATTTAACTGCAAAAATCTACGTTTGCCTTCCTTGTGTCTGCTGGCCGCAGAGGTGGCATGGCCCAGACAGCCTTGTGGGATGGCCCAGGGCGGAGGTGGGTGTCCAGATCCCCCAGGAACCATGCGAGGTCCACACCGGGGCAGCCGGGCACACAAGTGCCCCCCTTGCCCCGGGCAGTGCAAGGATTGAATGTCTTACAGGTGTTGGGCACGCAGCAGCAGCCCTCAGACGCCCGGGTGCGATGAGCGGGGTCAGCTAATGGCAGAAGTGTCTCAGGCTGGCTTGCACCTGGAGCTGTGAGATATCTGATCAGCTGTCTCACGTTTCTCTGCTGGAACTACAGGCACCCCCATCAGTTTCTGTCTCTCCCGTGCTGCCCAACGGGTGACGACGGAGAGGAGCTGCTCTGTAATCACAGACATAAACACAGATGTGGCTGATCTCTCTAGCTCCTGACTTTAATCAAAACCACATTCAGCTCTGCAGCCCTGAGGATCCTTTTTTTTTTTTTAAAAAAAAAAAAAAATAGGGCAGTGTTCCTATAACAAGGGAGTGGTTCTTAGGGAAGAAAACCTTGTGAGTCAGTGAGGGAATCCATGCTTGCTTGCACTAAGTTGAAACTTTTTAAAAAAAGCACAGATCAGTTCTTGGGGATGTGATTATAAATGCTTCACCAAAACTGCAAGGGAAAACCCAGAGAAAGGGACTTCTTTCTTTTTTTTTTCCTGTAGACATTTCTAAAGAATTCTTCTATTCTTTTAAAGTATATTTCAGCCCTCCTTTTTAGTCTTTTACTGTTCTTTATACAGAAACTCCTAACTTAGAAACACTGAATTTATTCTATTATAAAGCCTTTGAAAGGCAGGACCTGATTCCTTAGTTTCTGGAGGGGCATGTGATAATGAAATGGACCTAATTACAATATCACAGTTGTGGTATGAATTTTCCATTGGCAAGTTTTAATGGTCCAATGTACTTATTGCTTGTGATGTAACTCCATTAGAAGTTCTCTTCTTTAAAATTTTTGTGATGGAAGATGTAATGTGAAGGTGGTTTCATTAAAGCTCACTCTAACCCTGCATATTTCAGGGGATTTCTACTGGCTGCCCTTTCTAAAAATGTGTATATCTATAGCCAGAATATGCGCAAGGCAGAAGTGTATCTGTTCACTGGATTTCACTACTGAAATTATTTGCATGACAAAAGTGCATGTGGTTGCTAGAATACCCAAACAGGGGGAGATAAAGTCATTCTTCTTGAAAAAAATATATGTCCCTTTCAAATTGGGTTTTAGATGTGAAAGTAAAATGTTAATGTGAATAATGCTAAGTCAGCCTGCTCCAGCTGGGAATCTGCCCCATGTAGTCATCCTCAGAGGGATGGGCATTAATCTATTATTCAACTGCACAAAGTTCAGTAGAATAACTGTTCTCACTAATTGCTAATGGGTGAAATTGCTGGTGCTTATAGGCAGATATTCTGGTAACAGATAATTAAGCAACTAAGTAGTTGAAAGTGTCAGGAGAGAAAAATGATCTTTTCACCTCACTGAGTTCATTTTTTAAAACTGTGTCAGCCAAGCTCACTCTGCTCCCGCACAGCCAGCCCGCAGCTCTGCTGGGGGGATGCACTATGGCCACCGAGTGCACAGACAGAGGGGAAAATGAGGGAAAAATGCTTTTCTTAATTCTCCTTCAATAGCTGCCGCCCATGCTCAAGGTGGAGCTGCAAATCTCCAGCAACTGCTGCACTTGGGTCTTGCTTGCATTGACTTTTAGAGCTAAACCTTGATCGTCACTTGCTTCATGGCTGATAAATGTTCTTCCTTCCCACAAGCCATGTCCCCATGCTACGGCACCCAGACGACTCTCCTCTGGCTCTGTGGTTCAGGTATACTCCTGGAGCCTTTCCTTTTCAGGAGGTGCCAGAGCAAGGATGGGCAGATTGTCAGCTGTAAAGAGGAGGAGAAAGCAGCCTTTACCACATGGGTCGAAGGGAGAAGACAATTCAGGCAGCAAGTGAGGACAAGAGCCATAACATGATATTTTGGCCCCTCTACCAACTCTGAAATTCATCTCTCCTTGTCCCTGGGGAGGGAAAGGGAGCAATCCCTGACCCCTTGGAGCCTCAGGGCAATGCAGCCAGTGCCTGACCTCCTGGCATTTCAGCAGCCCCTGGGACGCAGCGTGGGACCTGAGCACCAGGGCAAGACGGTCCCAGGCAGCTCTTCAACAGCTGACATATCATCCCGAAGCCTCAGCACCTGCTTCAAACCTGGCACCCTTTTTGGGATGGAGTGCGGCTGGGGACTCCTTTTGCTCCCTCTCCTCTCCCTGTTGCAGCCCCGAGAAGACAGTGCGTACGAAATGCTGGCTGGCTCCCTAACTTGCAGTGCTGGCAGCGCAGAGTCTAAATATCACTGTGCTTTGGTAGCTATTTCTGCACATCACGAGGATGCCCTGAACCCTTCTCTCTCTCAGGTGTGAACCTGTCCTTGTTTGCACCTATTTGTGGCATGGCCCAACATCCCCTTGCAATTCCCTGTAAGTCAGATAGGGAATAGTGGAGAGTGCTAACAGTGGAGACCAGTTATCCCCAGGGTATTCAGCCCCCTGAGCTGGAAGACAGGGACAGAGAGTAGAATAAACCCCCTGGTTAACGACCTGCTACATAACCTGGACACACACAAGTCTATGGGGCCAGATGGGATCCAGCCGAGAGTACTGAGGGAGCTGGCGGAGGAGCTTGTCAAACCACTCTCCATCATTTATCGGCAGTCCTGTTTAACAGGGGAGGACCCAGATGACTGGAGCGTTGCCAATGTGACGCCCATCTACAAGAAGGGCCTGGAAGGAGGATCTGGGGAACTACTCTGATGGGGATGTTATCTACCTGGACTTCAGTAAAGCCTTTCACACTGTCTCCCACAGCATTTTCCCAGAGAAGCTGGCAGTTCATGGCTTAGACAGGTGTACTCTTCGCTGGGTAGAAAACTGCCTGGATGGTCAAGCCCAGAGAATTATGGTGAATGGAGTTAAATCCAGTTGTTGGCTGGTCAGAAACAGTGTTCCCCAGGGCTCAGTGTTGAGGCCAGTCTTGTTTAATATCTTTATCAATGATCTGGATGAGGGGATTGAGTGCTCCCTCAGTAAGTTTGCAGATGACACCAAATTAGGGAGGAGTATCCATCTGCTCAAGGGTAGGAAGGCTCTGCAGGGGGATCTGGACAGTCTGTTGTTGACGTCAAATGTATGAGGTTCAACAAGGCCAAGTGCTGGGTCCTGCACTTTGGTCACAACAACCCCATGCAATGCTACAGGCCTGGAGAAGAGTGGCTGGAAAACTGCCCAGCGGAAAAGGACCTGGGAGAGCTAGTAGACAGCCAGCTGAACATGAGCCAGCAGTGTGCCCAGGTGGCCAAGAGGGCCAACAACATCCTGGCTTGTATCAGGAACAGTGTGGCCAGCAGGAGTAGCAAAGTCATAGTGTCCCTGTACTCGGTACTGGTGAGGCTGCACCTTGAATACTGTGTGCAGTTTTGGGCTGGTTCCTGCAAGAGGAATGTTGAGTTGCTGGAACATGTCTAGAGAAGGGCAACGAAACTTGTGAAGGGTGTGGAGAGCAAGTCTTACGAAGAGTGGCTGAGGGAACTGGGATTGTTTAGTCTGGAGAAGAGGAGGCTGAACGGAGACCACATTGCTCTCTACAACTACCTGAAAGGAGGTTGTAGGGAGGTGGGTGTTGCTCTCTTCTCCCAAATAACTAGTGATAGGACAAGAGGAAAAGTTCTCAAGTTGCATCAGGGGAAGTTTAGATTGGATATTAGGAAAAATGTCTTTACTGAAAGCGTGGTCAAGCATTGCAATAGGCTGCCCAGGGAAGTGGTGGAGTCACCATCCTTGGAGGTGTTAAAAAAATGTGCAGATGTGGCACTTCGGGACATGGTTTAGTAGGCATGGTGGTGTTGTGTTGATGGTTGGACTTGATGATCTTAGAGGTCTTTTCCAACCTTAATGATTCTATGATTCTATGAGTATTTCCCATGTTTTGCTGCTGATCACAGACATCTATTTCTGATTGTGTGTTAATAAGTTTCTAATGAAAAGCAAGGCTCCCAATGAATAGGTGTTGTATCACTAAGTGCTGTTCCTCCAAGTATCACCCAAATT
The DNA here is from genome assembly GCF_036417535.1 of Chlamydotis macqueenii. NCBI lineage: Eukaryota > Metazoa > Chordata > Aves > Otidiformes > Otididae > Chlamydotis > Chlamydotis macqueenii. Next base: position 23,186,902 of record NC_141593.1, on the reverse strand, counting down.
TGCCTCCTCCTGCAGCCCTGGCTGCACACTGCATGCCAATGGCAGGCTGATGCAACAAGGAGCACATGTCTACTTAACAGTAACTGTTACAGTGAAATATAATATTGCAGCAAATTTTATCTCCAGGATGGCCACAGAAATACCAGCACATCCTTATCCGGATGCTCATGTCATGCTGAGCAGAGAGCAGTGCCACTCAGAGCCTTGTACTGGGGTTTGAAAGCTCAGTCTTGACAACAGGACTGCATTAGAGCACAGTTGGAATGAATTTTCCTCAGTAGTCTGAAAGTTAAAAGTCTATAAATTATAAGGCTATAAAATGAGTGACAGATGTAGTCCATTACAGGTACACTTAAAAAAAAATTTATTTTGTTCACATACAGTCAGTCTAAAATCACTCTCATTGAGAGTCAAGAAACCTCACCAAAGAAGAGCCCTGTCTCAAAACTCGTGTCTCAAGTAATGCTTCAGCAGAGCAGACAAGAGCCTGCTCTTCAAGACAGGTTGAATGCAAAGCTGGCTGAGACCGATGAAGAGGCTGCAGGGGTCTTTGAGTCTGACCCGTGCTGATTCTTATGTGAATAAGACATAATGTAGATGTTCTCCATAAATGACCATTAGTGACTTTTCACAGCTCTCCTACACAATCAAGGCTAACTACATGGAGGCTGAAATTTCTTTTATAAATAACATTATTTGAAAATAAATTAGGGGGTAAAGAGGAGAACTCATAAAGAGTGGACATAGGAACTAGACTGCAATGAGAGCCATAACTTAAAATTCAAAGAATTGGCTAAATACATGTATGTTCACTAGATGAGAACAGCTCACCAGTCAGGGACAACTCTGTCCGATTACCTACAAAACTAGATGGGAGATGAACAAACATACAGGTTCCTTGGGATCCAGGGCACAGCTGGCACATGGCATGTTCATGAGGCTGCATGGGAAGCCAAAAGCTGTGGGTACACCAAAAAGGAATTTCTGTGCCCACGATCTGGTAATCTGTAACATTCAGTTGTGAATGAGAAGCTGAGGTGTCCACTGTGAGGGCCTGGGCTTTTGTCATGTCCCACTATTTTCAGCCCAGAGCGGGTGTGCTGAACCAATGCCTGTTTGCCTGTGAGTTGTGCCGTGCAGATGAGTGAAAACCAGGCTTTGTAACTGTCTGAATAGTCAAAACCTACCTAGGAAAACTACCAAATAAAAAACTAGAAAGCTTGAAGAATTTCATTGAATGAAAAATGCTGGCTGACCTGTTAAAGATATTTCAGTTTCATTTTGGCATTGCTTAATGCTCTCCAAAACCTTTTTCCCATTTTAGAGGGGGATCTGGATCAGTTTTGAAGTGATGAACGGTGTTTCAAAATGAGACTAGAAGAGTTTTGTTCTTCAATGGTGAATGAAAATGCTGCAGCATTTCTAAAGCAAATTCCCAAATGTCAAAATCCACAAAAATCTTGAGCTTTGATATACTGTGGCATTTTTTTCCCTTAGAAACTTATAAAGTTTGACCCAATTCTTTCAAAAATAGGTATTTAAGAGATTCACTCATTGACAAAAAGACTCCTTTCCCATCTAATCTAGAGTTAAAGGTGTGACTGCAGCCCTGTGAGCTAAGGCTTTCTTGCTGGGGCTGTAGCAGGCTGGTGTCTTCTCCTGACATAAATTCACCCGTGAGCCTCATAACTCAGGGAAGTATGAAATTGGTTGAGGTACACAGCTGTAAAACCAGAGCAGGGAATCAGGCATAGGCTGCTAATTTCACACTGCTGGGGAAAAAAAAAAAGGAATTTATAGTTAATTGGAATCAAAAGAATCTCTCTGTAAATCATGTCTGAGGATGCTGGAGTGAAAAGGACAGAAGGCAAATGAATATTTAAGGTGGGAAACTTAACTAGCTCTGGTGGGAGCTGGTATGGCTCACCTTTGGCCTTGCTGTCTTTCTGGCAGCTGAGGAGAGTTACTAATGCAGGGTCTGCTCCCGAGATGCAGACAGGGTCTGAGCCCTCCGCGTGGAGGGATGTCCCAGCTGAGTTTGTGCATTGCCTCAGGCTGGTGGCTGGAGAGGGCTCCTGGCTGTTTCCTGCTGCCTACCCTGTTTGACAGGGCACTTGGCAAGGGAAAAGCCCCAGGCTGGCCTCTCAGGTGCTCCAGGCGTGCAGAAGCATGCAGGGAGGCATCTGACGTGGACTGCTGCTCCGGTGGGCACAGGCAGGCGAGGAGGGAAGGGCATGGGGGGTGCGTGGGGTGTGCAGATCTGCACACCCTGCAGCTGGGAGGGCATGTGAGGGCAGAGGAAACCCCTGGGGAGAGGAGCGGGGGACCGGGGGGGATCTCTGTCTGCAGAGAAGCTGCAGGTTAGAGCATCCCCCAGCACACAGGTGCTATTTTCCTGCCAAGGCAATGGCCTCTGGCACCCACCATCATCCAGCACCTTCTATTGGAGGAGTGCTTCTTTGTGCAGCCTGGAGGATGCATAAAACCTGTGTGAGTCCTCACTAATGAGCTTGGTCTAGTGTTAAGCCATCGCTTGGCACCATTGGCCAAACGATGCTCTTGTTAAACCTGCGTAAAACTGAAGTAGCTGCCTCAGCTGAAGTAGCTGAGGTATAATGCAGATTTATGCCATGCTGATTAGTAGCAGAGTTTGATTCTGTTATTTTATAACACCATGACTGTAGTTTTACTGGTCCTTGGGGTGCAGAGCAAAAGTATTTGTATTTACTTGCTCTGAATTTTAAGTGCATTTTGCTGTGATACCTTAATTAAAGCATCTTTCAGAAGTGTGGATCCCTCAGATCAATATATTTTCCTCTGATGGTGAATTGTGGCCTAATGTTCTGAGCCATGCAGGACCCATAAAGTACCAGTCTATAATAGCATTTCACCTCAGTGAATCTAGTAGCTCCATCCATGTTATATACAATGTTAGTCCCTGACCTTTCAATGGGCTTAGCAGCCAGTAAGCTCACCTGTCTGTAGGCTGCCTTCTTGCCATTTCAGGTGGTGGGTAACTCACTGTCTTGTCATGACATGCATGCATCTCGTTTTCTTGGTGAAAAAAAATTAATTGCCAAAAAGCCCATAAGTATATTTTTGCTGAAAATATCTGGAAACTAATTTTTTCCACCTCTCATTACTGGTTCTTTAACAAAACAAGCTGGATTTTTGCTCATATGGGTAGCAGTTTTACATCTAACGAGGCATTACCTGCAAAAATTTGTCACAATGGCAAAGTGTAGCAGGATGCAGACTTGTCACGTGCATCCCTTTGGGAACATGAAAGTTTAAAAGCACTTGGTCCCCAGACCATGAAACTTCTGCTTGTGCAAGTATCGTAGAATCATAGAATCTTAAGGTTGGAAGAGACGTCCAAGATCATCAAGTCCAACTGTCAACGTAACACCACCTTACCTCCTGAAGTAGACTACTAGGGCCAGAAAAGTCCACTTGCAAACACGGAGATGAGGACAGTGGGTGCCAAGGACATGCAAGGACTTGTTCTCCTTCCTAATACTTTGATTGCTCTGCAATCTAAAGGGAAAAGAAGGAAAGGAAAAGCTTTCAGTCCAAGTGGAAGAGAGATCTCTGGCAGGATTAAACGATGTTCTGCCTCCCGACTTCTGGTTATGCCACTAATTGTTCCTTTGTGATGTTCCTTTGCTGTCACAATCTTTCTAGAAAATACGCTACAGATGTAGCAGAGAGCCTTAAAGCACCAAAATGTGAAAACTCGCTGAAATACACAATATAAATAAAAAATGGGGCAGAGAAATTAAAGCCCTCCAATGAATAGCATTAGTTTGTAAGAAGGGAGGGAATTGTAATTTAGTCATGGTTGAATGTTTCCCATTTCCTCTTCGCATTCACAGCCCCTTTTTATAATTTTGCTTTTGTGGAGAGAGAGATGTTGGGATTCTCTGAGGTTTTGGGAATATCCTTGCTTTATCCTGAAAGCACCTGTCTATTCCCCCCATGACACAGCCTCTAATCCTGCCCTGGATGCAGTGAGATGAAATGGGCTTCTAATTTCACGGTTGAAGTCAGAAGAGATAATATCTGCTCAGTTCCCTGCATAAAAATTGCTCTCTAGCATAGGCCTCCTGGAATTCTGCTTTTGTGTCCTCAAAAGGATTGGGATGTGAAGATCCATCCGGGTGTGCAAGATCTCTGTATGTGTTGAAAAAATAAAATATCTGGGTTGCTTGAAACGATATAAAATTTTAATAAGAGTTGAGTCACATAAAGCTTTTCACTGCCTTCCCCTTTTATTCTTGATATATATTCTAGCCATGTCTGTAGAATATAGCTTGTCAGTGTACGTAGGTACAATCTGATTCGTGTTGACGTCTTGTAAAGACCGGGGAGGTGTTATTCAGACAGCTGCAAGGGCAATTCTCAGAGAGTGGGAAGAAAGACTGTATTGTACCCCCTCTGATGTGAGTTTTTAAAGGTTACCTTGTTTGTGCAGCATGCGCAAAGACATCCGAACCAAGCCCCGGTAAGAAGCAGAGTCAGGGGAGGGTTAAGGAAGTCAGTGATGCTTGCTGTTAACATCTTTCATCTTTTTCAGCTTTGTAAAAGATAAATGTTTCAGATTTCAATCTGTGGTTCCCAGCAGTGCTTTGGGAACACTGCAGTAGGCCCGCAAAAATCGCTAATGCTGGGCCAAGCCGAGATAATGCGTCTCAGCAGGAATGACATAATGCCCTAAAAGAAGACTATGATGTAATGCATCTCTCACAAATTAGAGCCAATTTCTGTTAGAAAGCCGCGAAGTCTAGCACTAATACTGCAATATGCAAAACTTTGGTGGTTTAAATCTTTTCTTCTTTTAATTTTTTTTTTTTTTTTTTTAAGAATGATTTTGTAAGGCTTACAGCACTCGTGCAGTCTGTCTCAGTACCTAGAGAAGCTTCTCTCTCCTTCCACGCTATCTTGAAATTTGGGTGCTTGCTGAAAGCCATTAAGCATTTCACCTTGGCTGAGGTGTCTGCAATATGTTAATATGAACACTGTAATTTATGGCATTAACATGGCTGTTTATGCAGGTGAGGCATAAAGCATATATAGTATATTACTGTAAATCCCGCTTAACAAAGGTGTTATGCAGGAATTTATTAGGCTCACTAATGTCTCATGGAAAAGTTAAGCAGTATTTGTGCTAAGCTCAGCTTGGGCTTCAGCCAGTGCAACTCCTCAGTCCTTGGTGGAGTTGCTCCCCTGAGTAAGGTAAGCCAGATTTGGGCCCATGCAGTTTATAAACCATCTCAGTTAGTTTTCTTGTCTTTTATTAATAATCATGCTGTCAGAGCAGCATGAGCTGCCTGCTGCCTGCTGCTCAGTGATCCTGCGGTGCATAAGCCAGCGGGACTGGTGTGCTGTGAGCTGCTGCAGGGTTTATTTCCAAGCACGGCATCTCAGAGCAAACCTGCTGTGGTCCCACACCCGTCCTGACCCCAGCCCCTGGTGAAGCAGTGGGATGTCCTGGAGTGTCTCACTGTCCCCTTAGCATGCTCATGGTTTGCAGAAAGGAGACCAGGCACGCAGCTGCCTTTGGGGTTGTGGCCCTGCACCCCTCATGCACCCTTTGTGGGGCAAGCGCAGGAGCTGTTGCCATCGGCTGGCTCTGCCCCTTGGAGGCAGGACAAAGCCAGGGGTCTGGGTCTGCAGCTGGCATTGGAGGGGATGACAGCAGCCCACGCGGGGCAGGATCTGGCCTCGGCTACCTGTGTGGCCACAGCAGCCTACAGCCATAATGTGGCAATGTAAACCCCTTCTCTGTGTCTTCATCTCACAAATGTCATGTAATCGGAGCTGGACCTCATATACTTTCAGAATACCTTCAGTTCTCTACAACCAGCTCTGATTAGGGCTGTGCATCCAGTCCCTGGGCTAGGACCAGGGACTTTTCAGAGGTCCCATCTGAGTCAGGGCAGGGGTCTCTGGGCCAGAACCTGTTCTCACAGGAAAGTAGAACCATATTGCAGCCTCTCACATTGCCCATGGAGATGCTCCCAAGGATGTATCCCGAGCAGCGGTCACTTCAAGAGTGTTTGCACTGGAAACTAGAATCTTTAAAAAATGACTGGTGAGGTAGTTCATGCATTGCAGCCCCCACCATGGCAGGCAGCCACCAGCGTGATTTTGACTGCTGTGGTCTCTGTGACAGAGAGCTGATCTATGCTAATCAAACCATCTCAGCTTAAGCAATTGAGGTGTTAGTATGTAACATCAGCTGGCTCTAGTAAATTTGAGGTTTACATTTTTGCTTCTCCTTGTTAAGAAACATTGGGAGTCGCAGATATTGAAGGCCTGAATTTACTTGCCTGTGGGATGGAGATCGCTAACTGAGATTCAGCAGGCAAATAAACTTTTGACCTTGTTCTAAAAATTAATAAACCACCATCAGCACCTCAAAGAGAGGGGGAAGCTGGCATCTGCTCCTGTTAGTTCAAGCCTGGACCTGCTTTTCTTTCAGAATGACCTGGCTGGAAATGGAGGCTGCTGTATTTTACGTTACAGACTGCCTTCTAAAGGAAACTGGCAGACGCGTGGGATCATAAAATTGGGAATGATGCTGGAAATGCACTGCAACCACACAAGTGAAAGGTGAGTTTCTGCCTCAAATTGTTTTAAAAACTTATTATTGTTAATAAATACCAACCTGTGTTACGTGCACCATTTCATTAAAAGAGGATAGACAGAAGGAGAGCTTAATTATCTTGCTCTAGTAAAAAGCTCTAGGGGCAAAAGGGGAATGTATAATTACAGTGTCAATATGGCCTACCAGCCTGCTGGTGGGCTGGCGGATGGGGATCTGTCTCTCTAATCCTGCCCTCACCTCTGCTGTATGTGACTTTTGGGGCAAGTCATTTAATCTCCTTTCTAACATGGGAGCTCTCATTTTTCCAGAGCTAAGTAATCAAAGTGCCCTGAAGACTATTTTTTTTTGTATAAGGACTGGAGCGTTTGTAACCTGTTTTGGCTTTTCCCATTTGCCTTTACGCGTGTTTAGGTACCTAGTCACCTTGTCCCCGCTGACTTGAACTCAGCAACCAGGATTACCTTGGCAAAGGAGGCACTGCCTGATTTAAAACCATGGCAGACAGTACCCAGCCGCATAGTGGAATTGCCTCCTGTCAGTTGTCCTGAAACCATGCAGAAAACAATGTAGCTGCTAATGTCAGCCACCTAGGACTAATTTTGGTTGAGTAATGAGAAGCGTAGCACTGGGTTTACGATATGTCTGCAACTACAAGCTGAGTGCAATGGGTTGTACATCTCCTAATCAGCGCAGAGGGAGCCAGGGCATAACAAAACTGTGTCTGTACACTATGAACCAGGCCAGGATGCCCAGAGGCCACATCCTATATCTTTGCAGCTACTGTTACCACTCCAGCCAAAAGAGTGCTGCCACATAGACCTGGCCAGCTGTCTTCTCTCCCAGAGGTGTGCTTCTGTGCAGCAGTGTAGTGCTTGTACCCTGATAACCCGCTGTCGGCAGTGAGTCTGTTGCTTTGTGCACCTAATTAATCTCAACAGCTACGTTACACAGTACTGAATGAAGCATCTCACCTGGTGTAGTAATGCCTTGGGTTTATGAATGTTCCCTGGGACTTTCAATGGCGTTGGTACGGTACGATGGGGGAAGCTTGCCTCCTATTAGGACCTGTTATTTGGTGGAAAAAAAATGTCTGTTGGTCTAGCAAAAGAATGTCTGTTGGTCTAGCAATACAGTGCTAGCGCAGTGAACTGCCTAGCCTTGGCTAAGTTAGTCCAGGAAGAGCAGCGCAGTGGGGCATCCCTGGCACTTCTAGTGCCAAAGCTTGCTTTGAGCTACCCTGAGTCTCTCTGTGCCAGTGCTGCAGTGGCCTTGCCCTTGTTGTAACGCTGTTTGGAGGAGGGCTAAGGGCTCAATCCTGCCATCTTGCTTTTCTACCTGAGCATTTACTGTGCCTCCAGCACTTCTCGCTTCTGCATCTGAAAGGCTGGTCATGTGTTGAGTCTCTCATCTCTACTTCAAGAAGTAATAAGATCTGGGAGCCACTTAATCCTACTTTAAATATACAGTGAGATCTACTAAGGAAAAAGAACTGATCTGCTTAGAAATGTCCCATAGGATGGGAAATTGCAAGAGCCATTGTGAGAGAGGCCTTTCCCTAGCTGAGAAAGGAGCTGAGTTGAAGTGCATTTGAGTGAGATATTCTGAATTTTAAAGGACACAGCAAGAACTCATCAGCTCCTCCCTCCGGACCCTGTCCCACAGTATGAAGACAATAGGTCTCTATTGTCTCTCTCTAAGACATTAAAGGCAATAAATTTAGAAGGAATTACAAAGGATATTGCTTTCCACACTGAATAGACAGCCTGTGGTCTTCACTAATGCAGACATTCAATGTCAAGCATGTATGGATGGATTTTTAAAAATCGTTGGCTAATTTAATCATCACTGCCTACCACACGTAGCATTAAGATAATCCAGTGCTGGATTTCACCCTGCAGTGTTGCAACTGATTGCTTCTGGGGTACTTGTGTGCCTGTGTGGGAGGACTGCACAACTGGCTGAGACTATCCAAGTTTTTTTCTTCTTCTGAGTCTTTGTTTATATCTCCAGAGACATGAGGCCGAAGCAAATGGAATAACATTGGAATGAGAATGTCCAAAACTAGAAGTCAGATTCAAAAGAGAATTTTGGAGTCAAGATCTTTCTAGTTTCCATATTCAACTTGGCATTGAACTCCATAGGAAGTTAGCGCCTAAATGGGTAGGTCTGATCATATCAGCTAAAGTAGCAGCTGTGAAATGCGTGTAGTCTACCTGACTGCAACAGGAAGGAAAGTGATTCCTGTCATCTTTGCTCCCTGGGAACTCAGAACATCCTCTACTACAATTTTGAAGGTGCTTTAAGAGCTGCTTCCAGGTATTTCCTGTGGATGAAATCTCTACTATCTTTTGTTAGTTGTGCCCAAGCATGCAGTTGATTTTGCTGTCCCACGTGACTGGAACTGACTGTGTCACCACTGCCTGTAGTGCTGAGGTTCAAATTCAGGCAGCTCCCCACCCTGTGCCTGAGTTTCCTCCCTCCAGACCTCCTGGCTCTCTGGATGATCTTAAGAGCAAGCCAGCTGTGGAGTAACATGATGGCATAGATATCCTCTCAGAAAGGTGGAGGATTGGTGGGTGCAGGAGCAAGCTGTTCCCTGCCTCTTCACATACCTACTGCAATGTGGAGGGTGGTGAGGGTATGATGGAGGTTGTGCTTGGTCAGGAGATACTTCCTCCTTCAGAGATGTCGAGAGCCTGTCTCGCTCCTCTGCAATGCCTGAGTGTAACTCACCACAACAGTGGTACAGCAACTCCCTCGCCTTCCGCTTCCAGAGAGCAAAGCCTCTCAGAGGCCACCACAGAGAGGTCTGGGAGCTCTGGGCCATTGCACCCAGAGCCTCTGGAAATTTGGCAAGCTGCAATGTCTCTCTCTGTTGCTATCACTATCCCAGGGGTCTCTTGCTGAGGCAAGGGTGATTCACACCTGAACACTCTGCGCACCCATGGCCCCCAGAGAGGGGCTGCCTGTGGGATGCTTGCTTATTCCCTATTGCAGGCCATTGAAATAGTGGCTTCTGGCTTGTGGGGGAGCTCCCTGAAAACAGTGGAGACCTCCTGGATATACCTGGGTATAGCTGAGCACGGGCCTGGCCTCTCATTCCTCTGCTGCTTTGCAGGGTGACTCACCCACCCCCAGCTCTGTAGGAAAAATAAATCACAGCTGCAGCTACAGATGGCATTGCTGAGGGCAGCAGCACCAGCGCCGAGCAGAGCACAGCCGCCTGAGACCCCACATCCTGGGCAGGCAGGATTCAGTGACAGAAGCATCTCTAGATGCCTCTGGGCACCCCTTTAATTTCACAAAGCAGAACCTGTTCCCAGTCCCACAGCAATGCTCTAACAAGGTACATTTTCATTTCACATTTCTGGTGGATGCTCGGAGGAGTTGAACATACCCCAGATGCAGGATGCTGCAATGCAAGCAGCTGCGGGTGAAGCAGAAGATGTGTCAATCCTGATGTACAACACTGAGGAAAAATGTATGTTTCTGAGTTTCTAGCACAGACTGGGGCCTGTGAGGGCATGGTGGCTCTTAGCAGCATGTCAGTGATCAAATAAATGATCTGAATGGCTTCAGCTGAGGGAAAGCTGTGCTGCCCAGTGCTGCTATAGGCCAGGGAGGTTTCTGGCTGTAAGCGGTGAGTGGCTGCAGCAGCCAGTCCTTGGGTGTCACCAGGGCAGGGGTGCCCAGACCTCCCCATCCAAAACCACCACCTGGTGATTAACCACCCCGACACCCCAGCAGGGCACCCACCCCCTGCCCATTCCCCATCAGGTATTGTGCTACCAGTCCTGTGGAGCTCCCGTGAGATGCAAGGGCTGAAATGAGTAATTCACAGCTTCAGGTAGAGCTGGTGGCACCTGCTGTTAAGAAGCCTGCACAATATTTTCCCTTGTAAGAGAGTCTATTCAATGACAGTGACTGATGCTTTTTTTTTGCCCCAGTGCCTGCAGTCCTAGCTTTTTGCAAGATCTGCTTTGCTTCTCTGGACTCTGAAAACCCCATTGGACCTGCCTTGTTCTGCAGGCAATCTGCAGTCTTTCATCTATTTCATAATTTTTTGCAATCTTGCATCTATTTTGCCATGTTCTCTGAGGTACAGGCTGTCTCCTTCCATGCTGTTACAGCACCTAGCATAAGGAGGTCCAGACATCTTGTGGGCTCTTGTATTTCAAAAATACAGTTTGTCCCTTCTGCTTGCTTTCGTAACCTGCATTGCCTTATACGGACTCCAGTGGAAATATGCTGCCTAAGGAATGTGGCCATGACGAATGGTCTTACTGAATTCAACCGAAGTTTAGTGACACTAACCGCTTATTTTGGTGAGGAGTGAGTGCTCAGCAGATGGTGGTAGCCCATGTGCTCTCCATGGGCTTGTCCTATCCTTTGCTGACTGTATTTACCAACCCATACATAAACCTAAGCACTTAGACTGGGGTTTGGGGTACTTCTTACTGTGGAAATTCTTATCTTCCAGCACACTCCCAGCATGAAGCCACAGGTTTACCCCTGATGGAGGCAAACTGGGGACATACAACAGGGAAGCCCAGTTGTGGGCAGGGAGGCTCTGGTGCAGGCATTAGTCTGTGCTGGCCTGGGGCACTTACCAACACCATGGTGTATGTGCTCCCCTGTACACCGAGGGGCTATAGGCAGCTGAGTACCTTGCTAGGTGTGATGATGAAAAAATCTGTCTACACTTCAGGACAGCTTTGAAATGTGAAGTCTTTCCTTTACCAAATGCGTGCCTGAGGCTGTAGCTGGACTATGGACATAGAAGTAAAATGTCATATTACAACTCCCACGCAGTTCAGTCAGGATGCTATGGTGTGCCACTGGTACAGTACAGAAAAATAGCAGATGCCACAACAGCAGCTTTACTTTCCTTGTTATTATTCTTTGGGCAGAAGTGCACGGAGAGCTGTGCTCCAGTGTTTCCTCACTGCTGAGTTTGTAACTCCATGGCTAGACTTCCTTTGGTCCTTTGGAGACAGTACATTTTCTCCTCTAGGTAAATGTTGGTCTGTTTTTCATTTAAATATTAATTTGGGCTGGCACAATGTAGTGTGTAATATCGCCACTCTCTGTGAGGATTAGAGTGATTAAAAGTCTCAGAATTCACTTTAATCAGTGAGTTCAATACTGCTGAGATTTGCAGTCTACCCTCTCCCATGCAACAGCCAGAGTCTTTCGACACGCTAACAAAATTGAAATTAGTTTCTTCATCTTAGACAAGGATAATTAATCTTCAAACACTGTTTATCTTAGCCCAAAAATCCCCAGAATTCAGAACCAAATTAATTTAAAGTCTAAATCTGCTTTAACTAGTAATTGGTTAATCAACGGGCTCGACGTGTAATTATATTCTTTGTTCACTCTCCTTACAGGCTTGAAAAGACCATCTAATTCCTATGTTGCTTTCATTCCTATAATTAGACCATATGACATAAAATGCTGTATGTATAGTGAACAAATTCTTTCCTGCAATAATTTCCCTGAGATTGTTTCCTACAGATGAATTTGGTCTTTTTTTTTTTTTTTAAAAAAAAAAAGCTTAAAAAAGCTTTCATATGATTTCTTGGTTATTTTGGATTTCTGTGACTCATTTAGAGATTCTGCAAAGAGTTTTAAGCTTTGAATCTTTGTTCTCTGCCTGTAGCTGAAGAAATCTACACTGTGTTTTTATTTCCTTCACTTGCATTTGAAATAGCTTTAATAGTTAAGGGTTCCTTGCTCCCTTTGAATATTGATAGGATGTGACAAATTCGAAATATTGTTATTCTTATTATATTTCAGAACAGACTAGCCACAAAACCTATTAGCTGGTGTTATTCTTGTGGACAGGGATTATTGTTGCCATTAGGATTAGGAGGTCTGAGAATAAATTGGAGAAGGAAATTGTGGTTTTTTTAACACAGAGTTATGGGTCTTCTTTACTTAGTGGATACTGTCATAACCCCATTATGGTCAGTGGTCTGGTCAATGGTTTTCATATTTCTGTTTGCAGAATTCCCTATTTCCATCAGCTCCATGAGTACATATATACCAGTACATATTAATGTCCTGTCTTCTTCAATAATGTCTTCTTGATGAAACCTGTTAAAGCCCAATGACTGTTTAACTCTATGCATACCTACATGTATTCCATCTCTCATTCATGTTCATAGAAACAAGTTGAAAACATTCTCCTTCTGATGGATGAGATGCAGGAGAGTTTGACTGCCAACACCTTAATGTTATGAGTTCTTAGAGGAGAGTGGGATATAAAGTTTTGAACTGTTTTGGCCCAAACCTCTATGGATCTGTGTGGATCCATCCTGTCATTTTGCAGTGCCCTTAAAAGTGGAGCATTTGTGTTATCTGCAAAGCATTTAGACCCTGTGAATCCTTTCTTCTGACACCTACCTGGGAACTTCAGCAGCATAGAGGAAAAGTGAAAAGAGGGGAGAGATGAGAGACTTCAGATGAGCTGTACCGGATGGGATGGGGAAGCAACAGGGGAGCCTTCTCCCCTGCCAATAGCCAAACAACTCTAATGCACGCATTTGTCCTTGGTCCCAGCAGTGCAGGGCATGTCACCTGCCTGGGGCTCTGCCGGAGAGGTGGAGGGCGGTGAGTAGCATGGAGCAGCAATCCCTGCTGTGGGGGTTAGGAGATGTTATCAAAGGCACTTCTTCACAGCCAGTAGCTCCCCCATCATGATGCTGTTCAGTGGAGCTGGTGAATCAGCAAGATGTGCCTTGGCGAAATTTCAAATTCTGTTCAATATCAGATTGAGAAATAAGTAGTGAACTGCAGCCTGAGGGTTGTTGTTCTGGGTGTACCCCACTGCCCGAACCCATCTCTGGTTGGGCAGGAACAGAGTCACCTTTCTCTGTGAGAAGCACCAGGTCAGACTTACCAAAGGCACGGACAAAAAGAGTCCTTCCCTCCAGGAAGCAATATCTTTTAAGATCTTTACCCTTTAAAAGATTTTCTAGCATTAGATTTCCTATGCCAATGTCAAAGCATGTCGTGGTTCAAGAGAGCAATTCCAGCAATCATTTAAATACATGCAGCTGAGGAGTCTTCCCTTCCCTCTGTACCAGACCCTGTGAATCCTTTTCTGACCGTTTGCTATTGTCTCAGTATTTCTGGTAAACAGACAGTTCTTTCTGTTTGCATTCACCGCTCTGTACCTCCTTGCTCCTGAATGCTAGCATACGTTACAGTCCCCGTTTCTCTCACTTACTTGTCTTTGCTGAAAACCTTTATGATCAGAGGATTTCTCACCTCCCTACCTAGAGAGGGAGGACTTCTGCCCTGGTGCTGAGCCTCGTCCAAGCCCCTGGGAAAGGCTTCCCTGGGCTTGCAATGAGCCACTCTTTTAAGCTTTGCTCCCAACTAGTGTCACGAGTAGGAGCTCAGAGGTTTAGGCAGAGAAGCAGGCACAGGCCATGACTCTGTCTTTCCTAGAGGTCCCTACTGCAGCCAAAGGGTAGGAACCAAACAATATCCATCAGTCTGAGTTACCCCTCACCAGGCATGTGGCTGAACCCCTGCCTGCTTCTCAGGCTCCTTCCCTGAGGTATCGCCACTCTGTAGTGGTGAGGTGACAGGATCATTAAGCGCAGTGGTAATGAGAAGCAGGTGAAAGTCAGTTTTAAATCTCAGCATGTAAAGACTGCAAGAACAAATCTTTGCTTTTCTAAGCACAGGAGAGAACTTCTGCTTGTGTTTATGGTAAAGAAAAATGCAACATGGAGAAAGAAATACAAGGGTTTGTTTTGGAAGTGGTTGGCTCGGGTCTGGCCCCTGGGTTTGTGGCCCCTTTCAGCTTTGGGAGCCCAAGCCCCCCCGCAGCTGGGCTGAGGCATGGATCTCGGGACACCCTTGGCCCCTGCGCTGGGCTGCGAAGCGGAGCCCCAGCTAGAGGCCCTGCATGCAAAACCCATGTGTCAGCCTCCTCCTGTCCCGTCCCACCACGTAGCACTGGCTTTGGAATAACAGAGCTGTAAATCTGTATTTCCTTTTATTTAATTGCCAGCCTCCGAGCCTCTATGAGTCACATTTTCAAGCTTTTCTTAATAAACATGAGGATAAAAAAAACATTCTTGAACTGTTCTTAAAAAGACAAAACAAAGTAAAACCCAAATGACAACTGCAATTCTCCTGTGATTTCCTGCCTTGGGTAGAGAGACTTTAAGAACATAAAACATAGGAAGATGGGATAAGATTCTGGAAGCTGGGGATGGTGGATAAATCGTTCTTTGCCTGGGCTTTGTAAGTATACAGTAGTCCTATTGAAGCTGTTAGGAAGGTAGAAGGAAGAAGCATTTTCAAATTTCTAAGTTGTTTCTATAAGAAAACAGTCGAACAAACTTGTTTTGAAATTTACATCACTTCAATTTTTTAATAAGATGTTATTGGCATCTTTCTTAGAAGATGATCTATGATCTATGGATCATAGACCATTTCAGTTAGGGAAAATCTTTTATCTGGCACCTAAGCAAGTTGCTAAGACTGCCAGATTACTTTATATTTATACAGCAGAAAATGTTGACAAAATATTTAACTTAATGTTTGTAAAGAGGAAAAAAATCTCTCTCTGCTCTTTTCATTTTGAAAGAAAATGATCTCTTTACCCAAGAACCTTTCTTCCAGGTTCCAGGCCTTCCAGGACACCTGGGATTTCATGACCCAATTTTCATTGTACCCTTTCACAGCCAACCTTTGAGCAACTGAGGAAAGAACTACTCCTTTTTACCTAAGTTACAACGCCTAGACAGTGCAGAGCTGCAAGTTTTGGGGTTTTTTTTCCATGATGTAAAAGGTGGCCAACAGGAGAAAAGAGTTAACACAACCTCCTATTGCTTACAGGACAAGGGTGTTCAAATATCGCTGGTCTGTGTAAGAGGCTAAATGTCATCGAAAAGTACATTTTGGAGATTTAATCCTACTCCCATGCAATTAACAGAGCAAGGACAGCTGACACAGGGCAGATGGATGTAAAATTAAGCCCCTGAGTGAGGGACAGGGCAAAGAAAACTTGACAGTGCATTACTGCTCTAGCAGATACCAAGATCCTTTGCTCTGCTTTGCCCTAAACCACTCAATTGTTAAAGTATTTCTGTAATATCTATGGAAGTTTGAGTTACTCAGAGGTTTCCAAAGTCCCTGCTCTTCCTTACCAACATAGGCACACTGATTTTAAACTCCCAAGAACAGGCTGTCTTTCCAGGGCTCCCTGTATTGGACAGGGAGATGCTCTGAAGACAACCTTCCCGTGGCTCCTTAGCACTCCTCCTCTTCTGTCCCACCTGGGCACACCTGGGAAGATACAAGCTCACAGTATAGGTAGCACCATGGTGGTTTTAGACAGGTTTGTGACTCAAGGTGTTACTTTCTGTCATCACTTAGCTCTTGCTACTCAGAAATCACTTGTCTCTCCCCACAGTTGATGCAGCATCTCCTGAGTCAGCCAGTTCTCGGGTCCAGTTTGAAATCCCCTTCCTTGCTTTACAGTCCTGCCCGCTGCATGGTAGCTTTTTGAGAGGTTGGGTCTTGTCGTGTGATTTCAGCACGACTCATGTAAGCTCCTCCGCAACTCCTGCCTTTGGGAACACTCCCCCTTAGAACTCTGGTGTTGGCAGGTCATCTGCTCACAAGGCTTTGGTGTTACCTTTGGAACGACAGCTACTGTACGCTTCTGGTGTACAACACCTCTGCTAACTGCTACTTATAGTAGGCAAAAAACCTACAGGAGAATTTGGGCATAAAATAGTAAATTACCTTCTGAAAAAGAAACACTTCAAATTTCTATTTTGACAGCCACAGAACATCTCTGAGACTGTATTCCTTGGAGATCATTACATTTCTTGCAGGGCTGAAATCTTTTAGCCTTCAGGCTTTTGTAGGCCTCTGTGCAAAGATCCTCCTCAGAAATGCAGTGGTGTTTCTGCTTGATTATACAAACATCCTCTGGAAAGTGCATTTCTTTCCCTTGCAAGTTCAGCCTCATCATAGGTCTAAATTTGCAGATAGAGGCAAGTACATTATAATGACGATGACTGATAGCTGAAGATTTCTTGAGTTCAGAGTGTTCCCTAATGTAGGCCATTTTTCATCATCTAGAGTTGCCTGATAATGATGTCATTTCCATTGCTTGAATGTTGAAGCAGCAGCCACATATCATAGAGTTAAAATGACTGTTTATAGGGCAGCTAAATTGTGTTGTTATCAGTTTAGGGCAGTGTTTGCTTTGCTTCTGGGGACAAAACGACAATTGGACTTTCCTAAAACTCATCAAACAGGACAAGAATGCCAAGAATACAAATCTGCACTGTACTCAAGCTGGGGGGAAAAAAAGCAAGAGCAAAAAAAAGGAGAGCTATTTTTGTGTGAAGATGTGATGACCAGCAGATAAAAATGACAAAGTTGTACTTGTCAGAAAATAAGTCACATTGCTGATCATCAGATAACTTTGATGTAATATTCCACAATCATTTAACTGAGATTTCATGGCAAGATTAATGGTGAAGTTTTTAAAACATGCATGAAGAAGAGCTTTCTTCTAATATCCAGCTGTCAGACAGCCCTTATCTGCTTATGTTGATTGATTATGATTGGGATTGAACTAGAACATGACCTCTAAATAAAAAAGAAAATTATGCAGATTTGAAAGTGAACCGTCAAGCTTTTGGGTCTTCCCTAAACATTTCAAAACCTATTTAGGGCCTCATATGGTTATATATACATACATATCCTATATGCATACATGTATTTACATACGCAGCCCCATTAGCATGTGAAAAATCATCAAGAAAAAACCTCAGTGAACTTCTCTGTCTTCTTTATCACAAAATACTGTGAATTAGGTTTAATACGTCATTTCTAACATACAAGACTCACATTGGAATGAGTTGTTTATGAGATACTATGTGACCATAAGCAGTGCACAGATTTTGAGTGAAAGCAGACCAATTTCCTTTGGAAAAAAAATGCTAGTTTCTTATGTATGACATTGGACGAATTGTTATACATACTTTGGAATGGATGGTGACCATAAATCTCTCTTTGGACACTTCATGAAATATTTGCAGCATATTTTAAACTAGCTTAGTGGTGTCAATTCCTCTCTAGTGCTCACTGCCTACCTTGTGTTTTCCTGAGGGACTTTGACTACAATGAAGGAACGTTTGGGCGGTGATGGTCAGCCATGGTGCCTGCTGCAGCCAGCTGGAGACACCCTTTTGCCCAAGAGCCTCTCTTCTGCAGCTAAACACTGAAGAAATGCAACAGGACTTTCCAATTTTGCACTCCATTGATTCCCCCTGCAAATCAAGGAGATTCACAGCACTGTTACATGTTCAACCTGATCAGCCACCAAAACTGAATTTGGAGTAGCTAGGCATATGGAAAGTGGCTGGGAGATGTTAAGTTCAGCCATGGCAGCTGTAAAGAGCACCTCATCATGAGTAAAGTGATCAGGTCAAGTAGCAAATGCTATCCACCTTTGTATTATATTGCTTCTTACAGGACAGCCATGTAGTTCTGGCTGAGGTTGATGCTACACACACTTCACACAGCATGCCTGCAAGTTGGTGGGACCAACATGCACTGGTCCGACATTTTGCATGCCCTTACTGGCACTGTGCTTCCATTTGTGCACTGTCCTCTCTGTGTTTCATCTAAAAGGGACTTTTTTTTTACCCTTCTTCAGACCCATCACATAATAAGGAGTTTATGGAGCTTGGTTGGCCCTGGGGTGAAGTCCTGCACCATCATGTTGAGCCCTTAATTGAAAGCCATGGCCAGATGAGAAAGATGAAGCAGGAGACAAACAGGACTGTTCTGTCTCCCTGAGGAGCTGTCTTGGTACCCTAAAAAGGGCAAAAAAGGGTGCGGTCCCTCACCACAGAGTGAGACTTTGAGCACCTCCAAGCCCCTGTCTGAGGTCAGTTGAGATACAGATAGCAGATGCACTTCTGAAGGGTGGCCATGCCTCATCTGTCACATCTGTGTTTGAAAAACCCACCCATGCAATCATTGCAAAAAAACCCTGAACAGAATAAATCCAATGGATGATCCCCTCTCACTAAAACAGGCGGGACACTCAAAGTGGAACGTGATGGCATTCAAAATGTGAAATTAATTTGCATTTCATTGTAAAGTAAAACCATCACAGCAACACCCCGTCAGGTGGCCAGTGACTTATTTCAGAAAGATACCCTCAGGCTCATAAAGGGCTGAGAAATGCCGCATGGTGACTGTGCTCCTTCCTCAACTTGTTTCAAGCGCCTGGGCTGCAGCTGGCTGACACTGAACTCAGTGGGACATGGAGAACATTTTGCAAGAAGATGTCCGTCTTAAAGAAATATACCTCGTTTTCATGTGAAATTCCAATCCTTGTTTCTTACCTTTTTCCAGTGGCCTGTTAGGAGAAGAAATGGAGAAACAGCAAAAATATTTCCCTGCTTTCTCCCCGAGAAAAAAGGCAGGACTAAGGAAAGTAGATTTTTCCCCATGTTTTAAAAGTTCTGTCTCTTTTCTCAGACACAGTGGGTTTGGGGGCACCTGTTTTCTTTCCCTCCCATAATAAACCCTGAAACTCTTAAAAGGTCACATATTAAAAAGATTTGTCAGTCCAACAAAATTTTTAGCGAAAAGTTTTCAAAATAGACAAAAATGTATTAATTTTCTCTGCTTTCTCCTGGATCTTATTTAGATTTCTTGTTTGCATCTTGATCTTATTTAGCCTAAGTATAAAGAAGGTATAAAAGGGGGCGAATAAGACTTTAGGAGTTCTAGCTGAGTAAGGAGCATGTCGGTGGGAGACACAGCCAAGAGCTTGATTTTCAGAAGGGATTGGAGGTGGAGCCCTCAGACTTCCTTGCGATCCTGGGAGTGGAGCCTGTGCTGCAGATTAGATTACTTGCGTGTGGGACAGGGGTAAAGGTGGCACAATCCAGATCCAAATGACTGAGCTTTATAAATTTTGACATGGATAAGGATGTTCATGCCATTAACTCTCAACGGTTTTGTAAATCATATTTTAGGCTTTTGGAGTTGTGTGAAAGAACCTGACTTGAAAAATTAAGTAATGTTCATTCATTTAAAATACAATGGAAACCTGACTTTTTTAGTTAAATGTCTAGAGACCAGAATCACATTATGTCTGCAATCTGGGAAAACATGAAAATAATAGTAAGCATCTCTTTACAGCAATATCTGCAGTTTACTTTGGAATATTGTAAATTATGTTGTTTTAACGAGGGTGTCATGAGCTGTAATGGCACAGGGAAGCATGATAGCACAAATTTATATAAAAGTCTATTATAGCAGAGAGTCTTATAACAAGAGCAGAATGTTTTTATGTCATACTCAAAATGTCATCTCAGTCACAGACAAGACTGATGAGGAAAAATGATGAGATGCAGAGATTTGATTTATCTTTCTCTTCCAGAACGGAGACCTTTGATGATCTTCTTTCAGGTTGCAATGCTGAAAACCAGAATTTCCAGCCACTACTGGAACACAAAGCAAGTGAGCCTCCGTTTGCACTATTTTCCTTTCATTTTTTATCCAACTGCTGGAAATCAATAAAGCTTCCCTAGTAAAACAAAATCTTTGGTCCTATTTTCTTGCAGAGGAAGCTGAAAAATACTCCTGTCACAAAACACTACCACATCTCCTTGCTAAGTTATGGCTTGAACATGGACACAAATCCTCTTACCCGCAGCCCTACAGATGAGAGGTTTTCTGTGAGATTCTCTCCCAGCCCAGCTGCTCCAGCTTTGCATCCTTGTCCTGCACCACTGCAAGCAGCTAACACCACTGCCAAGGCCTATGGTATAGACATGAAATTCCTAGGGAATTTAAGGAACTTCAGAGCAGCCCTCAGACGTGTTAATCTGCTATCAGCACTTGTTGCAGTCACCAAAAAGTTCAAAGGTCCCAAACCCCAACGTATTGGCATCTTATTTCATAAAACTTTGGCAAATTTTCAAGGGTTGATGCATAAAAGAAAAGATTGTGAATGTTCCTAAAGAGACTTCTGGACACTACAGGTGAGAACCAGCCATTGCTATTTTTTCAGTGAGCTTATAGTTGTTGTTGGCAAATTATTCTCAGAATTTTATAAAAGCTGTAAAAAAAAGAAAAAGCTGTAGTTTTTGTTATGCTCTTTAGTGGAAAAAAGGAAAACAAATGAAAATTTTGCTTTCCTGGTATTTGCTTAATTCAGAGCATGTAATGAATTTGTCCAATTTTAAGATCACAACTAAGTTGATTTGGGTAGCAAACCCCTCCCCCCTACCTGAAACCCCAAACTGAATGACCAGATATTTAGTCAAAACCAAGCTATCACAACTAGTTAGATTTACCTTGTACAATTTTGTATGTGCATTTTTTTCTTTCCAGAAGAGACCATACACAATCCTTTGAATGTTGCTGGATGCCCTGTTCCTAGTGAGATAAAGATTTTTGTTTTTTCTGAAGAGTTGCTTTGCCAATATGTCGTGGACTGAGTTGCAGTGGTTGGCCTTGTGCTTCTTGCATAGGCACCAAAATTGCACAGATTCTGTACTGCCCACTGCTTCCTAGGTCGGTGAGACGTGTCCCCCACCCCATTTTTTATTGACTGACAGTTTTAGGTGGGGGAGGGGGGGAAATCAAGCTGCAATAATTTGATGTCGTGCCTTTGACATTGCTAATGAACTCATAGCATGGGAAATGCTTACATCTAGCTCCTGTCCAGCTTCTCCCATTTATGTTGCATCCCATGTGCAGGTCCACTAACCACAGGATATTAACCAGAGAAAATACTGTCCCATAATTTAAAGTACGAGTACACTAACAGAGTTTCAGAGCAATAGAAAAAGCGCTTCTGTTCATCACTGTCTTCCTGCTGTTCAGAGACTAAACATGCACAAAATCAGTAGGAGGTCGTTATGTTCCTGTTAGCAACTACTGTACAGGAAAAGAAAATCCTGACGTGAATTGTGCAGCCTGTCAAACTCAGAAACACTGCAAGAATTTGACAGCACTCCTCTATGTTAAATTCCAGCATTGACAGCCATGCAGTTCAGAAGGGGCAGTGGTAACAGCAGCTCAGGAGCCAAAAGGGTAGACCCAGGCATTACTATCAACACAGCCACATGGCACAGGTGTAACGCATTGTAATACTCCTGCTTTATGTCACCCATGCACTGGGTTAAACATCTCCTATTGCTTTGTGGATTTTGCAAATCTGACCAGGAACTTTTACATTTGGTTATGCTTTTCTGACTTTTTTTTTTTAATTATACAGTACTAAAAGCATTGCATGTCTTTCTTCCTTCAATTTCATTTTGCAAATTTGATCTCCCTTTCATAATAGCCCCTATTAAAGCACTCTTGGCAGTTTATAGTCCCTTCAGAGGGCAAATCACCCCAGCACGGAGGCTGTTTCTCAGCATGTCACTGCCTCACTACACAGTGAATCTCATGGATAAGTGCAAATGCACTAGCTGGCCAGTGTTCATGCACAAACCTTTGAGTGACCTGGAGACCAAGTTATTTAAGGCTCTGTGCCTACATGAGTGCATGAGTATTCCTACGTCTGTATTGGAGGGCACAGGATCACTTCAGAGTCACAGGTCTGGCTGTGTCTCTCAGTAGCTCTCTAACTCCTTCCCTGGCACACACCTCCAGCAGCCCAGAAAGGACAGGGAGCATGGAGGCTGGGTGGGAGCCACACATAGCTTGGACAACTGAAGACTCAAACTGAAGTCAAGACAGGAGGAGTGCTGGCAAGCACCTCTCTGCACCCCGTCACTGACCTTGGGCTCACTCCTTTGCTGGTGTCCCAGACTCCAGGCCCCTGGAGAGCCTGCAAAACTCACCTTCTCTCCTGCACATGCAGGAGGAGGCAGGTGAATGGAAAAGGTTATGTCTTTTTCTGTAGAGTGTTAGGGAGGTGCTGTGTTCATTATAGGTGTGTGTTTCTCATATCACAGTACTGCAAGGTTTTGCTCTCAGTTGCACAAGTTATTAAAAATACAGATGGAGAATTTGGAGCTTTTTCCCACACCCACGACAGTGAAGAGCAACATTCTTTCTGCGTCATCGAAAAGAGTTACTTCTCCTTTGTACAGGGTTTTTTAATGGTGTATAGCAGGGTCAGGAGGAGACAGAAAAGGTGCTCCGGGGGATTTTTCCAAAACTTTAGGCTCTTTTTTTCTAGTGATGACAACAGAAGGCATCTTCCGGAAACTAGACTGAGTCTCTTGCCTGATGGTGGTCAGTGAAGTCGGCATTAATAGAAGCAGAAAACCTGAACTGGAAATTGCAAGCAAACACATGTGTCTATTTGATCTAAGCAGACTTGAGAGAAAGGAGCATCCTCATTGCTCCAGACTCCTCTTGATGCACTAAAAAGCTGAGGAGATAAAATTTCAGGGCAGCCAGAAAGGTTCTCTAATGCGACAGCCAAAGGCCATATAGGTTAAAATATACAGTAGGAGAATCAGAAAGATGGTGCAGCAGAAAAGGGAGGAGTAGGAGAGATGTACAGTGCCTAGAAGGAGACACAACAAAGTCTGAATTTAATGTGGCTCAGAGGACAGCAGGCTGAATTATGCATTCCTGAAGGTATTTTTGTACAGCAGGATGCACAGATTTTCGGATGAAGCCAGTATGAAATGCCCATGATTTTTCTGTGCAGCATATAATAAAGTCTCCAAACTAGGAAACATTCATTTTCACAAAGGCAGCAGAGATCCAAACTTATGATCTTCCCATGGGTATGCTGTAAAATTTGTGAGCTTGGACAACTGGCATTGCCGGGGAAGGTCATGAAAGTGCAATCACTCTAGGTTGTACCAGGGGATTTAAGACTCACATTCGTTCTGAACTATGATGATAATAATAATACAAACTGCTCGTTTAAGAAAACTGTGCTAGCAATTTTCTTTTGCGTTTTGCTGGGACAAGGTTTTAACAGACCACAGCTACGTAAATATGGGACCACATCAGCTATTTTCAAAGCCTTCACGTAAGCTGTGTTTGCATTCCCAGCTAAGTGTTATAATACTCTTTCGTATAGTAAAGATACTTTTCACAAAGTTTCCAACAGCAGTTTTCATACTGTTGCCTGGTAATTATAATTTCTAAGCAACTCATTTTGTGGCACATTTGCTTGTGCCAAATGCAAACCTTTGATGTCTAGGTGGCTGCTAACACTGAAGGTACCAGGATAAAATATCTTCAAGAATACCAGATGTATTATTAGGGATTGCTTCCAAAACCCTGCAACTGATAGTCTAAATGCACAAGAACTGTAGGTGAATGAACCACTAAGGAAAAGAAGACATATACACAGCAAAGTATCTGACTGAGATTTAGAGTGGAACATTTCAAAACTCAGATAACTTAATCTAATGCATATCCTGGTTTCACTTGTACAAAGCGACAGACCTACATGGGAACATTAGTGTTTATTTTCCTACTAAGATTATGCTTATTTGAAATGGAGGGAAATATTCTGACTAACATATGAAATAGTATGATCTAGAGACACTGCAAAGTGTCTTAAAAGAGCTTGAGCTGGAGTACTTCATCCACTTGATCTCCTTACTAGCCCCTACATTGACTAAGAGGAAATATCTGGAAGTCCAGTAGCCGTGATGAAAACAGTCTCTCTGTGAACATGACTACTCATTTTGTGGAAGATAGACACTCTGTAAAAATGCAACTTCACCAAAGGTAGCTTGAAATCGTCTCCCTCCAAATTCTGCAGGGAGATGGAAGAAATCTCATTAGAAGTTGTGAGAAGTTTCCCAGTACTGCCTTTTTGGCAATAAAGGTTTAAATACTGGTCAATAGGGCTTGTTGGGTTTAAGGATTTAAAAAAACCCAAAAAACCTCTTGGCCTTATTTGCCTTATTGTAATGAATTCAAACCCAGTGGCATCTGAGTCAATGACCGAAGACTTTCAGAGACTTCACTCCAACAACATAGCTAAAACCAATTTTTTTTTTTCCTTTCCGAAGGTGAACAATGATAGCAGTGAATCCATGAAGCCATCTGTGCCAGGCAGTTAGCTTGTGAAGACTCTGTAAATTCACCTCTGATCTGTATGTACCAATTAAACCTTCCGTTAAAGCAAGGAAGTCAAGTCTGGTGTTTGCCTTCTTTCATTTTCCTCTTCAGGACATTCTTCTTGTGATCCAGTGTTCCTTTGTTACCTCCTCACATTAAGTTCCCACCTTGTATTGGGTGTGTAGACCTAGACACGATTTTCTGATAGCCACAGCAATTGAATGATGCTAGCCACATGTCCTGCTAAACGGAGGGGTTTTTCTGCTCTGGATTTATGCAAGTGAATGATTTCTTGTCATAGTGATCATAATATTCAGATAATACCCTGTATTCTAGCAGCTACTTTCAAGTAAGAAGGAGTGTGGGGAAATGGTAAATTAAATTGTAGCTTTGGTGTTTATAAAAATGCAAGATGCAGAAAAGACTTGAGATGTGACTGTCGGCCTCAGAGCAGCAAAGTGCACGACAGGGCTGTGAGCCCTGGGGCTCTGACTGTGAACAGCTTTTCCTCTTTTTCTCCTTCTCAATTTCTATTTAAAAGTTGCATGGGATTTTTTTTAAGAAGTGCTTAAATTAATTGGCACAAATCCCTTTGCCCAGTCAAGCACCCAAGTGAAATGGTTTATTTTCACACATCCAGCGCATTTAGATGCTATTTTGAGGACCTGAGCAGCATGCGGGCTGAGTCGTCAGGACACGCAATTTTCTACATTTAGGTTACTGATTACCAGCCAGCCCAGGTTGATGGAGACTGACATTTCTTCCTGGTGCCTTGTGACAGCTTATGTGAAGGCAGCAGCTGATCTTAAGTGGGTATCAGTATCAAAACAGTCAATCAATACTGGCAATAAGTGGTAGCTTTACTGCAAATCCTCCAAGCAGAGAGACTAAGACTCGGGGAATACATTGACTGCTTAGCCCTTATCTCTTAAATACACAGCGTGGCTTGAAGGATGGGCCGTGACAGCAACCTGGGTTTGGTGGCTGATGTCAGCAGCTCTATCCCAGAAGCTTGCCCCTTCTGGCTGGGCTAACAGTGCTGCTGGGGGCTTGGTGGCCTTCCCTGCGGGCACGACTGAAGCTGGGAACAGAGCGGTGTGCCCAGCTGAGCTGCCACACCAGCGGTGAGCAGGAACAGCAAAAGAGGCAGTGAAGGAAGAGAAGGAAAAAAGAATTCCATGTAGCTGTGCAGATGGCAGTGACATTTAAGGGAAGACACACACGAACTATGTCTTTCAAAACTCAATAGTCATTTATAGATATAGACAGGTCTGTCAAAGCAACTAAATCTCGAGACTACTTTAGTAATACTTACATGATTAAAGATTCAGCAACTGCTATGCAAGGCACCAGGTAGGGGGAAAATACATATTTTTGAGACTGGGACTGATAATGGCAGATGACCCTGGAATACTTTATTAAGTAACAATCAGGTAAAAAAGCATCTGGACAAAGGAAATCCCAAAAGCTCATGACTGTAAGAGTGAATAGGGTAAGACCTCAGGCAAAGACAAGGGGAGGACAATTACTTCAGACTTAATAGGTACCACAGTACAATACATCCTGGCTAACACTGTATTACTTGTTCCAGTTTCTGAGAAATTTGGGATTCTCTGAAAAAATATAAATGGTTATAAAGACTGATAATGTTAAAGTGAAAAGCTGTAAGTCAGAGGGTCTGCTAGGGGCTTATAGTTAAAGAGACGTTCTATGTTTCTGGCGTCCATGTCATTTGCAGCTCTCTGGCTTCAGTCCCCAGGGGGACTGAAGAAACTAATGTCTGAGTAATGGGATGTAGGATTTTTAAAAGGTTCCTTGAAGTAATTAAATGAATGAGTGATGCTGTCAGCAGCATGACTTTACCCTGTTGTACCCATTGGGAAAAATTGTTGCCTAAAAAAAAACCTACAAATGCTCTAACACGAAGAGGGCAACATATACCACAAGGTATATGCAGGTATTTGCAAGGTATATGCAGGTATATGCAAGGTATTTGCAAATCTACCACATTCACTTAAGTATCTTTTTGAACATACTTATTTTTAACTACACAATAGAATTTATCCAAAGTATTACTATAATATCACAGTCTTGTACAGATTGTGCTCACCAGTGTTTGAATTTAGAGGTGAAATGAGCGTGGAGGAGGAGAAGGGAAATTCCAGCATGTGTTACAAAACGTACAGGCATGTTATTTTGAGGAACAGCCTCATGTATCTTTGACACATGGCAAAAACCCTAAAAAAGTTATTTAACTTTTATACTTTGACAATCTTGTGGCTAAAGTTTCCACTTTTGCTATCTCCTGTAATTTGTTAAGAGGGAATATTTCTCCTCCAGACAACTTCAGCAAGGAAAATATTATTGCATTTTCGTGAGAAAGTGCAAGATTAATTCTGGCTTATTAAACTGTTCCAGAGAAGGGTTTCATAGCATCATAGAGATGTGAAATGTCAAACATCTACATACTGTGTCCCATCCTTCTACTAATGCCTAACTATTCCCTGTGCTATGCAGAATGTGTTGTAAACCATACTTATTTGACCCAAGGGACTGGGCTTGCCATAGTATCAACTGAATATTTTTTCCCAGTGTTCTGTCACAATTTTCTTCTGCTTATATTCTTGGATATAAAGCTGCCCCTCCTGGGTGAAGCCCCTCGCCCAGCTCGACTCTCTGCCATGTCATCAGCACACACTTAGTGTAAAAACCTTTCCCACCCTTAAAAAGCAGTATTCTTGATCCGATGAAAACACCAAGTTCACCTGGAAAAGCGAATGAAAATTAACTCCATTTATTCAGTGAAAGCAGGGGGAGAAGTGGGTGTGCTATCTATGGGGAAGCGTGGCAGGATCTGCGTGTCCCAGCAGGGCAGAGCTGGCCGGAGCCAAGGATGGGCTCCCATGGGACAGAAACACTGATTGCCACTTCCTGTTGACTTGCAAAGGTTCAAGTAAACCACAAAAAATGACAAGATGCTCAATATCAAAGTCATTGCTTTGTCCAGGAGCATTAATTCTTTCAAATGTTAATTTCAGTGGAAGAAGTATAAATACACTTTAGGTCACACTAGATGTAATTTCCTGACTTGGCCAATGAACCAAAAACCTGGTTCATCTAGTACTCCTATTTAACCTCTAACACCCTCAGAGAGTTGGCTTATTCCCTAGTGTAGCTTCCCAATCATTTCCCTGTGATCAGTATTTCTTCCTTTATTCAGTCCTTTATTGCCTGTGTCTAAGGAGAGACAAGACAGAAACACTACGAATATGACCTAAGATACCTGCTGTTCTAGTGAATATGAGACAGATGAGACTCTCAGAAATTTCAATTTTGAAAAAAAATTTCAATTCAAATTGTTGCAGTCTGAAAAGGTATAATTAACATGTAAATAAGCTGGAAGAGTTTCTCTGACAGCCTTATTTGATGTTGATTGAATAACGCACATCTTGGGGCACATAAAATTTATTTTACTAATTAGTGAAAATCGTAACTAATTTGATGCAGTTTAAAGCTTATCAAAGTATCTCTTTCTTGTCTCAGAAAATCAAGTATTTGGAAGCTGAGATATGCAGAACAGAGCTTTGTTTTAAGTTCTTTACTTTTTCTGAAGATCTGACTTTCTCATGGACTGACAATCAGGAGAGACAAGCACATTTAGCCCAGATTCACACCTCATGGTATGAAGCTTCCTGGATTCATACCAGCATTCCTGCAAAGTTCAAAGGTGGCAGGTCCCTGGCTTGGTTTTTTATCACTAAATATTAAAACCAGCTTTGCACTCCCTGGTTGTGGCTAGGCAGGAGTGGGAAGGATGGGATGCCATAAATGGGGATGGAGAGAGAAAGAGGACCGTGCCCTTTTAGCAATGGATCTGCATCCCTGGAAGACAAAGTGGAAGGAAAGGCATCTCTGCAGTCCTTGTGCTGCTTCAGAGCTGTGATTTGTTTCTCTGGATGCTAAATGACAAATGAATAATTATAGCAAAAATTGGTGAATTCTGTGGTAATTGTCATTTGCTCTGGAGACTGCTATGAGATCATCAGAAATGCTGAGCATTGTGTCTGGAGACCTGGGCTGCAGGGGACAAAAAATATCTGATTTTATTGGAAAACCTAATAGAGGAGTAATATGTGGGAGGGGAAGAGAGGAAGGAGATGAAGAGTCTAAGCATGTTATTTTGTCATTTCAATCTTGTCTTTGTTTTATTTATTTTTTAATACCCATGAGACTCCTTGTCTTAGCTTTTTCCTGGGACACAACATGACCTCCCTGGACATTTGACCTGTGGAAGGACGAAAAGAGCAAGAAGATGCTGATTTCCACATGCAATGTCGCTTTCTCATCCCAGGAGATCTCACATCAATGAGGAAAAATGACAGTCCACTTCCTTTTCCTTCCAGCTGATCTCAGGAGTGTAAGCATGCTGCCTTGGACTCTGGGGACCCACCCAGCAGCCATAACCCTGACCCTGGGGCTCTTCTATTTTCGAGACCTTTGTTTCTAGCCAGAGCGTGGGGATGGGGGTGTTGCAAGGAGGCCATAGGTCCCACAGGGTGGCTGTGGGATGGCCAGGGGTCCTCTCTGTAGGGACCCACTGTGGCTGCTGGACACAGGTTATCAGCGCTGTCAGTGACAGTGTAGCAAATGATACTGGCTGCTCCGGGGAGATAAGGTGCATGCAAAAGACCGAGTTTTTAGTGCTATTTGCTTGACTTTCCAAGTGAAATTCCTTTGACTTCTTTCCTCTTTTTCTCTTGCTTGTCATACACTGTGAACCAGGGTCAACCACTGAGGCATCATGTTTTGCTGTATTTCAGGTAGTAGCATTGAGGTATTGCTTTTGGGTTAAGAAGTAAAGAATGTGATCCCCGAAAAATATGGCTATGGAACACAGTGAAGAAAGGCAATGTCTGTGTAGTAGTGATGGGCTCACAGACAAGTCAGAGGTCATTTAAGAATAATAATAATTAGATTTCATGAAAAATGTATACTACTGTGCAAAAGGGAGGGAGAGAAACCGAGGAGACTTGTCCTTGCTTTGAGAAGGTCCTGCAGGCGCAGGAGACGTTAGCCCACTAGGGATGGCTGGTCCTGCCTCTGGTGTGGCCGAGGCTGAGGGCAGCTGGAGGGTTTGCAGGGGGATGTCAGCACTGGTAACCAAGGCCAAAGCCAGGCTGCTCTGGCCACAGTGAGGTGGAGAAGACAGCAGAGGCACCAAATTAAGCTGAAGTGGTGCCATGTAGCAGCTCACATGCTGAGCAGCAGCAGCAGCATTCACCGGGCAGCATCCTGCTGACTCTGGTTCTCACCCTCCTGGATCCTTTGAATTTTGTTTCTGGGCTTGTTGTATGCAATAGGGGTTAGGATTTGGATTTCCAGTGTATACCAGCATGTTCACATTGGCAGATAGATTGTATGCCAGAGGCACCCGGCAGTGCTGCCAGGGGTGAAGCAGTCGGTGGCTGTGGGCACTCATCTGGTACCTCCTCAAGTAACTCAAAGTAAGAAGATGAAGGGTTGTAAATGATCCTGTTCTGTCACTGCTGAAGGAGATTTGGGTATAATTACTCTCTTTGTAGATTAGAGTAACATTGGCTTGAACAGCTTGTCCTTTTGGTCTGTTTTAGGAGAATCAACATATAGAATTTCTTCCTCCCACATCACAGCCGTCATCACTTTCACTGCATTAAAAATGACTCCCCATTTAGCTGCGTTATTCAGAGGGAGGATGTGCAGACTTGTCTTGGGTGAGGATTTAGCTGAGACACCAGAATAGCAAGCTTTAGCAACCAAATGGAACTGAAAACCCACTGCAAGATCGTACTGTCGCCAGTGTGTGGGAAAAGCCATGGCTCTGGAATAGAGGATGAAATGATCACAGTTGTTGTAAGAGGAGCTGAAGTTTGTCCTTTGCATCCCCTAGCTTCTCATGGCACAGTCACAAGCAGACGACCAAACCTAGCCTGCTCTTCTTCTCTGGTTAGCTAGAAGGTGTGGCCTGCTAGATGCAAAAGGAGTCGCTGAATGGCAGAGGCAGAAACAAGGATTAACTGAATACAAGAATTAACTGAAAAAATGTTGGGCATTCAATGCAGTGCTGTGCAAGGAAGCCTAGGCGAGCTCAGTTTGACAGCAGTTTCTCCAGTGAGCTCAGGACTGCAGTAAAGAAATCAGAGGTATTAAAGATCTGCTGTGTACTGAGGTCTCAAGTTCAGAAGTGGCAGACTCCCACTCTCTTGGTCAGTAATGTATAGAGTGACCCTTTCTTTCCCTCAGGTGCGGTGTGTGCAACCCCACAGTATCCACCTCCCCATCACTCACACAGCCCTTCTCATTCCTCATGCAGAGTGCCTTTTCTAGGCAAAAAACATCTTTTTTTTTTTTTTTTCCCCTCCTCCAGTTCTGGGTTTACTGAGCTCTGACACACTCCAAGAAATGAAAGTCAGATGGGCAAAGGCCGAGATGAAATTGGGTGGGTGTCATGACACATGTGTAGGCCTGAGGTCTGAGTTTACTGGGCTGCTTCATCTTGTGACTGACTGCAGCAATTCATGTATTGTTAACGTGACTTTTGTGAGGTTGTCCACCAACCACACTGTTCACCTAATGAAGGCTGAAGTAACTACACTGCAACCATAAAATACTAAGATGAAGTAGCATCCTCAGTAGCACATCTCATATTAATAATATGAGCTATTATTTTATAGTCTAGATCAACAATTTTCCGCCTTCCTTTTCCTAAAGTTATAGCTGAAAACTAGGTGAAAGATCACAAAATGTTTCCCTTGAACTTTCCATCTGACCCTGCTGCTTGTCAGCAGCTGGTAGGATTGGGAAAATGAGGAGGCTCTGGGCCCTGGCTGACCGCATGCATGTGGCCGGGGACACTGCGTCTCGCATGCCTTCCGTTGCCCTGTGGTATGCCGCAAGCCAGACCATGTCAATGCTAGCTTGCGGCATGCTGCGGCCGTAAAGCAGGTGCGTGAGATGCCTTTCACTCCGGCGGTGAGCACGCCACATGCTCCTCGCTTGCCGTAATGGTTACCCCTCTGCCACAGCCTCCCTCGCATGGAGCGCCAGAGCCTTATGAGTGGCATAAAAGCATATGTAGCTATAAGAAGACTTGTCAATGAGGCACAACTCCATGTCAGCTCTTTACTGTGTTATATTTTCCTATTCGTATTCAACCTGATGCACATTTAAATTCTGAATTTTGAAATAGAATAAAATTTTATAGCAATAATTTTAAAATGTACTGCCATAAACTGTGGCATTTCTTGCTCTTCATTATTCCACTTGTGAGACCAAACTAAAATTCAACTGTTAGGAGAAAGCTAGAAGATGTAAATACTCTGGAAAAAGCCCAAAGCAATTGCCAGAGAGAGTAATCAGCAAAATTATGTGAACAGGGAAAAACAAAAGCATCAAAGAGAAATTGTGACTTGCAACTATCCTAAATCTGGGACCAATAATATGGGGGTCTCACTGTGGGTGAGTGAGAAGGAAAAAGGGAGAGATAAAAGGTGAAGAAAAGATGCAATGAAACAAATCACTGTGGTTTCTTTCAGTACTGCTTTCTTCCTCTCATTCCTTGAAATAGTCTTTTGGCTCTGTAGAAAATTCAGGGCTCTTCAATGTTAAAGAAGATTCTTAACAGCCCCCCGCCCTTTTTTTTTTTTTTTCTGATATGTAGCTCTACATTACCTACTTAAAATGGGACTTCCCTAAGAAGCATTTTGTCAAAGTTAGAGTCAAGAGGACAATTCACAGTGAACAATTTATTCAGCACATTTTGTCTCATTTTCTGCTCCCAGATTGTCCCGGAGGCAATTGTGATTCCTTTGAATATATTGGAGTTTACTCCCAAAAGGTTTTTAGGGTATTATTTTTAGACTGGATTCATGACTGAATATGATACTTGCTATTTGATCTCTGTTGGCCAGTTATTATTAGAATGAGTCAGGCAACTATTCACAGTTGAACTAGACACAACTTATGTTAAAAATGCAGTCTAATTTCTGTTTGCAAATTATCCCCAGTGAAGTCAGGTTTTTGTAGGGTGGTTTATGTTTCACCTTCTATGAGCCGTACATGCAGACAGACACAACCAGGAAGGGCCTCCAAAGAAAGGTAAGTATGAAGATTTGGTATTAATTTCTTCTCATTTCAGCAGTGTGGTACTGTGTCAGTTTCCTGATCAGATGATGAGCATTACATATATTCAATTTACATGCATGAATTATCAGCTAATATCCATAAACATTCAATGAATTTACAGTTCAGACAATAAACGGAAGACCACTTTTGGTGCAAATGCTCCTGCAAACATTTACTGACTGCTTTTCATCAACATCTTTTGAACATCCCAATGAATATGTTTCATTTATTTACCTATTTTCAACCATTCTCATGAAAGGAGGGATGGATACCAAACCATTGAATCACAAGACTTTCTGCACAAATGCCTCTAGTCTTTAGTAGGGCATGCCATTGTGATATGATATATAGCTGCGGCTGGCCAGATAGCTAATGATGTATTTCCTGGATAGTCAGTAATATCATTATTTTATTTGGGAAGCTGCAGAGGGTAGTTTCTACCTGCAAGACACTGGAGTCTTCCCCAGCTCTGCTCCAGAGCCCTTAAAGTCCAGAGTCTCTTACAGTGTCCTTAATTTCTGCTCATATACTGATGACTGGGCATTGAACTGGGAGAAGATCAATGTCAGCTCCAACCCATTGCCTTCTGGTGAGTTCGTGGCCTCATGTGAGGCTGGTGAAAGCTTTTTTTTTCTCCTCATTCTCAGCTTTTCTGTTACTCACGTTAGCCCAGCCTGTTTCAGAAGTAAATATTTTCTCTGAAATATTTTTTATTATGTTTCTAAGAAAAGACTAAGCACATTTGGAAAAAAGTCTGTGGAGCTATCAGAGCAGCGGTAAAGCTGGCAGGACTAAATGTTTGGGCTGTGCAGTGCCCAGAACATCAAGGACAGAGTTTTCTGTTGACAGGAATAAGTGGATGCTTGTAAAAAAGGCAGGCCCATAAAAGTATAAAGGCTCCACATACTTTGTACCGGATGTCAGCTCACTTCT
The DNA here is from genome assembly GCF_036417535.1 of Chlamydotis macqueenii. Lineage (NCBI taxonomy): Eukaryota > Metazoa > Chordata > Aves > Otidiformes > Otididae > Chlamydotis > Chlamydotis macqueenii. The sequence continues at coordinate 23,153,136 of NC_141593.1, read as the reverse complement.
TCAGGGTGTAACTCAAAATGCTGCACACAGTCTGTGATAGACCCAGTGCTTTTGGCCTGGGGTGAGTCTGCAGCTGCAGCACTGTTACTCTGCCCATGTGCAGAGAAACTGCTGCTGTGGGCTGTCCTCACCTGATGTGCCACTGCTAAACATTTCAGAGAGGCTCCTTGTGCTCCTTGTCTACATGGCCAAGCTTGGCTGAGTCATTGGCATAGCTAAAGTCAATACCCTGCCACTGAAGAGAAATAGTTGGCTTATCTCGAGATGGGAAAGCAGAGGAAAATGCTTGCTGGCAGTTGTTCAGCAGGTAGTTTCACTAAGTACCAACGTTTACAGAAGTTCTGATTTCAGAAGTATATTAGGAGGTTGTATCTGCCAATCTCCACAAAAACCAGTCACTGCCATTACCTGCAGTGGAGCAGTATCAGGGGTATGTCCACACCGTGTGTTTTCATCAGCAGCTGAGACTTGGGAGGGGTGGTGGTGGCCGGCATATCCACCCACCTGAGCCTTGCAGGCAGGTGAATAAATACGAATGTGTGCAACGAAACATATATTTGTATTTCCCTACATCTTCTCTTTACAAAGAAACCCAGCAAGCTGCTGTCAGTCAGACCTCCAGCCAATGCCTCATTTATTAGTCAATGCCTAATTTATTATCAGTTGTTTGCAAAAAGAGTGAATTTTGTACGAAATCAAAACAACACTTCATGCTGAGTTCAGTAATCATAAATCAGACTTCCATTTGCCTTTGTTTCTCCCTGGGTGCCCATGCTTTATATAGGCTACAGCTACAATAGCTTTGTTAAGCTTTTGTAGGCTCTATTAGAGCTTAGGCTCTATTAATACCATTATCACCCTCGCAGACATGGCATAGTTCGTTATCTCTTTTATAAGTTCAGTCACATTTTTACATCAGTCATACTTTTTTTCCGTGGTAATTATTAGGTGAAAATGAGAGAGCTTCACCTTGCTGTCCTCTGAAAAAAGTCACAAATTTCATGGTAGCTCAGTTTTACAAACTATATGACACAAGAACATTTCTAAAAAATACTGTTATTTCTCAAAGACAAATGTTCTTAGTAGAACAAAAGAACTCTGCCTGTTCAAAAATTACTCCAGGAAGTCAAGCAGAATGAAAAGCTAAATGAAGTTTTGATAGAAGCAAGTGCCTTGCCACAATGGCAGACCTTTTTAATTGCTTCTGTTGAAATAGTACTTCTGTGGAAGAATTCGGTCCGTTTAAGTAAGTAGAAGTACAGTAATTTCTGAGGCTAAACTGCACGTGGTGACAAGAAGATGCCTACTCCAGCCTCGTGCACAGGAATGCAGCAGCAGTGAACATGAAGGTGAGCAGCAGGCTCTTCAAGATGGAAGCTGCAGAGAAAACTTTCTAATAAAGCACAAACTGACATTCTTTCAAGGATGCTCCTATTTTAATGAAACTCTTTGTCTTGTCACCAGAATGTAGTTACTCAAATAGTCCAAGCCAGACTGAAGTTTCAGCTCATGACTTAGCCTGCAAAGGTGATGTTAGGTGCTGGCAGGGTGTCCTTATTGGCAACCTGTCATACCTCAGCCCTACTCACATCATGCCCTTGACCTGGTCCTGGGCTCCTGCTGACCAGCAAGGGCTGGGGGACAGGAGCAGAGCGATGTGCATTTGTGGTGCTGCAGTTGCACCCGGGCATCATACTGAAAGTCTTGCATTCAGCTGAAGCTTTCTCAAAATACAGATTAGTACTTCTGGCTGATTCCTTTTAACTTTTGCCTCTGTCCCAGTGTCCCCTGTGTCCTGCTACCCAGGTCTTCATGGCATAGAGCAAGGAGCTAGGGTTGTGGGCTGAGAGATGGGGTCAGGCAGCCAGTTCCCAAGATGCTGGCTTATGAGTATATCTAGTCTGTCCCAAACTGCCCCAAACCATTGCAACACCAAAATTATTCACTGGAAGACTTTTCCTTGAGGGCACTGCAAGCTCTATTTCTTTAATGATTTTAATGGTCAGAATTGTGCCTGGTCAAGCCGTTTAACTGTGTATTTAATCAGTCATCTGTATGCATGCAACTTAAAGGCGTTCAGCTGTGCTATTTTATAGGGATTAACTAAGCACACAGTAAATCATCTATGCCAGCAACAAAGTATTTATAGCAGTACTCCGTTTTTTAATTTTTCTTTTTTTTTTTTTTTACTATTATCACTGCATTGTTTTTACTGGTAGAGGTCTACAGTTGTGCTGTCAGAGAAGGGAGAAACAAGATTTGGGGTTTTGACTGACATAAACTGTGGGCAGCACAGAAGGAGCTGAAATGCCAGACAACCCAAAAAGTTATTGCCAGCTGCAGGCTTGCTGTGTTAAAGAAAATAAACACACAAGCAGTTTGGCCCTGTGGAAGCTCATAATTTAAAGAGGAACAGGAGAAGAAATATGATGTGAACTGGTAGGTAGTAGTTCCCTGGCTTGAATAAATCTTAAGAGTATTTGGCTGCTAACAGTTCACAAGTTTGCACTGGCAAAACACTGCCTGGAATTAGTGCAGTTAGCCTCCTGGTCTTGCTTGTTCTGCGAGTGAACAGACCATTTGCTATGTAAGTGCCATTGAAACGCTGTGAGGAGTTATGGGACCATGATCCCGCGTAGATAAAATGTGTTTTTTTGCATCTACATCACACGGAGAGTCCCTCCTGAACAGAGGGAATGTGCTTGTTGTTAGTTTTGCACAAATGCCTATGCTGCCTTTCACAATAAATCTTTTGGGAGAACACTGGGTGTTTATAACGAGCACTGACCTGTGAAACAGAGGAAAACAGATATTGTTAAAAAACCTTGGCTTGCTTGCTCAGAGGTCATGTGGCAGCACCAGGTAACTTTTGAAGTGGTGCACAGGGAGTTGTTTGAGTGGTACCAGCCTCAAGAACAACACAACTGACCTGAGTGTGTAAGCCTCTTTGCACTACTTGGCATGTTTAGCCCAATAACTAAGATCACAAGACAGCCATTCCTGTGGCGTTGTTATTCCAGCATGACCCAGATGGGCAGCCAAAGTCTCTCCATCTGTGTGGTTTGCTCTCAGAGAAAATAGGCAATGGATTCAGGTGTCGTTAAACCATTGCTGTTTACCATGATCCTGCCACCCTCGGCTCAGGTGGAAGCAAAGAGCGGGAGACATCCTATCTGATCACAAATTTTCAAGCGGTTCTTGACCTCTAAATTTCTCCCTCATCTTTCAGCGGAGTCAAGTGCTTGCTTGCTGCCTTCTCTCTTGTTTTTCTGCTACTCCTGCTACAGGCAGCCAGACAAACGTATGCTACTGTCTGCAAGCATAGTATGTAGCCTGAGGCCACGTAGTTTAGCTTCTGCTCAAACATTACTTCCCACGTGCCCTCCCATGGGTGCTGCGCCTCCAGAACGCACCCACGGGGAGTGAGGGCTGTCAACAGGGTGCAAATCCGCACAGAGATGCTGCAAAGTGCTTCTGGCTTCCTCAGCTGCTGAGAGCTTAAAGTGACTGCAGGAGGGATGGGGCCCTGGACTTGGGCTGTTGTGGGAGATGGATATATCCAGATCTTGCGCAAGTCTGATGAGAAGCTAAACTTTGCCATTGTTTCTGCCTTTCAATCATAAACTCTCTCTCAAAAAAAAATCAGTTATAGGTAGAATAAAACACTTGATAAATTCAGGTCATGCTCAGCAAATACTTCTATCCAAGCAGCTAATCCTGAGTAAGAAGAGAGGATTTTTGAAAGTGAGATTTTTTTTTTTTAATTAAAAGAAGGAAAACAAGACTTCAGGAGTAGCTTTTCCCATTTTGCACTAAAAATATACTTGGTTGAACAAACCATTTTATTTGTCCTGAAATAAATGAAGCAATCCATTGCAGGTAGAGCACAAATAGCTGGTGGCCAGCCTAGGCGATTGTCTCAGAAAGGTGTCCGTCTGCCTGTGAGTGATGCCTTTTCCCCTGCTCTCCTGCTCTTCAGCTTCCTTTCTAGTTCTGTTTGCATGAATTTGTTCCTCCATTTCCAGCTGAAGCACATTTCACTGTGTTTGCTCTTCCTCCCTGTTAAATTAGTCAAGAGAATAAATCTGCTGCTCTTCTGAGCAGAGGGGTGCCCCCTCCCTCATCGTCCTGTAGTGACCCTCAGAGGGTCTTACTGGTGGCGGTGGGGCTGGGTGGGGGCACAGAGCTGCTGGCCAGGAGGAGGACACAGGTCTTTACCCCTCCATCGTGAACCAGCTGGGAAAGGAACATGCTCTTTGACAGATCCATTGACGTGCTGCTCCACCAGTGGCTCCTAGACGTGGATTCAGACACGGCTGCCCAAACAGCTGGTCCTTTGGAAATGCAGGACTCTTTCCTCTAGTCAATGCTAAGCGAGCGTTTTTATCTTTCTGCACAACAGCACAGGATCAAAACAGAAAGGATAAGAATCTTCCATTTCCCCCAAAGCCTTTGGAAGCCCTTGCCGGCTGTCACTGTGCTTGCTGGCCACCAGCCCCCGCAGGAGCTCTGTTTGCTCTTCCTGCGACTGCAATTACCAGCGCTCCCCTTGGCAGCTCTCCCGCCCTGGTACATTCCTTTTTGTTATGCTAATAGACTTATAACCAGCTCCAGCCTCTGAGGCTGTAATACACCCCTTTCGATTCTCTAATCTGCTTCTCCCTGTGCATTAGGGCAGAGAGCAGTTTGCCAAGGGCCCAGCAGAACGTGTTCAGCTCACTGATTCTAGTTGTTCCTATTAGACCCTGGCATGCTTCTGAGATTTGTCACTTCCACACAAATCACACTCCTAATCCTCGGGTTTAGCAAAGTTTGGATGGATTTGAATTCTGCTACATCTTTTTTAGCGGAGACGATAATGCTCTCTGATGAAAGATCTTTGGATGGAAAGCCTCTGGGCCAAGTACGAGCATGAGAAAAACATCCTTTTCATCCAACATTCTCTCTTTTTATAGTTTAAGGATGGATGACTGTGTCAAGAGGACAGTGTGAGTGCATTGAGGCTCTGAACTTGTACTTGATACATTGGTGGTGAAGATGTGACTTACAGTTGCCGTAGAGGCGTGTACAAACATGGACATGACTTAGATCCTACATTCCACAATGTGGCCCTCTCGGAGCTGATCGCTCAAGTTACATTCCCAAAGAGCTGTGCTTCCTGATAGAAACCCTTTGAAGTGTTCAAGCCTCATGGGACTGCCTTTCCTTAGAACAAGACATGAGTATGTTTGTAAGTCTTGAACAAGACTGTATGATTAAAAACGTTTCAGCCTGATTTTATAGCCATATTTATCTTTCATTGCAAAAATGGTTGGCCTCTGGAGTGCCAGTCTTTAGCATTTGTACCACTGTACCATTTCATGACTGCTTTTTTTTCCCCCCACGGCTGATGCAGGAGGAGCATTTGGATTTATGGCATTATGTCTAAAGGTCACGTAACAGCCAGTTCACTGTATGAAGATTGGACTACAGTATCACGTGAGGGATATTATGCTGTACCGCATCTAAGCAAGGCACATATCCTACCATAAATGCTTATAAAAGGGAGGAAAATGTAGCCCAGCACGCAAGACAGTCAGGGAATTGTGGTGTGAAACACAACAAGGGCAGTTCCACCAACAAACACAGAGGAGTTGGGCAGGTGTTCTGATACCAGTTTTTTTTTAAGCTCTTCTTTTAAAGTAAAGCCCTCACCTTTCCTTACAAACTTTGCTGCCTATGATGGCTGCTGATGGGGCCGTGGTTTGAACCTTACTGAGAAATCATCTGAGGATGGGGAAGTTGGAAGGGAAAAATTCCCATGGGTGTCTAACTTTGAAGGCATGGCCACCAATGAAAATTCATATGCAGTTACTTTTTGTGTGTCAGCAATTGAGGGTCAGGTCTATGGTGGCTGGTGTAAACAGCTGCACGCCAAGGCATGACATGTGAACACAGGGGAGGGAGGTGGGATGGTTTTTAGTAGCATGAGTAGGGATGCAATGGCATGGCTGGAATGGGATTTCTTCTGGAAGACAGACTGCTGCTGCCTCTGCACAGATTGCTAGGCTCTCACTGGGGTGTAGTTTGTTTGTTTAACCTCTCTCTGACAGTAAATGTGACTTAGTAGAGCTTCAAGTTCTGGGATAACACAAGCTTCGACTTGGGACAAGATGGGACACCCTTCAATGTGTCAAGATGGAGCAGATAACTGGCCAAAGCTGAAGAGCCCTTCCACAAAGTAAGTCATTCCAGCCAGCTCTCAGCATGTGAGCACTGATGCTGAGCTTAGCTGGTTCGCAGGGTGATATGATATTTTTTTACCTGTAGGAAATGCTTCTTTTATCTGTCTACAAGAAAAACATGGGCAGTGCTGCCCTCTGAATTCTGCAGCAAGGAACCTTTTTTACTGCCTTCCCCACTTCTCCGTAGCTCCTCAGTAAAATTTCACATGGGTAACACTTACGGTGCTTGATGGCTTGACAAGAAATGGTTATTAGATGGAATTAGATGTGTTTTGTATTTGGAAATTTGCCTTGTTGTTATTGTTGTGTTGGTCCTAACTTGCCTCTGAGAAGGCAGCTGCTCCCTGCTCCTGCCCTTAACATCGGAGAGGTCTGTTCACTCCCAGCAGCTACAGCGTTTTGTGCAGCCAGTCTGCCTGACAGACTAACAGCAGGAGAAGGCTTTCTCACTAGGCATCCCGCCCTCATTATTTTTACTTTAACAGCACAGCAACTTAAAAAATCAAAAAAGATCTGCACAAAAAGGAGCCAGTGAAAATGGCTGTAAAAGGGTCCTGATATGTGATCAGAAATCAGGGAGGGTTTGTGCCCTTGGCCTCAGTAACCCTCTAATAAATATTAGTGTAACGCGGCAGGAGGTAAGTTAGGTTTTGAGAGAGACTTATTCAAGTGGTGGAGAAACTTGGCCGAGTAGTCTTGCTACACCACGCAAATCAGGTTGCCAAAGCTGATGCGTCTTGATGGGCACTACCAGGAGCTTGGTTTTTCCAGTGCCGCTTCCCACCCTTGCAGGGATGAAGCTGGGGCAACGCACAAGGCAACCCCTGCCTCTCCCTGCCCTGCCCCACGGCCCTGTGGCCCCCCATAGCCCTGTTTTGTTTTACTGATGATGAAAATCTCTGCCATAATCACTCACCTGATTTGTGCATGTAATCAATTACTTCACTCAGCAAGAATGAGGTGCTAGTGTGCATGTGGTGCATATAATCACCATGCTAATTGGCATTCCAGTTGCAGTTGGTTTTCAGCTGTTGGTTACATCATACCTTGTATTTTTTTCTAGACAATGTAGAAGTCAGGCTACGCTGCAGGTGGGGCTTAGGTCTGTAACAGTCCTCTCTCCTTTAAAATAAAAGCATTAGCAATCACCAAATTTTAAAAGATTATTATTGCAGCAGCGAGAGGACTCTGATTTGGAATATTCAGAAGACTAACAGTGACAAGGAGAGGCAAACCATGTTTTCATCTGGCCTTCTGGAGAGCTTGACCTCCGCGTGGCCTGATGTAAAGCAGCCCTGATGAATGCATACTGCCTGGGCAGTCCCAGCGGAGCTATTTCTAGCACAAGTGAGAGGTGATTAGAGCAGTAAAAAGCCCCCTCCTGTAATTATTTTTTTTTAATGATAACGTGGGGGGCACCAGCAACCCTATAGTGCAAGCACTAAGGGAATAAAGTTCATTTTATTTCTCTGTCATTTGAATACTGTTAGTACAGGAAAAACGCACACTTGTAATCACATACAATTCTGCACATTAGTCACTTTTCTTTTACAATAAAACATCTCTTCAAGAAAGACAAAAATGGAGAACATGGCATAAGCCATGATGACCTCATAAGCCATTAAGGCTAAGGAATACACTTAATTCCCTTCTGTGATAAATTGGGAATTGATCTTCTATTTATGTTTTCTTTTTAACAAGAGCAGCATGGTTACAGCTTCGGGGCTGTGAAACGATTGCTGTACGGATGGCAATTTTGTTTTTGTCGCTGCACTTAATTTGGTGAGTAGCCAAACTTCACTTTCTGTTTCTCCCTTCCTAGCCCCCTGCCCGGCACCTGGGGTGCCGATACAGGACAGCTAACCACTGTGTCTTGCCCGGCAGCAGCTGTTGCCTGTGATGTGGACCAGCTTTGACCATCAACTGTATGTGCCCCCATACTGGGGAAACGCATTTGATGGGAAAGAAGGAGGTTGAGGAGGCGGCAGCTTTCCACAGGCAGGAGTGCCTGTTTGCAGCAGGGGTGGGAAGCAATCCTGCTTCCCCAGTGCATGGTGAACGTCTTCCTATGTCTCCTCCAGACCTTGCCTGCAACAGAGGTGAGGAGATGCCATGACCAAATGTGAGGTGAGCCCATGAGTGCTGGCCAGCATGACTTGCCCAGCATTCCTTCCAGCCACTGCTCTCACAGGGAGTGCCTGGAAACCATACAGACACCACGTACTCCTGCAACCAGGGCCAGCACTGGCTGGGCTCGGCTTTTTGAAGCCTCTGTGTTAGTGATCCTGTGCCTACAAACCAAGGCAGCTTGGCACCAGGAATACAGATTATGGCATAATTTGCAAGCAACACCTTCATGTCAGAGTGGGAGAGCTCCTTGCAGCAGGTGGGCTGAGGGAATACACTCTGCCAGGGCACGGTGGCTGGCCAGCTCAGTGCCAGGACAGCCCTGCCTTTCCTCTCGGCTGTAGGGCATTACAGATGCTATGCAAGCACCCAAATCCGGGCACTGGACAGGAACTGAATTGCCCCACGCACCATCCAAGTGCAGATGAATCCTCGGTTAGACCATAGACAGAGTGGGGACCTACAGAGCTAGAGACACCGGTGGGTGCTGGAGTGAGGAATAAGGTGGCATGGCCAGCCTGTGCGGCCATGGCAGCTGCGGAGCAGGGCAAAGAGCTCTGTTTTCTTTTTAGCATCACAAAGGAAAACTTCAGTGAAGGTTTAAAGGGTAATATGCGAGCTTAGGGTATGTTTATGAGGTGTTCCTGCCAAGTGTAAGTGCAGCAGGAGAGAAAGCACAGGAAGGCCTGTTTGAAGCCTTGCAAGGCAGACAATTAAGGCAAGCATCACTGACACTGCAGAGGTCGGTGCACCTGTACCCAACGGGTAGTGATGAGCCCCCGAGGAAGGATGAAACACTCTCCCCTCCTAAACCGCTCTCCCAGGCTGATGCAGTGGGAGCTGCTTTAACCCTTAGGGTTGGTACGAACTTCCTGCTGCTGGTGCCAGCTCTTGCGGAGTATCACAGGGTTCCTTATTACCCTTCAAAGTGACAGTAAAAAGCACCTGAGATAGCGACGCAGATCAAAAAAGACAGGTTTATTTAAACAGTATTTTCACAGGCAATATACTATTTCAACGGGTAACAACATCTAACAAACAGGAAGCTGCATGAAGGTGCCTGACAAAGCTTGGCTTTCATCCTCTGCATTTGAAATAAACAATTACATGGGCAATATTACAAATCAAGAGAAAACACCCAGGCACACTGGAACTTGAGTGCTGGAGCAAAATTTTGGCATTGCTACAGTCAAAGCATGCACTGACTGTGCTGAGGCTGGGTTTTTTTGCAAGTCTCTAATGAATAAATGGGACAAATGCAGTTTTCAGCCTTTACTCAGACTGACATGAGTCATTTAAAGATTCCAGTAGCTCCTTTGAAGCACGCTTAGCTGAAGCTCAGACAAATAAAGTGCTGACCTAGCCAATTAAAGAAATACAGCCTTAATTTTACTTGTGGGTTGAAATCAGTACAATCATTAACCTGTTTGAAGTGCTTTGCTGAGTTAGGAGCTAAGACTTTGTAAGAAGATGAATGCGGATTAAACTCCAATAGCATTTTGCATAAACTTGATAAAGCTTGGAAAAGTAGCTTTTCTAGCTGACATAAGTGTCCATAGTCTTGTGGAATAAAAGGAATATCTGCATAAGTCACTTCTGAGCATTGAGAATACATACTTTAATGTGCTTTCTTTCATTAATGAACGCAGCCACTTGCAGGGTGAAATCTAGGAAAGTACTGAACAGAGCACAGCAACAGCACCCAATAATTCAGCAAAGAAAATTAAGATGACAAACTGCAGGGAACTGTAAACATCTTCTGAATATAATAGCCAAGATACTAATTTTGTTCTGGACACCTTGATTAATATCTCCTACTCTCGAGTAAGGTGCCATGGGACCTTTTAAAGAGCACTTTCTTTTACAGAGCCTCTAACAGCATAGCTCTTCCTAATCATCTGTTGGAGCAGAATTTCAGTATTGACTTTGAAGAATACGATATACTAAATCACCAAAACTATTTTCTGGAACAACTCGCTTTTATTTTGGTGATCTTCTATCCAAGTAATAGCACAGGACAACATTTTATGACAATGGCCTGATTTCTTTTCTCTATTCAGTTTTGTTCCTAATATACTTGTAGTTTTGCCATCAAAGCTGACTAATTTTCACTCTCAGTTCACTGGCAGAGGCATCCCGTTACACCACACATTATGTGTTTCTGTGGGAGAGCACACGTGAGGGTGTGCACAGACAAGCAATTAAGAAATTGGCCCACTTGCCTGTTTTTTTTTATTTTAAGGAAAAATAAGCCATCTTTAATTGGGTCTCAATTTCTCCCTCAAGCTGTTGTGCAAGCTAAGATAACAGCTATCCTTGGTCTAAAAACCCCTGCGCCCGTTCTCAGTCTCTTTCCATGGATATTAACCAGCCCGTTTCTTGTGCCGCTGACGCATCGCCTCGCGTTACAGCCCGCGTGCAGCAAGATGGCTGTGGGAAGAGAAGGCAGAAGCATGGGACGCTGCCAGAAACAGAAATCTACAGCAGAATATGGCCTTGATGCTGGTGGAAGGAAGCAGTTAGTGATGCAGCTGCCACCTTATGACAGGGTACTCTAATAGACCGGATAAGAGAGCTGGAGCTCCTTTGTGACAACTCTCTGTTTCGCTAAATGATTAGAGTATTAAAGCCGGTGGAAGCCAGCAACAAAATTGCTCCATATACCATACATCTGAAATAGGCCGTATGAGGCTTCAGATTTTAATTCTGTATCTTTTATTCGCTATTCTGATTGGGTAGGAGAAATCTGATTTCTCCTTTTTCTGATTTTGGATACTTATGTACCTTTTTTCTACTGGATTAACCCCATTCTCCATCTGGAGGCCTGGGATTGTGCTATATTTTCTTTGCTTTTACAGTCAGCTGGAAAATCTCCAGCCCCGAAGGGGGCTGCATACCCTTGGCTTTGACATTTGGTTTCTAGTCTCTGCTAACAATCGGGGTTAATTCCTTTGCTTGTTCTGATGATTTGAATTGCCCTAATTTATACAGTGCTTCTGTCTCTGCACTGGCTCCCCTGTCCTACGGCTGGCACTCCAGCAGCATCTCGCTCTATGTTGGGAATGTGAGAAGCACGTCCCAAAATAGGTACCTCTCTGCCTTGCTTTCCTCTCCCACAGGGAGGATGAGAGCATGCATTGTGTGGGTGCACATGTTAACTGGTTTCATGTCTCCTTTTCAGCCTCTCTCATCTTCCTCCTCAAACTGGACCTCCACTTTTGTCATGAAAATCAGAGAGATATACTGGCATCATCTTTCACCATGTATATGGCTTTCTTTTCTCTCTCTGCCTTGTACAGTCTGGATAGTGAGGAAAAAAGCAAAATTTGCATGATCAAGCAGCAACCCAAAGTTTTATTAAGCCATGAACCTCCCCCTTCCACACAAATCTCCTTCATGTGTAAAAAACCCACCCATCCCAGCACAAGTACCTTGGAATGGAGTAGACATTGCCACATTAGGCATAAAGATAATGTCAAAAGGTTAAATGATATGAGTGCTAGAGAGCCAGAGATATTAGGGTAAATAATAGCTACAAATTACTTCTGTCTCTCAGGAGCAAGGGGCAGTGTATGTCACCCTTGCCAAGAAGACCATTTAAGAAGTGTAGCAAAGGGAGAAGGGAGCTGTATTACAGTGAGCTGAGGAAGATGATATGGAAAGTCATCTTTCAGGCCTCTTTTACAGGAGATCAGATGACTGATACCAGCTGATGTATCGCAGAGCTACTTGAAAAATGCGGTGGGTGATAGATCCTCCAGATCTCCTCTGGAGGCTTCTACTGGGACAAGACATTACTCATTCAGCAACCCTAAAATAAACGAAATAGATGATACACTGAAAGTAAGAAATATAAATTCTCATATTCACTGATCCTACTTTGTCTCTGTAACAGGATCCCAGAATGACTGTAAATTATTTTTAAGTCCTTTTTGTTCTGACAGCACCCTGTCAGGTCATGTTCTTGTAAATGATGCTCAGGTGCACGGCTTTCTTCCAAGGAGAGGGCAGTGAGACATACCTGTGGCAGTGGGGTACAATGGGCAGTCCTGCAGGCCAGTATAGCCTATCTAGGGAGAAACCACAAAAATCTTGCTTGCATTATGCATTGTGCAGCTGAATGCATGCTACCAAACCAACACTCTTTCTATGAAGCAGAAAGCTGTTTGGGTTTGCTAGAGGAGATGATCAAAAGCATCTTCATTTGCTCAGCTTCTCAGCAAGCTTTTGGTAAGACCATCACTGAGGGATATGTGGAAGCAAATAACTGACCACGGGACAAAGGGGAAAGTCCTTTGCCAGTTAATATCTGGGTAAGCAATGGGAAAAGATCCCATGATTTGGTACTTTTCAACCGAGGGATAACATATGTATGCTGGAAATGTGGTGACTCTTTTAGTACGTCTTTTACCCATGAGCAATCATGCACTTCACTGAAGATGGTAGATACCATATGTAAGGATTAAATGAGAGAAGAGTTCAATCTCCCTCAAGTAAAATGACAATTGATCTGATAGGTGCTACCCATAGAATCAAGAGATGTCACATGAAGGAAAAGGCCAAGGGGCAGTGCATTTTCGAGCAGTTTTGGCCAGCAAAAGGCATAGAGTGAGCAGGGAAGTGCCCCATGGCACTGAGGGAAGAGGACATTTGTCAGTGCTTTGTAGGAAAAATCAGACTATGCTAGAGAGTCTTGACTAAAACGTCAATTTCTCCTCCTCACAGAAGCAATCTGCAGCACCCAGAATTGAGGTTAAGCATTTGGGCTAATCGCTTTGCAATACTGAGCTGGGAGAATTAAAAATGGTGACCTGCGGAAGCTGACTGGGAACATTAGGTTGCTTTAAGCAGCAACAATGCTACGCTACAATATTTTTTTTTCCTTCCCTTTTACCCCTTAATTTTCAGCTGCCAAGTTGTGCTGGTCTGGAATAGCTTGTCAGCAGGAATATAGAGGGAAAGTCCTCATTGCCCCTTTGGTTTATGAAAGATCTTGTATAGTCCTATTGCCTCTGGTGGAGAGGACTATATTCTGCAGGAGAGAAGGACTTTTCCAAGCCTTTGCTCCAGCATAAAACTCCCTAGAAATATAGCCTTTGGAAAACTGGGCAACAGCTAAAGATTTATAGTTTAAATGGGAAACAGTACATCAGATTATCTCACTGGTGTCCACAGCCTGGGGCTGGGTAGTGGCTGAGCACTGAGCATATTTTGCCTGAAGGAAGGGAACTGACTAAGCAAGGAATTATTAATGTGTTTGGAGTAAGTTTCCTGTTTAATAGCAAGACTTACATGTGTTTTCTATGAACTTTAATTGGGAAAAGGGACAAACGAATGCCTTACCGTAGATGAATTCAGCAAGTCCCACCATGGTTTAAATATGCAATGATATTTTGGAAAAGACAAAAAACACCCTGTCAAACCAGAGGTACTTGTGGAAGGGCTGCTTTGCCCAAAGGCAAAATTATCTTTTTTTTTTTTTTTTTTTTTTTCTGTGATCATTCACAGTAGGTTTATGTGACTGTTTATTTGGCTATTTAATAAATAATGGAGCACCTCCCTCACGCAACGCACAGTACTTACGCAACCGCCTGGGAGCCAAAGAGACTTTCCCAACAGGGAAGGGCTGTCAGGAGACCTGGGACAGTTTTGAAAACGTCGTGTATCCCTTCAGTCAGACACTCCTATCCTTCAGCTACGCAGGTTGAAAAGAGCAGAATTTGTCCCTGGGGATGCAGCTTGCTCTTTCTCATCTCTCCTCTAATATAAACATTTTAATCCTATAATCAATAGGTCAAAATGGAGTGGTCGCTGGGTAACTGATCATAGACAAATTATTGCCACTTAACTGTTTAAAGCGTGAGTTATCTGAAGTGTCCCAGTTTGGTTTTTAACAATGGGAGAACTGACTTTTCTAAAGCAAAAAAAAAAAAAAAAAAATACCCTTTTGCTTGAAGTTCAGACTGTTTTTGAGTGGGACTCTAAAACAGTTCAGTTCCATTTTCCTCTCCGGTTTCTGGCTGGTGGTACTCCAAGCTTCCATACCGTTCTAGATACTGAACTATCTATTTCTAACACTTAATGAATTAAATGCCTCAAACATCTTGAGAAAAGCCTCAGGACTGTTAGATTCACTGTTTTTCTTTGTCCTTAGGTATTTGGTATTTTCTGTCTTATAAGCTAGAGTTTTAAGTTCCTAGCATGTACGAGGAAGAAAATGCAGCTAGACCCAGAAAACAGCAGCAACCCCTTTGCTGCTCTTGTTCCTGAGATTCTTGTCTTATTTTCTGGCTCTCAGATACATGGTGGAGGCCCAAAGGCTAGTTTTACCAGATCAGCCCAAGGCCAGCTGATACGAGAAGGCTGCTTAAGCAGTGTTGTAACATTTACCCTTGTTTTGCACTAGCACTTAATATCGTAGATTATAAATAGCATCTTGCTCTGTGATCAGCCTAACATACAGCTGGGAACTCCCCAGGAGCTTATAGTTAAGATCTCTAAAAACCTCTGCTCCAGAAAGCCTAAATTATTGCCTCTGTGGTCAGGGGGACAGGAGTTCACGGAGCCTCTACAGCTGTTTTCGGATGGGCTCCTCCTGACAAGTCCCAGCTTGAGGGGCACAACAGCCCTTCTCATGGCAGGGCATTGCCTCTATCCTGCTGCCTTCTCTCCGAAACATATGTCTCCTGCTCTGGTGTTCCTCTAAGATGACTTGCAAACCAAAATACAGTAGTGTTTCTAGCTGGGGAATCTGGCTATAGCTTGGGATGCAAATCTGGGGCAAGGAGACCTAGCAAGACATTTATCTTGCTGGGGTGGATATGCCTGTAGCCAGCTTTGGGCTCCAAACGCATCCTTTGCTGTGTCCTCTTTCCTCCCTTTGTTCATGAATGGCAGGAGACACCTGGGCAGGGACACAGGGTAGGTGTCCCTCAGCTGGGACAGTCCTGGCATTTTCCTAGACCCACGTCAGGGGATGCGGAGGGAAAGGGAGCCTTTCCTCAGGGTAGAGCCTGGGCTGGGACTGTACTTGAATAATTGCAAACCCTTGTGCTATCCCCACCAGAAGATATCTGCTCTGGGCCTAGGTATCCCCCTGTTACCTGTGCTTTACACATGTACAGAAAACTTCTGGGAAGCCCCACAGGGAGACAGGCCAGTCCCCTGTGCCAGGAGGATGTTCATTCTCTGGACCCACAGCACTGCTGTTCCCAACACCTGGAGCCCCAGTTGCATTCCTGGCTCCCGTGAAACCTGCAAAAAGCAGTTTTCCAGACCCATAGGTCACTATGCCATCGCTCACTGACACTCTGTTGAAGATCTTTGGATAATTTCAACGACATCTTTTATGAGAGTTAGTATTCAGCAGAAAGCAAGCCACGCATGCAGGTACATTTTGGCCAGGCTCTTCCACCTCGTCCCGGTGCAGGCTTGCTGACGGCACCCTCAGCCATATGCCCGCAGCAGGGCCTGCCAGCGTGCACGCCGGCTACGTCCCACCAGATACTGCTCTACAGGGACTAGAAAATGTGGGAAGGCTCAGACAGTGGCCTCCTGCCTGCCTGATACCCCTCAAATGACTGTGTGCACCTTCTCCAGACAGCAGAATCCTGGGGCAGGCCCCAAGGTGTAGCCCGGGTCAGGGCTGTTTCCAAAAGAGGGTTTGAATTGGACCACAGTGTTTTGCAGAGAAGGAAATTTGTGAGTTGTGCTATGAGGACCAGAGAAGGAACCGTTTTATTTAGTCATTGTATTTATTTATTTATTCATTTTATTTATTAATACAAACATAGCTATAGGGACCAGGAAAGCCCCGTGAAAGCAGTTCAAAACAGTCTGGATGTGTCTGGGAAGGGGCAATTTGTGCAGGCAAGAAGGGAACCTTTGTAAACTGCAGATCTTGGGGGTTTTATGCTGGGAGAGAAAGAGGCAGGGAGATCCCATTGCTGTTGCTGTGGGAGCAAGGAGTGCAGCACGGCTGGATTATCTGGAGGAGACTGGGTGGAATTTTCCTAAGATTTAGGCAGCATAACGCGCCGGGACTGCGAATGACTGGAGGCAAATGATTCATTGTGCTAAGTACCGTAAAGCCAAGAAAACAGATGTTCTGGCTGGACCGAGGACAGAACAACACATTGTATTTAGTAGATTTATCAATAGGATAATGAATATTTTGTTCAGTTTGCTGTAAGGTTGGGTTTTTTTTCCATGTCCTAAAACATCATAACTAGATAAAGCATGAAACCCTCCAGTAATAGTTACCAAAGTCCTTTCCAGACTGAAACATTAACAGCATGAAAAATAAGACTTTACATCTGAATATACTGGGATTATTACCCAGTACTGTGCAGCTGATTCATACCCATACATTGCCGTTGATACCAGTGGGGTTGAATGGACCTGGGTAGATTGAATATATGGCCCAGTGATTTTGTATTGATGTAGAAAGCAAAGGGCTAAATTTAAAGTTAATTCTGACTGGAACAAGAGCCTCTTTTCTCGTGTTATATATATAAAAAATGCCAGATGCCTAGGGAAGGTGTGTAGTGTTTGTGCAAATGTTTTTACTCCAAAGCCTGATAGGGCTGCCTATACATGTGGGTGATTGAAGGTGTGGAACTGCTGCAGGTTATGAAATGGGACCTGCCCTCTGCTAAACACCACCTCACTGGCACAGAAGGCTATTATGAAGAGGCAAAAAAGGTTTTCTTCCAGCTTGCACAGAGCAAGGCAGTGGCTCATAGGGGCAAACAAAGCTATGTGGAGATGGCTTAGGTCTCCTGCAGGTGGTCAGTAGGGGGTCTGCTTGGCTCCCACTGCACAAAGAGTTGGTGAGACTCTTCACGGGGACATTCAGATCCCCTTTCTTCTGGGATGTGTTCAAGACAGACCAAAACATTGGTTACAAACCCAATACCATCTACCCACTGAAAACCAGAGAAAAGGTGCTTTAAATAGGTGTTTTTCCAAAGGACTCTCTCTGCTACTGAGATCCCACAAAATACCTGGAAAGCTGCATTTTTGGGGTAGCAGCACATGTTTAAGTCCTTCCTTCCAGAACCCTCTCTGCTGCTGCAATGCCCAGCTCCTCAGTTGGGGTACAGATCTCTCCTGGATGGACCTCCAGAACCTTTCTGCAGCCCTTTGAAACTACCAGGCACTCTCAGAGTGGTGGGAGACTAGGGAGTTTGCTCCTATGTGTGAAGCTCTTTAGGGCGTTTCCTAAGCAAAATGTCCTTCAAGGTCAAGGAATAAGACACAGTGATTCAAAGCCATTTTGAAATGGCCTGTGGGATCCACTTAGACTACACCTATTGCTGGTGAGCTTACCTCTTGCTGCCCAATTCAGAAAGAAGGCTTTCCCTAAGGAAAGAAGTACCCCTCCACACAGCTGTTTTTGAGTAACAAGCAGCCATAAGTCTCCCCATTTTGTGACCATTATTGCTGCTACGTGTTCTAATGAAAGTACAAGATGGAAATGCAAACCTGTGAAGCTTGCTTTTGTCTTGAGTAGTTAGTTACTTTAATTGCGCAGCACGTCCTGACTTCAGTTCTCTCCGCTCTGCTCACGCTGCTCCATTACTGCATAACTGGCAAGCCTGTCTGAATGTGGGCATGATAGCTGTGCTCTTTCTCTGGTCAGAAACAGGCGTCAAATCGTAATAGTGATAGCAATCTTAAAATAATAAAAATAAAAGGAAGAAATGCAGATGATCAAGTTTTTGGGGGGTGGGTGGGGAGGTAATGACGGCTAAAGAAGACTGTGCATTAATCAGTTGCTGCAATACTCCTGGAAGTATCTTACCAAGGCATTAATTTTAATCTTTACAAGCTGAACAATTGCTGCAGGGTGCATTTAACTTTTCACCTTCAATGGAGCAGCCCATTCCTGGAGTTAAATATCTTTCTGTTTATCCTTTCTGTGGAATCTCACTCCGTTTCATCTGCGTGGTGCACTGTGCAGTCAGCTGTGCTGGAGAAAAAAAAAAGAGGAGAGGAGAGGAGAGGAGAGGAGAGGAGAGGAGAGGAGAGGAGAGGAGAAGAGAAAAAGAAAAGAAAAGAAAAGAAAAGAAAAGAAAAGAAAAGAAAAGAAAAGAAAAGAAAAGAAAAGAAAAGAAAAGAAAAGAAAAGAAAAGAAAAGAAAAGAAAAGAAAAGAAAAGAAAAGAAAAGAAAAGAAAAGAAAAGAAAAGAGAAAAGAAAAGAAAAAGTGAGCAAAAAAGTCACAGTTAGTATCATGAGCTGATTTCTTCCACTTGAAAGGGAATCTTTGCGCCTTTCATGACTCGATGTGTTTTATGAACCCCCCCCCCGGCCCACGACAGAGCATTCAGGCTTCAACAAAGGAGCTACAGCTCTATTTCATCCTCGCCAAACAAGGGCAACTTGTTTAAATGCCTTCCCTGTCCCAGGGAAGCTTGTCACTGTGACTGCCTAAAGACATGTCAAATTGGGTTAACTTCTGTCTCGTTATTATTGTAAACTGCACTGTCTGATAATCAGACTGGTTGAGATAAACCAGTCTGCTGAACAGGCAAAACACTGGGAAATCCCAGTTTGGGACAGATTATAGCAAAGTAGGGCATTGTTTCAAACTAAAGTCTCCAGATGGAATATTGGCAAGTGTAGGTGATGTGAGTGGCAATACCCAAGATGCTCTGATAGTCAGCATCATACAACATTGTTTTCTGCCTGTCTCAAGGGTTCCTGAATGAGACAAAGAATCCTCCTTTTGCAAGGCACACGGTTGCCACCAGTATTTGGGAGATTAGGATCTGCCAATGGCGAGCCATTTTAATCCCCTTGCAGACAGATCAAAGCAGAGAGACCATGCAAAATCCCAAGTTCCAGTGGCCCAAAATAGCACACAGATTTTGGGTTAGGATTAGCATCACTCAGGCTGCTTGTTACAGCTAATGTATTTGGGAAGCTGATCCTTATTTCTCCTTTCTCCTTCATCCTTTGTTTGGAGCTAAATATTCAGGAGTGCTTTGCTGCCATTTGAGATTCTTAGGTAAGGGACCAGGTTTCCAGGAGAGCTCATTCAGGGTTGCATAGTGCCTGCCACACACCTCTGAAAATCCTTCTGGAACATGTGGGCCACAAAACGTGGGGCAGCACAAGTGGAGAGTGGCAACTTGAGGGGATCTGGAGTAAAGAGTATGTGAGGACCTGGATCAACTTCTTCCATTCCTGTTTAAAAAAAAATATTCTGTTGATAACAAGATGGGACATAGCTTCCAAAAAAATTGAACACTTCAAAGATAGCAACCAAAAAAGGCATCTATATATCCTGAGACACAAACCCATGTAATTTATTTGTACTTAGGGAAAAAAAAAACAAACCACAACTTTTCCCAGTAGTACCCATCACATTTTTGTGGAAACTATTTCTGTCAACTGGAGTGCCTCTTCTTGTGTCCTCTACAGTGAGTGGGGAAAAGATGGAGAGCAGCAGCAGATCCTTCTCCTGGCTTTGCTGTGCCCACAAATGCCTCCTCAGATGATGGAGGAAAGGTGGAAGCAGTTCAGGCCCCTCTCTTGTTCAGTAGACTTCCCCCAGGTGGTCTTCTTTCACCTTTAAGGCCTATGTGGGTACAGCCTGCCCACCCAGACTCCTGAGAAAAAGCAAAACCCAAACATTTTGATGACTGCACTTGATGACCTGGCTGCTTCTGAAGCAGTGGGTCTAGCAGAGGATAGTCTAGATGCACTGCAGTCAGGTGGCACACCCCCACCACACATGTGGTGCAGAGTTTACTTCTGGTGCCCTCCATCCTCTGTGTGATGAATATGAGATACTTGGAGCAGGCTGCAAAGGTGATGGAGAACTGCTCTGTGCCGCTGGTGGCCATGGCTTCCCGACTGTCAGGCATACAGATGGTCAGCACAGCTGGCAAACCTCTGCATTAGTTTACATCTTCATATGGCTCAGCTGTCTGAGGCAGCTGCTAGTTCTGGTGTCCAGAAAGCCCCGTCTGTGCTGGTGTCCCCACATCTGATTTCCCCTGTGCAATTACTCTGCTGCACTTTAACACTTGTGATCACAAACATCTAAACTGTCTGCCTCCTTAGGGCACCAGTTTCTAGTTGCCAAAATACCTCTGAACTATCTGTGGACAAGAAAATTAGTCAGTAGCCAGGGAATTCTTTCTGCAAGCCATTACTGTAAAAGATTAAACTGTCACCTGCTCTGTTAAAGCAGGAGGATTCTAGTTCTTTGCATTTCTTACAGATCAAACCCGATGATGAACCCAGAATATTTTGGCAGATGAACCCCTGTGAACGGGAATGTTCTTGCTGCTCCCTGGGACCAATGGTTTGGCAAGGAATAAATTCAGATCTTTGCCCCTAGGGAACGGGATTTTCCTCTGCTGTCTTTATTTAGAAAGAAGCACAGAAAAATTTTGAAGATGTATGCAGAGATAAACTGCAGAGCAATTAAGAGATAGAAAGACAGAGGCTGGGAGAAGGCACTGCTTGGCTGGGAAGCTGAAGCAGTCAGAAGAGAAGGATAGCTGGTAGTGTGGTTGGATGTGCTTGTGAGTGTGCATGCTTGTGCAACACGTGTGCAAATTCTCTGCTTTCTCCTCACTCATCCATAAGTAAGTCAGAGGTTTTGCCTGTGCCATGTGAAGACATTAGGCCTGCTGTCTCATTGCCATCTAGCTGCTCTGAGCTTTACTGTGATAATGTAGACCTAAGTTGGGTTGATAGGAGTTTCTTCCTTAGTGCGTACAGCTAACATCTTGTGCCACTAACCGTCACTGCTGCCAGCACAGTGAAGGGCAGTGGGTGCTGGATGGGCAGCGACTCCAACAACGCTGTCTGAAATGGGGGAACATGAATTACCTCCACACCTTGAAAATACAAGCTTAATCCTAAGGCCCTGCTGATTAGCTGCTGTAGGGGGGCTGCATTCAGACTGTGTGGTATAACATAGTGTGGTGTGGGAGAGTGCACGCAAACAATATGAGCACTTCCTTCTGCTTCCCCCACCACCCCCGAAAGCAGTGTCCCTGAGCAACATGCAAACAACACCTTGCAAGCGTGAAAAAGTGATTTGCCACATCGAATGGGTAAACTTCAGTCTGCTGGATAGACCCTTTCTGATCTAGTCACTAGAGGGTATATTGCTTCTTGACACTGAAAAAAGCAATCCAAAGCCACAGTCAAACAAAATACACAAGCATGTGCATGCTTATCTATTTTGGTTCAAGATCTCCAGGCCGGTGTGCACCCACCTACAGTGGTACCTCCACACAGTGATACCTTCACTGTAGAGCAGTGGTCTGTGGGCCAGGTCAAGGTCTCAAGCTCAATAGAGGGGCTGGGACAGATCAGAGTCCTGATGTGGCACCACATAGACATGTCTGTGCTACTGATCTTACTGGAACTGCGTGCAGCTGACTTGGTCATCTCTGCTTTCACCCACAATGGCTTGTAGTTCTGGGGTGAGAGCTGGCAGAGCTCCACTCTGATGTCTGTGCCCACTTGGCTATGGGATGGCCTGATGCCATCTCTCATGGAGCCACTGCAACTCCAGACATGCACTTACTGAGCTGGAGGAAAGTATCTACTGATTTTGCTCCCTCCTCCATGTCCACCAGTGGCAGGACCTCTGCTATTTTGTTATGACACATATTCTCCATTTAGATAAGGACATGCTTTCAGCTTTTGGTGTTTTGGTTTTTTTTTTTTCCCAAAACCTCCCTGGATGTGCAATGAGGGAGGCTCCCAAATTCATTAAAGAAACATTTGTTTCTTGACTGTGTGATGTGTGCAAAAGTAAGAAACTAAAGGCTCAAAATCTGTAAGACAAAACATTGAATTGTCAAGTCAGCCTCATGATTCTGACTCATGAGGTCTAGATATCTGGGGCTGGAGATATATGCAAGCCTCCTTCTGTGCCCTCCGCCCCTTGCTTTTCACTCCCTCTCTGGCCCCAGCTTAACAGCTGCATCAGAAGTTTACCACTTCAGCTCTCTCTTGTTACTACAATCACGGTTAGCTGATTTTGCAGGGGGGAGGCAGTGGGCTGGGTACAAATTTCCATGGCTATTTTAAAGCTGCATTAATTGCCAATAAATTAATAGCTGGTAATTTCTAAGTTGCTGATTTGTCTGCATGTTCATAAGCAGGAATGCAAACTGGCTCCATTTTTCCAATTCAATTTTTGCATGCTTTTATCCTCTGATGTGAACTAGGGGCCCTGCTATAACTCAATTTAATTTGAAACAGCCAGCCCATTAGGACTGGAGAGCTGACTATTGAGTCACTTATGTTCAGAACATTTTAAAATGCTACTCTGTCCTGGTACTAACCCTTACAATGGCTTCGTGACACCCACTGGCAAGATGCAGCAGGCAATGAGAGTAAACATGGTGCATTTTTTATGTTCCCTAGGGGAATTTAGGTTAGATTCTGACCTTAACAGAATCTGGTCTAACTCCCTAGATTTTCATGGCATCATACTGAAATGACTTCTCTGCAGTGGAATGAAAAATGTTTTTTGGAGATGGACTTCAGACCCTAGAAGTGACCGTCTTGTTCACAGAGGATGCAACTAGCCCCAGCACAGGAGGTCTACGCAGCTGCACTGGGCCTTGAGGAATGGCTCAAGAGGCAGCAAGCCAGTAGTCTTTCTGTCCATAAGGTGAAATAAACAAAAGAAGAATTGTGAAATTAAGAAAATATTTTTTAAATTAAAAGAAGCCCATGTTATGTGAACATGTTCTAATTTATCTCACCAGACCCTTGATGCTTCTAGAAGAATCCTTAATAAACATTTCTAATTAAATTTTTTCACCTCTTGAAAAGACAAGATCAATGAAACACTGAGGGAAAAAAAAAAATCCCAAATCCCATGAAATTAATGTCAAGGCAGTACTTTTTCACGCAGCACATGAGCAGAACTAATTGCCACATGTTTTATGGCCCAGGTGTATAAAAGGTTAAAAAAAACCCAACAAACCAACCAGTTAGTAAGGTAGGAGAAAGTCCCATGAAGAGCTATGGAAGCTGATGGCTTGGGCATGCATGACCTCTGGTTCAGGAAATCATGAAACCACTGATAGCTGGCCTGTGGGTAAAAAACCCAACAAGGATCCTGTTTTCCCTTAGCAGCTGCCAATAGCCACTGGCAGATAGGATACTGGGGTAGATGGACCTCAACTGTAGATGTGGATAGTTTATATTCTCCTGAGAAAAAGGTGGAGATTCAGATGGAAAGTTCACCTTGTGGTGAACTTTAATAGTATCAGAGCTAATTAATTTATCTTTAAATTATTACAGCTGGTTTTGAATATTTAAAATGAATTTTCAGAATCAAAATATCAATGATTTTTAAAATGACACAAAAATTCAGTTAGGTCTCTGACTTCAAAATCCAGGAGCACATTCTTGGGTATATTTCTTAAACAGTTTGGAATATGTTTTTCCTCTGAAATAATATGTTTTAAATGAAGATTTTTATTAAGTAAACAACTTTTCTAACTTTGAAAATGTTTGGGGCTTTGACCAGAAAGCCACCAAGTGTCCAGGTAGTCTTACTCTGTAGATATGCCATATCACAACATCTTTGGAGAGAGCTCTTGCAGATCAGTGTAGATCTAAACATTATACCAGTCTCTGTGTTACCCTGGTTAGTACCATAAAGAACAATAATTTCTTCTCTTTCCCTCTAACCCCCTAACTAGACAAATACTCCATGAGCCCAAAATGGCCCCCTCTTATTTGGCTACTGCAAGCATTAGAACTCTGTAAAGACTTAAGGGGTGAGATATTAGACCTAAGTGGCCTTTTACTGGCAGAAGTGATTTTCCTAAGTGATTTTTAGTCTGATACAATTCCTCCCAAGGGATGGGGAGGATCCTTTTAGGTTTTGGTATAGTTAAAGCTCTCTTTATTGTGAATCTAAAGGAGAGATTGCAAAAGCTAAATAGTAAATTATACCATAGCCTCATTGGCAGATGAATAAAAGAGAGTTAGGTTGGCATCCTTTTCTGTTTTTCAATAATCTTTGCTGAACTTAATTACCTGTAAATTATACAACCTCAGTGCAGGTTGGACAATAGAGAGGAAACCAGGTTAATACACATAAACTTCTCTATTAGCAATCACAATAGTGACCAGGGAGCCTGATTAGTTTTGAGTTGACATCAGGCAGCATCTGGCATCCTAAATTCTCCAGCTTATTTTCATCACATCTCTGTGACTCAGAACTACTGCATAGCCTTTCCATCCAGTCATCAACAATAAGGACTGAATAATCCTTCTCCAGAGCCGGGGAGGGCAAAAACGAGCAGGGCAGCACACGCTGTGCTTGGCACGGTATGGAGAAGATGGGGGAGGATCCTCTCCTAATGATGCTGGGTGCTGGCATGGCTGTCACTGCTGACAAGGAGCAGGGCACAGCCTGGGCCTGTGGCTGGTGCACCAGCTTCTTGTTGCTGCCAAAATATCAGCTGGGTCTCCTCCCTGCATGGGGTCCCCCAGACTCCAGTAGGGGAATATGACCACCACCACCCCCATAATAATTTTTCCTGGTACCCACTCCCCACTGACTCAGAGCTGTGAGATTTGCCATAGTATTTCCTGCTTACCATGAAACATGAAAAACTGCATTGATCTGATCTCTGGGCCTGAAATAATCAGTTCTAAACAATGGAGCATTAAACATTTACAGAGACTGTGAGGACTGGAAACTTGTGCCTTCTCTTGCTGGAGAGCTGGGAGCCTTTCTGCCTTCCCCCTTGATTAATGTAAGACATTTATTTCAAGTCCAGGCAAGGTGCGGGCCCTAGACTCGCACAACCTTAGTTCATGGAAAGGCTGGTTTATGTCACCTCTAGAGCTCTTAAATTTTCCCAGATATCTTCTCCTCCCTCATGTCTCTGCTAAGATTCCCTTGGCACTGAAGCAGTTTAGCTTTGGGTGAGTATAAAGGTATTTGGAGAATATTCATGCTGACATATAACTTTTCCTGAAGGTGTGGTGTAAATATAGTCCATGTCAGTTTGTCATGGTGTGACTGTAGTTCTGGCTGTCATTTGGCCAGAGCAGTGAATCACCCACCCGGCACATGCCAATGAGCTCTGTGCACTACAGCCTGTCCCTTTCCTCCACGCAGTTTCTGCTGGTGTGGTCCACCAGTCCCAGTTCTGTGCTCTGCTGAAACGTGCTTCTTTCTGAGCCCTCAGCCTGGCCTTGCTGCTGCCGCAAGGCACCAGAGTAATCTGGGGGAAAAAGAGAAAAAAAATCACTGCTTTCAGAGCAGGCAGTGATGAGGTGAGTGCTCAGCTCTACCTCAGCAGATCAGTCCAGTGGTTTGCTGCTGGAAAATAAGCCCCTGCACACTGTACCTGTGCGTGTGGTTGCACTGGAGTTTGCAGGTGCTCATCTGTGGTACTTTCTTTGTTGGGGGACCCTACTCAGGGCAGGGAGTTTGGCTTTTAACTCCACGAAGCCTCCCCAATCTTTACATCATCAAGAGGAGAATCCTCTTGCATTTTTTTTCCAGTGCCTCTCAAAATCAGCAGTCCAGATGCAGAGGTGGGCAGTGAGGCCAGGGAGTTGGCTGGTAGCACGCCCAGATGCTGTGATGGCTGGGGTAAACTCCAGCACGGTCAGCTGCTGCTGGCCCACCTAGAGATGCCTCCCTCAGTTTTCTGCTGGAATCATGGACACCAGGAGTGATTTGGCACTGTCTCTGCTCCCAGCCATAGCCGTGGTCCCCCCACAACCTGCAGCACCCCAGGCAGGTGGCTGCTCTGGGCTGGAAGAAGTGGCATTCTCATATAACTGGTTTCCATCCAGGGTGGGCCCCTTTCCATTGACACGAGGGTGCTGTGCCCTTGACAAACATTTATTTTAAAATGCATTTAAACAAGCCAGCCCTGCAAAGTTCTCCATGGCTAGCTAGTGCCTGGCTCCCCTCCAATAAACATGGTGGGATGAAAGCAGTGTTGATGGGCTTCTTCCTTTACATCCCTGAAGATCAACAAATGAGCTCCTTGCAGCAGATGGTGGAGAAAAGGACTGTGATACAGTGCAAGGAAGGGTGAAGTGGATAGCCAGAGATGGAAACAGGGATCTTGGAGAAGAATACATGTGCACTATCAAAATAGAGATCAGACTGTTTATGGAAAAGAGCTATGGAAACCCAGCATGAATGTAGAGAACCAGATGCTCGGCCTGCCGTTACTCCATGCTGGCCTAGGAGTACATGACAGCTGGAGTGCCGGCGTTGCAGGGAGCCCACCGGGACCCAAGCGCTGACGCATGCACAGACCATGCAAAGCATCCTCTCTCTCTCTCGTGTCATTGACCATGGTTTGCCCCAACTGAAGATCAAATGTCCTGAATCACTGCTGAGTACTGCCTGGACACTGATGACTTTATCTTTGTGGTTTATTGCAGGTAGCACCGCACACACCTACTGAGTTGATGCCAAGTCGAATTCAGTGAGGTGCTTCACCTTCTGCAAGAGCATAGGCATGTTGGTAGTTCTGATTAAAATGTGATAGGAGAGTTAGTCCTGCATCTCTAATGAACGAGTGGGCTTCCACAAGGCAAAGTGCTGGTCCTGCTTTTCAGTGTGTTTCAATCTGCTGGGTGTTCTTTTCTTTAGTTCCACCTCTTCTATAAGCATGACAGCCCTCAGCAGTCATGAGCATGACTAAGTGATGCCAAAATTGTGCAGTTTGCTTTGAAATTACCAGAGCAAAAATCACTCAATCTCCTTTATTTACTTTTTAGAAAAAGTGGAGTTTTTTTTAAACTTCAGACATTCTGAGAGCATGTTTGGAACCTTTTGCCTTCTCTCCCATCCCTCCTTTTCTGGGAAATGTAGAGATACCCAGGTATCTTTATTTCTGACCACAAAATATGGTGCTTTTCTCAATATACCAACATACTGCAAAGACCTGTGGGAGACATTGGAACACCAGCTTTCTTATGCTGTGTTTTGAGGGGTACCACCAAGCGTCCTTAAGACTAGGTGCTTTGTCCCTCCAGAACAAGCTTTGCCTTATGTGCAGCCAGAGGCCAATGTCCGAAGCACGCGGATAGCTACTCTGATAGCTACTCTGAGGTGTGCAGAAGCCTACAGCTGGGAGGACACCTGGGTATTACCCCATCTTGGTAACCTCCTTGCCCAGGCAGGCAATAGACAGGCTGCTCTGGAAGTCCGCAGGTGTTTTCCTTTGACTTCAAGTACGGGTGTAGGTCTATCTGTTTCACCTGAACTGAGCAGAGTCTTAAAGCTGTAAAGGTCAGTTAGTTTGAAAAACTCAGTAGAGAGGTGATGGGGTGGGACAGTGGGCACTATGCCTGAACCAAGAATAATTAATCCAGCAAATATTTCATACTCTTTGTAACTGAGAGAATGATGAGTGAATGTGCTGTAGGAGAGTTTTGCAGGGAGCATGCCTGGCCTTTGCAGTGGTCCAGCACTGAGAGCACAGCAGGGAAGGTCGGCTCTTCCA